>NC_133325.1:397471161-398671161 GCF_042186555.1 Aquarana catesbeiana
GTGTACACAGTATCTAATACAGTGTGTATAGTTTCTACTACTTTTCTGGTGGTGTACACAGTATCTAATACAGTGTGTACAGTTTTTAATACAGTGCAGGTGGTGTACACAGTATTTAATACAGTGTGTACAGTTTCTACTACACTTCTGGTTGTGTACACAGTATACAATACAGTGCAGCCATTGTACAGTTTCTAATACAGTGCAGGGGGTGCACACAGTATCTAATACAGTGTGTACAGCTTCTATTACTTTTATGGTGGTGTACACAGTATCTAATACAGTGTGTACAGTTTCTAATACATTTCAGGCAGTGTACACAGTATCTAATACAGTATATACAGCTTCTACTACTTTTCTGGTGTGTACACAGTTTCTAATACACTTCAGGTGGTGTACACAGTATTTAACACAGTGTGTACACTTTCTACTACACTTCTGATGGTGTACACATTATACAATACAGTGCAGCCATTGTACAGTTTCTAATGCAGTGCAGGCAGTGTACACAGTATCTAATACAGTGTGTACAGTTTCTATTACTTTTCTGGTGGTGTACACAGTATCTAATACAGTGTGTACAGTTTCTAATACACTTCAGGCAGAGTTCACAGTATCTAATACAGTATATACAGTTTCTACTACTTTTCTGGTGGTGTACACAGTATCTAATACAGTGTGTACAGCTTCTACTACTTTTCTGGTGTGTACATAGTATCTAATACAGTGCAGGCGGTGTACACAGTATCTAATACAGTGTGTACAGTTTCTACTATATTTCTGGGGGAGTACACAGTATCTAATACAGTGTGTACTCTTCAGGCGGTGTACATAGTATCTAATACAGTGTGTACAGTTTCTACTACTTTTCTGGTGGTGTACATAGTATCTAATACAGTGTGTACAGTTTCTAATACAGTGCAGGTGGTGTACACAGTATCTAATACAGTGTGTACAGTTGCTAATACGTTTCAGGAGGTGTACACAGTATCTAATACAGTGAGTACAGTTTCTACTGCACTTCTGGTGGTGTACACAGTATACAATACAGTGCAGCCATTGTACAGTTTCTAATACTTTTCTAGTGGTGTACACAGTATCTAATTCAGTGTGTACAGTTTCAAATACAGTGCAGGTGGTGTACACAGTATCTAATACAGTGTGTACAGTTTCTAATATGTTTCAGGCAGTGTACACAGTATTTAATACAGTGTGTACAGTTTCTAATACACTTCAGGTGGTGTACACAGTATCTAACACAGTGTGTACACTTTCTACTACACTTATGGTGGTGTACACATTATACAATACAGTGCAGCCATTGTACAGTTTCTAATACAGTGCAGGCAGTGTACACAGTATCTACTACAGTGTGCACAGTTTCTACTACACTTCTGGTGGTGTACACAGTATACAATACAGTGCAGCCGTTGTACAGTTTCTAATACAGTGCAAGTGGTGTACACAGTATCTAATACAGTGTGTACAGTTTCTACTACACTTTTGGTGGTGTACACAGTATACAATACAGTGCAGTCCTTGTACAGTTTCTAAAACAGTGCAGGCAGTGTACACAGTATCTAATACAGTGTGTAGTTTCTTATACAGTGCAGGCGGTGTACACAGTATCTAATACAGTGTGTACAGTTTCTACTACACTTCAGGCGGTGTACACAGTATCTACTACAGTGTGTACAGTTTCTACTATACTTCTGGTGGTGTACACAGTATACAATACAGTGCAGCCGTTGTACAGTTTCTAATACAGTGCAAGTGGTGTAAGCAGTGTCTAATACAGTGTGTACAGTTTCTACTACGCTTCTGATGGTGTACACAGTATACAATACAGTGCAGCAGTTGTAAAGTTTCTAATACAGTACAGGCGGTGTACACAGTATCTAATACAGTGTGTACAGTTTTTAATACAGTGCAGGCGTTGTGTACACAGTATATAATACAGTGTGTACAGTTTCTACTACACTTCAGGTGGTGTACACAGTATCTACTACAGTGTGTACAGTTTCTACTACACTTCTGGTAGTGTACACCGTATACAATACAGTGCAGCCATTGTACAGTTTCTAATATAGTGCAGGCGGTGTACACAGTATCTAATACAGTGTGTACAGTTTCTACTACACTTCAGGTGGTGTACACAGTATCTACTTCAGTGTGTACAGTTTTTACTACACTTCCAGAGGTATACACAGTATACAATACAGTGCAGCCGTTGTACAGTTTCTAATACAGTGCAGGTGGTGTACACAGTATCTAATACAGTGTGTACAGTTTATACTACACTTCAGGCGGTGTACACAGTATCTACTACAGTGTGCACAGTTTCTACTACATTTATGGTGGTGTACACAGTATACAATACAGTGCAGCCGTTGTACAGTTTCTAATACAGTGCAGGTGGTGTACACAGTATCTAATACAGTGTGTACAGTTTCTACTACTTTTCTGGTGGTGTACACAGTATCTAAAACAGTGTGTACAATTTCTAATACACTTCAGGTGGTGTACACAGTATCTAATACAATGTGTACAGTTTCTACTACATTTCTGGGCGAGCACACAGTATCTAATACAGTGTGTACACTTCAGGCAGTGTACACAGTATTTAATACAGTGTGTACAGTTTCTACTACTTTTCTGGTGGCGTACACAGTATCTAATACAGTGTGTACAGTTTTGAATACAGTGCAGGTGGTGTACACAGTATCTACTAAAGTGTGTAGTTTCTACTACACCTCTGGTGGTGTACACAGTATACAATACAGTGCAGCCGTTGTACAGTTTCTAGTACAGTGCAGGCGGTGTACACAGTATCTAATACAGTGTGTACAGTTTCTAATACAGTGCAGGCGGTGTATTAATATATATATATATATATATATATATATATACAATTTAGTATATTATTATTATTTTGCAGGTTTTATATAATGCCAACAGTTTGCGCAGCGCTTTACAACATGAATCTGTGTAGCCCATTTATACACTTCAGGCGGTGGTGTATAGTTTCTAATACACTTCAGGCGGTGTACACAGTATATAAAACAGTGTAGTCTGGTGTTGCAAAACAAAAAATACATCATGTCCGGAAGGCCACCAAGGAGAGGCAGACGCTCACAGGCCACTAAAAGAGGGCAAGCAGCCTCTGTGTCTATAGTCAACAGCGGTGGTCGTGGACATGGTGCATCTTTGGCAGGTGCCCGTGGGGCACGCTTGTCCTTTTTTTCTGCTGTTGGCCGTGTTGTTGAGCCACAACATGCAGAAGAGTTGGTGGAGTGGATAACATCGTCCTCATCCTCCTCATTAGGGATGGGCCGAACACCCCCCCATTCTGCTCGCACCAGAACATGCGAACAGGCAAAACATTTTTTCAAACACACAAACACCGTTAAAGTTCATGGGACACAAACATGAAAAATCAAAAGTGCTAATTTTAAAGGCTTATATGCATGGTATTGTCTTAAAAAGTGTTTGGGGACCTGGGTCCTGCCGCAGGGGACATGTATCAAAAAGTTTCAAAAACGTCTGTTTTTTCAGGAGCAGTGATTTTATTAATGCTTAAAGTGAAACAATAAAAGTTTAATATTCCTTTAAATTTTGTACCTGGGGGGTGTCTATAGTATGCCTGTAAAGTGGCACATGTTTCCCATGTTTAGAACAGTCTGACAGAAAAATGACATTTCTAAAGGAAAAAAGTCATTTAAAACGACTTGCGGCTATAATGAATTGTCGGTCCGGCAATACACATAAAAGTTCATTGATAAAAACGGCATGGGATTCCCCCACAGGGGAACCCTGAACCATAATTTTAATAAAAATGGGTGGTGGGGGTCCCCCCAAATTTCATACCAGGCCCTTCAGGTCTGGTATGGATATTAAGGGGAACCCCGTGCCAAAATTAAAAAAAAAATGGTGTGGGTCCCCCTTCAAAATCCATACCAGACCCTTCAGGTCTGGTATGGATTTTAAGGGGAACCCTGTGCTAAAATTTAAAAAAAAATGGCATGGGGTCCCCCGAAAAATCCATACCAGACCCTTATCCGAGCATGCAACCTGGCAGGCCACAGGAAAAGAGGGGGGGATGAGAGAGCGCCCCCCCTCCTGAACCGTACCAGGACACATGCCCTCAACATTGGGAGGGTGCTTTGGGAAGAAGGGCCTCATCCCCACAACCCTTGCCCGGTGGTTGTGGGGGTCTGCGGGCGGGGGGCTTATCGGAATCTGGAAGCCCCCTTTAAAGGGGGGACACCCAGATGCCGGCTCCCCCCTGTATGAATTGGTAATGGGGTACAAATGTACCCCTACCATTTCACAAAAAAGTGTCAAAAATGTTAAAAAAAGACAATAGACGGATTTTGACATTTTCTTTATTAATGTCTTCTTCGTTCCCCGCTTCTTCTTCTGGTCTTCCTTCGGTGTTCTTCTTCTTCCTCCATCTTGTTCTTCCCCCGCTTCTTCTTCTATCTTACTCCGCTTCTTCCTCCGGTCTTCTCGTCCGGCACCTTCCTCTGGCTTCTTCTTCTCCACTTCGTCTGACGATCCACCTCAATGGGAGTCTCCCGCTGTGATGAAGCGAAGAAGAAGAAGCAAGAGGTAGATGTCGGATGAGAAGACCGGAGGAAGAAGCCGAGGAGGATAGAGGAAGAAGCGGGGGAAGAACAAGATGGAGGAAGAAGAAGAATACTAAAGGAAGACCAGAAGAAGATGGAAGAAGAAGCGGGGAAAGGAGAAGACAGTAAAAAAGGAATTGTCAAAAACCGTCTTTTGTCTTTTTTTAACATTCTTGACACTTTTTTGTGAAATGGTATGGGTACATTTGTACCCCATTACCAATTCACACAGGGGGGCTGGGATCTGGGGGTCCCCTTGTTAAAGGGAGCTTCCAGATTCCGATAAGCCTCCCGCCTGCAGACCCCCACAATCACCGGGCAAGGGTTGTGGGGAGGAGGCCCTTCTCCCCATCAACATGGGGACAAGATGCTTTGGGGGGCTACCCCAAAGCACCTTCCCAATGTTGAAGGCATGTGGCCTGGTACGGTTCAGGAGGGGGGGGGCACTCTCTCATCCCCCCCTCTTTTCCTGTGGCCTGCCAGGTTGCGTGCTCGGATAAGGGTCTGGTATGGATTTTTCGGGGGACCCCATGCCATTTTTTTTTAATTTTGGCGCAGGGTTCCCCTTAAAATCCATACCAGACCTGAAGGGTCTGGTACGGATTTTGAGGGGAGGACCCACACCATTTTTTTTTAAATTTTGGCGCGGGGTTCCCCTTAATATCCATACCAGACCGGAAGGGCCTGGTATGAAATTTGGGGGGACCCCCCCACGCATTTTTTTTTAAATTTTGGTTCGGGTTCCCCTGTGGGGAAATCCCATGCCGTTTTTATCAATGAACTTTTATGGGTATTGCCGGGCCAACAAGCACCCCAAAGCACCCTCCCAATGTTGAGGGCATGTGGCCTGGTACGGTTTAGGAGGGGGGGGCTGTCTCGCCCCCCTCTTTTCCTGCGACCTGCCAGGTTGCGTGCTCTGATAAGGGTTTGGTATGGATTTTTGGGGGGACCCCATGCCATTTTTTTTTAAATTTTGGTGCGGGGTTCCCCTTAAAATCCACACCAAACCTGAAGGGTCTGGTATGGATTTTGAGGGGGACCCCCACGCCATTTTTTTTTAAATTTTGGCGCGGGGTTTCCCTTAATATCCATAACAGACCTGAAGGGCCTGGTATGGAATTTGGGGGGACCCCTATGCCTTTTTTTTTTAAATTTTGGTTCGAGGTTCCCCTGTGGGGGAATCCCATGCCATTTTTATCAATGAACTTTTATGTGTATTGCCAGGACCGACAATTCATTATAGCCACAAGTAGTTTTAAATGACTTTTTTTCCTTTAGAAATGTCATTTTGCTGTCAGACTGTTCTAAACACGAGAAACATGCGCCACTTTACAGGCATACTATAAACACCTCCCAGGTACAAAATTTAAAGGAATATTACACTTTTATTGTTTCACTTTAAGCATTAATAAAATCACTGCTCCCGAAGAAACGGCCCTTTTTTAAAACTTTTTTTGCATTGATACATGTCCCCTGGGGCAGGACCCAGGTCCTCAAACACTTTTTATGACAATAACTTGCATATTAACCTTTAAAATTAGCACTTTTGATTTCTCCCATAGACATCTAAAGGGTGTTCCACGGCTTTCGAATTTGCCGCGAACACTCCAAATTGTTTTCTATTTGGCAAACGGGCGAACAGCCAATGTTCGACCCGAACATAAAGCCCATCCCTACTCCTCATCCTCTGTCACCCAGGCTCAGAGTAATTTCCAATGCAGCTGACAAAGCAGCCTATTCCACCGGCTCCTTGTCCACAGTCACTCCTCCTGTAGCCCCACCATCATGCACGGAGGAGTTCCCAAAATTATTCAACCACAGTGTCGGGTACATGCAGCTGGAGGATGCACAGTGATTTGAAGGCTCCGATGTTGGTTCCCAGGTTGAAAAAGGGAGTAACGTGAGCCTAGAAAGAGATGGTGCCACAAAAGGACAAGGAACTGGCAATCATGTTCCCGCAGCTGCAGCATACTGCCAAGTTTGCTCCAGTGACGAGGAGGAAGGGGATGATGAGGTCACTGACTGTACTTGGGTGCCTGAGAGAAGAGAGGAGGAAAGTGAGGAGGAGGAGAAGAAGGAGGCACAACTCTAACGAGGCAGTACATCATCTAGGGGGCAGCTTAAGGGCAGCCACCCTATTGCATCACACCACAGAGCTCCACAGGTGCAGGGCACTGCTGACTCCCCGCTGACATTTAAAAGTTCCTTGGCGTGGGCCTTTTTGACTTGTGTGCAGCAGATCACACCGTTGTTGTTTGCAACCTATGTCTGAAGCGGATCAGGCCAGAACAGTAGCCGCTTGGGAAACACATGCTTGACCAGACATATGACGACCTGCTATACAGTACATTGGCAACAGCACTTGAAAGAACCACATTAAAGAAAAAGACAGACTTCTCCTTGCTCCTCATCTGGGATCTCCAACCCCACTATACCTCCAGTCCTCTCAAAAACCTGCACTGAGAGGAATGAAGGTATAGCAATAGGTGTCCCAAGTACTTGCAGCCAATCTGCTAGCAGTACACCACCCATTGATTTTAGCAGGCAAATTTTCCTACCCCAGTTGCTGAACCGTAAAAAGAAATTCGGTCCCAGCCATCCACATGCTCAGCGTTTAAATGCTAGCTTGGCCAAATTGCTAGCACTGCAACTGCTGCCTTTTCAGCTGGTAGACTCTGCCCCTTTTGTGAATTTATGAAATCTGCTGTACCTCAGTGGCAGGTTCCAAAACGCCATTTCTTTTCACGGAAGGCCATTCCGGCTCTCTACCAGTATCTGGAAGGCAATGTTTTGGCCTCCTTGGACAGGGCAGTCAGCAGTAAGGTTCATATTACTGCTGACTCATGGTCCAGTAGGCATGGGCAAGGACATTACCTTTCCTTTACGGTGCACTGGGTAACTCTCCTGACAGCTGGGAAGGATGCAGGACAGGGTTCAGTGTTGTTGGAGCTTGTTCAGCCACCACGCCTCCAAAATGCTAGTGGTGATTCTGCCACGGCTCTCTCCTCTACCCCCTCCTCTTCTTCTTCCTCTATGGCCTCTTCTGCAGATTTTCCTCTGAACCAGCAGTGCTCCGTAGGCGTTCAAGGAGCTACGCAAGGAGTCAGGCTAAAAGATGCCATGCGGTGCTTGAGTTGGTCTGCCTAGGGCACAGGAGCCACACTGGGGTAGAGATTCTGTCAGCTCTGCAGGGGCAGGCTCAGAGGTGGTTGACGCCGTGCCAGCTTTAGCCAGGAATGGTTATATGCGACAACGGCACCAACCTTCTCTTTGCCATCCGACAGGGACACTTGAACCATGTTCCATGTTCCACGTCCTGAATTTGGTGGTGCAGCAGTTCTTGAGCAGGTACTCAGGCTTACAAGATCTCCAGAGGCAGGCCAGAAAAGCCTGTGGTCATTTCCGCTGGTCATACAATGCCAGTGCTCAGTTGTCTGACATTCAAAGGGTATTTAACCTGCCTACCAACCGCCTCATTTGTGCCATGCCCACCAGGTGGAACTCAACGTTGGCTATGCTGCAGCGGCTGCACACACAACAGAGGGCCATCAATGAGTACCTGTGCGAGTATGGCACCAGGACAGGTTCAGGGGAGCATGGCTTCTTTTCGCCACGCCAGTGGCTACTGATCAAGGATATATGCACTGTCCTGTCACCATTTGAGGAGGCCACAAGGATGGTGAGCAGCAACAATGCATGCATCAGTGACACTGGCCCTCTAGTCTTTCTGCTGGAGCACAAGCTTGGTGGAATCATGGACAGGGAACTTGAGGCAGAACAGCGGGAGGAAGAGCAGGACTTCCTTTCCTCTCAAGGCCCCCTTTATCCAGATAGCATTCCTGTGGGCCCGCCAAACACACAGGAAGAAGAGGAGGAGGATTGTATCAGCATGAATGTAGAGGATATCACTCAGCAGCAGTCTTTAAGGGATGGTTTTTAGTCCCCAGAAACCCAAGCAGTTGTATGAGGCTGGAAGGAGGTAGTTATGGATCATGTGAGCCTTAGTGACCCAGAGATCTCAGAATCTAATGCCTCTGCAAACCTATGCTGCATGGCCTCCCTGGTTCTGCAAAGCCTGCAAAAGGACCCTAGGATTTGTGGTATCAAGGAGAGTGATTATTACTGGCTGGCAACCCTTCTTGATCCATGTTACAACAGGGTAAAGTTGCAGAACTCATCCTGCCTTCGCAGAGGGAGCAGAGGATGAAACATCTTCAGGAGGCCTTGAAGAAAGGTTTGTGTAATGCATTTCCAGACCCTGGGAGGTTACCATATCCTGGTGCTAGACAACGTGTTCCTGAATCTTCATTCAGTCAGAGGAAGAGCAGTGGAGAAGGTGGCCGGCTGACCGATGCCTTTAAACATTTTTTCAGTCCTCAGCGCCAAGGTCTGATAGGTTCAAGCAACCATCGCCAGCGTCTGCATTATATGGGGCAGGAATATCCAGGGGCAAGAGCAGACTTGGAGACCTTTCCAACAGAGTATCCACTGGGTTACTGGGTCTTGAGGATGGACCACTGGCCAGAACTTGCTCAATATGCAATTGAGCTACTGGCCTGTCCTGCATCCAGCGTGCTTTCTGAATGCACATTCAGTGCTGCTGGAGGGTTTGTAATGGATCAAAGAGTGCGCCTGTCCACAGACTCCGTTGATAGGCTCACATTCATAAAAATGAATCAGTCTTGGATCAACAGCTATCAAGCACCTGATACTGATTGTAACTGATTGAATTTGCCATGGATCTGGGATCCCTTGAAGACTGCCTATGCTGACTATCCTATTCCTCCTCAATCTTGATGATGCTAGCTTCCAACAATATTTTTGGTTTAGGGCACCACCACCACCACCCAAGGCCCAATTCTTCTGCCCCTGTTTAACAGGGGCATGTAATTACAATTTTTGATATAATATTTCACAGCAGGGCCCGTTTCTGCGCCCAACAAGAGTAACTGTGAGGGGTTACAGTGTTCTGGTACCACCAGGCCCAGTCTGCAGAAAGTTTTTCTGCAGAGTATATAGGGCAGGCCATATAGTATATATACTGCTGTTCAGAACATATAGTGACTGGGGGCCTGGGGGACCCCACGCCTTTTTTTTTAAAAGTCTGGTGTGGGGTTCCCCTTAATATCGATACCAGACCTGAAGGGCCTGGTATGGATTTTGGGGAGACATCCACGCCATTTTTTTGTATTTTTGGCACAGGGTTACCCTTAATGTTCATACCAGACCCAAAGGGCCTGGTAATTGACTGGGGAGGAACCCATGCCATTTTTTTCAATGATTTTTTTCTATGTTGCCAGGATCCGACAATACATTACAGCTGCAAGCAGTTTTAAGTGACTTTTTTCCTTTAGAAATTAATTAATTTTGCTGTGGTACTGTTATGAACATGGGAAGGATGCGCTACTTTACAGGCATACTAGGGACACCCCCATGCACAATATTTAAAGGAATATTACATTTTTATTGTTTCACTTTTAGCATTATTAAAATCACTGCTCCCGAATAAACAGACATTTTAAAAACTTTTTTTGCATTGATACAGGTCCCCTGAGGCAAGATCCAGGTCCCCAAACACTTTTTATGGCAATAACTTGCATATAAGCCTTTAAAATTAACACTTTTGTTTTTTCACGTTCGTGTCCCATAGACTTGAAAGGTATTTGCGTGTTCGCACAAATTTTTTGCCTGTTCGCATGTTCTGCTGTGAACCAAACCGAGGGGGGGGGGGGGGTGTTCGGCTCAACCCCACTCAAGACCATTCGGAAGATACACTGTTTATCACCACCATTTGAACGTGCTCCTTTAATCAGTTTTCTATACAGGTACATAAACTATTGTCAATGTCAATGCTTACAGACCTCAATTTGTAAATTAAACATTTATGGGGTACTGTGCCAACGCTTTGGCGAAATGTAGATAAACTACATCCAGAGGCCTTCATTTATCCACATTACAGCTCATTTCCTCATAGAATGTTAACAGGTTGGTCTGGCATGAACGATTTTTTTCATAATCTCATGCTGGTTACTAGTGCAGGCAGCAAAAAAAAAACATTAAATCGTACGACCAGAGATTGCCTGCCCCAAATCCTCCTTGGAGGTTGCACATATCAGATAGGGAGGCAATTTTTAGAGGCTCTAGGGAGCTGTTTTTTTTTTTTTACACCAAGTGGTGAACAGTGCAGGAGGTAGTAAAGTGGCTGACTAAACCTTTCTCTCTTACTTTTCCCAGGTGCAGAGGAGGCACTTGAAAGAAAGTTTTCCTAAGTTCCGCTTTTTCCTTTCCTTCATTTCAAGAGTACATCATAGGCACTTTTTTGGCCATGTTCTTTGCTTTGCAATCCCTTGCATTTTATTTAGCAGAATGTTCATGCCCTTTTCATTCTCCACCTCCTCAAGGGCGCATAGCAGCCCTTTTTGTTTGGACCTACTAATGGATCCTTTTCCTCTTCCTCAAGGGTGCATAGTATGCAATTGTCTAATGCATATAGCATAATAGTAAGGCATAACAAATTAGGTGGAGATAAAGATCAAAAACAGATGATAAGTAAGGCAAAAAAATCTTTACAATATTGCAAACACCTGAAAGCCAGGTGGAAATGAAAATAACTGTTGACAATGTTTTGGTGTAAAGACTCCTTCTTCAGGTGAGGTTTGACTTCGAAAGGGGACTTTAAGTCTTTACGTCTTTTCTTGTCAGCTAGGGTCTTTTCTTGTCAGCTTCTGCCCTGGTGACAATGGGAGTCTGAGGTGAGGGGGGCCCATTGCCAAGAAACTGATGTGGGGGGAATAGTGACGGGCATGGTGTTGGTAGTATGTGGCAGCTGGCAGGGAGCAAGAGTGAGGGTATGGGGGGAAAGCTGACAGGCTGCATGTATAGAATTGATTTCTGGGGGGATAGCAGAGAGTTTCTCTAAGTGAGTGTCCCTCACTACTTGGGTCACCATAGCAGGAAGTGGGCCTCATCCTTCAGGACCCCCTGGTCACATTGCTGGCACATTCTACTCTTCCTTGTTTGTAAGTCTGTCTGTGCCGTCCTAATCTAATTACCAGACTGTGGGCACTCAGTCTGTACAAGCTCAGGGTTTGTCTGTCTTTGGGATCTTGTAGCACCTTTAGGTATGGGTCAGCTTGTAGTCCCTCTGCAGTGACTGGTAAACAGTTAGTTTCTTGGAGTTTGTTATTTCTTTTTCTCCATTCTCCAACATACTTTTCTTTGGAATCATTCATTATGTTTTTTATTTTAGATTTTGTCAGGCTGGATTGTTGGGGGTTTGAGATAGACAAGGTGCTGATGAGTTATTGCAAGCCATATGGCATGGACTGGCCCTTATTTGTCAGCTTTATGGTGGTATGAGCTGGGACTACTGTTTTGTAGGTGGACCCAGTATGATAGCACCCTCTTCTGTACTGCGAGCGCTATTGGAGGTGCTCTGCTGGACATAGAGGAGGTGCAGAATTCTAGACATGCGCAATACATTTTGGTCTGAATGTAAATTCGGAAGTATTTTTGGTTATTCAGAGATTTGGATGTATCCTAATCTCAGAATGAAGTAGTAATGAATTTAGTTGAAATTTGAAAAATTTTGTGTCGTTTATTCGTTTTGTAACACATCCAAAATTTTCAGAACGATTTGAATTTGGATAGGTCGAAAAATGTTTGACCGATTCTAATTCTGTGTGAAGAATATCTGGTTGTTAAGGACCAGGCAGGGAAGCTGGCCACGGCATCCTTAACAAATGATGACCCATCAGCTGTCAGAGGGCTTCCCTGCTGGGAGCAAAAATGTAATCAAATCAATGCCGGCAATTGAAAATTCAGAAAAAAAATGCGTGGGGTCGCCCCAAAATCTATACCAGACCCTTATTCGAGCATGCGGCCCACCAGGCCTGCTAAGCCATTCCAGGCCACATGCCCTTAACATGAGGGGGTGCTTTAGGGCAGGGGGGCTCTGTCCCCCCACCCCAAAGCACCTTTGTCCCATGTTGATGGGGACAAGGGCCTCTTCCCTACAACACTGGGTGGTGGTTGTGGGGGGCTTATTGGAATCTGGAAGCCCCCCTTAACCCCTACGTGAATGAGTATGGGGTACATAGACATATCCATTCACCAAAATAGTGTAAAAAGTAAATAAAGACACTACACAAGTTTTTTACAATTCCTTTATAAAAAAAGCCGAAGTAAAAAATGTCCCCTGATGTAGATCTATCATTAATCATGCTGCTGGACAAAAAAACCCCCCCTCCGACCTTGTCAAAGGCTCCCCGCCATTTGCTCCTCTGTCTGACATTACTTAAATAGCTAAGGGGCACTGATATGGATGAGAAGGCATGGCTCGCAGTCTCCGCTCTAATTCATTCCAAAGGTGTTCTATCGGGTTGAGGTCAGGACTCTGTGCAGGCCAGTCAAGTTCCTCCACCCCAAAACTCTCTCATGCATGTCTTTATGGACCTTGCTTTGTGTACTGGTGCACAGTCATGTTGGAACAGGAAAGGGCCATCCGCAAACTGTTCCCACAAAGTTGGGAGCATGAAATTGTCCAAAATGTCTTGGTATGCTGACGTCTTAAGAGTTGCATTCAATGAAATTAAGGGGCCAAGCCCAACCCCTGAAAATCAACCCCAAACCATAATCCCCCCCACCACCAAATGATTTGGACCAGTGCACAAAGCAAGGTTCATAAAGACATGGATAAGCGAATTTGGGGCGAAGGAACTTAACTGGCCTACACAGTCCTGACCACAACCTGATAGAACACTTTTGCGGTGAATTACAGCGGAGATTGTGAGCCAGGCCTTCTTCAACATCAGTGCCTGACCTCACAAATGCTCTTCTGGAAAAATGGTCAAACATTCCCATAGACACACTCCTAAACCTTATGGACAACCTTCCCAGAAGAGTTGAAGCTGTTATGGCTGCAAAGGTTGGGCCAACTCAATATTGAACCCTATGGACTAAGACTGGGATGCCATTAAAGTTCATGTGCGTGTAAAGGCAGTCCCAATACTTTTGACAGTATAGTGTAATATGTGCTGTTCTATGTAAATGTACTATTTGAAAAACAAATATGATTTATACATTTTAGGAGGGGCATCTATTTTGTTCCAACTCTGAGATACAAAAAAAGTCCTATTAACCACTTCCCGCCCACGTCCTTGACTTTGTGCAGGTATATCTGAATGATTCCTGCAGCTACAGACATCATTCAGATATCATCTTTTTCAGCTGGCAATTCCCTACACCATAAAAACGATCATCTGTTCCGCCACCCTCCGGTGCTTCTACCAAAGAACGGATCCACCGGCCCCGGATGTTTACCATAGAGCAGTGGTTCTCAACTTTCTAGTGCCGTGACCCCTTGATAAAATTTCCCAAGTTGTGGGGACTTTCTTGTTTTTTCCCCCATCCCCCTCTCTAGCCATCTTTCTTGTTCTTTCTCTTATTCTTTCCTCTCCCTTTTTCTTTGTTCCTCCCCATCTTTTCCTCTCCATTCCATATATTCTCTATTTTTCTCTTACTCCTTTGTGGGTGGGAGTAATGGGATGAGTGGCAGTTCTGGCGGGGAGTTGGGATGAGTGGCAGTGCTGGGGGGAGTTCTGATCTTCCAACTTAGGTGCTCTTGATCAAGGTCATCTGCTGATCTGAGAACTGTAGTGGGGACTTTTAATGGCAACTATAATCACAGGTAGTGTCACTCACTGTGTCTGACTTTGCGGTGTCTTGTAGCAGTGACACCTATGCTGAAAACAGGAGAGAGTCTCCTCCAGCCCCTCCTACTTCACATTTCTCACCAATCAGCTGACCTCTAGTTTCTGCCCCCCAACCATGCCGTGAACTGAATGAGTGGC
Organism: Aquarana catesbeiana; assembly: GCF_042186555.1. Lineage (NCBI taxonomy): Eukaryota > Metazoa > Chordata > Amphibia > Anura > Ranidae > Aquarana > Aquarana catesbeiana. The sequence goes on from NC_133325.1 coordinate 397,485,641, forward strand.
TGCGAAGAGGCTAAGTGGGTGGCCTCGGGCTCCAGGAACAGCCCAGCTGGGCGGCCACAGGCTCCAGGGACAGCCCTGCTGGGTGGCCGCGAAAAAAGGCTGGGAGAGCAGCATGGGCTTCAGGAACAGCCAGGATTTGGTGATCCCTGGCAAATCATCATTTGACCCCAGGTTGGGAACCACTGCCATAGAGAGTCTCTATGATCGTTCGGAGGCAGGGCGCGATGTTATGACGTCACGCCTGGCCTCTGCATTCAAACAAATGGCGCCGCCCCGGCTGTGAAGCCGAGATCGTTTATTTATTTATTTTTATTTCAGGTTTCCCAGCCTAGAGGTGAGATGTGGGGTCTTATTGACCCCATATCTCACTGAAAAGAGGACCAATCATGCCATATTACTATTACAAGGGATGTTTACATTCCTTGTAAAAGGAATAAAAGTCATCAAATTTTTGAGGGCGTGACCACACAACCTACCAGCTCCACACAGCAAGCGTCATCCCGGGACTCATCGCGATGGTCGGGTCGATTGGAGCTCCAACCAGTGGTGAGCTTGATGCTGTTACTAGGACAGGCTGTTTTACAACTTTTTTTTAGTAAGCATAACTTGTATTAGGGGGGATGGTACTTTTCAATAAATGGTATAACACTATGGAAAGCCTCCCTTTGTATTCCTGCATGTTACATCCACCATACTGAACCGTTCCTTCTATGGAGTGCTGAGGTTCACAGTGACTGAGTTGCAGACTATTGCCGAGAAGGAGCTTACAGGCCCTGTTAACACTTATCTCTGGTAAGCAGACACACAAAGGGGTGTTCACGAGGTGGATCGGTGAAGGTGTAGCAGCTTATGGTCCATGCACCTTGGTGGGATCAGAGGCCCAATTTATTAGCTTATAGTTGCATGCACGGAATTGGCAATAGAAGGACTCACTATACCACTTTTTATATATTTTGAATAATATCATCATTGAATTTTAATGGATTGACGGACACTTTTTAGTAGCTGTTTCACTGTTTTAATATCATTTGTGGTTTAATAGGTGACCAATGACCATTGCACTTTATGAGACATCATATTGGTGAATATTTTTTATTCATATGAAGTGCTGTTAATGCTTTCTTTTTTTAAGTGAGTATTTTTTCTATATTGATCAAATTTTTATTTATTTTTTTAAAAGTGTCAAACTAAAAAAAGAAAAGTAAAATTAACAATAAAAAAAAAATTAAAGTGCCCCTGTCCCCGTGTGCTTGCACGCAGAAGCAAACGTAAGTCCCGCCACATATAAAAACCTCATGTGAGGTATTGCCATGAACGTTAGAGCGAGAGCAATAATTCTAACCCTAGACCTCCTCTGTAACTCAAAACTTTTGAGTGAGGATTTTTAAGTACCAAAGTTTGGCACCATTCCACGAGCGTGTGCAATTTTGAAGCGTGACATGTTAGGTATCTATTTACTCAGTGTAACTTAATCTTTCACAGTATGCAAAAATATTGGGCTAACTTTAATGTTTTGTTTTTTTTTTTAAGCATGAAAGCATTTTTAAAGTGTTTGAAAAATTGCTGCGCAAATACCGTGTAAGATAAGAAGTTGCAACGACCGCCATTGTATTCTCTAGGGTCTTTGCTAAAAAAACATGTATAATGTTTGGCGGTTCTATGTCATTTTCTAGCAAAAAAATGATGAATTTTATATGTAGGAGAGAAATGTCAGAATTAGCATGGATGGGAAGTGGTTAAAATGAAGATTTTGTTCAGATAGTTGTGCTGACATGTGCAGATCAAAAACAGATTTTTAAAGTACAGTTACCAATACAAGGTGTCCCAGAAAAATATGTAATACTGCTTTCCCCATAAAGCATACGTAAACTGGTAGATTCAGTTTGGAAACACTCTGTCACTGTGCAGCACATGTAAGCATAGATATAGGAACCGTATGATAAACTATAATGGCACACAAGAGTATCCCAAATATTAGGCTACTTTTACACCGAGGCGTTGAAAAAACGCCTATTTAATGCCTAGCGCTATTGCCACGGTTTAGATGTACTTACTAAAATTAACGCTAACGCACTAGCGTTTTTGTCACATTTTTGAAGCGTTAGTTTACAATCCCAACCCATTACATCACATCCTGTAAACTTCCTTGTATTTTGTGGCTGAACAAAGAGAAAATGGAGTTTACTGAGCTGCTGTTGCTTTTTGTGCTAATTTTTTGGGAACATATCCTGAAACAGAGGCAGGAATGTTGCTATTGGATCCATCCCATCCTACAAACACACTCCTCAAGAGGACAATTTGTGTTGCTCTATCAGGACTTGAGAGAGCACCCATTAAAGTTCAAAAATTACACACGGATGAGCATGGCAACGTAAGTGATAATATCCCATCCTATTGAGACTAGTCCCAAATCCCTAACCCTAATCCCAGTTCCAGTAGTCCCAAATCCCTAACCCTAAACCTAATCTCGCCCCCACTAGTCCCAAATCCCTAACTCTAACCCTAATCCCGCCCCCACTAGTCCCAAATCCCTAACCCTAATCCTGCCCCCACTACTCCCAAATCCCTAAGCCTAACCCTAATCCCGCCTCCACTAGTCCCAAATCCCTAAGCCTAATCCCACCCCCACTAGTCCCAAGTCCCTAACCCAAACCCTAATCCCGCCTCCACTAGTCCCAAATCCCTCACCCTAATCCTAGTTCCGGTAGTTCCAAATCCCTAACCCTAACCCCGCCTCCACTAGTCCCAAATCCCTAACCCTAATCCCAGTTCCGGTAGTCCCAAATCCCTAACCCTAATCCCGCCTCCAATAGTCCCAAATCCCTAACCCTAATCCCAGTTCCGGTAGTCCCAAATCCCTAACCCTAACCCTAATCCCACCCCCACTAGTTCCAAATCCCTAATCCTTGGATTATGGTTAGCAGTGTATTTTCTACATTTTTTTATAACAATTTTCATATTTTCTTTACCAGATTTGACTTTCTGCTTGACATCTTAACCCCTGACTTGTTAAGACAGGATACCAATTGCAGGGTGGCAATATCACCATGTGAACGTTTACTTATAACACTAAGGTAAGTATATATGAATAATTAATAAATTCATGTTTTTTGTTAACCTCCCTGGCGGTTTTCCCGAGTGTGGCTCGGGGTTAAAATTCAGGACCATTAGTGGTAACCCCGAGCCACACTCGGGATTACATAGCAGGATCTTGGTGTGGCTTTACTTACCTTGTCCCCGGGATCCTGCGATGTCCCCCGCTGTGTCTGCGGGCTCCGTCCTCCTCCGAAGCCTCTCCGTGCCAGGCTCCGTTCCCTGCGAGCGGCGCGACGCATGGGGGCGGAGCCTGGCGGCAAAATCAAAAAAGTGTAAAATCATAACACATACAGTACTGTAATCTTACAGATTACAGTACTGTATGAGATTATTTCACATCCCTTTTGTCCCCAGTGCTTTGTCCTATGCCCTGCATGCAGTTTTATGTTATATATACTGTTCTTTCTGCCTGGAAACTGGAGATTGTCCATAGCAACCAAAAAGTGTCCCTTTACATCAAAAGTGGCTTTAGACCAGCTAGAAAACAGCGATCGTAAATTAGAACACTTGCAGAATTGAGCGATAGTGAATCGTGGGGAAATTAATTTTATTATTAATTTTTTTTTTTAATTATTTATTTTTATTTATTATATTATAATTTATGTTTTTGTGTTTCAAACTTTATCATACCCGGGATATCTACTAGACTCTTGTTTGGACAGATTTAAGTGTGTTATTGTTAAGAATTACAGACCTACAATATAAAACGCCAAATTTCCATGCAAAATAATTGTACTGCTTTCAGCACCTAAAATCCGAAATAATCATACCGCCAGGGAGGTTAAATTATAGATTTATTATTGCAAATATATTATCAAAAATGCACATGTGCAAAACAGAAAATATTTTCACAAAAATTATATATTTTTTAAATTGAATTATTTTTTAATGCATATCTATTTGCATAAATGCACAACATGTGCAAAACAGAAAACATTTTATGATATACCATCAACATGTGCATTTTTAGGGCACAATTCCATTAACCCCACTGAGGCGTTGAAAAAACGCCTATTTAATGCCTAGCGCTATTGCCATGGTTTAGACGTGCTTTTACCGTGTTAGCGCTAAAATTAACGCTAACGCACTAGCGTTTTTGTCGCGTTTTTGAAGCGTTAGTGTTAGCTTACAATCCCAACCCATTACATCACATCCTGTAAACTTCCTTGTATTTCGTGGCTGAACAAAGAGAAAATGGAGTTTACTGAGTTGCTGTTGCTTTTTGTGCTAATGTTTTGGGAACATATCCTGAAACAGAGGCAGGAACGTTGCTATTGGATCCATCCCATCCTACAAACACACTCTTCAAGAGGAAAATTTGTGTTGCTCTATTAGGACTACATTTTTTTAAAACTATTTTCATATTTTCTTTACCAGATTTGACTTTCTGCTTGACATCTTAACCCCTGACTTGTTAAGACAGGATACCAATTGCAGGGTGGCAATATCACCATGTGAACGTTTACTTATAACGCTAAGGTAAGTATATATGAATAATTAATAAGTTCACATTTTTTGTTAAATGATATATTTATTATTGCACATATATTATCAAAAATGCAACACATGTGCAAAACAGAAAATAATTTTACAAAAATTATATATTTTTTAAATTGAATTATTTTTTCATGCATATCTATTTGCATAAATGCACAACATGTGCAAAACAGAAAACATTTTATGATATACCATCAACATGTGCATTTTTAGGGCACAATTCCATTAACCAATGTAAAACTTTACAAAAAAGATATCAAACAAAAAATGTCATAGATTCTGATAGCTGGGAGGATGATGTGTCTCCTCTAGTGGTATGGGAGGGGGAGGTTGGACATGTTAAAAATATTGCTGCATTTCGTAAGGTACTCCCTGAAAATGTGGTTGGTTTTGTGACATGATTGGAAATCTGCAACATAGGTTTTGGGACATAATTTGAAATCTGGAAGCTGCAGCAGATGGGTATGTGTGTGAGCGTGAGGTACCTGGACCATCGTACCTCCCAGAAAACTGATTGCTAATGTTGCCCTCATACAGTGCATCTCGATTTTGTGTAGATTGATGCTGGTAGTAATGAATGGGACGTATCACTTCAGAAAGCATCTCACATTGATATTCTGATGATACTTTGGCCATTTGAGGAACCAGGCTTTTGGCAAAGGACTCCAATTCCCCTCCATCTTTTTGTTGTTTGTTAAACAATTGTTTAACAACATCTTGGAAGTCCTCTGACAATTGTTGTTTTGTTAGTTTAGGTCGTTTTCCTCTGTTGGTGGGCAAAGTTGCTTCTGGTGTTTCTGCTTCAGTTTCAGTTCTTTGCAAATTGTCTTCTACATCTATTTCGTTGATCTCCTCTGCATCCTCAGGATCCTCTTCACTTTCACTCTCCATATTGCTTTCTGTACTGAAATTTTAAAAATACACAATTTGTAAAAATTGTTTCAAATGTTGTTATTCTGCGCACTCCTAAAATAAAATGTAATATTACACAATTTGCTCAAAATATTATTAACATAATAAATGTTGGTATACTTACGGTCTCATCTCCATGACAGGCTTCAGGAACATGAGCTTCTCATAGTGACAATACACTCTCCCTTTTCTCTTCCCAGCAGAACCACTCCATATCTTATTTTAAAGATTGTGTTCTCTCCTATAGTTATCCCTCATAGTCTTCCACCTTTTCTTGATTACTCGTACTGAAATAAATAATATATTTTTGTTTGATTACAGATATCTTGTCACAGGAAATACCTATACATCATTACAATATGAATTCAGAACAGGTATATCAACTATTAGCGAAATTGTGAAGATAACGTAATGCTATTTGGAATTTGAAAACTACATTCATGCCTATTCCAAATCAAAAGAAATAGAATTATGTTGCTAACAGGGGCGGATCCAGAGTCTAGTGTCGGGAGGGGCACTGCCAGAAAATACGTTTTTTTGGGGGCAATTTATCAGGGAAATGGCTGATGTTGGAGCTTCAATCATCATGGCACCATGGTTATTATAGTGTCAGGATGTTTGAAACACATTACTTCTATTATTACATTGTTATAGAAAATGAAATAGTTCAACTCACCATAATGCAGAATCAGTGGGAGCCCCGAGTGTGTCACTTGCCACATCGCCTGCCACCAGATGCAGATTATCACTTGCCATGTCACCTGCCACACGTTGCAATTTGTCCACTATCACCTGCCACACATTGCTGATTCTCCACTTGCCACGTCACCTGCCACAAGTTGTGGATTGTCACTTGACATGTCACCTGTCACACATTGCGGATTGTTCACTTGCCACGTCACCTGCCACAAGTTGCGGATTGTCCACTTGCCACGTCACCTGCCACAAGCTGCGGATTGTCACTTGCCACGTGTTGCAAATTGTCCACTATCACCTGCCACACATTGCTGATTGTCCACTTGCCACGTCACCTGCCACAAGTTGTGGATTGTCACTTGCCACGTCACCTGTCACACATTGCGGATTGTTCACTTGCCACAAGTTGCGGATTGTCCACTTGCCACATCACCTGCCACAAGTTGTGGATTGTCACTTGCCACGTCACCTGTCACACATTGCGGATTGTTCACTTGCCACAAGTTGCGGATTGTCCACTTGCCACGTCACCTGCCACAAGTTGTGGATTGTCACTTGCCACGTCACCTGTCACACATTGCGGATTGTTCACTTGCCACACATTGCGGATTGTCCACTTGCCACATCACCTGCCACAAGTTGCAGATAGTTACTTTCCTGCTAAGGTGGGGAATGGGGATTGTCAATTCCTGCGTCCCAGTCTGAGTCAGGCAGCAGAGAGATGATGTAATCTCTCTGCTGCCTGCACAGTGAGTGAGGGCAGAACTGCCAGAATGCAGGGCGGGCGCCGGGCGGTGAGAGATGATGTCATCTCTCTGCTCCGCCACCCACTGATTGGCCAGTCCATCTCCCCCCCGCCAAGCTACCCAGCAGCTTCCCGTCCAGCCCACCTCTCAGTGTGACTGTACGAGCGCCGTACCTGCACTTACATGACTGTTTAGCTCCGTCTGACCTGTCACAGTCACGTTGGCTTTCAGACTCAAGTCCGAGTCCGACGTGACTCGCTGACGTCACTCGTTGCTAGACGCCAGGCAGCCCTGGCGTTAGCAACGAGTGCAGGGAAGAGGCTCCACCCACCTCCTCCTCCTCCTGGTATCCTGCCATGTCAGTGCGAGTCTCTCTCTTGGCGCCGCTGATCGGCTGATGTGAGAGAGAGACTCGGGTAGAGGCAGCGGCATTGGCACTGGTATCAAGAAATGTCAGTGCTACTATTTCGGGGGGGGGCAATTGCCCTGTTGCCCCCCCTGGATCCGCCCCTGGTTGCTGGAGCAAAACCAACTTTCCAAACTGCCTGGGAGCAATTGATGGAAAACACATTCGGCTAATAAAACCCTGTCACAGTGGTAGCCGATATTATAATTACAAAAAATATTTTTCTGTTGTGCTAATATCTGTGGTTGATGCAGACTATAAATTCATATTTATTGATGTAGGAGCATTTTGGAGTTCTGCAGACTCTTCTGTTTTCCTGAATTTGACATTTGGGAAGCGTCTTCAATCTAATCGACTAGATTTGCCTGAAAACCGAACATGACCCGGTACAGACAGTCCAGATATGTCATTTGTTTTTGTGGCTGATGAGACTTTTGCTATCAATGAACATTTAATGAAGTCCTACTCACGGAGGAATCTGGACACCCAGAAGAGAATCTTCAATTGTCGTCTTTGTTGGGCACGTAGGCTGGTTGAATGTTCCTTTGGCATTCTTGCCAACAAATGGCAAATATTCCATAAACCTATCAAGGTTGAAAATGCATGCAAATTAATAAAGGCAGCATGTGTGTTGCACAATGTGGTAAGGGATAGAGATGGCATGAATTTTGAAGACACATTGGCTCACTATTTTGAACCTGCTGATTTTCCTCACATCTGCGGTCCAACAGTGGGTTTCAGAATTAGGGATGAATTGACAGATTATTTTATGAGCCCTGCAGGAGCAGTAAGTTGGCAAGAAAATATGATTTAAAAATTATAGGTATCAAGTGAAAATGATCATTAATATGTTTCATTTAATATTTTCTCTTGTTTGCAAGTATAAACTTTCAAAATAAATAGCATATTGTTATCGCTTCAGAATATTTGTTTATTGTTGTATTGTTTCAAGACAATAAAAACATGTTTAATTTGATGTTGTTTATACTTTCTTTAGGAGTTCAATAATAACAATAATATACATAAGTTTACAATGACTTTGGTTTGTGGTTTTGGGACTTGTAGAAGTAGGATTAGGGTTGTGGATTTGGGACTAGTAGAAGTGGGATTAGGGTTGTGGGTTTGGGACTAGTAGAAGTGGGATTAGGGTTGTGGGTTTGGGACTAGTAGAAGTGGGATTAGAGTTGTGGGTTTGGGACTAGTAGAAGTGGGATTATGGTGTAACTTTGGTGTTTTGTGACTATTCTGACTGGGATTATGGTGTAACTGGTGTTTTGCGACTATTCTGACTGGGATTATTGTGTAACTTTGGCGTTTTGTGACTATTCTGACTGGGATTATGGTGTAACTTTGGTGTTTTGCGAGTATTCTGACAGGGATTATGGTGTAACTTTGGTGTTTTGCGACTATTTTGACTGTATTATGGTGTAACTTTGGTGTTTTGCAACTACTCTGACTGGGATTATGGTGTAACTTTGGTGTTTTGCGACTATTCTGACTGGGATTATGGTGTAACTTTGGTGTTTTGCGACTATTCTGAGTTCACAATCACGCTTATCTGACAAGGATTATGGGATTAGTACTCACTTCTGGTGGATTTTGTTGTTTTGGAAGGTCATTCCAGTCCTCAATATAGTGTTCAGCAATGGCACACCATCCTAAAGACTTTTTGCTGCGGTTGGTATACAAGGGATTTTTGGTGTCCCAAAGTTCAGGGTGGTCCCACACTGATTGAATAAACTCCTCGGGTTCTATTGCTGCTGCATTGGAACTGGATGGTCTTGCCACCTTTTCTCCACTGGCTTGCATCCGGTTATCTGCAGCATCCATGCTCTCTTGTCTCTCTCCTCAACACCTCTCACCAGGATTTCCTGCATCCCAGCATTCTTCATTGCACTGAAGTCATGAGACCGTCCCACAGCTTCAGTCTACTGTCTAGGACGCTTTTCAGTCACTTTAAGGTGCTTTTAAAGCACTTCACATTTATTTTAATGAACTTGGGCGTTTTTAAAGTGCTTTTTTTAGCACTACAAACAAGCTCAAAAGATGCTGCTTGCAGGACTTTTCTCAATGCCCCGCCAGCGCAATGCCCCAGTGTGAAAGCATCCATTGAGATGAATGAGAGGCATTTTTCAGGCGCTTTACAAGTGCTATTTTTAGCGCTAAAAAGCCTGAAAAGCGCCTCAGTGTGAAAATAGCCTTACAGGTTTGCATGCAATGTGTGGGTGCAGAAAAAAACCCCACTACAGTACAGGTATATGAATAAGTCCTTGCTGTGTTACAGGGAAAGAAGATATACTAAAGTTATCTGTATATTTTTTGTATGGTTTGTGATTTCATTGAATCTCATCTAATCAAAAGGAACATTATCCTTAATTTCTAAAAAGAGCAATGTGGAGTGTAGAGCTGAAATGTATATATTGAGTGTAGATATTCAATAAAAGGAACATCCAGACATTGTAAAGTAAACCAAATCCTATATTGATACAAAAACTGATATGTTTTCATAATTTAAATAATGGTGATGTAGAATTATTGTCATGTTAATTTTGCATATTCCCAAGCTTTCAGTCAGACAAAAGGAGCTCTGGGAGTTATTATGTATTAAATGTTTATTTATTTGCCAACAGTGATTGTTGGCAAACAGCCCAGCGTGATCCTTAAAGGGTAAATCCACTTTCATGGGAAAAAAATAACAAATAAAATAAAAACAATATACCATATACAATTGCGACACAAGTCATATTGTATTTGAATGTTATTTGAATGTTATTAAAAATGACCTTTCCTTTTCAATCTGCAGCTCCGTAATTTTTTGTAAAACGCAATGCAATATGGCTATCTGGAGGTGTTCTGTACACAGAATATGTACAGAACGCCCCCCCGAAATGACATTTCCTGCTTGTGTGATTAGCTCACTGATTTTCCCAGAAGTCTGCACTAAGATACAAGTCAGATTTATGGCTTTATGGTTCCCCTGCAACAAAAATTTAATTTTTGGTAAGATACTCCCAATAGGAAATCATGCCTAAAGGGATGCAGACCCTGCAATTTTTCTCATTAGAGCCCTGCAGATGCAGTAGCTGGTTGATAATTATATAACCACTCCTATTAGACTAACTGAGCACATGCACATTAGAAACAAACGGAGATGTCTTCATAATAACAAAAGGTAGGAATCCATACCTCCCAAATTTTGAACTTCAGAATGAGGGACACTTGAGGGAGGAAGTGACCTGCGACGTGCATAGCATGGAAAAAGGGGTGTGGCCAAATGCTTAAGAGTGGGAGGGGCTTAAGGGCGTGGTTAAAAAATGCTTCCTTGTACTTAGAAAACATGCTGCAATTGCTGTGCCACAAGCTGGAGTCTCCCAGACACAAGCTGCATCACAATCATTTAAAAAAACAAAGCTTCCTTTACAAATGGTTTTGCACAAACTGTGGAAGAGTGTGTTACACTAAGTGTGGGTTTATTCAGGAGTGCATTTCGTACAGAGTGCAAGCTTCAGGGGTGCATTTTGTACAGAGTGCAAGGTTCAGGACTGCTTTACGTACAGAGTGCAAGGTTTAGGAGTGCTTTACATACAGAGTGCAAGGTTTAGGAGTGCATTTCATACAGATTGTAAGGTTCAGGAGTGTGTTTTGTACAGAGTGCAAGGTTCAGGAGTGTGTTTTGTAGAGTGCAAGGTTCAGGAGTGCTTTACATACAGAGTGCAAGGTTCAGGGGTGAATTCCATACAGCGTGCAAGGGTAAGGAGTGCTTTAGGTACAGAGTGCAAGGTTCAGGAGTGCTTTACGTACAGAGTGCAAGGTTCAGGAGTGCTTTACGTACAGGGTGCAAGGTTCAGGAGTGCTTTACGTACACAGTGCAAGGTTCAGAGGTGCTTTATGTACAGAGTACAATGTTCAGAAGTGCATTTCATACAGAGTGCAAGGTTCAGGAGTGAGTTTCATACAGAGAGCAAGGTTCAGAAGTGCATTTCACACAGAGTACAGTGTTTAGGAGTGCGTTTCATATAGAGTGCAAGGTTCAGGAGTGTGTAGTACAAAGTGCAAGGTTCTGGAGTGCGTTAGTACAGAGTGCAAGGTTCAGGAGTGCATTAGTACAGAGTACAAGGTTCAGGAGTTAAACTGCAAAGACACCAGTTAATTAAACACAGCACACTTACATTCTAAAATCTTAATAAACAGCATACAGAAGCCGAGGCAAGAATACAGGCATCAGATGGATAACAAATGTATGCACCCGAGCAGGACATGCAGTAGTGTAAACAGTGTGAATAGCCATCCAGCACAGCCAGGGATTGGTGTGCAAGCCGGCGGGTTAGGACCACATTGAGAGAGAGTGCAGTTGTCAAATCCAACCTCTGATGTCGATGATGGGCTCAGCTGATATACATTTCAGGGGCTCCGCCTCCTTTGTCAGGCAACCTGTGCATAGACAAACAGCCGGCGTTTATACATTGCTGGGCAGGGAAGAAGGTGGCAGGTGGTAGGACCAAATGTAACTTCTGCATGTGCACCCACAGTGGTGTATAATAAACCTGAATTATAATAAACCTGAATTATACACTGCTGTGGGTGCACATGCAGTAGTTACAATTTGTCCTGCCTCCTTCTTCCCTGGCCAGCAGTGTATAAACGCTGGTTGTTTGTCTATGCACGGGTTGCCTGACAAAGGGGGCAGATCCCCTGAAATGCATATCAGCCCCGCCCATCCCTGACATCAGAGGTTGGATTTGACAGCTGCACTCTCACTCTCATTGTGGCCATACCCCGTTGGCTTTCCCACCAATCCCTGGCTGTGCTGGATGGATGTTCACACTATTTACACTGCTGCATGTCCTGCTAGGCTGTTAGCATATAATGAAGTAATGCGGGACAAAGCCCCTGTACACCGGACCACGGGACAAAGGTTGAAATGCGGGAAAAAGTCCTGCCCAATCCGGGACTGTTGGGAGGTAGGAATCTGCAACAAAGTTTGTTAAAATCCTTGCAATGTACATAGATCATCCAGAGGGGAATATTTTTACCACAGCTTTGTCAAGGTCATTGGTCAAAGTACAACAACTGTTGATTGAGCAAAAACGAAGCAGTATTACACCAATGAGGCACCCCACTATTCAATGTATTTTCTCTTTCTGTCATCACATATGCATTGCACAATCACTGGATTTATTTCCAGTGCTTCCCCTTCCTCTTTAGAAATAAATGCTGGTGTACAGGGAATTACATGAGCCTGTTATCAAAACAAGTTCAGGTATGACCCTGGCTATATTTAAAATATATTTAACAATTTGCTAATGAATACACAACTGTATTAACTCGTGTATTATGATAGCCAGGAATTCAGCTTTGAAATGAATTCCAGTTAGTAAAATGTAAAGAAAAAAAGTGATTTCTATTTTTATGTTCAAATTTCTTTCTTTCAACTTTTTAAAGATGAAAATGGAACAACAAAATTGATAGCTTAAGTCATCAATCTGTCCAATAAGTTATGTTTGGTAAGCCTCTGACTCCAAAAGCAGGAGCTGAAGCACAGCTGATCACCATTTTAGCTAAGCTCTGGAGCTGTGTTGAACCTTAGTTGTTGGAGCTGCAGTGGAACTGAAATCAGAATCGAGCTTAGCTCTGCATTACAATTATGAATCATGAGAGTTCAGTTGGGCTTTGAAATACCCAGGCCATAAAAAGTATTCAACTTTTATTGGTTAAAGCCAGACGGCTCTGGAGTTGACTAAGGCCTCCTTCACATGACTTTTTAGCTTCATACACAGGATTCCAGCAGCAAGAACGAGCAGATTCTTGTGGCTGGAATAAAAAGTGCATGTGAATAATGGCAGCCTCTCAGCCTATATAAACTACTGACAGGCTGACAGCGGCCACCACAATTTGCATGTAGCTGCACACCATGGGGTTACCTGCAGTTAGTAATGAATTTTTGAGCCTGGATGCAGTCAACTGCATCCAGGCTCAGACATCTGTCCCTTATCACAGATGACTGCTTGGTGTGCAGCTACACATGAACAGCAGTGTCTGCTGTCAGTCTGTCAGCTTATATAGGCTAAGTAACTGCACCTGTCCATTCCAGCCACATATATCTGCTGATTCTTACTGCTGGAATCCAGTTTCTGTAGCTAAACATGAAGGAGTCCTTAGGGCCACTTTACACTGATGGGTTAATGTAGCATGCATTATCTCATTGCACATTAATGCAGCATCAGCATTGATGTGCTATGCGTTTAAATGGTACCCCATTGCACCTTGCCACACATCTCAATGCACATATTTTTCAATGCACCACATCACAAGTACACTAACCAGCCACTTTATAAGGTACACCTTGCTAGTACCAGGTTGGACCCCCTTTAGCCTTCAGAACTGCCTTAATTGTTTGTGGCATAGATACAACACGGTGTTGGAAACATTCCTCCGAGATTTTGGTCCATATTGACATGATAGCATCACGCAGTTGCTGCAGATTTGTTGGCTGCACATTCATGATGCGAATCTCAAAATTGCGCCACATCCCAAAGGTGCTCTATTGGATTGAGATCTGGTGACTGTGGAGGCCATTGGAATACAGTGGACTCATTGTCATATTCACGAAACCAGTGTGAGATGATCTGAGACATGGGACATGCTGCGTTATCCTGCTGGAAGTAGCCATCAGAAGATGAGTACACTGTAGTCATAAAGGGATGGACATGTCTCAGCAATAATACTCAGGTAGGCCGTAGTGTTTAAAGGATGCTAAATTGGTACTAAGGGGGTTAAAGTGTGCCAGCAAAATATCCACCACAGTATTACATCACCAGCCTGAACCGTTGATACAAGGCAGGATGAATCGATCCATGATTTCATGTTTTCGACAAATTCTGACCCTACCATCTGAATGTCTCAGTACATCAGACCAGGCAACATTTTTCCAATCTTCTATTGTCCAGTTTTGGTGAGCCTGTGTGAATTGTCAGGAGTTTTAGCTGACAGGAGTGGCACCTGATGTGGTCTTCTGCTGCTGTAGTCCACCTGCTTCAACGTTAAATGTGTTGTGCATTCAGAGATGGTATTCTGGCTACCTTGATTGTAATGAGTGGGTATTTGAGTTACTGATGCCTTTCTATTATCTTGGACCAGTCTATTCTCCTCTGACCTCTGACATCAACAAGGCATTTTCCTCCACACAAATGCCACTCACTGGATATTTTCTCTTTTTGGACTATTCTCTGTAAACCCAAGAGATAGTTGTGCGTGAAAATCCCAGTAGATCCTCAGTTTTTGAAATGCTCAGACCAGTCCGTTTGGCAGCAAGAACCATGCCGCGTTCAAAGTCACTTAAAGTGTTACTAAACCCAAGACCTTGCATTCACTATATCTGATCTCCCACAGTACACAGAACATGGAAATGCAAGAGTTTTAGTAAATATAAACTGCAGTGCTAAATACCTTTTCTCATCAGCAGTCTTGTGACTTGTATCAGTGTCTGGTTAAAGCTTGTAGGAGATGTTTTCATTTTTCCCTAATTAACCTATAAGGTTGCAGGGCCCCTAACGCTCTGTCTGGATAGTGCTGATTGGCCCTGTGCTGATCACATGCACTCTCCCAAAAAAAAAAAAAAAAAAAACTCTCTAGCAATACACACCAAACTGAGCACGTGCAGATTGTCCCCTAATGCTCTGTTCTATCAGGAGATGGATTGGAGTCAGTGGAAGAAGAGGATCAGAGAGACAGGCTCACATAGCCTTTAGACACAATACAGAGGATTAACCCCTTAGGTTCCACAATGAGTATAACAAGCATGTTTTACTGCATAAACAGACTGATTTTACTTAGTAATGCCCTGTACACACGGTCGGACATTGATCGGATATTCCGACAACAAAATCCATGGATTTTTTCCGACTGATGTTGGCTCAAACTTGTCTTGCATACACACGGTCACACAAAGTTGTCGGAAAATCCGATCATTCTAAAACGCGGTAACGTAAACCACGTACGTCGGGACTATAAACAGGGCGGTAGCCAATAGCTTTCGTCTCTTAATTTATTCTGAGCATGCGTGGCACTTTGTGCGCCAGATTTGTGTACACACGATCAGAATTTCTGACAACAGATTTTGTTGTGGGAAAATTTTATAGCAAGCTCTCAAACTTTGTGTGTCAGAAATTCCAATGGAAAATGTGTGATGGAGCCTACTCACGGTCGGAATTTCCGACAACAAGGTCCTATCACACATTTTCCGTCGGAAAATCCGACCGTGTGTACAGGGCATAACACTTTAAATTCCCTTTCTGATGCTCGGTTTAAACTTCAGCAAGTTGTCTTCACCACATCTAGATGCCTAAATGCATTGAGTTGCGGCCATGTGACTGGCTTATTAACAATTTGTGTTGCCAAGCAATTGAACAGGTGTACCTAATAAAGTGGCCGATGAGTGTAATTTTAATGGGCTCTAAAGGTTTTGGTACAACAAATTTCATGTCTTCTACACATGCAAAATTTTCATGAACCAATTACAGACCGGGAGAATTTACACACTTCCTGACCAGGCCATTTTTTGCGATACGTCGCTTTAACTGACACTTGCATGGACATGCAACTGTATACACAAACAAAAATTATGTCCCTTTTTCCACATAAATAGAGCTTTCTTTTGGTGGTATTTGATCACCTCTGAGGTTTTTATGTTTAGTGCTATAAACAAAAAAAGACCAACAATTTTGAAAAAAAAACTTTCTACTTTTTTCTATAATAAATATCCCAAATTTAAAAACAAACAAAAACATTTCTTCATCAGTTTAGGCCAGGGGTAGGCAACCTCGGCCCTCCAGCTGTGGTGAAACTACAAATGCCATCATGCCTCTGCCTGTGATTATTAGGGTCTTGCAATGTTTCATGGGGCTTGTAGTTTCAAAACAGCTAGAGGGCCGAGGTTGCCTACCCCTGGTTTAGGCCAATATGCATTCTTCTACATATTTTTGGTAAAAAAAGCACAATAAGCATATATTGATTGGTTTGCACAAAAGTTATAACGTCTACAAAATAGGGGATATATTTATGGCATTTTTATTATTATTTTTTACTAATAATGGCGGTGATCTGCGATTTTTAGCGGGACTTCGACATTGTGGCTTACAGATTGGACACTTTTGACACTTTTTGGGACCAGTGACATTTATACAGCGATCAGAGCTAATAATAGCCACGGAATACTGTATAACTGTCACTGGCAGGGAAGGAGTTAAGGGGTTAAGTGTTCTCTAGGAAGGTGTTTCTAATTGTGGGGGGAGTGGACTGACTGGAGGAGGAGAGAGATCGCTGTTCCTGATCACTAGGAACAGCAGATCTCTCTCTACCCTCCTGCCAGAATGGGGATCTGTTTGTTTACATACACAGATCCCCATTCTGGCTCTCTGTGGAGCGATCGCGGGTGGCTGGCGGACATCGCGGCCGTCGATCACGTGCATTGGCTCCAGCGTCGTGCAAAGGGCACGCGCGCCTGCCTCGGCCGGCGCGTGTGCGCCCCCTATAGCTTCTTAAAGTGGCAGACGTACAATGACGGTGATTCGCACAGCCATGACAACCTGCCGCAGTACAACTGTGGCAGCTGGTCGGAAAGTAGTTAACACCGTGGGGTTGATTTACTAAAGGCAAATAGACTGTTCACTTTGCAAGGGAAAATGCACTTTAAAATTAAATATTCCTCAGCGCTTAGTAAATGAACTCAAGCTCTTCTGACTTCCATCATCCAATCATGTGCAAGAAAATATGCTGTTCTTTTTATTTTCCTTGCATGTGATCGGGTGTTCTTTGCAAGGGGAAATTTCCTTAGATTCACTAAGCTCTGGGAAAACTCCCCCTGCAACGTGCAACTTCCCTTGCAAAGTGAACAGTGTATTTGCATTTAGTAATTCAATCCATGTGTGTCTAAAAATTAATAAGATTTATGAACAGAAGAAAGGAACATTTCATCACAGTGTGAATGCTGTTTATTTAATTTGGACTGAGCACCTTTTAATTATATTTTTTTCTTTTTATGCTTATCTTCCATATTCTCATATTTGGAATTTTTTTGAACATATACATTTCACAATATTTGTTTGCACGTAATATTTGCATTAGCAAGCGCTGATCACTAAGACCTCATTCACACGGGCACCGTCAGTTTAGCCACGTTAAAAACGTATCAGTTTTTATCCGTTGCTTCATCTGTCTTCATCTGTCTTCTGTTCCCTTCTCATCCGTTAATGTACACGTTTACATCCCTTTTTTTCATCTGTTTTTGTATCCGTTTTGATCCGTTTACAGCAGTTTCTGTTCCTTTAAGGATATTACCCAGAAAGCATTGCACCTTCCATGCTGCATTGCAGTTTTTAGTGAGTGACTTGTCCTTGCTGTGTCCTTCCTTTGTCCTTGTCCTTGTGTGTGCTATCTGCATTGTGCAATGGATTCCAACATGTCCCACAAGCCTGGCCTTTTGTGCACCAGGTTTATAAGTTCCTCATGGGAGACATCTCTTGCCATGTTTCTCCTTGGGCATGTACTGAGGATGTACTGGGGATGTACTTCCTATGTCCAACTACTGCCTGGGTCATAGGTTGAGTTCACAGATAAACAAAAAAAAAAAAATGATTTCTTCAAAACAGATCTTAACTGATTGGACATTGACTGACATTGTCCTTTAACATCAGTTAACATCTGTTTTCACTGATCTGGACGTAGCCTTGTATGTTAAAAAAATGGATAAAATTGGAAGCGGAGGTTAACGGATGGTCATCTGTTTGCCCATAGGAATGTATTGTTGTCTGTTGATGGATGGAAGAAAAATGGATAGACGGTCCGTCAGTGTGAAAGGGGCCTAAGTGTTTTACTGTTGTGAGCACGTATTTAAGAAAAAAGGAACTGGTGATCATTTGCATAGATGCTATGTTACCAGAGCTGCTTTGAGCCCAGGTTCACATTAATGCGATTTGTGTCAAATCGCCTGCCAAATCGGCAGCTATTGCCCACAATGGAACCATCCGAATTGGTGCGATGCTGACTTTGCGGCGCCGCACCGATTCCCAAAAGTAGTTTCTGTACTACTTTTGGCGATTTCAGGTGCGATTTCAATAGACATTGAAACCGCTCAGATGTCTCTGAAATCGTACGACTGACATACAGGAATGAAATTGTGCGGGTTCAGCTGAACTTGCACGATTTCAATCCCGCAGCAGTGTGAACCTGGGCTTCATTTCAAGAGGATTCATTTCTGGAGCAGTTCTGAAGAAAGAGTTTCTGGAGCTCCCACAGACCAATGTTGAAGGTTTGTTTAGGCTCAGAGTACACCTGGATCGGGAGCCAGTTTGGGGCTGACGAACACAGATCACTACCAAACCTACTGTAGCTGGGTAAAAATAAAAAGCATCATACATAGCTCCTCCCTTTTAAAGCCTATTGCAATAAAAAGGAATTCTTTTCATTCCCTGGAAATGTGGCATATACTTAAACAATGAAACATTTGGAGAATCCATATGCCAGGTTGTTTCACTTATTATTTTGTTGTCTTGTGGTAATAAAGCATAATAATGATCTTAAACAATGTAATTTCATCCTGTTAACATTTTATAGAGGCAACGGCAGACCTCCCTTTAAGTGTTTACTCTTAAAACATAGATCGGTTGAAGAACAACAAAAAAAATAAAAAAACGTAAAGAGTAGATTTTCTATCAGTTCTTTGAATTATATTTATATGCTGCTTTGAAGACCAAAATTAAATAGTTTTGTATTAAAAGGTATTTTCTTTTGATGGAGAGTGCTGTGTCCAACGTACAAGTCCTTAACATAACTTTCAAACTAAACCATCTACTAAAGAGCTGAGACTGAAGATTTAACATATAAAGTCTCCACATGTTGATTTAATCATTGGATGTCTCCTTTTGATCATTTCATCATTAAGCAGCATTGTAAAATAGCTACAAAGCTTTAATGAGGCCAAACTGTCCAGTATGCACAAAAAAGCCACAGTGAATGAAATATTTTGGCTTTTGATGAGCGAAAGAGCTGCTTGAAATAAAACATAAAGCATCTGTCTTTTAGAAAAAGGTGATGAATTCATAACATTTCATCTGAGCAATATGGTAAATATATAGGAAAGTTCCTCCGGATGGCACATTCCAAATAACATAGTCATTTTCTGTGCAATAAAATATGCTTTAGCTCAGACACGTTATTAAAAATATCCTGAAAGTATGAGGGAAGACATGAATACAGAAATATGACTGCTACCATGACACAGTTGGCTGTGGTTATATACAGTAAGGTCACATGTAAAACAGAGGAAGTGTCTGACTAAGCAGATTTCAGAGCAAAATGATGACATGGACAACAGTGTGCAAAATCTGAACATAATTGGTTGTGAGTGACTTATTTTTTCCTCCTTTTTAAGAGAGTTTGACAATAATATATAAAAAAAAAATCTCTCTTTAATTGAAATTTTTATCTTGGTTTAACCGATATTACCTATGCATTATAATGTCTACCACAGAATGTAAAATTTTTGTCTTGGTAACCATTTATCATTCAAAATTAAAATATAATGCAGTAAGAAAAAGTTTTAAAAAATTCACTTTTCTTAGAAACGATTCATAAATTTTATCATATCATATACTTGCCACGCGCTTTATTTTGTAATTTATTTTTTAAAGTACCTTCTAGCTCAGGTTCAAATTAGCTTCTTTGAAACCAGTATTATCATTTTGTAAAGAACACTCCTGAAATCTCATTCCCTACTCATGTGATTTATTTCACTCCATTTATGTAATGCTGCTTTTCCCAGAAGTCTGCAAAGCTTTAGGTAAAATTTCAAGAATACCCTGTCATTAGGTTTGCTGCAATGATTTTTTGATCAATTTCTGAGTATGTCTACAGGGGTGCCAGGGACAGGATACAATGATTCTCTTATTACGGTGATGATACAACACCTGCTCCAGCTCCCTCTGTACATGTACAGGGTAATCATACTAAGGTGCAGATATAGGCTACTTCCCAGCCTTAACAACACCCAGAAAAAAGGAAAAATTGCACTCTAAGGAGTTAATTTGTTTAAGACAAATAGGTTTTTGACTTTGCAAGGGAATTTCCCCTTATCCTAGTGAATGAGGTGGAGCTCTACTGACTTTCAATTCTGATCATCCAATTATGTGCATACAAAAACAGTTTTTCCTTGTACATGATTAAGTATTAGTGTATATTCTCACCACATTCACTAAGGTAAGGAAAAATAGTCTTGCAAAGTGAACATTCCCTTGCAATGTGAACAGCCCATTTGCCTTTAGCAAATCAATCCTTATGTCTATATTTAATAAAAACATATTTCCTTAAAGCGGAGCTCCAAGCTCCTTCAGAAAAAATTAAAAGTCAGCAGCTACAAATACTGTAGCTGCTGACTTTTAATATTAGGACACTTACCTGTCCAGGGATCCCGCTGTGTCTTCACCCAAGCCGATTTTTCAATCGGCTCTTAGGTGCTTCCGTCACCATCTAAAGTAAGGGAAACCAGCAGTGAAGCCTTGCGCTTTGTGAATGGCCCGGTGGCAGCGGAAGGAGGGGGGGCTGAACTTCCAGATGACTTTGCCGTGGCAAAGTGGGACTGTATTGTGAGTGAGTACCTGTCAAAACCAGGTACCCGCTCCCCCCTCCCCTCCAAAATGCGCCAAATGTGGGTGTTGAGGGGGGAGGAGGCAAACAAACAGGGGTTTCCTCTTTTGGGTGGAGCTCCGCTTTAATTCCAAATTTCCGTAAAGAAACAAGATACATTTCTGACACATTTCCAGCTGTACTCTGCATTTTGTCAAAGAGCTATCTACCCAAAAGGCACCTGTTAAACTCTGTAATATTGAGAAATGTGTCCATTACCCACTAATGTACTGCATGCACAGCCAAATTTGGGTTTTGCTTTTCCTCCTAGATTTCCTCAAGATTGCTTTTTCCTCTGTGGCAATTGTTTCTCCTGCAATGTATGTTCAGTTCTGTTTTTGCACAGCTTTTTTTCCTGTTGCAAGAATCAGTACACCAGCGTTCATGCTTTTGGAATTTTGGATGTTCAGCCACCCAATTACCTTTCTCCCCTTTTCCCTCCACAGCTCTCTCACCTGCATTGGTATTAGAGCAGTGCAGCTGACTTCCATTTTGTTCTGACAGATCAGGCTTTTTTTTCCCCTCAACTTACTGTGCAATCTCCTTCATGCAACTCTGCCTGTCAGATCAGTGTAGCAGAGAACCGAGGAGGAGTTTGAAAGTGCTTCACTCGGCCTCATGCTACACTGTTTTGACTGACAGCAGATGGGGATAGCTGCCTCTGGGATCCACCATTAATGCCGATAGTGGCATTGTGTGCACTCGGTCCCAGGGCATGATCAGTCAGCTGTGGGGCGCATGCCCTGGATGCCGACGCTAGCATACACAAACTGGTGGAGGAAGTGAATTGTATAGAAAACTTCCTTTACCGGCTTCTGTTTGATGTGACAGGCTGCAGAGGAGAGGGCTGCCTGAGGTGGCGGAACTGCGTTCCTGGCATGCTCCAGCAGAAAAAAAAGCCCTGATAGAGCACATAGTGCAACATGGCAAAAATGTAGAGATAATAGAAGTGTCATTTGACAGCCCTGAAGGGGATTAAATTACATTAATATAGTCTTGTAGCAACAACATTGATTAGACAATAGGTAGGAAAAATTACAAACTTGACAAGGGGAACAAATGGACAATAGTTACAGAATGCATGCAACTAACAAAGGATTGTGACAATACTTGAAAAAAAAACGTGTAATATTTTCAATACATTGGCAAAGAAAAACGAGCAGTTGTTACCAATAAGTTTGGAACGGTTACCACGTGGAGGCAACAACATGCATTGGTTACACTACACGGGCCAAAAACAGGCAATCATAACAATAAGCAGGTCCACTATTTACAATTATGTGGTTGCAAACCAGAAATCTTGGCAACAAACAAGCAATTGTGATAATATGCAGGCTACAAGTGGGCAATTTTGACAATACATTGGCACAAATTGGCAATCATGACAATACATGAGAAACAAATGGGCAATGATACAATACATGGGTGGCAACAGTAAGAAATAGTTACAATACACCATGGTGACAATGGTGACAATAGCTGAAGCACAGTTTGCCTTCCTCCAACCCACCCCTTATCATTACTCCTGGCCTTCAGCTAGCTCTATGAACATGTCTCATTCCACTGGCCAATGTGTGGTCAGAAGGAGAATGGAGAAGGAAAAAACACAGGTTTCTCACGCTCTGCTCTTGTTACTGGCTGAGTGGTGTAGTAACAAAATCATTATACCAACTACTGAGCTGGGGAGAACTCCAGCAGACCTGGTACTCAAAAATTAATTAGCAGAAGACTCTAGGAAAAAGCCATAGTTCCCAGCTATGACAGCTTCTATGTTATCAGCGGATCTAGTCAGGACAGTAAATTATTTATATATAAAGCTGCTGTTGGTTATTCAGTGTTGCGTTACTGTGTCCAATGTAATCCCTTCAGTATTATTACCCCATGCTTATACAGAAACAGGGGTTATTGCAAATCTCAGCTGTTTGCATTTTATATTTCACCCCATCTGTCAAATGGGAGTGTTGCATTATGACAATGGTGCTTTAACAAGCCTTCCATGCAACACACTTGGAAATGTAAAAAAACAAATGCAAAGCATTTACTGTATGTCAGTGATTATTTGCTTTCATATGGAACCATATAATGCAATATGTGCTCAAGCTGTACAGAAAAAAACCTGTAAGTGTTAGAAATCACCATGCTGAGAGAATTGTTCACCACTCTTATATTTACACCAGCTGTGCAGTGAACTGATAGCACAAAGACATCTTTAATATTACCTAAATCTGTCTTGTCCCATCTGGTCAAAAATATATTTTTACACTTTGCTATACATTGAAAAATGCTTTATGCTTTCAATATATTTTCAATTTACAACTAGGATAACAAAACTGATTGTCATATATATTTTATGACCTTTCCCAAATGTAACCAGATTTTTTGTTGATCTTCCAAAATTTCTTCAGTAAGTCACATAAAAATGCCTTTCCCAAATGTAACCAGATTTTTCTGTTGATCATCTGAAATTTCTTGAGTAAGTCACATAAAAGTAGTAGTATGATTTTTGGTAGGATTGGTTGTCTAGGCATTAATATCAAAGTTCAATGGTACACATGTTTCTTTCA
Organism: Aquarana catesbeiana; assembly: GCF_042186555.1. Lineage (NCBI taxonomy): Eukaryota > Metazoa > Chordata > Amphibia > Anura > Ranidae > Aquarana > Aquarana catesbeiana. Next base: position 397,509,235 of record NC_133325.1, read on the forward strand.
CTGATTGGGTGGAATGTTTGAAGAGTGCAGCCTGCCTGTATCAAGAACCTTTGGTGCATCGTCCAGATTTGTCCTTTAATTCCTTAGAGGGCAGGAACCACAGGGCTGTGTTGGTCTTGCCTGAAAACAACTGAGCCACATTGAATGGAGTGGTGGCTCATTTAGGAAGCCTCTGTGGGAAAGTTACTTTGTTGCTAAATCTTATCAAGAGTTAGGATGTTTGGAAATTGCAGCCTGTCTGTATTAAAGTACCTGCAGCGCATCTTCCACATTTGTCCATCAATTCCTTAGAGGACAGAGTATATGTTTGTCTTGCCTGGAAGAGATTGAGCCACTCCTCAATTTTCGATTCTTCAGGGTATATGGAATCATTTAGAAAACAAAAAAATGGGGGGGGGGGGGGGCGCGGACTTATGCAGTTACCCTTCTTTAGTTCCTGCTAGTTTATTTTTTTTCCTCATTCAGTGTGTCAAGAAAGTGGTCATATGAACATCTATTTGGTGCTGGCACTGGAGGGAATCTAGCTCAGGGTTATTATGTCCTCTGCTTTGGGTCCCATCTTTGGGGAGCATGTAACTAATTGGACACAAAGTTTCCACCAGATTAGGATGCAGAGCTGCTATAAATATTATGATCTGTGTCAATGTGGGTCCCTGGACTGGGAGGATAGATAGAGAAAATCTCCCACAGTTTCAAACGAATTCGTTTATACAGTATCTCACAAAAGTGAGTACACTTCTCTCATTTTTGTAAATATTTTATTATATCTTTTCATGTGACAACACTTTGCTACAATGTAAAGTAGTGAGTGTACAGCTTGTATAACAGTGTAAATTTGCTGTCCCCTCAAAATAACTTAACACACAGCCATTAATGTCCAAACTGCTGGCAACAAAAGTGAGTACACCCCTAAGTGAAAATGTCCAAATTGGGCCCAATTAGCCATTTTCCTTCCCCGCTGTCATGTGACTCGTCAGTGTTACAAGGTCTTAAATGTGAATGGGGAGCAGGTGTGTTAAATTTGGTGTTATCGCTCTCACTCTCTCATATTGGTCACTGGAAGTTCAACATGGCACCTCATGGCAAAGAACTCTCTGAGGATCTGAAAAAAAGAATTGTTGCTCTACATAAAGATGGCCTAGGCTATAAGAAGATTGCCAAGACCCTGGAACTGAGCTGCAGCATGGTAGCCAAGACCATAGAGTGGTTTAACAGGACAGGTTCCACTCAGAACAGGCCTCGTCATGGTCGACCACAGAAGTTGAGTGCACATCCTCAGCCTTATATCCAGAGGTTGTCTTTGGGAAATAGACGTATGAATGCTGCCAGCATTGAAGGGGTGGGTTGGTCAGCCTGTCAGTGCTTAGACAATATGCCGCACACTGCATCAAATTGGTCTGCATGGCTGTCATCCCAGAAGGAACCCTCTACTAAAGATGATGCACAAGAAAGCCCACAAACAGTTTGCTGAAGACAAGCAGACTAAGGACATGGATTACTGGAACCATGTCCTGTGGTCTGATGAGACCAAGATAAATGTTTGTGGTTCAGAAGGTGCCAAGTGTGTGTGGCGGCAACCAGGTGAGGAGTACAAAGACATTCAAGCATGGTGGTGGGAGTGTCATGGTCTGGGGCTGCATGAATGCTTCCGGCACTGGGGAGCTACAGTTCATTGAGGGAACCAGGAATGCCAACATGTACTGTGCCATACTGAAGCAGACCCTATTGAGCATCTACGGGGCATCCTCAAATGGAAGGTGGAGGAGCGCAAGGTCTCTAACATCCACCAGCTCCGTGATGTCATCATGTAGGAGTAGAAGAGGAGTGGCAACCTGTGAATCTCTGGTGAACTCCATGCTCAAGAGGGTTAAGGCAGTGCTGGAAAATAATGGTGGCCACACAAAATATTAATACTTTGGGCCCAATTTGGACATTTTCACTTAGGGATGTACTTGCACATTTGTTGCCAGCGGTTTAGACATTAATGGCTGTGTGTTGAGTTATTTTGAGGGGACAGCAAATTTACACTGTTATACAAGTTGTACACTCCCTACTTTACATTGTAGCAAAGTGTAATTTCTTCAGTGTTGTCACATGAAAAGATAGAATAAAATATTTACAAAAATGTGAGGGGTGTATTCACTTTTGTGAGATACTGTAATACAATGTTTATTTGACAGAACAGTGATTGTAAGCAATAAATATTTCCCAATCTATAGGCATAAAAGGGGTCTAATTTTGTTAAGGAAAATTTATAGCATGGTAATTACATATCTCCCAACTGTCCCTGATTTGGAACAAAGTCCCCCCAAGATACAATAGTTGGTTTTGTGTCCAAGATCTGAGAGCACAAATAAATACACCAAATGTTAATAAAATTGGTGTGCATTGTAATGTGCTCAACTCAGTGGTGGCTGGTGCTCAATATTTTTTTTGGGGGGGCAGCAAACAAACCTGCCCACCCCCCCATGGGGGCACATGGATTAGGGGGGTGGCGCCTCTAATGGACGGGCCGTCACTGGCTCAACTCACAAGTCATCATGGATGTACAGAAATGTTTGAGAATTTCACACATGAGAGCTTCTGAGGTTAATGCTTCAAAGTTTAGGAATTTGACTTGACAAATACTGTAATTAATTCACATTAATTCACATCTGAAGGTCTTTTCTTCTCCTTCTTTTATAGGTAACAGACGAACAAAAGATGGAAAAAAACAGTCACAGTGAAACAAATTCTAAGTAAGATCTAAGATACCCCAGGAAAAGATTAATTAGAAATGATCAACTTAACATCTCATGATCTATTCAGTGACAAAATAGAGGTTATTAAAACAAGATCTTATGCCGCGTACACACGGTCGGACTTTTCGACTGGACTTGTCCGACTACGCCGACGGACCAAATCCGGCGGACAATCTGATCGTGTGTGGGCTTCACCGGACCTTCAGCGGACTTTTCCAGTCGCAAATCTGATGGACTTTAGATTTAGAACATGCTTCAAATCTTTACGTCGTAACTCCGCCGGACCCAGAAATCCGCTCATCTGTATGCTAGTCCGACGGACGAAAACCCACGCTAGGGCAGCTATTGGCTACTGGCTATCAACTTCCTTATTTTAGTCCGGTGTATGTCATCACGTATGAATCTGTCGGACTTTGGTGTGATCATGTGTAGGCAAGTCCGGTTGTTAGAAAGTCTGTTGAAAGTCCGCCAAAAGTCCATCGAAAGTCTGTCGGACGGGCTGTTGGACTTTTGTAGCTGAAAAGTCCGAATGTGTACTCGGCATAAGTTTTTTCCACTTCCAAGACCTAAACAGGTTTGTAGCAATAAAGAGCTTGTTTACTCACAATTTCATACTTAACTATTTCATAAACAGAGATTTTTAAACCTTATTTGCCCAGGACAAGTTTAGCAGTGTTGATATGCATAAGTTGACTTGAGAATGATTCTGACAATTTTTTCTGATTGACAGCGGGTCAAAATGATAGGAACAGCATTCAGTTGCTCATTCCTAGATCTCTTCTGAAAGGGTAAGTAATATTCTTATGGCAAGTAGCATTTTACATTTGGGCTTTTAATGTCATATTGCAATTGCAAAGGGGTATATCCTCCATGATAAAAACTGTAATGCATCACCCCAACAATGTAAACAACAATATAGACAAATAAATGTAAATCTAGAAACTTTGTCGATCTTCAAAGCATTGCAATATATTTACAAAGAAAGTAGAACAGCTTTACTTGCATAATAGGGGGTCCCAACAATTTACCATGTATACAGCATCAAGCTTATTTAAATATACAGAGAAGCCACCATATTCTAATCAAGCAATTTGATAAAGATGGTAATGTGGTGGCCATGGACAACAATAAATATGAAGAAATGTTTGATGAGATATTGAGTAATAAAGATTGGTACAAACTAATTTCTGAGTTCAAAGTAAAGGATCTTTGTGAAGAATTGAGGGGAATTTTGTACTTTCAGCCTCTGTGACTAACAAAGATACAATGGAGTATTTAAAGAGGTTTTAAAGGTTCATTTTTTTTCTTAATAAAGTTATTATACTTACCTGCATTGTGCAATGGTTTTGTACAGAGCAGCCCTAAACCACCTCTTCTGGGGGCCCCCACCGACACTCTTGGCTCCTCCTTCCTTCCAAGTGCTCCCATAGCAAGCTGCTTGCTATTGGGCGTTCCTGTGGATTTAATCCTAAGCCTGGTTGTGGGCATCTACAGTATAGACACACACAGCGTGGCCTGGCCCTGCCCTCTGGCTCCCTCTTCACGTGATTCCTGTGAGGAAAGAGAGAGAGAGAGCGCAGCGCTGTTGCTTTTGGGCACAGCGTTGGGTTGAGGTAGGACTCAGGTAAGTATTTGGGGTGGAGGGTTTGGGATAGATGATCATGGAAGGTTTTTTTTTAACTTAAAGTGGTTGTAAACCTCAGGACATGAAATATGAAAAAGCACATTTCCTCTGCAGCCTGGTTCCTCTGTTATCAGCATGAGTCACTTCTGGCAGTTTTTCCTGACACCAAGAGTTAAAAAGGTGACAGGGGAGGGAGCTGTGGCACTCAGCCTGTTAATGTTATCCACAGCTGTGCGTGTTCTCCGTACTGTGTGAAGGGGGTGTGTCCTTTCCCTCCAATCAGGGTTTTCAGGTGTCAGCTCTGTAAAGACTTCAGAACCCTGCTAGAGCTGATAAGAAATCCTTTCATCTTTGTGGCTTTAGAGCAATCTACAGAAGAAATTCCTGCAGATACAAAGGTACAACTTACGTAGGAGGATTTGTTTCATCTCTGTGTATCACCTAATGTTAGGGTTTACAACCACTTTAGTGAAGAGAACTAATTGAGGTAAAAAACCTTTAGCCTTTACAACCACTTTAAATTTAAAATTCTCACATATACCCGCTTTTTATGGACTCCAAAAAAAGCTATTGCTGGTAACAGGATTGCCAGTCTCTTCTGGGAATTTTTCAGCTGCCTGGTCATTTTTGCTCTTTTATAAGTGCATTTTATTCTGATGCATATACCTATTTATGAGCTTTATAAATTATCCTGTCTTATTCACCCTGTTGATTATGATTTAGCCTACAGTTTTCGTCAGCCTACAGTTTTCGTCAGCCTACAGTTTTCGTCAGCCTACAGACTTCTTTGTCCAACCGAGGCTCTGGTGATCTAGGTTACCCTCTTATGTGATCCCAAGGGTCTGGTCTCCTGAGGGAGATCCTCCCTGAATTATTCACCGATGTGTACATATATTTTTGACTTTATATTTACCGCCTTAAGAATATCCCAGTGAAGCAGAACACTGTATTTGGGAAACATGTTGAGATTTAACTTCATACCACTGCAAGAATAAGCACTCTATCATTGGAATACATTTTGTGTGGTGGTATATGTGGTATATGGTATAATATCAATAAGCTGAGCCATGGGGTGCTTTGAGGGTCCTAGTATAAAAGCTCTGATATGAGGGATATGCAGAATACTAATGTAGCGCTACCCCCTAGAGGGGCTGCTGAATTGTTTTGTTATTTCTCTGCACACCTGAAGATGACAAACTCGTTCACCAAGCACTTACCAAAGCACTTTGAGGTATTTCAAAAAACTTATTAGGTATAGCCTAAAAGAAGAGAGGATTAGTTTGACCATAGACAGAGCAAATTTCTTTCCTGCAACCATGGGTTGTGTTGACAGGGGAATCCCACCCATAGAAGCCATTGTGTTCTCCCAGTGGGGGCGGGGGAAGCCGTCCCTCTGGGCGTACACAGTGATTATTGCTAGCGATAATCACATGTAAAATCTGACAGGCTGGTTGTACCCAAGTCCAAGTTGATTGATTGATCAGCTTGGGTATATTCAGAAACTACCACAAAAAGGGGAGGGATCATCAACAGGCAGTCCCTCCCAAATAGTCTACTAGAACACCCTATATCTGTAGATTACTGTACCAAAAAAATGATTTTAAGCCGTTTTGAAAATTAAATACTTTTTTATTCTAATTATTTGTTTGTTTAGTACCTAAAAGGTCCCATATTGGTATATTCGTATATTTTTAACATTGAACATTTACTCCTTCAGATCCTTCAGATAAAAACACATATATGTTTGATACATGAGAAAATACATGTTAATCCTTCAAGAAAACTTCAATTCACAATGTCAGCTGTGCACTCTGCCTCTACTGCTTTCTTATCAGTTACATTGTTCAAAGCTATATCGAAACAAAAGAACTTATAGAATGAATAGAATTTATTCTATTCAAAATTAGAATTTCAGAAGATGGTTATATTCTTTCTATTTTATTCTATTCTATCAATTTCGAAACTATTGAATTATATTTTATTGTCTTTCTATTCTAGTCTATTCTATTCAATTCTAATCTATTCGAAATTCAAATTTTGGAAGATGGTTATATTCTATTTTATTCTATTCTATTGTTTTTTCTCTTCTATTCTTTTATATTGTATTATTTTCTGTTCTAATCTATTCTATTCTAATTCGAATTTATTCTATTCAAAATTCGAATTTCAGAAGATGGTTATATTCTTTCTTTTTTTTGTTTTGCTTTTAACCAGTTGCCGACCGCCTAACGCAGATATACTGTGGCAGAATGGCAGGGCAGGCAAAATCACGTACCTGGTACGTGATTGCCTTCCCGCGGGTGGCGGGTCCGAGCGGACCCCCCCCTGGTGCCCGAGGTGGTCGGCTTTGCTCTGGCAGCGATCAGAGATGAGGGGGAGGCCATCCATTCGTGGCCCCCCCCTCGCGATCGTTCCCAGCCAATGAGAATCGTCCCCTGCCTCTGTGTAGTACACAGAGGCAGAGGATGTGATGTCATCTCTCCTCGGCTCGGCAGTTTCCGTTCCGGCGCCGAGGAGAGAAGACATCTGAGTGAGTTGCACAACACAACACACACACAGTAGAACATGCCAGGCATACTTTACACCCCCGATCCCCCCCCCCGATCCCCCCCCCCGATCCCCCCCAACCCCCCCGTCACACTGACACCAAGCAGCTTTTTTGTTTTTTTTTGATTACTGCATGGTGTCAGTTTCTGACAGTTAGTGTGGTAGGGCAGTTAGGGTTAGCCCCCTTTAGGTCTAGGATACCCCCCTAATAAAGTTTTAACCCCTTGATCACCCCCCGTCACCAGTGTCGCTAAGCGATCATTTTTCTGATCGCTGTATTAGTGTCGCTGGTGACGCTAGTTAGGGAGGTAAATATTTAGGTTCGCCGTCAGCGTTTTATGGCGTCAGGGACCCCCATATACTACCTAATAAATGTTTTAACCCCTTGATTGCCCCCTAGTTAACCCTTTCACCACTGATCACCGTATAACCGTTACGGGTGACGCTGGTTAGTTCGTTTATTTTTTATAGTGTCAGGGCACCCGCCGTTTATTACCGAATAAAGGTTTAGCCCCCTGATCGCCCGGCGGTGATATGCGTCACCCCAGGCAGTGTCAGATTAGCGCCAGTACCGCTAACACCTACGCACGCAGCATACACCTCTCTTAGTGGTATAGTATCTGAACGATCAATATCTGATCCGATCAGATCTATACTAGTGTCCCCAGCAGTTTAGGGTTCCCAAAAACGCAGTGTTAGCGGGATCAGCCCAGATACCTGCTAGCACCTGCGTTTTGCCCCTCCGCCCGGCCCAACCCAGCCCACCCAAGTGCAGTATCGATCGATCACTGTCACTTACAAAACACTAAACGCATAACTGCAGCATTCGCAGAGTCAGGCCTGATCCCTGCGATCACTAACAGTTTTTTTGGTAGCGTTTTGGTGAACTGGCAAGTACCAGCCCCAGGTAGCGTCAGGTTAGCGCCAGTACCGCTAACACCCAAGCACGCACCGCACACCTCCCTTAGTGGTATAGTATCTGAACGGATCAATATCTGATCCGATCAGATCTATACTGGCGTCCCCAGCAGTTTAGGGTTCCCAAAAACGCAGTGTTAGCGGGATCAGCCCAGATACCTGCTAGCACTTGCGTTTTGCCCCTCCGCCCGGCCCAGCCCAGCCCACCCAAGTGCAGTATCGATCGATCACTGTCACTTACAAAACACTAAACACATAACTGCAGCGTTCGCAGAGTCAGGCCTGATCCCTGCGATCGCTAACAGTTTTTTTGGTAGCGTTTTGGTGAACTGGCAAGCGCCAGCAGCCTAGTACACCCCGGTCATAGTCAAACCAGCACTGCAGTAACACTTGGTGACGTGGCGAGTCCCATAAGTGCAGTTCAAGCTGGTGAGGTGGCAAGCACAAGTAGTGTCCCGCTGCCACCAAAAAGACAAACACAGGCCCGTCGTGCCCATAATGCCCTTCCTGCTGCATTCGCCAATCCTAATTGGGAACCCACCGCTTCTGCAGCGCCCGTAATTCCCCCATTCACATCCCCAACCAAATGCAGTCGGCTGCATGAGAGGCATTTTCTTTATGTCCTCCCGAGTACCCCTACCCAACGAACCCCCCCAAAAAAGATGTTGTGTCTGCAGCAAGCGCGGATATAGGCGTGACTACCGCTATTATTGTCCCTCCTGTCCTGACAATCCTGGTCTTTGCATTGGTGAATGTTTTGAATGCTACCATACACTAGTTGAGTATTAGCGTAGGGTACAGCATTGGACAGACTAGGCACACTTTCACAGGGTCTCCCAAGATGCCATCGCATTTTGAGAGACCCGAACCTGGAACCGGTTACAGTTATCAAAGTTACAGTTACAAAAAAAAAGTGTAAAAAAAAACAAAAAAAAACACACAAACAAAAATATAAAATAAAAAAAAATAGTTGTCGTTTTATTGTTCTCTCTCTCTCTATTCTCTCTCTATTGTTCTGCTCTTTTTTACTGTATTCTATTCTGCAATGTTTTATTGTTATTATGTTTTATCATGTTTGCTTTTCAGGTATGCAATTTTTTTATACTTTTCCGTTTACTGTGCTTTATTGTTAACCATTTTTTTGTCTTCAGGTACGCCATTCACGACTTTGAGTGGTTATACCAGAATGATACCTGCAGGTTTAGGTATCATCTTGGTATCATTCTTTTCAGCCAGCGGTCGGCTTTCATGTAAAAGCAATCCTAGTGGCTAATTAGCCTCTAGACTGCTTTTACAAGCAGTTGAAGGGAATGCCCCCTCCCACCGTCTTCCGTGTTTTTCTCTGGCTCTCCTGTCTCAACAGGGAACCTGAGAATGCAGCCGGTGATTCAGCCAGCTGACCATAGAGCTGATCAGAGACTAGAGTGGCTCCAAACATCTCTATGGCCTAAGAAACCGGAAGCTACGAGCATTTTATGACTTAGATTTCGCCGGATGTAAACAGCGCCATTGGGAAATTGGGGAAGCATTTTATCACACCGATCTTGGTGTGGTCAGATGCTTTGAGGGCAGAGGAGAGATCTAGGTTCTAATAGACCCCAATTTTTTCAAAAAAGAGTACCTGTCACTACCTAGGGGATATTTACATTCCCTGAGATAACAATAAAAAAAATGATTTAAAAAAAAAAAAAATGAAAGGAACAGTTTAAAAATAAGATAAAAAAGCAAAAAAAGATAAAGAAAAAAAAAAAAAAGGCACCCCTGTCCCCCCTGCTCTCGCGCTAAGGCGAACGCAAGCGTCGGTCTGGTGTCAAATATAAACAGCAATTGCACCATGCTTGTGAGGTATCACCGCGAAGGTCAGATCGAGGGCAGTAATTTTAGTAGTAGACCTCCTCTGTAAATCTAAAGTGGTAACCTGTAAAGGCTTTTAAAAATGTATTAATTTTGTTGCCACTGCACGTTTGTGCGCAATTTTAAAGCATGTCATGTTTGGTATCCATGTACTCGGCCTAAGATCATCTTTTTATTTCATCAAACATTTGGACAATATAGTGTGTTTTAGTGCATTAAAATTTAAAAAAGTGTGTTTTTTCCCCAAAAAATGCGTTTGAAAAAAATCGCTGCGCAAATACTGTGTGAAAAAAAAAAAAAAAATGAAACACCCACCATTTTAATTTGTAGGGCATTTGCTTTAAAAAAATATATAATGTTTGGGGGTTCAAAGTAATTTTCTTGCAAAAAAAAAAAAAATAATTTTTTCATGTAATCAAAAAGTGTCAGAAAGGGCTTTGTCTTCAAGTGGTTAGAAGAGTGGGTGATGTGTGACATAAGCTTCTAAATGTTGTGCATAAAATGCCAGGACAGTTCAAACCCCCCCAAATGACCCAATTTTGGAAAGTAGACACCCCAAGCTATTTGCTGAGAGGCATGTCGAGTCCATGGAATATTTTATATTGTGACACAAGTTGCGGGAAAGAGACAAATTTTTTTTTTGCACAAAGTTGTCACTAAATGATATATTGCTCAAACATGCCATGGGAATATGTGAAATTACACCCCAAAATACATTCTGTTGCTTCTCCTGAGTATGGGGATACCACATGTGTGGGACTTTTTGGGAGCCTAGCCGCGCACAGGACCCGGAAACCCAAGCACCGCCTTCAGGATTTCTAAGGGCGTAAATTTTTGATTTCACTCTTCACTGCCTATCACAGTTTCGGAGGCCATGGAATGCCCAGGTGGCAAAAAAAACCCCCAAATGACCCCATTTTGGAAAGTAGACACCCCAAGCTATTTGCTGAGAGGTATAGTGAGTATTTTGCAGACCTCACTTTTTGTCACAAAGTTTTGAAAATTGAAAAAAAAAATTTTTTTTCTTGTCTTTCTTCATTTTCAAAAACAAATGAGAGCTGCAAAATACTCACCATGCCTCTCAGCAAATAGCTTGGGGTGTCTACTTTCCAAAATGGGGTCATTTGGGTTTTTTTTTTGCCACCTGGGCATTCCATGGCCTCCGAAACTGTGATAGGCAGTGAAGAGTGAAATCAAAAATTTACACCCTTAGAAATCCTGAAGACGGTGATTGGTTTTCGAGGCCCCGTACGCGGCTAGGCTCCCAAAAAGTCCCACACATGTGGTATCCCTATACTCAGGAGAAGCAGCTAAATGTATTTTGGGGTGCAATTCCACATATGCCCATGGCCTGTGTGAGCAATATATCATTTAGTGACAACTTTGTGCAAAAAAAAAAAAAAAAAATTGTCACTTTCCCGCAACTTGTGTCAAAATATAAAATATTCCATGGACTCAACATGCCTCAAAGCAAATAGCTTGGGGTGTCTACTTTCCAAAATAGGGTCATTTGGGGGGGGGGTTATGCCATCTGGGCATTTTATGGCCTTCAAAACTGTGATAGGTAGTGAGGAGTAAATTAAAAAATTTACGCCCTTAGAAATCCTGACAGCAGTGATTGGTTTTCGGGGCCCCGTACGCGGCTAGGCTCCCAAAAAGTCCCACACATGTGGTATCCCCATACTCAGGAGAAGCAGCTGAATATATTTTGGGGTGCAATTCCACATATGCCCATGGCCTGTGTGAGCAATATATCATTTAGTGACAACTTTTTGTAATTTTTTTTTTTGTTGTCATTATTCAATCACTTGGGACAAAAAAAATGAATATTCAATGGGCTCAACATGCCTCTCAGCAATTTCCTTGGGGTGTCTACTTTCCAAAATGGGGTCATTTGTGGGGGTTTTGTACTGCCCTGCCATTTTAGCACCTCAAGAAATGACATAGGCAGTCATAAATTAAAGGCTGTGTAAATTCAAGAAAATGTACCCTAGTTTGTAGGCGCTATAACTTTTGCGCAAACCAATAAATATACACTTATTGACATATTTTTTACCAAAGACATGTGGCCGAATACATTTTGGCCTAAATGTATGACTAAAATTGAGTTTATTGGATTTTCTTTATAACAAAAAGTAGAAAATATCATTTTTTTTCAAAATTTTTGGTCTTTTTCCGTGTATAGCGCAAAAAATAAAAACGGCAGAGGTGATCTAATACCATCAAAAGAAAGCTCTATTTGTGGGAAAAAAGGGACGCAAATTTTGTTTGGGTACAGCATTGCATGACTGCGCAATTAGCAGTTAAAGCGACGCAGTGCCAAATTGTAAAAAGTGCTCTGGTCAGGAAGGGGGTAAATCCTTCCGGGGCTGAAATGGTTAAAATCAGATTTTATTTAAACAGAGTTTTCAGTTTAAACAATACAAACATATTATTCAAGACACATCCCACAAAACATCACAAAACAAGAAAAGAGAAAAAAATATTCTTTCTATTTTATTCTATTCTTTTCTATTGTTTTTTTCTGTTTTATTATATTCTTTTATTTTCTATTCTATTCCGTTTTACTTTATTGTTTTCTATTCTATTCCCTTCTATTATATTCTGTTCTGTTTTACGCTATTCTTTTATTTTTTTTCTATTCTATTCTCTTATATTCTGTTCTACTCTATTCTTTTATTTTTCTTCTATTCTGTTCTATTCCATTCTCTTCTATTGCAATCTCTACTATTCTATTCCTTTATTTTCTATTAAATTTTAGTCTATTCTTGTTTTCAGATTCAATTTCAAATTTGTTTTTTGAATCCGATTCAAATTCAATTGCCATCTCAATTTCCTTTCACTATTTCAAATTCATTTAAATTCGTTACTATTGTAATTTGGAGATTCGGATACATCCAAATTTACAAAGCAACAAATAATTTGTCTGAATTTCGATTGGGAGTGAAATTAACTGCACATGTCTAGCATAAGCTAAGCCTGCAGTTTGATAAACAGGTGCAAAGCTAGAAGCAATAATGTGAAATGGGTTTAGGATGCCAAAAACATGCATACACTGCAGAATAATAAAAGACCGGTTGATGATGGCACCATGCGAAAATGCATACACTACAGACTCTGATTATGAAGGCTGCACAGACATGACTCTTCACAGCAATGACTCAGTGACTCAACCAGGCTGACGTGGCTGTATAGGATAGTCTATATAAGACTCAGTATCTGGGTCTGTTGAAGGAGCTGCATGCAATCAGGTTCCTGCCTGGCTGCCTACATGCTGGTTCTAACAGTGAAGGGCCTCTCATCTGGCTGCAGAACACTTGCCAAGCTACCTCTGCCCCATCAGGTGTGGCCTCTCTGAAATGCTGAGAGAGGTATTTGACACATGCTGTGTCTTGGTGGCGGTGCTTTGAATTACTGTTTTCATGAATGAAGGCACTATGCATTGCCACATGAGTCTATTTTAAGCCTTGCTTCAGTCAAATTTGTTTCTTACATTTTTGGCTAGTATTGGGAATAAGATAAATTTGGGTTTCTACGTCTGTGACTTTTTCAATTCAGTGACAAGAGCAAATCTTTCTAATTGTGCTACAGACAGCAATAAAAGCCTGATAGAAGCTCTAACCCTTCCTCACTGCATCTAAAACTAAAAAAATATTTTTGGCTGAACTTAAATTTTTATTGGCAAATATTTATGTCTGACAGGAGTGAATCTTTAAAGTACAAACTAAACATTTTGAATCAGATTTACAATGAAAAAGCTAAGAAACATAAATCCATAATGGAACCATCTCAGATGTATGCTGTCCCTGAATTACAGCATACACAAATGAAGCCAATCTAGTTTACGCATGACACTTGTTCCACAATCTGTAGGGGATCATAAATATTTCAGCACATCTGGCTGCTTAGACCCTTTTACCATCAGTATTTGGGTGTGTTTAAATATGCTCCAGGCCTGCAACTTTTCAAATCAATTGATATGAGCCCCTGAGTCATAGTATCCACAGTGTACACAATCTGTAACACCCAGATGAGAAGTAATATACAGTATAGTTGGTTTTATTTTTTCTTGTTGGAGTGAGCAACATTATTGTAAGCTTTCATAAGCATACTAGACCTAGGCTAAAAAATATGAAATGACTGAATATAGATGTTCCTTTAGTTTTAGATTAGGGCTGTTACTGATTAAAATTTTCGTGTTCGATTAATCGATTTTTTTAAAATCGATTAATCGACCAATTTCGATTAATTATAACGCACATACAGATCCAACTACTTTTAGCTGATTTAACACCATTGTTATGGCAACGGCTGAAGGCGGACATAGCGGGGCATGGCTAGGACGTCACACGTCATAAGCTCAGCCTTACCGTGCCCATTATCACAGCCTTACCGTGCCCATAATGCAGTCTCACCGTGCCCATAATCTCAGACTTACCGTGCCCATAATCGCAGCCTTACTGTTCCTATAATGCAGTCTCACTATGCCCATAATTGCAGCCTCACCGTGCCCATAATCGCAGCCTTACCATGCCCATAATTGCAGCCTCACCATGCCCATAATGCAGTCTCACCGTGCCCATAATCGCATCCTCACCGTGCCCATAATCACATCCTCACCATGCCCATAATCACATCCTCACCATGCCCATAATGCTGTCTCAAAGTGCCCATAAGCGCAGCCTCGCCATGCCTATAATTGGAGCCTCACCGTGCCCATAATGCTGTCTCACCGTGCCCATAATAGCAGCCTCGCCGTGCCTATAATGGCAGCCTCACCGTGCCCAAAATGCAGTCTCACCGTGCCCAAAATGCAGTCCCACTGTGCCCATAATCGCAGCCTCACTGCAGTCAGTGCCTGTGCCTGGATTACACAGTCTGCGGGCATCTCCTGCTGTGTGTCTCGGAGCTGAGTGTGACAACTTTGGCTGCGCTGTGAGAAAAGTCCCGCTCTCCTCCTAGATCAGCTCGTTTGATAGACAGAACACTGCATCTATCACACAAGCTGATCTAGGAGGAGGGCGGGACCTTTCTCACAGCGCGGCCAAAGTTTTCACACTCAGCTCGGAGACACACAGCGGGAGATGCTCGCAGACTGTGTATGACATATAGAGGAGGAGGAGGGAGCGGAGCGCTGTGCTGCAGCCACAGCTTGGCCCAAAGCGGCCCCAGGGCAGGCAGCCTACCGATCAGAAAATTTTGATCGATCAAAAAAATTAACGATTAATCGAGGAATTAATTGTTAATTTCCGCATCCCTATTTTAGATTATTATATATTTTGTCATGCTATTATGTTGATTCAAAGGATCATATTATTTTCTGGTAGAGAATCTGTTTTTTTGTTTTTTTTCATGTGCTTTTCAGTGGATTTACTACACTTTGACTTGAGACAGGAAATAGTCAAATCAAAATGCTGGAACATGTTTAGCCAGCCTTTTAAATCATTCACTCGTTGCTAGTAAATTCCATCCACATTCATATCTCATGCTATGGTATTTCTGTGATGTAATACCTGTGAGTGAAGACAATATTTATTTTATTTGGAACCATATCAATCTGCTTTATGGTGTTCTACATTAGAACACAGCAATCCTCAATGAGATATTTTAAACACAAACCATTTTTTAATATTTTTATTTTTTTATTTTATAAAAAGGGAATGTATTAAAGTAGATTTTGTACATATTTTATTTTCTTTATTAATTAGGGTCAGGACAAAAAAAAAACATTTTTGTCATGTAAATATAAAAGATTGTACATGAGTTTTATTGCATCTTCTATCCTACTAGTAAGCAAACGTTAGGCACTTTTTCACATTTCCTAATTTCTCCTTTATTGTAAAGAGTCTGCTGTTTACAGAGGGCTATGGCCTGCTTAACTGGGAGAAGTACTAATTGCAATAAAGGGTCTAAATGGACCAAGTGTAAGCAATGTATAGGAGAGAAATATTAAGGGACTTTCAAGGTACCAGATCAAATCATAAAGTACTTATGCCCCGTACACACGGTCGGATTTTCCTATGGAAAATGTCCGATCAGAGCGTGTTGTCGGAAATTCCGACCGTGTGTGGGCTCCCGGCAGTGCAAGAGTGGCTTGTTACTTTCTCCCCCAAGTAGGCCTTGCTCTCAACCAAGAGTTAGTTAAGTAAGTTAGCGTTGATTGAGGTAAGATTTAAGGTCTTTCTCCTGAGATCAGCCCTTCCTTCTCTGAGCTGGCCACTCAGCTGTCGGCTAATTGCCAGCTCCTATCTCTCCACAGTGACTCACCTGTTGATGATATCCTGCTCGTCAGTCCTGCTTACTTAAGCCGTTCAGTCCAGATGATCTCTGCCCTCGCCTTGGTCAACATCACAGAGACTTTCTCCTGCGCTCCTGTTAAAGACTTGCTTGGCTGACATTCCTTCTGGCTCTAGATCCTCAAAATAAGTAATTGTGTATGCGCTAGGTAAAAATAAATACCGTGATAAAAATATGGATAACACCAAAAATTAATATCGTAGCGTGAAATATATAAATCACGTTAAAAATATACAATAATAATCAGTGCCCTTCATTTGTGAAAACCAATAAATGAATATATATTATATATATATATATATATAATCTATAAATCACGTTAAAAATATTCAATAATAATAAGTGCTATTCATTTATAAAAACCAGTGAATAAATATATATATATAAATACAACATGCAACATGCAAAACGTGAAAAAATCCAAGTGATGATGAAAAAAAAATTAATATTATTGAAGTGTCCAAAAATTCAATAAAAATAATCAATAAAATATGGTATATAAAGTGCAGGCATTAGTGTCCAAAAAAAAAATATGTATAGGCATTCCTCATGTTCTTCCTATATGGTGTGCGAAATACGGCATGCTTTGGTGCCCTCCAGTGACCCCCAATAGCTCATGCACTCACCTCTGAGCGTGTGACACAGTGATTAAACAGTGTCTATACACGCAGTGGAGCCACTCCTGGGCTCATATAGGATCTGTTGGGAATGATCTGCACCTCTCTCAGATAATCATCAATGGTAACATATGTAGGAAAGAAAGAAACTCCATAGTGTAATACCGTCAGAGATTTATTAAATTATAAAACCACTTCCCTCCAGGAGGGTACTCACAAGGTATGGGTGCGTCAGTGCACCATCCTATCCATAGTGTAATACACAGGGATACAGGAACAAAAGTCTAGCATGCGGTGTGGTGTGTAATCCTCTGCTTGTCTGTAGCTCCGTCCTGCCCCTCCCCTACGCGTCTTCGGCACAGGGATAGCGTGCCTTCATCTGGGGGATCTAATAGGACGAGCGTTCATTGTATTATATATAGTATGTCGGCGGCTCTAGATCCTGCTTGCTGTTCCACTATGCTGATTCCTGGCTTCCTGAATTTCTGGCTTGTCTGACTATCCGTTCCGGTTACCTAACGTTGGCTATGTTTTGACCTCGTTTGTTCTATTTACATTTATTATTAAAAAAGTGTGATTTAACTGTACTTCTGTCTCGGTCTGATTCATGGTTTCTGACAGTAGGCGAAGGCCATGAATTCAGAA
Organism: Aquarana catesbeiana; assembly: GCF_042186555.1. Lineage (NCBI taxonomy): Eukaryota > Metazoa > Chordata > Amphibia > Anura > Ranidae > Aquarana > Aquarana catesbeiana. The sequence goes on from NC_133325.1 coordinate 397,526,478, forward strand.
GATGCAGTCAATCCACTTGTTGGTAATATTTCCAGATTGGATAAGCAGGATCACCGCATGGATCAGTAGCCATGGTGTTACAAACGGTCCTGAGTCGCACTGCTCCAGTCTCTGTGCAGGCACCCGCCTCGAGTATTACCTCTATAAGAGGTATGTCTGGTTCTGCCCTGCTTCCCCAACGATTTGGGAGCAATCCAGTCCAATGCAGAGGGTTTCTCAACCTGGTTGATATATACTTTGAAATGCTCCCTCTGGTGTTTCCCACGGACAGAAGCAAAGTAGGTTTCATGATATCTTTGCTTTCTGAGAGAGCTTTGGCATGGGTAAACTATGGGAGACGCAAAAACCCATTTTCCTGAGTTACCCAGAGTTTGTGGCTTCCTTTAAAAGGGTATTTGACATTCCAGCATGCTCCGCTTCTGCTGCCAAATGCCTCATGTCCATCAAACAGAGTACAAGAACTGTTGCAAACTACGCCATTGAATTCTGTACTCTGGCAGCAGAGGTTGCTTGGAACAATGAGGCCCTCGTGACTGCTTTTTCTCATGGTCTCTCAGGTACCATCAAGGATGAGATAGCAGCCCGAGATATACCCACTGACCTGGAGAAGTTGATCCCATTTGCCATCCTCATTGACTCCAGACTCAGAGAAAGACTCTCTTTTAAGGAGTGCTTGCGGAAGCCTCCTGTACATTTGTCTCCAAGCTTTGCAGTCCCACCCTTGCCTCCCTCACCTCCCATGCCTCCTGGTACTGAGTCAGTCAGTGAAGGTGAACCCATGCACTTGGGCTTCATGCATCCCTCTGCAGATGAGAGAGCCCTTATGAGGAGGGAGAGATTGTGCCTTTATTGCGGCCAGGCAGGTCACTTTTTGAAGTCTTGTTTTACCCGTCCAGGAAACGCCCAAACCTTGAGGTCCTGTCATGGACAGACCTTAGGTGGCATTGTTTCGTCCCCAGTTATCAAGAAGGATAAGCCCCTGGTTCCGGTTACCCTTTCTTGGGCTGAGTCGTCTGTTGTGATACAGGCTTTAATCGACTCTGAGGCTGCAGACCTGTTCATTGATGCTGCCTTTGTACCGAAGCACTCAATTCCGCTGCAGCTGCATGCCGCTCCACTTGCCATTGAGGCTCTTGACGGGAGACCTCTACAGCCTGCCCATGTGACTCATGAGACTGTTCCATTGTCCATAGCCGTAGGGGTTCTTCACCATGAGATAATCCAGTTCCAAGTTATTTCCTCACCTAAGTTTCCGCTGGTTATTGGTTATCCTTGCTTACAGAGGCATAACCCCTCTAAAGATTGGCTCCGTGCTGAGGTTCTCTCCTGGTCGGCACAATGCCGTAAGACATGCTTCCAGAAGGTAGCCAAGGTCCTGTGCACCTCTTCACACTCCTCCCTGCTGGAGGAGTACCACGATTTTAGCAATGTGTTTGACAAAGTTCAAGCCGGTAGTCTGCCTCTACACCTGTCGTATGATTGTGCAATTGACCTTCAACCTGGTGCCATACCCCCTCGTGGCCGGGTTTACCCTTTGTCGGTCTGTGAGGATAAGGCCATGGAGGAGTATGTTGCAGACACACTTTCTCAAGGTTTCATCCACATATCCTCATCTCCTGCTGGTGCTGGTTTCTTCTTTGTGAAGAAGAAGAGTGGTGAACTGAGACCTTGTATTGATTCTAGGGGTCTCAATCATTTTACGATTAAGAATTCTTATCCGATTCAGTTGATTACGGAGTTTTTTGACCGCCTCAAGGGAGCAGTGGTTTTCACGAAGCTTGATATGGGAGGGGCATACAATCTCATGAGGATTAAGGAGGACAACGAGTGGAAAACTGCATTTAATACCAGAACAGGACATTATGAGTACCTTGTAATGCCATTTGTCCTTTGTAACGCTCCGGCAGTTTTCCAGGAATTTATTAACGATGTCTTCCATGATTTTTTGCATTTATGTGTGGTGGTTTATCTCGATGATATCCTCATATTTCCACGTCCCTAGAGAGCCACCACATAGATGTCTGTCACGTGGTTCATAAACTAAGAGAGAACAATCTCTATTGTAAATTGGAGAAGTGTGAATTTCATTGTGAACAGGTTAAAATCCTTGGCTATGTAATTTCCACTGTTGGTTTTTCGATGGACCCAGAGAAACTTTCAGCAGTCCTACAGTGGCCCCGACCCATGGGTTTACGTCCTCTGCAGCATTTTCTTTACTTTGCCAAGCATTATCTGAAGTTTATTCGTAACTTCTCATCTCTGGTCAAGCCCCTGACTGATATAACCAGAAAGGACGGTAACCCACAGAGTTGGTCTCCGGAGTCCATTAAGGCCTTTGAGAGTCTCAAGGCTGCCTTTGTTTCTGCTCCTGTGTTGGCACATCCTGATCCTACGTTACCTTTTATCCTTGAGGTTGATGCTTCTGGGACTGGAGTTGGCGCCCTTCTGTCTCATCGTCCTACCTCTGAGAGCGCTATGCATCCTTGTGGCTACTTTTCCAAGAAATTGTCACCCACGGAGTTCAATTACGAGATTGGGGACAGAGAGCTGTTAGCGATCATTTTAGCCCTGAAAGAATGGAGACATCTCCTCGAAGGTACCACTGTGCCGGTTCTCATTCTTACTGACCATAAGAATCTCACATTCTTGTCTGAAGCTAAACGCCTCTCTCCCAGAAGGGTGTGATGGGCTCTTTTCTTGTCAAGTTTCAATTACATTGTCTCATTCTTACCCAGTACTAAGAATGTAAGGGCTGACTCTTTGTCGCAACAATTTTCCTCCACATCCAAGATGGAGTCGGTTCCGGTTCCTGTGATTCCTCCTGATCGAATTCTAGCTATGGTTCGCACCAGTCTCACGTCTCTTTTGGGTAACAAAATTCTTGCTGCTCAGGTCCATTCTTCTAAGTCCATTCTTACCATTCTTCCAAGGCTGCTGGCCACCCTGGAATGAATCAGCTCTTTTGGACCATTTTCCAACAATTCTGGTGGCCTAGTCTACGTGCTGATGTAACCGCCTTCATAGCTGCCTGTTCCATGTGTGCTCAGAGTACTCCACGACACCTTGCAGTGGGCCTCCTACAACCCATACCCAATAGAGAGAGCCCCTGGACCCACCTGTCTATGGATTTCATTGTGGAGTTACCCAACTCCAGGGCAGCACAGTTATCCTTATGGTGGTTGACCGGTTCTCGAAAATGTCTCATTGTATTCCACTTAAGAAGTTGCCCACTTCTAAGGAACTGGCTACCATTTTTGCTCGGGAGATCTTTTGCTTACATGGGCTACCCAAGGTGATTGTCTTGGACAGGGGTAGTCAGTTTTTGTCCCGGTTCTGGCGAGCCTTTTGTGCATAGTTGGGAATTCAGCTTGCTTTCTCCTCTGTGTATCACCCGCAGTCAAATGGGGCTGCAGAACGAGCCAATCAGTCCTTGGAGCAATTCCTACGTTGCTATATTTCTGACCACCATAACAACTGGTCAGACCTCTTACCATGGGCGGAGTTTGCTCACAGTAGTGCCTTGAATTCTGCTTCCCGATTGTCCCCGTTTATGGCGAACTATGGTTTCCAACCTTCCATGTTGCCTGACTCATTTGTTCTGCAGAGTATTCCTGCATTAGAGGAGCATCTCTGTGGTTTTTGTTCCACTTTGGCACAAGTCCAGGAGGCTTTGCGACATGCTAATGATAGGTACAGACTCCATGCGCCTTCCTACCAGGCTGGGGACAGGGTCTGGCTGTCATCTCAGAACCTCTGACTTCGTGTTCCCTCTCTGAAGTTTGCACCTCGGTTTATTGGGCCTTTCTGTAGTCTCTGCAGGATTAACCCAGTGGTTTAAGCGTTAGATCTTCCTTCTAATATGCATATCTCGAATGTATTTCATGTCTCCTTATTAAAACCGCTTTACCACCTTGTGCTAGGTTCTCACCCCATACAGGTTGAGAATCATGAGGCGTATGAAGTACAGTCCATTGTTGACTCCCGTAGGTTTCGTGGGCACATACAGTACCTGGTGCATTGGAAAGGGTATAGTCCGGAGGAACGGTCTTGAGTCTCATCCTCGGACGTACATGCCCGTGTCCTCCTCTGTGATTTCCATAGATGTTTTCCCCTCAAGCCTGGTGGTCCTCCGAGGGTGAGGGGGCGTTGAGGAGGGGGTACTGTCAAGGCTGGGCTCAGCCCTTCCTTTTCTGAGCTGGCCACTCAGCTGTGGCTAATTGTCAGTTCCTATCTCTCCACAGTGACTCACCTGTTGATGATATCCTGCTTGTCAGTCCTGCTTACTTAAGCCAGCCAGCCCAAATGATCTCTGCTTTTGCCTTGGTCAACATCACAGAGACTTTCTCCTGCCCTCCTGTTAAAGACTTGCTTGGCTGACATTCCTTCTGGCTCCAGATCCTGCTTGCTGTTCCACTGCGCTGATTCCTGGTTTCCTGACTTTCTGGCTTCCCTGACTATCCGTTCTGGTTACCGAACTTTGGCTATGTTTTGACTACGTTTGTTCTAAGTTTGTATTTACTTTTATTATTAAACAAGTGTGATTTAACTGTACTTCTGTCTTGGTCTGATTCATGGTTTCTGACACCTACCAGTTTAGGGTCAAGCTCTTCTTATTGAGAGGTTGACGGTCTCAATAAGAAGAGCTTGATCTCTCCTTTGCTAGATCCATGGTTGGCTATGCTAATACACTACTTCTTGACCACCATCTGGCTGAGCAGAGTGTCTCAGGGACAGGTTTCCCCAATCAAGAAGCTCTGCCTACAAACCTCACCATGGGAACTTATACTATCCATCTCTTACTCCTTGATACCTAAACTATCTGTGGGGTACATTACCCCTTTATACTGAAATGGGAACGAGATCTGGATATGACCCAGACCCCTAAACAGAGAGAATGTGCCTTTTACTTTACTCATCGGTTCTCCCTTTCCAGCAAATACCATGAGGCGAGCTACAAAATTGCAGACAAATTGGTATAGGCACTTCTTCACAAGATCCGTATCTCCTACTCAGATTGGATTGCTGTTGCTTAAGGTACGCCAGGAAATAATGTACTTTGAAAAAGTATTACACATACAAATCATGTGATGGTAGAATACAATATTGCTGCCACCGTCCTGGGGAATCTTAATGTTCTGTAACACTTATAGCTCAACCCCTTTATGACGGAGGGTAAAACAGATCTTAAGGCCTGAACACAGTTTTGCAACTTTAACATGTGTTAGTAAAATTGTACATATCATCACAACTACTAAGTGTATCTAGGTGAATTATTGTTTTTTTTTTTTTTTTCAGGACAAAATGGGCATTCATTTGATGTAACTGGTATGGCATATCACCTGATTTTTTTCTTTTTAGAGGAAAGCTAGCACAAAATAGTAAAAAAAAATCCTTTTTAAAATGTAGCTGTTTATCTCTTGCTATTACAATAACCTACCACTATAATTTTTCCCGCTTCTCACAATTGCAGCAATACCACATATGTGTATATTATTTGCTTTTTGTACACATAGTAGGGCCCAGAAATAATAATGTGCATTTTGCTAAAACACCCTGACACCAACACTATCTGACAATGAAACTAAATAATAAAATATCTTTTTTAATCCTACCCAAAATACACTGACCCGGACCTTAGAACCTGACTTTTGCCTCGACCATGATCTTTGACCCTCACCTTGACCTAAACAATAATCCTGATGCTGACCTAGATCAAACCTTGACCTAACTATTTTATCTTTATTAGTGCCTTTATTGCTGCAATGAAAACAGGGTGGTGGGAGGCACCCAGCCTTCTTGGGCTTCTGCTGACCTGTGCTCAGCCAATCATCTGTAACCCTGGTGACAAGTAAAACTAGTATTCCCCTGCTGTAAGGCAAGGGTTCTAAATACTAAGCCATCAATCAAAGATTGCTGTTGGAGTTAAGATTCCACAGTTGTTCCAGACCAATACATTATTATTTGCATAGATTAAGTTTATGCAATTATTTTTGTGAAGGGGGGCAGCACTCTATTATTATTATTAAATAGAAAGTATTTTCTTTATTGATTTTGTAATGTTAAATTAACATTTAAAAATCAGTAAAAACATTCTACTTATTTTTAATAATAATAAAGTGCCCCCATCACATTATTCATTGCATAATCTCTGCTAATATCTGTTGGTATTATGCGAGGTGTTACCCCTCTTGACATACAAATGCTAACACATGTTCTTGAAAAGAAAGTAGAATAAACTAAAATAAATATTTGCTTTTATCTGTCATTTATTTGTGGTTCATATATACAATACATGTTAGGGGAAGTCTGTTGTAGCCAATGAAGGAGTACTATGTTTTGATATTGATTTGTATTTTACTGTGAACTCTGGCCCTATCGTTTAAGCCCCCCCTCCACTTTTCAATGCAATGTGGCACCATGCACACTTTAGGGCACCACGATAAGCCCCACCCCCTCTTCTTCTCTTCAGTTATGATTTTCAAAAGTTCCCAGACAGGCTTTTAGAGTACTTATCCATAGTGTACCCTGATGTTTGTCCCCAGTAGCCCTTAAATGCCTAATACTTAACTGATACTGATCCACTGGGATCTTCTCTGGATGGCCTATAAAATCCATACAGTTGCGGTCTTGATCACTTTGTGCATGTGTACCCTAATATTTCTTCATTGCAATAGAAAGATCATACTCTGCTGACTAGGGAGATAGAAATCTAGGAGTGTTAAGTATGTGGCTTGTTATTTCTAGGAAGCCAGGAGCGACAAATTTTGGATAGAGTGGGGAAAGATAGAACCCCTGTCAGGTTTTCCTTTACCTTCTGTTACATTAATGCCGCGTACACACGGTTGGATTTTCCGACGGGAAATGTTAGATGTAAGCTTGTCGTCGGAAAGTCCGACCGTGTGTATGCTCCATCGAACATTTGCTGTCAGAATTTCCGCACACAAATGTTTGAGAGCAGGTTCTCAAATTTTCCGATAACAAAACTTGTTGTCGGAAAGTCCGATCGTGTATACACAAGTCTGTCACACAAAAGTTCACGCATGCTGAATCAAGCAGAAGGAGCCTCACTGGCTATTGAACTTCCTTTTTCTCGGCTTGTCGTACGTGTTGTACGTCATCGCATTCTCACGTTCGGAATTTAGGGCCAACGTTAGTGTGACCGTGTGTATGCAAGACAAGTTTGTGCCAACATCCCTCGGAAAAAGATCCACGGTTTTGTTGTCGGAAAATCAGATCGTGTGTACGGGGCATTACAGTTTCCCCATAAAAACGTTCGGGGAAAAAAAAAAAAAATCGACTGGAGTTCTAGGCTTCCCCTACTTTACATAGTGCCCACAGCATTTCACTATCTGTACTGGTTGTTGTAACAAAGATATTTTTTTTTAGGAATAATAGAAATTTTGTTTGTGTTGTAGAAGGGCTCATTGCCCACAAACTGCATACCTATATATGACAGTCAAAGCAATCCCTTTATAAAAGGGATTGCACTGAACCCATTACTCTACTTAAATCAATAAAGCTTTTCAATTCTATGACTTTGACATTTTCCTGTATGTTATTTCATACTCCCAGGTCCATTGAACATGTCCAGCCATCTGACTTAGTGGATTGGTTGGCTTGCTTAACTTTGCAACCCCAGAACTGAACTGACTGTTAGAATACCTTCTTCATTTTGGTCAGGCAAGGAGCATGCTACAAAAAGTAAGCGATTTCTCATTAAGTGTCCGGTGTGGATAAGAGCAATGAAAAATCTGGAGATCATGTGCTGGTTGGGTTAAGAATACCATATTAGGTAAAAAAGGAAGATAATATAATGGAGGAGTTGAGTAAAGAAGGGTTGCACTCTTTCCTGAATTTACTGTTAGATCCAGTTTCTGATGCCCTCTGATTTCCCTTTGGCCTACTGTAGTCTTGATGGTGCACACTCCTATTGTAATCAAACTTGCTATGGCTACCAACAACAATGGTTGCAACTATATCTACATCAACCCCATAAAAAGGCAATACAATGAATATACAGCATTTCTATATAACAAGAATGCCTTTTCACCTCTCATAAATGCCACCGCTGTGAAATTAAAAGAATTACATTCAATTTACCATTATACAGTTTTAAAAATGCAAAACTGAAAGTCACTTATGCATTCAAAGGCATACAATGTATAAACATAATTTTGGGGACTGATTAACTTTGGTTCAAGGTCCAGCACTGAACCAACCTGTCCTTTCGAGCATTTTGGCTTTCACTTTGACTCAGTTAATTTCACTGAAAACAGATTTTGGGCAGTATTTCTCCAGTAAAAGTTACATATTAGATGTAACACACTTGAACAAATTGCCTGGAAACAGAAGGAACATTGATTTTTAATATTTGCTAAACTATACAGCACATTGTTCCAGTTGAGGCCATGAATGAAGTATCAGTCTGCCAGATTCAAGTACCATTTCTCAATAAAAGTAATTTTACTTTTTTTCCCTTAAATATCTCAAGCTGAGCATTGTTGACTCACCTACAATAAATTCATCAAGTGAGCATGGAAAATGTAATATGGGTATTGAGCTACCCCTGTGTAACTATTAGTAGCCAAATATTTTGTCACATGGTTGCATGGTAAAATAAATATGTCTGGCAACATAATGTACTTGTTACTTTACAAACATGCTGGATGAATGTTGGTCTGAGACACTGTTTGCAACATCTGCCCTGTCAAATCCTATTAAAAGAACTGGCAGTTCACTCTTCACCCTAACAATGCCAATGTTCCAAATTTTATTGCTCCATTATGTAGGTTTTGTTTCTGCTAGACATTATTTGGAATCATCTTTGGTCCAGATGCATTTAAGTGAATTAGCAGACATTTTAGGAGGATTTTTCTACCAAAACATTTTATGACTCTTTGTTACCGGATGGATGCAATGAAATAGAAGGCAGAGCACATATTAATTAATGTAGAAAAAAAATTGCAAGCTAACATAACCTACACCTAGCACATTGTAAGTAAAAATCTACTGTGAAAGTAAGGGGACTAGATTCTAGGCCTTTATATCAAAATGAACTAGCAAACTTAGACAAGCAGAGTATGAGGGTAGTACCACCGGCACTTATGCCGCATACACACGACCGGTTTTGCTGTCGGAATAAACTCCGAAGGTTTCTCTGACGGAACTCCGATGGAATTCCATTCAAGCAGTCTTGCCTACACACGGTCAAACCAAAATCCGACCAAAGTCTGACTGTCAAGAATGCGATGACGTACAACACTTACGACGGCACTACAAAAAGGAAGTTCAATAGCCAGTAGCCAATAGCTTCCTTCTCGTACTTGCTTCAGAGCATGCGTTGTTTTTGGTCCGTTGGAACAGCATACAGATGATCGGTTTTCCCGATAGGAATTGGTTCCGTCAGAAATATTTAGAACATGTTCTATTTCTAGGTCCGTCAGAATTTTCGAAAAGAAAAGACCGATGAGGCATACACACGATCGGAATAGACAATGAAAAGTTTCCGTCTGGCTTTTTCTGTCAGACATTCCGCTCGTGTGTACGTGGCTTTACAATCTAAACGTTACAATCTAAACGTACACAAAAATAAAATTTGACAATTTACCAAAACTGTGTAATATGAGGACCTACCTAAATTATCAATTCAATCTATATCTAATCAAGCAGGCCCTTATACTATATACTGTAGTTGTTGGAAGATCTAAAAGAGATTCTAAACATTTTTTTCCATTGTAGAACCGCACTTCAGGGCTTCATATTTGTGTGCTTGTCTAGGATCAAAAGAGGTGCTAACAAATACATCTATAAACTGAGAAGAAAACCAAGGCCAATGCTATAGTTCCCCTACCCTGCCTATGTTCTTGAGTATGAGGATGCTTTCTGCACAAACACCTATTACTACAGCAATTTGAGCTTCCACTGCAGCAACCCATATATGAGATATGCATACTTACATTTGTCCAAACTGGTGATTTAGTTGTTGCTATCTGTTTGCTTATTAGAATTTGTCTATAAAATGTTTTCATATCTGAACCAGTGTGGTTGGGGACAAGACCTCCTCCCACCAATTCGTCCTAATCCTGTACATTATCTACAAATGTAATCCTTACAGTTGTATGATTGTATGAGTAGGAAGGGGAGAGGTTATGTGATCATGCAGAGGTCTTCCAATCCTCTGCTACCATTCTGTATGTGTGATAACAAACTTTTACTACTATTGCACTTGGGGTGCAAGTGCTGCTGCCATTGTGTCTGCTAGGATTTTTACGCCTGGGAACTCAGAAGTGGTGGTCTTTCAAATTTTATCTGCTTACATTTGCACTTGTGTGTGTGTGTTGGGGTTTCAGGGCATAGATGTTGGGAAGGAAAATAAACACTCCAATAAAGGCTCAACTCCATGGACCCTCAAGAATGGTGTACGTACTTTACATGGACCATATGAAAAAGGTCTCTCACCATGCTTTATATATACCTGTATATATAAAACATGGTGAGAGACCTTTCATATGGTCCATGTAAAGTACGTACACCATTCTTGCTGAGTACCATGGGGCTAAACCTTTTTTTGGAGTGTCTATTTTCCTTCTCAACACCTATCCCCCAAAAGCTCCTAAAAACCCAATAAAATACATACGCTTTTGTTTTAGACAAAATGTGGAAAATTTCAAGGGGTATGAATACTGTTCCTCGTTATTTATCTTCACGTTTCTAGGTAATGACAGACCATTTTTGCCGCAAGAACAGGTCCAGCATAGTTAAAAGGAGGATCACCAACCCTCCAAAACCTTTTAAAAGCCCATTGCGTCCTTAAAAACTACTAATATCTTCATGTCACCTTCTTTGGCTTCACTGAATTTTGCCAAATGTTTTTTTTTGTTTGTTGAAATTTTGGCAGCCCTAAAACTCAGTTTGGCAAATCCCTACTGATGTACTGGCAAATTTCTATTTCTAAAAAAGCTACGACAGAATTGTGGCCTTTTAAAGGAAACCTGTTCTGAGAGATGTATGGAGGCTTATTATACAGTATGTTGTGAAATTGCTAGTTGCCTTGGTTGTAATCAGAATGGTTGTCATACTGATCCAATATCTTTAAAACATTCTGAATGGCTAAGCTGGAACAAGAATGCAAAATCAAATTTCTGACTTAATTTGCTACATGTTTGTTTGAGGTACATTTCTCTTTTGAAGTCAAGTCAACAGTGACAACTAGGGATGAGCCGAACACCCCCCGGTTCGGTTCGCACCAGAACCTGCGAACGGACCGAAAATTCGCACGAACGTTATAACCCCATTGACGTCTATGGGACTCGAACGTTTGAAATCAAAAGTGCTCATTTTAAAGGCTAATTTGCATGGTATTGTCCTAAAAAGGGTTTGGGGACCCGGGTCCTGCCCCAGAGGACATGTATCAATGCAAAAAAAAAAACGTTTAAAAAACGGCCGTTTTTTCAGGAGCAGTGATTTTAATGATACTTAAAGTAAAAAAAAAAAAAAAAAAAGTGAAATATTCCTTTAAATATTGTACCTGGGGGTGTCTATAGTATGCCTGTAAAGTGGCGCGTGTTTCCCGTGCTTAGAACAGTCCCTGCACAAAATGACATTTTTAAAGGAAAAAAAGTCATTTAAAACTGCTTGTGGCTTTAATGTAATGTCGGGTCCTGGCAATGGATGAAAATCAGTGAGACAAACGGCATGGGTACCCTCCAGTCCATTACCAGGCCCTTTGGGTCCTGTATGGATATTAAGGGGAACCCCACACCCAAATTAAAAAAAGGAAAGGCCCTTTATACTCTGAACAGCAGTATACAGACGGCGCAAACAAGACAGGGACTGTAGGTTTGTTGTTAAGTAGAATCTGTTTGTAATTTTGAACTGGTACATTTTGAGCGTGTTTAGCTCCAGCCAAAAAATCTATTTTAAGCTTTTTGGAAAACATAGGGAAGGGTTATCACCCCTGTGACATTTGTTTTGCTGCCTGTGCTCCTCTTCAGAAGATTTCACCTCATTTTTTGTCCCAATGACAAATGTTTTTTGAAAATTTGGGTTTTTTTGTGAAACAAGGATTGGTGATAAAGCATCAGCGTGATCATTGAGGAGGAAGAGGATAATTACTCAGGATAGTCACTCAGCATCAGCATAGGCAGTCTTTGAAGGGATCTGAGATTTAAAAAAAAATTATTCGGTTACATCAGCATCAGGTGCTTGGTAGCTGGTGGTGATCCAAGACTGATTCATTTTTATGAAGGTCAGTCGATCGACCGAGCCTCCAGCAGCACTGAATGTGCATTCCAAAAGAACACTGGATGCAGGACAGGCCAGTAGCTCAATTGCATACTGTGCAAGCTCTGGCCAGTGATCCATCCTCAAGACCCAGTAACCCAGAGGATTTTCGGTGGGAAAGGTGTCCAAGTCAGATCTTGCCCCTAGGTCAGTGGTTCTCAACTCCTGTCCTCAGGGCCCACTAACAGGCCAGGTTTGCAAGATAACTGAAATACATCACAGGTGATATCATTTGCTGCTCAGTGATTGCAGTATTCTAGTCTGCATCTCCCCAAGGTAATACTTAAAATCTGGCCTGTTAGTGGGTCCTGAGGACAGGAGTTGAGAACCACTGCCCTAGGTATTCCTGCACCATGTAAAACAGACGCTGGCGATGGTTGCTGGAACCGATCATACCTTGGGGCTGCGGACTAAAAAAATTGTCTGAACGCATCGGTCAGACGGCCACCTTCTCCACCGCTCTTTCTTTGACTGACCGAAGCCTCAGCAACACGTTTGTCCAGAAACAGGAATTTGTAACCTCCCAGTCTCTGGGAACGCGTTGCACAGACCTTTCTGCAAGGCCTCCCGAAGATGTTTCATCCTCTGCTCCCTCTGCGATGGCAAGATAAGGTCTGCAACCTTACCCTTGTAACGTGGATCAAGGAGGGTTGCCAGCCAGTATTGGTCCTTCTCCTTGATACCTCGAATACGAGGATCCTTACGCAGGCTTTGCAGAAACAGGGGGGCCATGCAGCATAGGTTTGCTGAGGCATTCGGTTCGGAGTCCTCTGGGTCACGAAGGACGACATGGTCTGCAGCCACCTCCTCCCAGCCACGTACAAGTCCATGTGTTTCTTGGGACTGATCCCTTAAAGACTGCTGCTGAATGCCAGGCTCCACCTCCACACTGACACCACCCTCCTCCTCTTCCTCTTCCTGTGTGATCGGCGGGCACGCAGGAACACTGTCTGGATAAAGGGGGCCTTGAGAGCTAAGGAAGTCCTCCTCTTCCTGCCTCTGTTCTGCCTCAAGTGCCCTGTCCATTATTCCACGCAGCGTGTGCTCCAACTGGTGGATAAGGGGGACAGTGTCACTGATGCATGCACTGTCACTGCTCACCATCCTCGTGGCCTCATCAAATGGTGACAGGACAGTGCATGCATCCCTGATCATGGCCCACTGGCGTGGGGAAAAAAAAACAAGCTCCCCTGACCCTGTCCTAGTGCCATAGTCGCACAGGTTATCATTGATGGCCCTCTGCTGCATGTGCAGCCGATGCAGCATGGCCAACGTTGAGTTCCACCTGGTGGGCATGTCACAGATTAGGCGGTTCTTGGGCAGGTTAAACTCCTTTTGGAGGTCTGCCAGCTGAGCACTGGCATTATATGACCGGCGGAAATGCACACAGACTTTCCTGGCCTGCCTCAGGACATCCTGTAAGCCTGCGTACCTGCCCAAGAACCGCCAAGTTAAGGACGTGAACCAAACAGGGCACATGGGTCATTTGTCCCTGTCCGACAGAGAGGAGGTTGGTGCCATTGTCACAAACCACCATTCCTGCCTTAAGTTGGTGTGGCGTCAACCACCTCTGTACCTGCCCCTTCAGATCTGACAGAACCTCTGCCCCAGTGTGGCTCCTGTCCCCCAAGCACACCAGCTCAAGCACCGCATGGCATCTTTTGGCCTGCATACTTGCGTAGCCCCTTGAACGGCTACAGAGCACCGCTGGTTCCGAGGACAAAGCACAGGAAGAGGCCATGGAGGAAGAAGAAGAGGAGGGGGTGGAGGAGAGAGGTGTGTCACAATCATTAGTAGTGGCATTTTGGAGGCGTGGTGGCGGAACAACCTCCAACACTACTGCACCTTGTCCTGCATCCTTCCCAGCTGCCAGCAGAGTCACCCAATGCACGGTGAAACTTAGGTAACGTCCCTGTCCATGCCTGCTGGACCATGAGTCAGCGGTAATATGCACCTTACCGCTGACCGCCCTGTCCAGCGAGGCATGGACATTGCCTTCCACATGCCGGTAGAGAGCCAGAATTGTCTTACCGTGAGAAAAAGTGGTGTTTGGGTACCTGCCACTGAGGAACCGCACATTCCACAAACTCACGGAAGGGGGCAGAGTCTACCAACTGAAAAGGCAGCAGTTGAAGTGCTAGCAATTTTGCCAAGCTAGCATCCAACCGCTGGGCATGTGGATGGCTGGGAGCGAACTTCTTTCGCCGGTGCAGCAGCTGGGGCAGGGAAATTTGCCTGGTACAATCTGACGTCGGTGTACCTAAAGCAGATTGCCCACAAGTACTTGGCTGTGACACACCTAATTATACACCTTCATTCCTCTCAGTGCAGGTCTCAGAGAGGACTGAAGGTATAGTGGGGTTGGAGATCTCAGCTGATGAGGAGCAAGGAGAGGTCCTCTTTGTTCTTTGGTGTGGGTCTTTTAGATACGCTTGCCAATGAACTGCATGGCAGGTCAACATATGTCTGGTCAAGCATGTGGTGCCCAAGCGGGAGATGTTTTGGCCACGCGAGATACGTTTGAGAGATAGGTTGCAAATAGCAGCGGTGCGATCTGATGCACTCATCTCAAAAAAGGCCCACACCAAAGAACTTTTGGAATAACGCGCAGAGACAGCAGCGCCCTGAACATGCGGAGCTTTGGGGTGTGATGCAGTCAGTGTGCTGCCCTTAGGCTGGCCCCTGGAGAGCATCCTGCCTCATTGGTGATGTGCCTCCTTCTCTCTCCTATCAGGCACCCACGTTGAGTCAGTGACCTCATCATCCCCTCCCTCCTCATCACTGGAGCAAACCTGGCAGTATGCTGCAGCAAGGGGAGCAAGACTGCCAGATTGCTGTCCTTCTTGGGCATCCCCTCTGTCCGTGCTCACGTTACTGCCTTCATCCAGCTCAGTATCATCATCAGAGCCATCTAAACGCTGTGCATCCTCCTGAAGCATGTACCCAACACTGTGGTCAAACAGTTCGAGGGACTCCTCAGGAGGACATGGTGGGGCTAGGGAAGGAGTCACTGATGCCATTGAGCCGAGGGAAGAGGCTGCGTTGGCAGTTGCTTTGCCAGACAAAGTACTCTGAGCATGGGTGAGAGAGGATGAGGACGGCTTGGTCATCCACTCGACCAAGTCTTCCGCATGTTGCGGCTCAACAGGGCCAGCTGCCGAAAAAAAGGCCAAGCGTGTATATATATATATATATATATATATATATATATATATATATATATATATATATACACATATATACACACACACACACATACATATACACACTGATACTGCAGCTAGCAAAATCAACTACCTGCCTGTGGTATGAGAACACCACCAACCTTCTACAGGTAGCTTTAGCTGAACACTGTGCAGAGCTCGCAAAAAAATAACTTGTAGCTTATTTAGCTGCCTGCGGTAGTGATAGGATCAGGAAAACACCACCAACCTTCTACAGGTAGATTTAGCTGAACACTGTGCAGAGGTCGCACTACACTAACTTGTAGTTTTAGCTGAACACTGTGAGGAGGACGCACTACACTAACTTGTAGCTTTAGCTGAACACTGTGCAGAGGTCACACTAAACTAACTTGTAGCTCTAACTGAACACTGTGAGGAGGACGCACTACACTAACTTGTAGTTTTAGCTGAACAATGTGCAGAGGTCGCACTACACTAACTTGTAGCTTTAGCTGAACACTGTGAGGAGGACGCACTACCCTAACTTGTAGCTTTAGCTGAACACTGTGCAGAGGTCACACTAAACTAACTTGTAGCTTTAACTGAACACTGTGAGGAGGACGCACTACACTAACTGTAAATAGTCTAGCTGCTTGACTGTGGTACTAATAGGATCAAAAGAACACCAGCAATTTTCTTCAGGTAGCTGTAAATACTGTAACAAGACAAGCCTGCCTGTCAGTAGGAAGATAACAGGAACGGATCTAGCTAAACACTGTTATACTGAATACAATATTATATATATATATATATATATATATATATACATACATACACACACATACAACACCTGGGATGCATATATATACACAATACACTGTAAGTGCAGCTAACTCACTGACTCTAAAACAATAAAACTAAAAACTGGCGCTCAGAGGCTGTAAGGCAAATGACTGTAAGAGTTAATAAATTTATGAAGTCTTAAAGCTGGATCAATCACGGTGTAATCAGGATGGTGTTGGGAGTCTTAGACAGGAGCCAGGAAACAGTCTATAATGAAGGAGAAGATCCCTGGAGGATAAGTCATAGGTAAACAAAACACCGGATGTAAAACTTTTCTTTTCTTGTGGGGTGCTGTGTGGCTAGATTCACAAAAGGCAGCTCTTCTTATAGAGAGAAGTCAGCTCAGATCCATCCAGGTAAAAAAAAAAAGAGAGAGGAGCGCCACTAAGTAAAATCATTTATTCACAAATGTAAAATCAAAGTGTCAACTTACAATTGGGAGTGGTATGTAGAGTAGACAGGTATAACCCCAGATGGAAGAAGGGAAAAGAAGCAATCAGCGGTTCCCAGGGAATGCCTTCAAACACAACGCAGTCTGGCGGGGAAGCCAGGACGGTGCAAAGCCTGTCTCTGCGGGAGGACGGAGCGGCAGCCCAGGAAGCAGCTGGCAGTGTTTTCAATGGGGAGAAAAACACAAAGCGTTTCTGAGCATGCGCAGGGTCCATACGGCACATGCGCGCTCTTTTATCAAGTGTAGAGTAAGGGGAAAGTGAAAGGCTATATATAGCAAGCCAAGACTAATAGATGGACAATCGCCGCTGATTAAGATCATTACAGGAATGTCAATGTATGGCAAACGGGCAATTTCAATTATATATAACATGGCCGGAGCACATATACATATATTTTTATATAATGATACTGGATGTCTGATACTATTGAGAAAAACAAGGAAAAAAAAAGGATAACTAGAGAGATATATGTCTACAATTAGTAAGTGATTAAAAAGAGATATATCTAGAAAATTATATTATATATATATATATATATATATATATATAGTGGCCCTAAGACCGAGACAAATGTGGATCACAAACACGCGACAAGACTCACAACATAAATAGACCTGAGGTGTGGCTTTTGGTCGTCTGGTAGGTATGGCAAGAAAAGGGGCCAAAAATAACCAGGTAGGGAAGTATCTTTATTGCCTCTAACCTCATTGAGTGAGCTTGGAGAAAGGGCCATTTTGAGGGAATATATATCTGGTAAAGCAGGCAGACTTTCACCTGCCTAGCTTCTTGGTCACATGGTCTGGTACTCCGTGCTGAGATGTGGCTGAGGCTGCGTCGATCCAAAGGAATATCCAGAATACCGCCCGGGGTCTAGGCCTAAGTTGACCAGTAGGACCCAAACATGTTTAATAAACTGATCTCCACTCAGGGGGTTGACCTGAAAAGGCAGTAACGGGCTGGAGACTGGCTGGCTGGGTAGGTGAAAGAGCAGACGGTCAAAAGATCGTTGCTGGGCACCAGGCGTTGCTGGTTCGAAAGAAGTTTATATCCACTCCGGGTCCGGTTTGTTGCGTTTTCCATAAGATAAAGGACATAGTGGCTTGGATACCGGCCAGGTACAGCCTGATAGGGGTATGAGGGAGAGCCAGCTGTGTGTGGCAATAAGATATAAAGGCTAGGACATGAGTGACGTCATCTACTGTGGTTCCGGGACAAGTGGCAAGGAACCTACGGTAGGTGTTCCAGGCCGTGGGATAAGCCTTTAGTGTGTTGCGAGACAGTGAGTGGTTGATGAGCCGGGTTGCATTGGCAAGGTGTGGCTTCAATCCATTGTTAGTTGAGACCAAGGTGGGATAAAAGTGGATGATGGGTCGGCTCCAGGTTCCTGCTGGAAGAATGAGACAAAATTGGAGCGGGACAGTGCATCGGCTGTGGTATTGCACTTGCCAGGGATATGCTTACAGTAACTGTTAAATTTGGTGATGTAGTGACAATTGCAGCAGACTGCGCAGGAAGGACATGACCCTTATTAATGATGTCAGCTGTAACCTGGCTGTCTGATCTGTCCACGTGTGGCCCCAGACTCGGGCTGCTGCCACGATGGGGTACAGCTCGAACAATGACGAAGATCGAGGGAAGCCAGGAATCAGGCAGATTTCCGGGGGCCAAGGTCTGGCAAACCAGTGATGGCCAAAAATTGCAGCAAAGCCAATGGAGGCTGCAGCATCTGTGACTACCTGGGGCGACTGAGCTGATACTAAGGGAAAAACATTGATATGTCGTTCCAGTTGAAGAGGAACTCGTCCCACATAGCCAAGTCTGCTATTGCTGCTGGGTCTAGTCTGAGGACTTGGTCGGGTCCTGCACTCGGGCAAGAAAGACTAAGAGCCTTGAGATGAACTACCGCCCCTGAGGAATTGTTCTCATAGCGAAATTGAGCATCCCTATCAAAGGACTGCAGCTGTCTTTTAGTACATTCCTGTGACTGGGTAAACTCCTGAATGACCAACCTAACACAAGCTAATTTGTCAGAAGGCAGGCTAGGCTGCATGGCGTGCGTATCCAGGACGACGCCTGAGAAACTTATGAAATGTGTTGGGCCTTCCACTATGTGTTCATTGAGATTGTTGAAGACCTCTCTTAGCTTGTCTAGATCTACCGGGGGGGGGGGGTATGTCTAGGTGTTCGATAAGCAGAAAATCGTCCGGATAATGGATAACCCTGTGACATTGGGCCTGGTGTGACAGGTTCAAGTGAGGGATTGGGCGAAACCGTCAGCTTTGTGGGCGAAGTGGCGACAAAAGAGTTCCGTGTCTGTGAGGCTCCAGTCAGAGCTTATCTGGAACTGGGCAAGTCTCGCTGCTGCTTTGGCTGAAAAACGACCGATGGTCGTAGACGGCAAAACCTCCATATTTGTAAGCAAGATCTGTCATTGCATGAAGGTATAAGTCCCGCTCCTCCCTCCTGCTGAGGGTGGCTGAACAAAGTACATCTCTGAACATCCCGAAGGCCAGGGCGAACTCAGTGGCTGACAGCTTACGACTGAGGCTGGGGTCTCTCGACTTGACAACCACTGAGACATCCCCCCCAGGCGTATGATTTGTTGTCAGCTAAGTCATGGACTGAGATGAGCAGGGATGCCAATTGACATCTTTGCCCTCCAATATATTCTCCCTGATGCTGGTCGGGACAAGATGAACGGGGAGGACGATAGGTGCAGAGCCTGGTGTACCTGCAGAAGGAGAAGCTGTCATTGGGACCATGACCAGGTCCGGGAGGGCCATGGATGGGCGAACTTTCAAAGGTGTGACTCTGGTCAGGACATCCGAACTGTTGCAGCTAAGGGGGAGACCAAAGAGTGCAGCTGGGCCCCGTGGATGGATTGTAGGGATGCCTGTTGGGCCCAGCTGCAGTTGGAGGAGGGAAGAGGAGCCTGAAAAGCGTTGCCTTCCTGGCCATTAGCAGGAAAGGAAATATCCCTGCGACTCAGCTATGAGTTTGGGGATGTTCCGTCCCCTGAAGGACTGCAGGCAGCCACGCTCTGAGCCGTTTGGGGGGGGTAACAGAGGGGCGGGTGTGAAGTCCTCGCTGCCAGAAGACAAAAAGGGGGCTGGGTGCTCATATTTAAGAGGAGTCATAGCCATAGGATAGAGAGCGGAGTGGTAAAGAGAAAACTCAGAGAGGAGGAAAAAGGAAGAAGTACAGAAAAAGGAATGATGATAGGCATAGACAGGAGCTGACAGAGTTCTGTTGTGCAGAACTTATGTTGAGTGGAAATTTAGAAAACTCAGAAGAGTGCGTGGCGACCGAGGTGGGCCAGGAGGTGACTGGCCAGATAACCGATAGCTCGGGTGCCTGTCTGTGGCAAGCACAAACCTGAAGACCAGAACCCCAGGGCATACTGGGGCAAGAAGTAGAAGTCTGGTACAGCCTACGTAGGAATGTTGCGGTCTGTAGGGGGTGACGTGTGCTCGGCCTGCTAACACTTGCACTGTCAGCAAGTCTACTGTTAAGCGACCTTGTCTGCGAGGTGAAGGGTCGTCCTTCGAAAACAGAGTGTCATGTATAGACATATGTGACAGAACTAACGCCTGGAGATCGCGTCCAATGATGTATGTGAAGTAACGGTATAGTGAAAGGGTGCTGCAGAATGATGCGATAGAAAAGCCCATGAACTAGGCCCTGACTGACACTCTAGTAGCGAGGTCCTGGTTATGATCGAAACTCGGTCGACCGGGAACACCTGCAGTAGGGGTGACATGAGCGCAACAAGATTTCTTTACTTTTTTTTTTTTTCTTTTTTATGTGTCCCCCTTGTATGTGACTGGCCCTGGTGAAGATTTTGTTTTTGTTTTTTTTGTTTTTTTTTTACCTGGGAAATAACGTCCAACCTGGTACAGGATGGAACCTGAACTCGACTGACCTGAGGGAGAAAAGATAGACGAAAATGATGAGTGGCTCGTATGAATGCCACTGGAGACGAGTGACCGATTAAGTGCCACTAAAAAATGAAGTGGGCTGTATGAGCACCACTGAGTGTGCTTGCAAGGAGTATATGTTGAGATGCATGTTTGCAGCGATTGCAAATGGGTATATGCTGAGATGCGTGTTTTTGCAGCGATTGCAAGGAGTATATACTGAGATGCGTGTTTTGCAGTGATTGCAAAAAGGGGTAAATGCTGAGATGCGTGTTTAGTAGCGATTGCAAGGAGTTTATACTTAGATGCGTGTTTTGCAGTGATTGCAAAAATGGGTAAATGCTGAGATGCATGTTTTGCAGCGATTGCAAGTGGGTAAACACTAAGATGCGTGTATTTGCAGCAATTGCAAGGAGTTTATACTGAGATGCATGTTTTGCAGTGATTGTATACGGGTAAATGGTAAGATGCGTGTATTTGTAGCAATTGCAAGGAGTTTGTACGGAGATGCATATTTTACAGAGATTGCAAAATGGGTATATGCCGAGATGCGTGTTTTTTGCAGCAAATGCAAGGAGTTATGATGAGATGCGTGTCTTGCAGCGATTGCAAGGAGTTATGATGAGATGCGTGTCTTGCAGCGATTGCAAGGAGTTATGATGAGATGCGTGTCTTGCAGCGATTGCAAGGAGTTATGATGAGATGCGTGTCTTGCAGCGATTGCAAGGAGTTATGATGAGATGCATGTCTTGCAGCGATTGCAAGGAGTTATGATGAGATGCGTGTCTTGCAGCGATTGCAAGGAGCTATGATGAGATGCGTGTTCTTGCAGTGATTGCAAAATGGGTATATGCTGAGATGCGTGTATTTGCAGCAACTGCAAGGAGTTTGTACTGAGATGCGTGTTTTGCAGAGATTGCAAAATGGGTATATGCTGAGATGCGTGTTTTTTGCAGCGATTGAAAGGAGTTATCATGAGATGCGTATCTTGCAGCGATTGCAAGGAGTTTATACTGAGATGCATGTTGCAGCAATTGCAAAAATGGATAAATGTTGAGATTCGTGATCTTGCAATGATTGCAAGGAGATTATACTGAGATGCACGTTTTTGCAGCGATTGCAAATGGGTAAATGTTGAGATGTGTAATCTTGCAATGATTGCAAGGAGATTATACTGAGATGCATGTTGCAGCGATTGCAAATGGGTATATGCTGAGATGCGTGTTTTGCAGCGATTGCAAGGAGTTATGATGAGATGCGTAGCTTGCAGCGATTGCAAGAAAGGTCACCTACTGATAGGCGAAAAAGAAAAGGATAGCAGAAATTGTATATGTAGGAAGGAACTGCGAAGTGGCATACGTAACGTATCGTAGATTTGTTGTAGGGACTGTTACGTATTGGTGTGTGGGATACTCGTGACGCGAACCGTTGTGCCGCTTGTGGGACTAGGTTCGGAGTGGACTGTGATGCATGTAGCTGCTGAGGTGATGTGAATCGGACAAAAAATAAATAATGAATCATAGGGTATGGTAAGAACCACTACAAATTGGTGTGCAGGATAAGACCGATGCAAACCGTTGTGCCGCCGAGGCGACTAGGCTTGAATCCGACTGTGATTCGTATGACATGAAAGCAATACGAAACAGTCAGTAGAAAATTACATAAACAACGAACCATTTGTGGGGTACAACAGGGACTAATAAGAATCAGTGAGCGGGATGCATCCGATGCGAACTGTTGTGCTGCCGATGCGACTAGGTTCGAATCGGATTGTAGCAGGTATGCAATATGAATCGGTTGTAAAGAGATGGCACTGATACAAATCGGTTGTAAGATGTATGAAGTGAATCCAATACAAATCGGTTGCAGCGTGTATACCACACCTTACTTCTAAAACCGAACACATTCCAACCACCCAGCCCCCCAGGCTAATCAAAGTGCAGACAAGGCCCCATGTGGGTCTATTACCACCTCAATCAGACACAGAACCCATGCAAATAATACATGCTGATCTCAAAATGGATGAGACGGCAACCCCATAGACAGTGAATCCTATGAGAAAATGAAGCCTGTATCGAGTGATATCAGAGAACAACCGACAATGGCTCAGAGGCTTGGATCTACGAACAAATCGTATGTTTGTGAATAGGATGACAAGCAAGGCAGAGCGAGCCTGCAAATCTAAGTTTGCAGGTATAGGAAACATATCCAATGGTAACATTGCATATAAACAAAAAGGTTTGAACCCTACCTGCAACAGCAAGCGAGAACCGCCGACAAAGACGCCGCAACCCACTTGTAATCGAACGCACAGACTTATGAACACAAGGTAAGCTGGGAAGAGTCAGCACAGTGACATGTAGTATCGTGCACTGAAACTGACAAAGAGGAAGGGGAAGTGGTCAGCTTAAATACCCTCCGGGCTCCTCCCATAAATTCAGGCCAGCACACTGGCCTTCTAACATATATATATATATCTGAGCATATATGATAAACCTATCATATAAAAATGTTATAAAAACATGACCGCAAGGTGAATTGAATAATGAAAAAAGGATAGGGGATATATGAAACATAAAAATCAATAAATAAAAATATCTGACAAAATAAAAAATAGGAAAAGGAAAAAAATAAAAGAAATATATATATATATATATGTATAGAAAAAATAATGAAAGCATATATATATATATAATGATATGATAAAAAATGATAATAAAAATTGATAATAAAAATGATAATAAAAATGAATTGTTAGTAATGGGTGTACTGATAATGAAAAGATGATAGTGGAAGTGAAAGATTATTGCTGTACATAATAACTACAATATACTGAGTGTCACACCCCTGAATGATAGGTGCGACAGGTAAAAACAAAAAAATATGAAATGTGCTAATTGTGCTAAAATGCGACTTATGATACACCTATAATCGCATACAAATGGTATATGACAAAAATGCGTGAATTACATTGTTACCAGATAGCCAATGGTAAGCTGGCAAACTAAACAAGAAAAAATGCAAGAGAAAACATTCTGAATATTTAGAGGATAGTATTAATTTCCAGTTCCTCATTGAGTCCATTAGGGGCAAGCGTGTCAAGGGTATAAATCCAGAACGTTTCGCGCTCGCACAATCGCGAGAAACGCTCCGCTTAAGAAAGATCTTTTGGTATGGACTCAATGACCCAGACTTGTAGGCCTGTAGTGGAGCGAGAATGGTACTTTAAAAAGTGGCGTGGTACACTGTGTTTGTCGCTGCCTAATTCGACCAAACGACGGTGCTTGCCAAAGCGCTGCCTTAATGGGCAGATGGTCCGGCCTACATACAAAAGTTTACAAGGGCATATAAGGCAATACACCACGTAGTCGCTAGAACAGTTATGGAATTTATCGAAGGAAAAGAGTCTACCTTTGTGGGTGAAACTTTTTTGGCCATGGTTCACAAAGCCACAAGTTAAGCACAATGGTTTGTTGCACCTATACATTCCTACTAGGGGAATGAGACAAAGGGAGTTGTCTTTAGTCTTGCATTTTAACTTACTGGGTGCTATTTTATTTTTCAAAGTAGGGGCCCTTCTGTAGGTTACTTTGGGCCTTTGACGCAGAGAGGTGTTCAAGTGAGGGTCTTGTTTGAGGATATTCCAATGTTTGGAAAGTATATTTTCCATCTTTCTGTGTTGGCTATGAAAACCCGTGATAAAACGTACCTCTGGTTCTTCCAGGGGTTTAGTGATCTTAGGTTTCTTGCCCGGCAAATATTGGTTGTACGCCTGTTCTATCAATGGTGTGGGATAACCTTTCTCTAGAAACTTGCTTTTGAGATGCGTGCTCTGAGTGATATAATCGCAAGTTCTCGTACAGTTTTGCCTGAGTCTGCAGAACTGTCCTTTCGGAATATTGTTCTTCCATAGAGGATGGTGGCAGCTGTCGTAGTGCAAGTAAGAGTTTCCAGCAGTGGCCTTGGTGTAGTTACGAGAGAAGATTTGATCACCCTCATGATTAAGTTCTAAATCAAGAAAGGCTAAGATATCCTTGTTCCAGACTGCTGTGAAGGAGAGACCCAGGTCATTGGTGTTACAGTGGACGACAAAGTCATCGATCCGGGAGGGGGAACCTTCTCAGATGACGACGATATCGTCGATGTAACGACCAAAAAAGACTATATGCTGGGCAAAAGGGTTGTTGTTCCAGATGAATAGATTTTCTCAATGGCCCATGGTCAAATTGGCATAAGATGGGGCAAAATTCGCGCCCATGGCAGTACCATGGGTCTGTAAGTAAAACTGGTCTTCAAACTGGAAATAATTGTGGGTGAGGCAAAATGACGTTGCTTCTAAAATGAAAGAGGCCTGTCTTGTATTGAGCATGGGGTCTGTTAATAGAAAATTCTGCACAGCCAATAGTCCCACCTCATGTGGGATAGATGTATATAACGAATTAACGTCAAGGGACTCCAAAGACGTGCTGGTAGGTTAATTGTATGCTGTCTAAATTGGCCCTAGTATAGGTATGAATGTGAGTTAGGGACCTTAGATTGTAAGCTCCTTGAGGGTATAGGGATTGATGTGAATGTATAATATATATGTAAAGCGCTGCATAAATTGATGGCGCTATATAAGTACCTGAAATAAATAAATAAATAAATAAATAAATAAATAAGGGATAGCCAGGAGTAGTTTTCAGTCCACTTATAGGAAGACAAAAGTTCCATTAAGTGTGTGGAGTCACGTATGTAGGACTGTAGGGCTTGGGCCAAAGGTTGCAAGAAGGAATCTATATATAACGAAAATCCACTAGTGATGCTATTCATGGAGGCCACAATGGGTCTACCAGGTGGATTTTGTGCATCTTTATGTAATTTGGGCAAATGATAAAAGTAGGGCGTGCTGTAAAAATCTTTACGTATAAAGGCAGCTTCCTTTTTGTCAAGAACATGATCATTGATGGCGTGTGTAATGAGGAGATCAGCTTCCATACGAAAAGAGGGTAAAGGGTCGCAAGACAATTTTTTATAGGTTTTACTGTCAGAAAGTAGCCTCATGGCTTCAGCTACGTATGTGGATTTATCTAAAATGACGATCCCCCCGCCCTTATCGGCTTGTTTAATAACCAGCTCTGGATTATTCAAAAATTGTTTCAAGGACATTAATTCTCCGGAGGTTAGATTGTGTTTGCTGCGTTTTTTGGCTGGTTTTTGGCAAAGTGTTTGAAAATCCGCAAACACAACCCTATAAAAAGCCTCCAGATAGGGTCCCTTTGATTGGGTGGGGTAAAAGGAAGACTTAGGTTTTAATGAAGTATGTACTACTGGGGGAGATGTTTGAAGGTGCTGCGTGTACAACTCATAATTGAGGTCTACATCCAATAGATCATCAGCCTCAGCTGGATCATTATAGACACTAGGAGGACTATCCATCTCTACCTCCAGGTTGGTAACAGCTGGAATGGAGGGAGGCGAAGTCGGGGGTTCAATACATTTTTTGGATTGTATATGAAAAAACCTTTTCAGAGTAAGATTTCTGATGAACCTGTTTAAATCCTTAAATAGCTGAAACGAATTGGGTTGTATAGTGGGAGAGAAAGTAAGGCCCCTACAAAGCAAAGAGATATCCTCTTTAGTTAATACATGAGAAGATAAGTTGAACAACTTTATCGTTTCTGTAGTTTGGCGCTGGTGTTTATTTTTGTGGCGTCCTCCCCTACATCCTCGTCAATGTATTTTCTTTTTTGTCAAGTTTTTGGGTGAACACCTTTGTCTAAAAAAGGAGAAAAGGACAGGGAGGCAGAATGTAGGGGTATTTCGCCTTTTGGAAGTCGCCTAACAAGAGGTCAAGTGTGGATGAGGGTGGATTTGGATTGCCAGTATTATCGGTGGTAGTATGTCCAATAACAGTAGTAATGGATAAAGCGGAGCGTTTCTCGCGATTGTGCGAGCGCGAAACGTTCTGGATTTATACCCTTGACACGCTTGCCCCTAATGGACTCAATGAGGAACTGGAAATTAATACTATCCTCTAAATATTCAGAATGTTTTCTCTTGCATTTTTTCTTGTTTAGTTTGCCAGCTTACCATTGGCTATCTGGTAACAATGTAATTCACGCATTTTTGTCATATACCATTTGTATGCGATTATAGGTGTATCATAAGTCGCATTTTAACACAATTAGCACATTTCATATTTTTTTGTTTTTACCTGTCGCACCTATCATTCAGGGGTGTGACACTCAGTATATTGTAGTTATTATGTACAGCAATAATCTTTCACTTCCACTATCATCTTTTCATTTCAGTACACCCATTACTAACAATTCATTTTTATTATCATTTTTATTATCAATTTTTATTATCATTTTTTTATCATATCATTATATATAAATATGCTTTAATTATTTTTTCTATACATATATATATATTTCTTTTCTTTTTTTCCTTTTCCTATTTTTAATTTTGTCAGATATTTTTATTTATTTATTTTTATGTTTCATATATCCCCTATCCTTTTTTTCATTATCCAATTCACCTTGTGGTCATGTTTTTATAACATTTTTATATGATAGGTTTATCATATATGCTCAGATATATATATATATATATATATTTTCTAGATATATCTCTTTTTAATCACTCACTAATTGTAGACATATATTTCTCTAGTTATCCTTTTTTTCCCTTGTTTTTCTCAATAGTATCAGACATCCAGTATCATTATATAAAAATATATGTATATGTGCTCCGGCCATGTTATATATAATTGAAATTGCCCGTTTGCCATACATTGACATTCCTGTAATGATCTTAATCAGCGGCGATTGTCAATCTATTAGTCTTGGCTTGCTATATATAGCCTTTCACTTTCCCCTTACTCTACACTTGATAAAGGAGCGCGCATGTGCCGTATGGACCCTGCGCATGCTCAGAAACGCGTTGTGTTTTTCTCCCCATTGACAACACTGCCAGCTGCTTCCTGGGCTGCCGCTCCGTCCTCCTGCAGAGACAGGCTTTGCACCATCCTGGCTTCCCTGCCAGACTGCATTGTGTTTGGAGGCATTCCCTGGGAACCGCTGATTGCTTCTTTTCCCTTCTTCCATCTGGGGTTATACCTGTCTACTCTACATACCACTCCCAATTGTAAGTTGATACTTTGATTTTACATTTGTGAATAAATGATTTTACTTAGTGGCGCCCCTCTCTCTTTTTGTTTTTGTTTTAACTCACTGACTGTCCTGCCTAATCTATCTAACTCAAATGAAATGACACTGTCTCTCCCTCTCTCTAAGCACGCCGGAACACACTACACAGGGCCGCCGTGCAGGCAGCCTTATATAGTGTGGGGCATGTTCTAAACACCCTGAGTCATAATTGGCCAAAGCCACCCTGGCTTTGGCCAATTACAGCTCTCTCTACTGATGGCGCTGTGATTGGCCAAGCATGCGGGTCATAGTGCATGCTTGGCCAATCATCAGCCAGCAATGCACTGCGATGCCGCAGTGAATTATGGGCCGTGACGCGCCACACGAATTTGGCGCGAACGGCCCATATCATTTGTAATTCGGCAAACGATCGAACAGACGATGTTCGAGTCGAACATGGGTTCGACTAGAACGCGAAGCTCATCCCTAGTGACAACTAGGCACCTAACATTTTTAGTAGAATGTCACAGTCAGCTCATGCTTGTTAGTACATGTTTATCTCACATCAAAGTGTAGTTGCATGCTTTATGAAAATAGAAGGTTATAATAAGGGGAAATGTTTGTATCCAAACCGAACTGTACTAAAACATGCAGTGCAGGAGGTTCTTGAGAAAGGGGGTTCTTACACCCTCCAAATGTTGGGTGTTTCCACTTTACCATGGTCTGCCTCACCTAGCATTCTTGTTATTCTATTCTGGGTACTGAACACCTGTGGGGGAGATTTACTAAAACAGGTGCACACCAAATCTGGTACAGTTGTACATAATAACCAATCAGCTTCTAACTTCAGCTTGTTCAATTAATCTTTGACAATAAAACTTTGAAGTTGATTGGTTACTATGCACAGTTGCACCAGATTCCGTGTGCATCCATTTTAGTAAATCCCCCCTGAATGCATTTCTGAACACCAGCTGCTATATATGACTTAGTGATGCACACTGTACCTACAGTATACTGTATATATGTGCATGTATTTTTGTTTGGAATTAAAAGTGGTTGAAATACCTATGCTTGATGTGATATGACAAACTTTGTACATATTGTATAATTGTGTGTACTGTATATGTCTAATTTTACTTTATTGCTTAAGCATTTTTGTTATATGGTGCTTACTCTATATATTTAAAATTATTGTTACTAGCAGACTGATACACTGGGGGGGGGGGGGGGGGGGTTTAAGCACCCTAAAAATGATCTAATGTTGGTTTCTAAATGGCATATATAATGCAGACCTTTGTTGCTAATAACAAACATTATATAGTGGTCTCTGTAGAGATATGTAGAGATATACTGTACTAGAGAGATAGAGATGTAGAGATATACTATATACAGTATCTCACATTTTTGGCTGTGTTTTGAGTTATTTTGAGGGGACACCACATTACACTGTCATACAAGCTTTATACTCACTACTTTACATTGTAGCAAAGTGTCGTTTTTTTCAGTGTTGTCACATGAAAAGATATAATAAAATATTTACAAAAATGTGAGGGGTGTACTCACTTTTGTGAGATACTGTATATAGAAAGAGATTGGCTATACAAAATGCACAATTAAAACTTCGTTAAAGCCTAAAAAAACTATGAAACAAACAGGGCAGAAATGTCTGATAATTTATCTGACATGTGAAATAAGTCTGTGCAATGCTTAACTGCAGCTGATGAAACATCTAATGATACAGAACAACTAACCAGTGCATTTGCAAAACTAGAAAGATCTTATGAAGATCTTATCTTACCTTATAGCTCATGAAAGATATAAGAGACTGTCTTATGTAATACCAGGTATCAATACATAGGAGTATCTACAAGAGTAGAATAACGTGACTGCTCTTAACGCTACATTCAAGGGTAGATCATAAGACACAATTATGTGAAACCACATCTTTTTGCTCAGCAGCTAGCATCTCATCCAGCTAAAAGAAAGCTCTTCACATCGCCAAGTGAGGACGTCCAGAAGCTATAGAAGACTTGCAAGCTTTCCCAAGATTGAAAGTTTCAAGAACTGTGTGATGTTTATCTTGAATGACAACTTGTTAAGGCAGATCTGTACCTACCAGGCCTCAGCTATTTAGACACTGCTCGTGATGTGAATGCAATTGGTTCAAAGTTTCCAAATAGCATACAAGAGAAGTGGTCAACAGTGGGTTCAAAGTACAAAAAGGAAAACCAAATTTCCTTTCCACCATTCTCCTGTTTCTGTGATTTCACCATGAACATTGCAAAAACTAAAAATGACCAAAATTGTATGTACAGTGAGCCAAGCACCCAGGGTTTAGCCATTCTGAAGGACCATTATTCAAAGACTCCAGGGTTCCCATGTCTATGAAAAAGGCAATTATGTTACCAAGCCCTCACACAAACCTAGAACGGATAAATATGATGCACAATTGACACAAACTCTGACAGAGAGAACCAAAATAAGGAGACAGAAAATTCATGTTACTAATGTTCAATTCATAAGAAACTGCATCCTCTCAGGAAATAGCTCATGTTCTGCCCGCAAGAACCCTGCAAGAATAGAAAGAAGGCTTAAAACAATATGGAATTTGCTTCTACAGAACATCCTGCAAAGGACTGTGAGGCCACAATCAAATAGAGTGCTGCAGCTATACTCAGCTCAAACACTTCTTCTACTTCAGTACAACTCTTCCCTTGCAGATCCTCCTCCTTCCATGTCAGATCATGGCAGGTAGAGCCACGAAAAATCACCTGCAACAGTCATATTAAATTGCAGTAAACTATACTGTAAAGGAAAATGGGGAAAAACTTATGTGAAAATACATCTTTTCAAGGTATTCTCTAACAAGCATCTACCAATGTTAAATTCCTATAAAACCAGTTCATCAGTTCATGGACAAGTGACGAGTGATTCTAAACCCCTGTGAAAAGAGTATATCAGCACAGATAAGTATATAAAAAGCACTCAGCAGCTGAACACCAGGGTCAACAATCAAATCCCTAAAGTAAATAAATATGCAGCTGGTGCAGTGCTAAATAAAAAATATTCATAAAAGATACAATAAATGAAATTGTTCAGATTCAAATGCAGCACAGAGAGTCCATCAAATGAATCCAATCACTCAGGTGCGGTGAAACTGCATGCTAACATCAGTGAATTATCAGTGTACTTATCAGTGTCCGTAAAACATACAGTAAATAAAATCATTCAGGTTCAAATGCAGCACAGAGAGTCCATGGAGCATCCAATGAATCCAATCACTCAGGTGAAGTGAGATTGCATGCTGACATCAGTGACTTATCAGTGTACCCTCCACCAGTACAAAGGATGGCCTCTCACCTGATGACAGGGACCCTTTAATCATAGAGGGTCATACAAGTGTTCCCTTACGGGTCAATTAAGGATGGGGCACAGCAGATAAATATCCATCACTTCCGTCATGTAGCAGGGCACTGAGGGGTGGATTAAGGCACTTTCCCAGGTGTGTAGCATGGAACAGAGAAGGATAACAAAATAGTGCTCTCCGTATAATATAGTTTATTTAAATTAAAACAAATGATACACTTACAAGTGAGGAACTTCTCCAGTGCCGGATGAAATAGCATGAATCGATAGCATGTAAACAAAGCAGGGCAGGATGTGCGATGACCGCGGGTGACGTCACGACGTATCCTGGTTCTGGACGTGTTGCGTCCCAGTGGGCGGGGACTTCTTCAGCAGATAGAGAAACGACGTGGGCACCCGCGCTTTTATACTAGGTGAGTTACCATGGCAATTGTAAAAAAACCTTGGACGGCGTACATTACTCCGGGATACAATCCCGGAAGTGTCCCCATACGAGGCAAACTGAAACAACGGAAATAGATCTATGGATACCGATTTTACATACACATCAAAACACCATAAAATTGGCAATTTAAATCCTAATTAAATGCATTACCACAAAGGACCATATACAATATTAGAAAATATATATAAAAATATAAAATAATCCCCATAATATATAAAAAATATATTATATTAATATAATATATTTTAAATTCCATTTAATATAATATATTTTATATATTATGGGGACACTTCCGGGATTATATCCCGGTGTAGTGTACGCCGTCCAAGGTTTATTTACAATTGCCATGGTAACTCACCTAGTATAAAGCGCGAGAGCCCACGTCGTTTATCTGCTGAAGAAGTCCCCGCCCACTGGGACGCAACACGTCCAGAATGAGGATACGTCGTGAGGTCACCCGCGGCCATCGCGCATCCTGCCCTGCTTTGTTTACACGCTATCGATTCATGCTATTTCATCCAGCACTGGAGAAGTGCCTCACTTGTAAGTGTATCATTTGTTTTAAATTCAAATAAACTATATTATACGGAGAGCACTATTTTGTTATCCTTCTCTGTTCCATACTACACACCTGGGAAAGTGCCTTAATCCACCCCTCAGCACCCTGCTACATGACGGAAGTGATGGATATTTATCTGCTGTGCCCCATCCTTAACCACTTCAGCCCCGGACCATTTGGCTGCCTAAAGACCAGAGGACTTTTTCCAATTTGGCACTGCGTCGCTTTAACTGCTAATTGCGCGGTCATGCAATGCTGTACCCAAACGAAATTTGCGTCCTTTTCTTCCCACAAATAGAGCTTTCTTTTGATGGTATTTGATCACCTCTGTGGTTTTTATTTTTTGCACTATAAACGGAAAAAGACCGAAAATTTTGAAAAAAAATGATATTTTTTACTTTTTGTTATAAAAAAAATCCAATAAACTCAATTTTAGTCATGCATTTAGGCCAAAATGTATTCGGCCACATGTCTTTGGTAAAAAAAATGTCAATAAGCGTATATTTATTGGTTTGCGCAAAAGTTATAGCGTCTACAAGCTAGGGTACATTTTCTGGAATTTACACAGCTTTTAGTTTATGACTGAATGTCATTTCTTGAGGTGTTAAAATGGCAGGGCAGTACAAAACCCCCCCAAATGACCCCATTTCGGAAAGTAGACACCCCAAGGAAATTGCTGAGAGGCATGTTGAGCCCATTGAATATTAATTTTTTTGTCCCAAGTGATTGAATAATGACAAAAAAAAAAAAATTACAAAAAGTTGTCACTAAATGATATATTGCTCACACAGGCCATGGGCATATGTGGAATTGCACCCCAAAATACATTCAGCTGCTTCTCCTGAGTACAGGGATACCACATGTGTGGGACTTTTTGGGAGCCTAGCCGTGTATGGGGCCCCGAAAACCAATCACCGCCTTCAGGATTTCTAAGGGCGTAAATTTTTGAAAAATACTCACTATACCTCTCAGCAAATAGCTTGGGGTGTCTACTTTCCAAAATGGGGTCATTTGGGGGTTTTTTTTGCCACCTGGGCATTCCATGGCCTCCGAAACTGTGATAGGCAGTGAAGAGTGAAATCAAAAATTTACGCCCTTAGAAATCCTGAAGGCGGTGCTTGGGTTTCCGGGTCCTGTGCGCGGCTAGGCTCCCAAAAAGTCCCACACATGTGGTATCCCCATACTCAGGAAAAGCAACAGAATGTATTTTGGGGTGTAATTTCACATATTCCCATGGCATGTTTGAGCAATATATCATTTAGTGACAACTTTGTGCAAAAAAAAAAAAATTGTCTCTTTCCCGCAACTTGTGTCACAATATAAAATATTCCATGGACTCGACATGCCTCTCAGCAAATAGCTTGGGGTGTCTACTTTCCAAAATTGGGTCATTTGGGGGGGGTTGAACTGTCCTGGCATTTTATGCACAACATTTAGAAGCTTATGTCACACATCACCCACTCTTCTAACCACTTGAAGACAAAGCCCTTTCTGACACTTTTTGTTTACATGAAAAAAATTTTTTTTTTTGCAAGAAAATTACTTTGAACCCCCAAACATTATATATTTTTTAAAGCAAATGCCCTACAGATTAAAATGATGGGTGTTTCATTTTTTTTTTCACACAGTATTTGCGCAGCGATTTTTCAAACGCATTTTTTGGGGAAAAAACACACTTTTTAAAATTTTTAAATGCACTAAAACACACTATATTGCCCAAATGTTTGATGACATAAAAAATATCATCTTAGGCCGAGTACATGGATACCAAACATGACATGCTTTAAAATTGCGCACAAACAGTGGCGACAAACTAAATACATTTTTAAAAGCCTTTAAAAGCCTTTACAGGTTACCACTTTAGATTTACAGAGGAGGTCTACTGCTAAAATTACTGCCCTCGATCTGACGTTCGCGGTGACACCTCACATGCAAGGTGCAATTGCTGTTTACATTTGACGCCAGACCGACGCTTGCGTTCGCCTTTGCGCGAGAGCAGGGGGGGACAGGGGTGCTTTTTTTTTTTTTCTTTATTATTTTTTTGCTTTTTTATCTTATTTTTAAACTGTTCCTTTCATTTTTTTTAATCATTTTTATTGTTATCTCAGGGAATGTAAATATCCCCTATGATAGCAATAGGTAGTGACAGGTACTCTTTTTTGAAAAAATTGGGGTCTATTAGTCCCTAGATCTCTCCTCTGCCCTCAAAGCATCTGACCACACCAAGATCGGTGTGATAAAATGCTTTCCCAATTTCCCAATGGCGCTGTTTACATCCGGCGAAATCTAAGTCATGAAATGCTTGTAGCTTCCAGGTTTCTTAGGCCATAGAGATGTTTGGAGCCACTCTGGTCTCTGATCAGCTCTATGGTCAGCTGGCTGAATCACCGGCTGCATTCTCAGGTTCCCTGTTGAGACAGGAGAGCCAGAGAAAAACACGGAAGACGGTGGGTGGGGGGGCATTCCCTCCCACTGCTTGTAAAAGCAGTCTAGAGGCTAATTAGCCGCTAGGATTGCTTTTACATGAAAGCCGACCGCTGGCTGAAAAGAATGATACCAAGATGATACCTAAACCTGCAGGCATCATTCTGGTATAACCATTCAAAGTCGTGAATGGCGTACCTGAAGACAAAAAAATGGTTAACAATAAAACACAGTAAACGGTAAAGTATAAAAAATTGCATACCTGAAAAGTAAACATGATAAAACATAACAACAATAAAACATTACAGAATAGAATACAGTAAAAAAGAGCAGAACAAGAGAGAGAGAATAGAGAGAGAGAGAACAATAAAACGACAACTATTTTTTTTTTATTTTATATATATATTTTTTTTTTACACTTTTTTTTGTAACTAACTTTTATAATTGTAACCGGTTCCAGGTTCGGGTCTCTCAAAATGCGATGGCATCTTGGGAGACCCTGTGAAAGTGTGCCTAGTCTGTGCAATGCTGTACCCTACGTTAATACTCAACTAGTGAATGGTAGCGTTCAAAACATTCACCAATGCAAAGACCAGGATTGTCAGGACAGGAGGGACAATAATAGTGGGTGTCATGCCTATATCCGCGCTTGCTGCAAACACGACATCTTTTTTGGGGGGGTTCGTTGGGTAGGGGTACTCGGGAGGACATAAAAATGCCTCTCATGCAGCCGACTGCATTTGGTTGGGGATGTGAATGGGGGAAGTACGGGAAGTGCAGAAGTGGTGGATTCCCAATTAGGATTGGCGAATGCAGCAGGAAGGGCATTATGGGCACGACGGGCCTGTGTTTGTCTTCTTCTTGGTGGCAACGGGACACTACTTGTGCTTGCCACCTCACCAGCTTGAACTGCACTTATGGGACTCGCCACGTCACCAAGTGTTACTGCAGTGCTGGTTTGACTACGACCGGGGTGTACTAGGCCGCTGGTGCTTGCCAGTTCACCAAAACGCTACCAAAAAAACTGTTAGCGATCGCAGGGATCAGGCCTGACTCTGCGAATGCTGCAGTTATGCGTTTAGTGTTTTGTAAGTGACAGTGATCGATCGATACTGCACTTGGGTGGGCCGGGCCGGGCGGAGGGGCAAAACGCAGGTGCTAACAGGTATCTGGGCTGAACCCGCTAACACTGCGTTTTTGGGAACCCTAAACTGCTGGGGACGCTAGTATAGATCTGATCGGATCAGATATTGATCCGTACAGATACTATACCACTAAGGGAGGTGTACGGTGCGTGCGTAGGTGTTAGCGTTACTGGCGCTA
This sequence comes from Aquarana catesbeiana, assembly GCF_042186555.1. Taxonomy (NCBI): domain Eukaryota; kingdom Metazoa; phylum Chordata; class Amphibia; order Anura; family Ranidae; genus Aquarana; species Aquarana catesbeiana. The sequence goes on from NC_133325.1 coordinate 397,562,386, forward strand.
ACCTGACACTGCCTGGGGCTGGTGCTTGCCAGTTCACCAAAATGCTACCAAAAAAACTGTTAGCGATTGCAGGGATCAGGCCTGACTCTGCGAACGCTGCAGTTATGCATTTAGTGTTTTGTAAGTGTCAGTGATCGATCGATACTGCACTTGGGTGGGCTGGGCTGGGCCGGGCGGAGGGGCAAAACGCAGGTGCTAGCAGGTATCTGGGCTGATCCTGCTAACACTGCGTTTTTGGGAACCCTAAACTGCTGGGGACACTAGTATAGATCTGATCGGATCAGATATTGATCCGTTCAGATACTATACCACTAAGGGAGGCGCATGCTGCGTGCGTGGGTGTTAGCGGTACTGGCACTAATCTGACGCTGCCTGGGGAGACGCATATCACCGCCGGGCGGTCAGGGGGCTAAACCTTTATTCGGTAATAAACGGCGGGTGCCTTGACACTATAAAAAATAAACGAACTAACCAGCATCACCCGTAACAGTTAAACGGTGATCAGTGGTGAAAGGGTTAACTAGGGGGCAATCAAGGGGTTAAAACATTTATTAGGTAGTATATGGGGGTCCCTGTCACTATAAAATGCTGACGGCGAACCTAAATATTTACCTCCCTAACTAGCGTCACCTGTGACACTAATACAGCGATCAGAAAAATGATCGCTTAGCGACACTGGTGACGGGGGGTGATCAAGGGGTTAAAACTTTATTAGGGGGGGTTAGGGGGGTACCCTAGACCTAAAGGGGGCTAACAGTAACTGTCCCCCCACACTAACTGTCACAAACTGACACCATGCAGTAATCGGAAAAAAAAAAAAAACTGCTTGGTGTCAGTGTGACCGGGGGGGGGGAGGGGTGATTGGGGGGTGATCGGGGGGGATCGGGGGGTAAAGGGGGGTGTATTGTGTGCCTGGCATGTTCTACTGTGTATGTGTGTGTGTTTTACACTCACATTGATGTCTTCTCTCCTCGGCGCCGGAACGGAAAATACAGAGCCAAGGAGAGATGACATAATTTCCTTTGCTGCTGTTTAGCATACAGCAGCATAGGAATGATCTGATTGGCCAGCGGCGATCGCGAGGGAGGGGCCATGAATGGATGGTCTCCCCCTCACCTCCGATCGCCGCTGGACAAAAGCGTGTACGTGATTCTGCTTGCCCGTGCCACCTTGCCGACGTACATTGGCGTGAGGCGGTCCTTAAGTGGTTAATTGACCCGTAAGGGAACGCTTGTATGACCCTCTATAATTAAAGGGTCCCTGTCACCAGGTGAGAGGCCATCCTTTGTACTGGTGGAGGGTACACTGATAAGTCACTGATGTCAGCATGCAATCTCACCTCACCTGAGTGACTGGATTCATTGGATGCTCCATGGACTCTCTGTGCTGCATTTGAACCTGAATGATTTTAGTTACTGTATGTTTTACGGACACTGATAAGTACACTGATAAGTCACTGATGTTAGCATGCAGTTTCACCGCACCTGAGTGATTGGATCCATTTGATGGACTCTCTGTGCTGCATTTGAATCTGAACGATTTCATTTATTGTATCTTTTATGAATATTTTTTATTTAGCGCTGCACCATCTGCATATTTATTTACTTTAGGGATTCTAAACCCCTATCTACTTCAGGAGATGTGACAGAGTTAGTCGCAGAGGACCAGCTGAAACCTCAAGGTAAGTCCTGACATTAATGAAACTACACCTAACAGCTTTAACCCCTTCCCGCCGACCGTACGCAGATGTGCGTACTCGGCTTTCGGGGTAGATACCGGGATGATGCCCGCAGCTGCAGGCATCATCCCGGTACCGTTGTTTAGAGCCGGCGATTGGCTATCCGTGTATAACAACCGATGCGGCTAAAAGCCGCTCGGCTGTTATACCGGAGCAGCGGGAGGGGAAGTCCCCCCCTCCCGCCACCTCCCGCTGCTCTTACTGGGCCTCCCGGTCGATCCGGAGGCTCGGTGACCAATCCGATGCCTCTGGCAGCTGGGGGCGGGCTGGAACGAAGCTGTGGGTGGCTTCGTTCCAGCCTTCAAATTGTAAACGCGGATGTGACGTCACTTCCCGTTTACTCGGCTGCCAATGGCGCCGGTTTTAAAAAAGTAAACAGTATTTAGAATCGCCGTTTTTGGCGATCTGAATGCTTATAAGTGTAAAGGAGGGATGGGGGGTCTTTTAGACCTCCGATCTCTCCATAAAGAGTACCTGTCACCACCTATTACTGTCACAAGGGATGTTTACATTCCTTGTGACAGCAATAAAAGTCATCAAAACATTTTTTTTTAAACACAATTTATGAATTTAAAAATAAATAAAATAAATAAGAAAAAAAAAATTTTAAAGCGCCCCCGTCCCCGCGAGCTCGCGCAGCAAAGAAAACGCATACAGAAGTCGCGCCCGCATATGTAAACGGTGTTCAAATCACACATGTGAGGTATCGCCGCGATCGTCAGAGTGAGAGCAATAATTCTAGCACTAGACCTCCTCTGTAACTCTAACCTGGTAACCGTAAAAAAAATTTAAAGCGTCGCATATGGAAATTCTTAGGTACCGTAGTTTGTCGCCATTCCACGAGTGCGTGCAATTATAAAGCGTGACATGTTTGGTATCTATTTACTTGGCATAACATCATCTTTCACATTATACAAAAAAATTGGGGTAACTTTACTGTTTGGATTTTTTAAAATTCATGAAAGTGTCCCTTTTCCAAAAATTTGCGTTTAAAACACCGCTGCACAAATACCGTGTGATATAAAATATTGCAAAAATCTCCATTTTATTCTCTTGATTCTCTGCTAAAAAATATACATAATGTTTGGGGGTTCTAAGTAATTTTCTAGCAAAAAATATGGATTTTAACTTGTAAACACCAAATTTCAAAAATAGGCTTAGTCATGAAAGGGATAAAACTGTAACATCTTTGTACATGGATAATTCCAGTGAGCGTTCCAAATACTTTGGTACTATATTCTTGCAATTGAGTCTTGACCGGAGCTGCAACTTAGCTGTGGATTCATTAGTTAGGTTGATTAAGCTATACATCTCAAGGGGCTACTACTTTACAGGCAGCTTTAAGTCATCTCCCAAGCATATTGTTCAAAGCAATGGTATATTTTTAATCTAGCCTTTTAAGGACTTTAAGCATTATTAAAGAGCTGCTCCCTGATGAATGATATATACATTTTGCATTGTTACATATCCCAGCACCCAGAATCCCATGCCCCTCGTTTGATTTTGGGAAAAAGTTGGCAGGAACATGTCATTTAGCAGCAATTTTTGCTTCAAATGTTGGTTTTATTGTGTGCCAGTTCAGAGGCAGGTCTAATGCCGCGTACACACGGTCGGACTTTTCGTCTACAAAAGTCCAACGGACGCCGACGAACTAAAGCTGACTGGTAATCCGATCGTGTGTGGGCTTCTCTGGACTTTCAGCAGACTTTTTCAGCCTCAAATCCGACGGACTTTAGATTTGAAACATGCTTCAAATCTTTACGTCGTAACTACGACGGACCCCGAAATCCGCTCGTCTGTGTGCTAGTCCGACGGACAAAAACCCATGCTAGGGCAGCTATTGGCTACTGGCTATGAACTTCCTTATTTTAGTCCGGTGTACGTCATCACGTACGAATCCGTCGGACTTTTGTGTGGTCGTGTGTAGGCAAGTCCGTTCGTTAGAAAGTCTGCTGCAAGTCCGCCGGAAGTCTGTCGGACAGGCTGTCGGACTTTTGTAGACGAAAAGTCCGACCGTGTGTACGCGGCATTAGGCTTATCCAATCATGTTATTTAAAGGTTTTGTGCATTTTTACTATTTTACTTTAAGCCTTATTAAAAGGGCTGCACCCCAATAGAATAGTAATTCTGTATGCGGCGCTACTCATAAAGGAGCTGCTGGACTGTTTGGGTCCTCCTACCCTGTTCCCTGGACCCAAGTAACATCAACATACCCAGATTTTTTTAAATGAGCTTTGTTAACAGGAAAAGCCCTGTTTAAATAAAGGGTGGGCCAAACAAAAAGCAATGCAACATATACAAATATAATAGCACAGTTGATATAAGAATGGTCTATCTATAAACAAGAGACTCTATCTACATTGCTGGCCTGTGGAACTAACTACAGAGTCTCTGTCAGCATTGGAGCCCTAATTTTCTTTTTGGAGTGCTTACTCCTACTTGGGGGTACTTGTAATCCACTAATAATTTAATAAGCACAGTCCCCTTTTTGGCAGGGTTCCTTTGCAAGTAGCAACAATGATAACGATGGTAAAAAAACACTTCAAGGTGGCCAGCAGGCGTCTTACCACTTTTAAAGGTCTTGTAATGTCCTTTGGAATACAGTAGTAGCCTTTCTGCAATACAGCAAAGGCAGCATTACCTAGCTGAGTGGGTACAGCCCCTTGACTTTGGCAGCAGCCAATCAAAGCCCTCCTATGTGCTCTCTTCACTGTGCATTGTCAATCTACTGGCAAGGAGGGGGAGCAGTTTGTTCATTTGTACATATCCGCCCTTGCAGTGACTTTCTCCCCATGACCTTCGTTTGACAATACCTTGGGCATTATCCTGGAAAATGGAGGGAATTTATTTTCAAGATTTGCCTTCTAAAGTTTGCAGTTTGCAGATCTTTGGACATGTTCCTTGAACCTGCTCTCAAATTAAGTCCAATCAGATTCAACCATCTCTAATGCCCCGTACACACGGTCGGATTTTCCGATGGACAATGTCCGATCGGAGCGTGTTGTCGGAAATTCCGACCGTGTGTGGGCGCCATCGGACATTTTCCATCGGATTTTCCGACACACAAAGTTGGACAGCAAGAGATAAAATTTTCCGACAACAAAATCCGATCGCGTCAATTCCGACCGTGTGTGGCCTGTTCCGACGCACAAAGTGCCACGCATGCTCAGAAGAAATTCCAAGACGGGACAGCTCGTTCTGGTAAACTTAGCGTTCGCAATGGATGCAGCACTTTCGTCACGCTGCAATGTAAAAAATGGTTTAATACAGCGCACTCTCTTCTTCTTTATAATGTGACAAGAATTAAGTCGTTTTGCTGCTCATATTCACACACACTTCTCACAAACTTTTATTTGTGTTTTTTTAGTGGGATTCCCTCAATATATTGTTATTAGTTGTCACATCTGACAGTTTTATATTTTTTATGTTTTTTTTATTTTGTTTTTAAGCCTTTTTTTTTCTTTAATGTTTGGATTTTTTCCAAGGCTGATCTTTGTTCAATGTTATTTTTATTTTTACTCCAGAATATTTTTGTGTGTGTTTTGTGTGTCAAGTTACCCCAACACCATTGATATCTTTTATTATTTAATCTCAAGGAGATTGTTTGTTGTTGGTGTCCCTTGTTCATTTCACATTGTATATTAGAAATGTACCTGAATCCTCACAAACCAACTGTCATTTTTGAAGTAAAACACATAGGAGAGTATAATTCAAAACAAAAATCCTTTATTAAGGGATCAGAACCAAACAAAGAGGAAGGCAACACTGGATCAACAGGAGAAATTAGCGAAGCCTGGGACCCCCACGGCAGACATAGTTACATAGTAGGTGAGGTTGAAAAAAGACACAAGTCCATCAAGTCCAACCTATGTGTGTGATTATGTGTCAGTATTGCATTGTATATCCCTGTATGTTGTGGTCATTCAGGTGCTTATCTAATAGTTTCTTGAAGCTATCAATGCTCCCCGCTGAGACCACCGCCTGTGGAAGGGAATTCCACATCCTTGCCGCTCTTACAGTAAAGAACCCTCTACGTAGTTTAAGATTAAACCTCTTTTCTTCTAATTTTAATGAGTGGCCACGAGTCTTGGTAAACTCTCTTCTGCGAAAAAGTTTTATCCCTATTGAGGGGTCACCAGTCCGGTATTTGTAAATTGAAATCATATCCCCTCTCAAGCGTCTCTTCTCCAGAGAGAATAAGTTCAGTGCTTGCAACCTTTCCTCATAACTAAGATCCTCCAGACCCTTTATTAGCTTTGTTGCCCTTCTTTGTACTCGCTCCATTTCCAGTACATCCTTCCTGAGGACTGGTGCCCAGAACTGGACCGCATACTCTAGGTGCGGCCGGACCAGAGTCTTGTAGAGCGGGAGAATTATCGTTTTATCTCTGGAGTTGATCCCCCTTTTAATGCATGCCAATATTCTGTTTGCTTTGTTAGTAGCAGCTTGGCATTGCCTGCCATTGCTGAGCCTATCATCCACTAGGACCCCCAGGTCCTTTTCCATCCTAGATTCCCCCAGAGGTTCTCCCCCCAGTGTATAGATTGCATTCATATTTTTGCCACCCAAATGCATTATTTTACATTTTTCTACATTGAACCTCATTTGCCATGTAGTCGCCCACCCCATTAATTTGTTCAGGTCTTTTTGCAAGGTTTCCACGTCCTGCGGAGAAGTTATTGCCCTGCTTAGCTTAGTATCGTCTGCAAATACAGAGATTGAACTGTTTATCCCATTCTCCAGATCGTTTATGAACAAATTAAATAGGATTGGTCCCAGCACAGAACCCTGGGGCACCCCACTACCCACCCCTGACCATTCTGAGTACTCCCCATTTATCACCACCCTCTGAACTCGCCCTTGTAGCCAGTTTTCAATCCATGTACTCACCCTATGGTCCATGCCAACAGACCTTATTTTGTACAGTAAACGTTTATGGGGAACTGTGTCAAATGCTTTTGCAAAATCCAGATACACCACGTCTACAGGCCTTCCTTTATCTAGATGGCAACTCACCTCCTCATAGAAGGTTAATAGATTGGTTTGGCAAGAACGATTCTTCATGAATCCATGCTGATTACTGCTAATGATATCGTTCGTATTACTAAAATCCTGTATATAGTCCCTTATCATCCCCTCCAAGAGTTTACATACTATCGATGTTAGGCTAACTGGTCTGTAATTCCCAGGGATGTATTTTGGGCCCTTTTTAAATATAGGTGCTACATTGGCTTTTCTCCAATCAGCTGGTACCATTCCAGTCAGTAGACTATCTGTAAAAATTAGGAACAACGGTCTGGCAATCACTTGACTGAGTTCCCTAAGTACCCTCGGATGCAAGCCATCTGGTCCCGGTGATTTATTAATGTTAAGTTTCTCAAGTCTAATTTTAATTCCGTCCTCTGTTAACCATGGAGGTGCTTCCTGTGTTGTGTCATGAGGATAAACACTGCAGTTTTGGTTACTGAAGCCCCCCGATTCACTCGTGAAGACTGAGGAGAAGAATAAATTCAATACCTTCGCCATCTCCCCATCCTTTGTAACCAGATGTCCTTCCTCATTCTTTATGGGGCCAATATGGTCTGTCCTCCCTTTTTTACTGTTTACATACTTAAAGAATTTCTTGGGATTTTTTTTGCTCTCCTCCGCTATGTGTCTTTCATGTTCTATCTTAGCTGTCCTAATTGCACCTTTACATATCCTGTTGCATTCTTTATAAAGTCTGAATGCTGAGGATGATCCCTCAACCTTGTATTTTTTGAAGGCCTTCTCCTTTGCTTTTATATGCATTTTTACATTTGACATCAATTCTTAAACATCAAAACTGGTGGCCTGAGGAGTCCATATGTAAGGGAGGGCAGTCTGGTCCGGGATTCACAGAGACTTGGATAGCAGCAGATGACATCTGTGTCCCCAGGCTGTGGTACCACAAGAGGCTGCATTTTTTGGCCGACCAGACTGGATCCAGGGTCCTCACTGTCTGGTCTTCCTTTCACACTTCCTTCCGGGCTGTGGCTGTGCAGTTGGAGATGTGGCAGGAGGAGGAGTAGGACCTGGAGGAGGAGGAGGACTGGGGGGACCTGGAGAGGACTGGGAGGACCTGGAGGAGGACTGGGAGGACCTGGAGGAGAGGGAGGAGGAGGAGGACCATCCCAAAGCTGTGTGTGAGGTGTAATTTGGCCCCTCATACCTTTCTCCAGAGCCTCCAGACATGAGGGCCTCACACATGGCTTTTTGGCCCTCCTCCATCCTCTGCATTTTATATGCTATGAAGGCAGCAATATTCTCCTGCCTGGTGTGGGGTGCTCCCAGGACCTCTGTAGCCCTCCAAAAGAATCTGATAGCCGCCTCCTCTAGGGCACTCGTCCTACTGCCACTTTCTCTTTTCAGGGGGGGTGGAGGGACCTGCAGATCAGCCAGCCGGCTCGGCCCGGCCACCTCCTGGCTGAGACTTCCCTGTGTATGAAAAAGGGACATAGTTGTAATGTTTTGCATCATCAATCACAATCCTAAATTAGTACTCCCAACTAACATCTAGTTAACATCATTGATTGGACAAGCAGAAATATTTAGAGGAATGCTATACCTGGCTCAATCTGGGCTCCTCCACATGCGGCCTGGAAGGCCCAGGTTGGGCGTCAGAAGCCTCAGCCAGGGGGGAAGGAAGCGTGGAAGGAAGACTGGAGAGGGATGGCCTGGGTTCAGTCTGGCCTGCCAGAAAGTGCAGCCTGTCATAGTACAACATCCTGGGGACATAGATGTCATCTGCTGCTCCGGATCTCTGTGAATCCAGGACTTTCTTGCGCTCCCTCAGATATGTGCTCCTCAGGCCACCAATGAAAATCTTTAAATAAGTGATGTCTGCCGTGGGGATCACCTGCTTCACAATTTCACACAATTGCTCCAGTGCTGCCTTCCTCTTTGCTTGGTTCTTGAAATGGGGGTGGGTAATCTCCCACAGACAGGGCAGCTCACTTAGCATATCAATGAATAGTGACATGAAGTCAGTATCTCTCATTAAGATATCCATGTTCACTGCAAGACACAACACAAGACAAAGCCTAATGTCAGACAAAACTCTCCTAATCTTGTTACAATATAGGCCTCAATCTAGAAGCAGTATAGGCACAAGTTTGTCTCTTACCTTCGTTCTTACGATCGGCACGTCCAATGCTCCTTCCTCCGCTCACAGATCGTACGTAATACGCACGCGTGTTACGCTTTATACACACTGCGCATGCGTGTAACTCCGCCCGCCCCTGACGTTCTTTCTAGTGTATTCCCCGCCCCTTTTCGTTCGGCGCAGTGGGTGAAGAGCATGATGGCAGAGTTACAGCAGGTGCGGGCTAATTATAGCAACGAGGAGGAGGAGGAGGAAAGGCCGGATCCAGGCACGTCCCGATCCAGAAGGAGACGTTTTAAGGCCACAAATATGTCGTTTGGGGAGATGTTGGAGATGGTACACATCATGAGGAAGTCCGACTATGACGGAAAATATGGGCCTTACCCCAACCCCAACATCCGAAAGGCAAAAATCATTGGTAAAGTGGTCAGGAGTCTAGAGCGGAATTTCGGGGTACGAAGGTCTAAAGATCAGCTCAGGAAGCGGTGGTCGGACCTGAAGTTGAGAGAGCCAGAGCAGTACCGAAAGATCCGGAGAGTGCTGCAAAAAAGTAAGTAGTTGTGCTGTGTTCCTATTCTTTCTGTCTTTATTACGTTCGTTCTGCTCCATATGCTTTTATTAATTGTAACGTTTAAAAGGGCAACTTTAATGTTCATGGGCCCATTATTCGTTCGTATCAAACATTTTTATTTCGGCCTCTAGAACACCATTGTTTAGGCCATATGCATTTTCACACATTTTTTGGGGCCTACTTGGATGACAAAGATTTGTTTGTGTAGATGGGTTTGTTACTAGAATGAAATGACAACTAGATTGTGTGTAAGGAGAGGACACTGAGCAGCTGTTTTCACATCTGGACACTGGAGCACTAGTGTGGGACACAAGAACACCATTTTTATTAGGGGGGGCACACAGGTGCTCCAGTGTATACTATAGGGGGGTCTACATCTGTGAAGCTTGTACCAAACAGGTAAAGTATTGCAGCTTGACAAAGGGCAATAAAAAAAATATACATCTTTGAACTCTGCTAAAATAGACAATTGTACCCCACTTCCAAGCAATGTTTCATCTTTATAGTTCTGACCTCAAATATCTGTGTGCTAATTATACCACTTTTGTTTTACATAGGGGAGAAAAGACTCGGAGGACACCCCTCATCCGAGGAGACCACAGACCCCCCACCTATGGAAGAAGGTGAAATACCCCCAAACGAAGAAGAAGAGCAGGAGGAAGAAGAAGACGTGGTGGAGATTGGCACCACAACAGGTGAGTGTCTGCGACCACAGGCTCAGGTAAAAGAGATGGATGGTGGCAGATTTTTGAGACCTTTTTTTTGTTCTTTATCTCTTTTTAGGTGATCGTGATGTGAGGGATCCTGAACGCTTTACTTCAGAAAGTGCCCAGATACTTATCGGGGAGATCATGGGGTGTAATCTCCAATTGCAAAACATCCAGAACCAAATCAGTGATGTTATTAAAAAAAATAATAACATCATTGATGTTTTGGGGCGAATTTAAACCCCACAAAATCACCTGTTTTATTAATGTGGTCCAATCTTCAAAACATTTTTAAAATGTTTAGAAAAGCCAAATTTGGAGGATGCACACAGTGTGCCAACATGTGCTATCTGCCATCACGGGAGATCAATGGACGCGTTTTGGGGGTGCAACACCTTCCTCAATTATAAAGTCGCATTGAGGAAGGGCTTTCTCCCCCAAAACACGTCCCTTGATCCCCCCTGATGGCAGATAGCACATGTTGCCATTCGTAAATTGGTGTGCATCTTCCAAATTTGGCTTTTCCAGGGGTGATTTCCCCCCATCTGAACGATAGATCAAACCCAGTTCCTAAATACTGATGTCTGATCTAGCCTTCAGGTTTTACCTAATGTGAACTTTGTAAGTTCAAGTTTTTTGGCTTTCTTGTTGGTTTTACACAGGCCTGTTTTATCTGAAATGGATATTTTGATTTTTCATAATGCTACTGCAAACATTGTTATACAACAAACATGTTGGTTTGTTTTAAAAACCTTTGGTAAATGCGCATGTGATTGTGCAGCTATAAAAAAGTGCCTTACTCAAGAATGTGTGGATTATTGTCTCAACACTACCACACTTTTGGGGTGATGTAATTGTTGTTTTATGCACAAATGGGGGTTATTTCCTAAGGGCAAATCCTCTTTGCACTACAAGTGCAGGTTCAGTGCAGTTGCAAGTGCACTTGTAGTGAAATGTGTTTTTGCATTTAGGAAGTACCAGCCAACACTGTTTTTTATAAGGTTACCCAATCACGACATTTTCTGCACTCAACACATTTCTGTCAGGGTCAGCTAAAACAAACACAAGCAGTAAATGTCCACCAAGAATTTCTTTTGGTTGTTTTTTATTTGAAAAAGGTGTCACAGATTGTCTGGCATATTGATAGCCCCCCTACCCGCAAAGAACTCCAGGTATCGTAACCGGACATCACCGGCATATAGGGAGGGCAAGCCAGGATGGCCGCTTTCAAGTGCCGTCATTGTTGATGTATTTGGGATTCCGGCCTCAGGCCCAACTGAGCCAGCATAGTTGGCTGAATGTTTTTGTAGAAAATTATGGAGAACACAGCAGGCAAGTATTATATGGTTCAGTTTATACTCCGCCATATGGATGGGTGTCATAAATAATCGGAACCGGCTGGCCAGGATTCCAAATGTGTTCTCCACCACTCTTCGGGCTCTGGCCAGCCGGTAATTAAAAACCCTCTGTTCCGGGGTGAGGGTCCTCATCGGGAATGGCCGCATCAGGTGGTCCCCCAGCACAAATGCTTCATCAGCAACGAACACAAATGGGAGACCTTCAACATTGTCCTCTGGAGGTGGCAAGTCCAAGCTGCCATTCTGGAGACGCCTGTAGAACTCCGTCTGGGCGATGACTCCACCATCGGACATCCGGCCATTCTTCCCCACGTCCACATACAAGAAGTCGTAATTAGCCGACACCACCGCCAACATCACTATACTATTAAACCCCTTGTAATTATAATAGTACGACCCCGAGTTGGGTGGTGGGACGATGTGGACGTGTTTCCCATCAATTGCCCCTCCGCAGTTAGGAAAGTCCCACCGCTGGGCAAAGTGGGAGGCCACAGTCTGCCATTCCTGTGGCGTGGAAGGAAACTGTTGAGGAAAAAACAATAAACATTACTATTTTTTCACAGAAACATGGCAAGCAGATTAGACACAAACATTATGGGTCAACCTCCAGATAGCATTTATTAAGGGGAATTTAACAACAACAAAGTATAAGGTACACCTATCATATTCCCCCTCCCCCCCTCTCATGGGCCACTTCTAACATTATAGGGGGGGGGGGGACTCTTGGACAGGTAACCCTCTTCACTTCATTGAGAGATGAATGCCTAAATACAGGGTATTACTTGGAACAGCCCCTCCTTAGTTACACTATTGGCAGCCCACTGGACAGGTAAGAAGTGTCATAATACAAAGATATAAATACACACTGTACACATTTGAGCACATTTGGACATTCTGCTATTACCTATCAAGATCATAATATGATACAAGAACTTTAAACAGTACCATTGGAAAGTATACAGGCAGGCCCTTGCACTACATGCTTTGGGGAATTCATCCATAAATCTGAGCACTAAAGAGATGGGTATAGTGTGTATGGGTTTGGCAAAGTCAGCAGATAGATGATTGAAGATAGAGAATTGGGATCAGCTGACTTAGCAGTTGGGGGAGGGAGGGTTACAAAAAATTTGGGGACACCACAAAAAAAAGCCTCTGCCACTCTGCCTGAATTTAAATCAAAAATAACATTTCCAAACATTTTAGGGGGTGTTTGGGGTAAAGCACTACTATGGAGCTGCTAAAATACATTGTTAAGTGACTACATGAGGTGAATATAGGGCAGGAGACACCATGCTGGGGAGGTTATTGAAGGGCAAATATGTATGAAGGACCTAAAATAATAATTACATAAAAATCCAGCATGCATGAGAACAAAGGGGACATTCACAGCATATTACAATCATGGTAATTATGGAATGAGGGAAGAAATACAATATATTATCAAACATTCAATACAATAAAATGTGATATAAAAGGATAAAAATCTTACCTTCATATACTCCTTCTGTAGGACCTGTATGATGGCAGAACAGGTCTCTGGGATAATGATCCCCAGAGCCTGGGGGGAGATGCCTGTCGAGAACTTCAAGTCCTGCAGACTTCTCATTGTGGCCAAATACCGCAAGGTAGCGACCAGCCTCTGCTCCGGAGTGATGGCTTGCCTCATGCAGGTATCCTGCCTGCTAATATAGGGGGTCAGCGAAGCCAACAAACGGTGAAATACGGGGTCCGTCATCCTGAGAAAGTTCCTGAAATCATCAGGATTATTCTCACGGATCTCACGGAGCAAAGGCATATGACAGAACTGGTCACGCTGAAGCAACCAATTCTTGGTCCATGAACTCCTCCCCACCCTGTTCATGGACTGGACTTGTGTCAAGGTCAGGACCCCAACACCAAGCCCCCGCACAGCACGAACTCTACGAGGAGTACGCATACGAAACATGGCTACAAAACGGTCGGCTGCTCAGAACGAAGTAACAGAACGCACTGAAGAACAGCAAGGCCTGTGAAGAGCGACCTGAAAAACAGCAACGAGCGGACAAGATCGCACAGAAAACTCCAATACGAACTGACTGCACGCACTGAAGAGCAGATACAAACCCACAAGCACAAACTGAACGTCAGAAAACGATCTGAAAGCCACGAGTCTGAAAAAGCGCGAATCGTCTCTCACCAAACTTTTACTAACACGAGATTAGCAAAAGGAGCCCAAAGGGTGCCGCGCTTGGTTCTGAACTGGCCTTTTCTAGTCTCGTCATACATGCTTGACGTCACCGCGTTCTTGGCGATCGGAAATTCCGACAACTTTGTGCGACCGTGTGTAGGCAAAACAAGTTTGAGCCAACATCCGTCGGAAAAAATCAGAGGATTTTGTTGTCGGAATGTCCGAACAAAGTCCGACCGTGTGTACGGGGCACAATAGTTACCTGTGAAAGAACAGGATATGCTTGCAAAGTAATCAAATGTATGAGGAAATAACATTAAGGAGAGAAGTTAGAGAGCAGGAAGCAATATGGGGATTGCATGGAAATATTGAGGGGCATATGATAAAAATGAATAAAGAAGATAACCTTATTAATTCCACTAATGGCTGTTGTAGTTAAATAATATGTAACCCCATCATATTCCTGATATGTGCCTGCTGTACCATGTACTTGTAGAAAAAATATTACCTCCCTTGTGTATAATACTTGTTGATCCTGCCAGTCCCTCTGCTTTCCTATTAAAAACTGACCACACTAGGCATAATAGCACAATGGTCAGTTTCCACCTGTGCTGGAAAATCAGCCTGCGCTCCTCCAGTGCTGACATGCCCCCTGCACAGCCATTCACTGGAAAGACAAGTGTGACATGTTTCTCCACCCCTAGCTCTCTGAGCTCCTTATGCAGCTAAGAACAGAGGTTATGAGATAATTTATAAAAAAGGAAAAAGAAAGGGATTTATAATTTTTTTATGTGCTGTATACACAAATGTTTTGCCTTTCATTTCTATTTTAAACTGAATAGATTGTTTTACAAAATGAGGGTTCACATATACTTTAAATGGCAAATTAAGATTTTTGCTGTGGATGCACACATGAGGTTATAATTGCACTATACAGTGCAAATCACAGACATGCAGTACAGAGTCAGTGAAAGTGGCTCTGTACCTTGTGATTTCTGTAACTAGTTACTGCGATCACAAGTGTAAACTCTGGCTGTAATTAGTCAGCCTTCCACACAGACTTACACACACGGTGCACACATACACAGTTATTGTGAGAATGGGGGATTGAGAGCTGGTTGTTAATAGGAACCAGTGTTACAGTGTTGCCAAGCACAGTGCCCCTCAGGACCGGCCCTACCATATGTCCCGGTGGGTCCATTGGTCCCAGGCGGAAGTTTGAGAGATGTGGCAAATTGATGCCCACATTTTTTCCCCAGCATTTTTGTGTGTAGGGGCACCGCTAAGGGTGCACATGAGTTAGGGACGCCATGCAGCTCTTTGCCTGGCTGTGCGGGTTGGGGACAGCAGAAGGAAAGATGACTTCCGGATGTGAGAAGCTATGTGTCTCCCCCCATCCAGGCGGGCAGATGGTGCATCCCAGTGAGCGGAGCCTCCGGGCTGCATGTGGGGCACAAAGCAGCTGGGCTGTCCCTGGAGCTCACGACCGCCCATTCAGTTCGCCGAATGTCAGCAGGGGGGTGGAAACTAGAGGTCAGCTGACTCGTGAGGACTGAAGTGGGAGGGGCTGGAGGAGACCACATCTCCTCATCTCAGCATAGGTGTCACTGCTGCCAGACACCACGGAGCCAAAGAAGACACAGAAGTACAACTGCCTGTGATCTTATCCTCCCCACACTGCCTGTGATCTTATCCTCTTCAGCACTGCCACTGACCCCCCCTCCCAGCACTGCCACTGACCCCCCCTCCCAGCACTTCCACTGATCCCCCCTTCCAGCACTCCCACTGACCCCCCCTCCCAGCACTGCCACTGATCCCCCTTTGCAGCACTGCCACTGACCCCCCCTTCCAGCACTGCCTCCCTAGCACTGCCACTGACCCCCTTCCTCCCAGCACTGCCTCCCCAGCACTGCCACTGACCCCCCTCCCAGCACTGATCCCCCCTCCCAGCACTGCCACTGACCCCCCCTCTCAGCACTGTCTCCCTAGCACTGCCACTGACCCTCTTCCTCCCAGCACTGCCTCCCCAGCACTGCCACTGACCCTCCCAGCACTGCCTCCTCAGTACATCCCAGCCTCCTCCCGCAGCACTGATCCCACCCCACCCCCCCAGTACTCTCACTGATCCCACCACCACCCCCCAGCACTGCCTCTGATCCCATCCCCCACCAGGACTGCCCCTGATCCCATCATATACTACCCTAGCCTGTACGTATACTACCCTAGCCTGTCCGTATACTACCCTAGCCTGCCCATATACTACCCTAGCCTGTGTGTATACTACACTAGCCTGCCCGTATACTACCCTAGCCTGTCCGTATATTACCCTAGCCTGCCCCTATACTGCCCTAGCCCGCCCCCTTGGAATTAAACATAATGGTATGTCATATCATTTTGCATATAGACAAGGTGCTGTTGCATGTAAATCTGACTTCCCGATATACTTAATTTTATTTTTTATTATCATAGATTATAATGGATGTGGGTGCCTTTTGGTGGGCATGCTTTTTTTTGTTTGGGGGGGGGGGCAGCATTTAAACCTTGGACCCAGGCAGCACAATGTCTTGGGCCAGCCCTGGTGACCCTTATACACAGCACTGCATATCACAGTGCCCTTTATACACAATATATCACGGTGCCTCTTATAACATTATTCACTGTCGCTGTTACACCTATATACACCAGCCAGTAGACATGTGCACCAGTAGACATGTGCACACTGAAATATTTTGTTTCGGAATTTCGTTTTCGTATGAAAAATGTATTTAGTTACTCCCGAAATTCTTTTTTATTTATTTCGTTTTTCGTTAATTAATTAAGGTCGAATCTGTCATTGAAGGCTTATGGTGTCTGTCGAATGTTCAAAGAAGATTCGACGGAGCAGCTAAACTGTACGACGCCTTATAGTTTAGCTGTTCCATCGAATCTTCTTAGAACTTTCGACAGACACCATAAGCCAAAGATTCGACGTTTGTATGTTTTTCGCTGCTTTGTCGAATCTTCGTCATTCATGTTGAATGTATATAGTTCAAACAGAAAATGGACTGGTGATAGTGATCACTGATCAGACAGGTAACACAATAGGGTATTTAGAATCTATATAGAATCTCAATCTATAATATAGAATCTATAATAATAAATCCCCCCCCCCCCCACACACACAACACAGACAGCCTCTGAGGCTATCACAACACTAGCAACACTAGTATCACTATCAAGTTCAACACTAATGCCCCGTACACACGGTCGGATTTTCCGATGGAAAATGTCCGATCGGAGCATGTTGTCGGAAATTCCGACCGTGTGTGGGCTCCATCGGACATTTTCCATCGGATTTTCCGACACACAAAGTTGGAGAGCAGGAGATAAAATTTTCCGACAACAAAATCCGTTGACGGAAATTCCGATCGTGTGTACACAAATCCGACGGGCAAAGTGCCACGCATACTCAGAATAAATAAAGAGATGAACGCTATTGGCCACTGCCCCATTTATAGTCCCAAAGTACGTGTTTTACGTCACCGCGTTTAGAACGATCGGATTTTCCGACAACTTTGTGTGACCGTGTGTATGCAAGACAAGTTTGAGCCAACATCCGTCGGAAAAAATCCTAGGATTTTGTTGTCGGAATGTCCGAACAAAGTCCGACCGTGTGTACGGGGCATAACACAATAGCAGCAGATTATTATGAAAAAGTTAAGTTGAACTGTAGCTTGCTTCACTATTGTTCTGCTGCTGTGCTTATGCTTAATTGCTAAATAATTCAGGTTCTCTGACAAACGGACCAGCTCAGATTGACTGTCTTCTGAAATGATTCAGTGTGCGTGTCTCTCTCTGCTAGCAATCGTAAGTGAAAGTAAATTGGCTGTACGTGTGTACTTAGTTCTAGCTATTTTACTGCTTCTCCTCTTTGGTTACAATCAGCCAATAACATTCATCATTATCATTATTTTTATTTTACTTCCCCCACCCAATTCCAGCAGCGATCTTTTCTCTCTCTATGTCGAATCTTTTCTCTCTATGTTAAATCTTTTCTCTCTATGTCGAATCTTTTCTCTCTATGTAGAATAATCTTGGACTAATAGAGCTAAGGTTAGGCACATTCGACCACAGGTTCGATGGACACAGGTTGTTATTGTCAGCATCATGTCGAATCTCCTATCTACAGTATATCGAACTGTTGTCACAGCGAAAATGAAAATAAAGCATTTGTTTATGTCGGATCTTTCGTTTTTCGGATTCTGCACTTTCGTTATCGTTTGTTAACGAAATTTGGACGAAAATGCATTTGGACGAAAATGAATGCACATGTCTACCTGCCAGTGCCAGAATACAGTGAGTGCCAGTTTTCCACTTTTACTGATCAGTCAATGCCAATGTTCCTGCTCATATCAAGTGAAAGTATTTTCAGTTTTCTAAACAACAGACCCAGTGTTTCCAGTTTGCTCTTCACAGCCAGTGCCAATGTTTCCAGTTTGCTGATCACAGACAGAGCTACAGTTTCCAGTTTGCTGATAACAGTCAGTGCCAGTGTTTTCAGTTTGCTGATCACAGGCAACGCCAGAGTTCCCAGTTGCCTGATAACAGACAATGCCAGTGTTACCAGTTTGCTGATAACAGCCAGTGCCAGTGTTACCAGTTTGCTGAAAACAGCCAAGGCCAGTTTTACCAGTTTGTGGAAAACAGCCAGTGCCAGTGTTACCAGTTTGCTGATAACAGCCAGTGCCAGTGTTACCAATTTGCTAATAACAGCCAGTGCCAGTGTTACCAGTTTGCTGATAACAGCCAGTGCCAGTGCTGCCAGTTTGCTGATTACAGCCAGTGCTGCCAGTGTTGCCAGTTTTCTAAAACAGTGCCAGGGTTGCTGATCATATCAAGTGCCAGTATTTCCATTTTTCCCCATCACAGCCAAAGCCACCATTTTCAGTTTGCTGATTACAGCAAGTGCCGGTGTTTTCAGTTTGCTGATCACGGGCAACGCCAGTGTTTCCAGTTTCCTGATGACAGCCAGTGCCCGTGTTTCCTGATGATCAGAATCAGTACCAGTGTTCCTAATCACGGCCATCACTAGTGTTTCTAGATTCCCCCAAAAATTTTTACCAGACCAGAAGTAAAAATACCCCTTCTAGAGTTGTATGCAAAAGTTTAGGAACCCCTGACAATTTCCATGATTGTCATTTATAAATATTTGGGTGTTTGGATCAACAATTTCATTTTGATCTATCAAATAACTGAAGGACACAGTAATATTTCAGTAGTGAAATGAGGTTTATTGGATCAACAGAAACTGCGCAATATGCATCAAAACGAAATTAGGCAGGTGCATAAATTTGGGCACCCAACAGAAAAATCACATCAATATTTAGTAGAGTCTCCTTTAGCAGAAATAACAGCCTCTAGACGCTTCCTATAGCCTGTAATGAGTGTCTAGATTCTGGATGAATGTATTTTGGATCATTCCCCCGTACAAAACATCTCCCGTTCAGTTAGGTTTGATGGTTGCCGAGCATGGACAGCCCGCTTCAAATCACCCCACAGATGTTCAATGATATTCAGGTCTGGGGACTGGGATGGCCATTCCAGAACAATGTACTTGTTACACTGCATAAATGCCCAAGTAGATTTTGAGCAGTGTTTTGGGTCGTTGTCTTGTTGAAATATCCAGCCCCGGCGTAACTTCAACTTTGTGACTGATTCATCAACATTATTCTCGAGAATCTGCTGATTATTGAGTGGAATCCATGCGACCCTCAACTTTAACCAGATTACAAGTACCGGCACTGGTCACACAGCCCCACAGCATGATGGAACCTCCACCAAATTTTACTGTGGGTAGCAAGTGTTTTTCTTGGAATGCTGTGTTTTTTTGCCTCCATGCATAACGCCCCTTGTTATAACCAAATAGCTCAATCTTTGTTTCATCAGTCCACAGCAAAATAAAGCTGGCTTGTCCAAATGTGCGTTTGCATACCTCAAGCG
This sequence comes from Aquarana catesbeiana, assembly GCF_042186555.1. NCBI lineage: Eukaryota > Metazoa > Chordata > Amphibia > Anura > Ranidae > Aquarana > Aquarana catesbeiana. The sequence goes on from NC_133325.1 coordinate 397,582,029, forward strand.
ACTCCGTTTGTGGCGTTAGTGCAGAAAAGGCTTCTTTCGCATCACTCTCCCATACAGCTTCTCCCTGTGCAAAGTGCGCTGAATTGTTGAAGGATGCACAGTGACACCATCTGCAGCAAGTTGATGTTGTAGGTCTTTGGAGGTGGTCTGTGGGCTGTTTTTGACCATTCTCACCATCCTTCGCCTTTGCCTCTCCAATATTTTATGTGGGCTGCCACTTCTGGTCTTAACAAGAACTGTGCCTGTGGTCTTCCATTTCCTCACTATGTTCCTCACAGTGGACACTGACAGCTTATATCTCTGCGATAACTTTTTGTAGCCTTCCCCTAAACCATAATGTAGAACAATCTTTGTTTTCAGGTCATTTGAGAGTTGTTTTGAGGCCCCCATGTTGCCACTCTTCAGAGGAGAGTCAAAGAGAACAACAACTTGCAATTGGCCACCTTAAATACCTTTTCTCATGATTGGATGCACCTGTCTATGAAGTTCAAGGCTTACTGAGCTCACCAAACCAATTGTGTGTTCCAATTAATCAGTGCTAAGTAGTTACAGGTATTCAAATCAACAAAATGACAAGGGTGCCCAAATTTATGCACCTGCCTAATTTCATTTTGATGCATATTGCGCATTTTCTGTTAATCCAATAAACCTCATTTCACTACTGAAATATTACAGTGTCCTTCAGTTATTTGATAGATCAAAATGAAATTGTTGATCCAAACACCCAAATATTTATAAATGACAATCATGGAAATTGTCAGGGGTTTCTAAACTTTTGCATACAACTCTAGAAGGGGTATTTCCACTTCTGGTCTGGTAAAAATTTTGGGGGGGAATCTAGAAACACTAGTGATGGCCGTGATTAGGAACACTGGTACTGATTCTGATCATCAGGAAACACTATACACTATACACAATATTTTGTATGGTTAAAGTATACAGTCATACCCCACTTTTAAGTACACAATGGGGTTTATTTACTAAAGCTGGAACAAAATCAGGGTCACTTCTGCATAGAAACCAATGAGCTTCTAACCCCAGCTTGTTCAATTATGCTTTGGTAATATAACCTGGAAGCTCATTGGTTTCTATGCAGAAGTGACCCGATTTTGCACTTTCCAGCTTTAGTAAATAAACCCAAATGTGTACTTAAAAGTGGGGTATGCCTGTATCAGGTTGGGAACACTGTTCTATTTACATGAATTTTTAACCTCCCTGGCAGCATGATTATGTCAGATTTTTGATGCTCAAAGTGGTACAATGTTTTGCATGGAAATTTGGTGTTTTATATTGTAGGCCTTTGTAATACTTAGGAATAACACAGTTAAATCTGTCCAAACAAGAGTCTAGTAGACAGCCCGGGTATGATAAAGTTTGAAACATGAAATCATAAATTATAATATAATAAATAACTATAAATAAATATAACAAACAATAATATTATAATAATAATAATAAAAATTATTCAATAATATAATCAAATCAAAAACACTGAAATTTGCTCAGTTGCAGAATTGTCGCTGTCGTTACTTTCAGTGTTTGATGACGAATTAGCCCACAAATCACTATCACTCAATTCTGTAAGTGATTCTAATTTATTATCACTGTTTTCTAACTGGTCTAAGACTGCTTTTGATGTAAAGGGACACTTTTTGGTTGCTATGGACAATCTCCAGTTTCCAGGCAGAAAGAACAGTATTTATAATATAAAACTGCATGCAGGGCACTGGGCAAACCACTAGGGACAAAAGGGATGTGAAATAATGCGATACAGTAATGTAATCTGTAAGATTGCAGTATACTGTATGTGTAATGTGTTTTTCACTTTTTGAATTTGGCGCCGTGCTCCGTCCCCGTGCATAGCAACGCTCGCAGGGAATGGAGCTCGGCATTGTGATAGATCGCACACACAGCGGGAGGAGATCGCAGGATCCTGGGGACAAGGTAAGTAACTTTGCCTGGATCTTGCAATGCGATCCCGAGTGTGGCTCGGGGTTACCGCTTTTGGTACTGAAAATTCACCCCGAGCCACACTCGGGAATACCGCCAGGGAGGTTAATAATTACATTACTGGTACATAAGACTCCTTGTCATAAGTATTCAATTTAGCACTTGCATTTTTCACCTGAGAAGGGTGGTTCACCCCTGGAGGTTCACTCTTCAGGTGATGGGCAGTGCCGCCTACCCCTCTATTAAAGTCTCCATGTACAGCCTAATGTCATGAAAGTTCACTGTTCCTGGAAGACTGAACCTGCTTAAGGAGATTTTAGATTTTTTTTCCTTTCCTGATACAGGCATGGAAAGCTGAGTGTAATTCCTGTATATCTTTATGTTTCATCAAAACAGGTATATTCTGTTCAGGATACAATAAGTAGGAAGGCTGATCATCTTAATCAGATAGCATCTGCAAAGGGTAGAGCCCACCACTTTTGGAGTTCCCTCACCATTTTAGCATTAATGAGCCCAACACGTCTAGGTCATAGCTCTGTGGTTTCCTGGGATATTGCTATTCTCAAATAAGAGCTTGCATCAGACAATAACTTGAATACACAGTGGGTTAGCAACCAACACCTGTCATGATAATAACATTTTTTCACTTTTGATGTAAATGTACACAAAGCACTGGAAAGGATCCCAAAGAGTGAGCTAGTTTGGGCACCTGCGCCCTATGATCTGACAAGAAGGGTACAATGTTATTTACAAATAATGCAGATATAACTTCTTGGGCCCCCATTATTCACCCTCTGAAACCCTCAGATGATTCAAAGGATTCAAAGAGAAGCTCAAGCAAAAGATTGAACAACAAGGGGGACAGGGGATATCTTTGCCTAGTCCCTTTGTAGAGTATGAAAGGCTCCAACAGTGTGTTTGAGGTGTAAATTTGGGTAATAGGAGTACTTTGTCTAACTGGCAGGTAGGAGATGTTGAATTTTGCCAGGAGAACAGGTAGTGGAACAGAGCTCATCACACTTGCAGGCACTGGGACCAGAAACTCGAAAAATAGATTACTAAACTGACAACTTAAATCATTTTCTTTCTTAATTTTCCAAAAAAGGGGGAAAAATAAGATCTTCAAAATACTCACCATACCTCTTACTAAATAGCTTGGGGTGTCTACATTTTGGTGGTATTTGCACTGTCATGGCATTTAGAAGTCAGAACATGTTGGTTCATAATTTTCAATTACTGTATATAGTATACAGTATTTACCATAGTTTGTAGGTTCTATAACTTTCACACAGATTAAATAATTTACATTTATTTGGAGAATCTAAATTTATCAACAAAGATTATTTATTTGATATGTTTTATAACAGAAAGTAAGAGGAAGAGGGTTTTTTAAATCAATTATTGTTTTTTTTTTCAATTATATAGTAAAATAATGAAACAGTGATTATTAAATACTACCAAGCAAAAGCTCTATCTATCTATAAAAAAATTATACACATTAATTTGGGTTCAATGTTGCATTACTGAGTAATATTCAATCAAACCATAGCATTGAAAAGTAAAAAAGTGGCCTGGATATGGAGGGGGGGCACTTGATGCTTGGTGGTAAAGGTCTGTGCTGGAGACACCTGCAGGGTGTAGGCTGAAAGCTTCAAAAGCAGTGGTGCCTTAGAAAATGCAAGCACTTATTTAAATTAATACATAATTTATACCCCCATCATTTCAAATAAAGCCCGAGGGATTTAAAGTGGTTGTAAAGTCAGAAGGTTTTTTATTTTAATGCATTCTATGCATTGAGATAAAAAGCCTTCTGTGTGCAGCAGCCCCCTTAATACTTACCTGAGCCCCCTCTCTATACAGTGATGTTGTAGGATTGTCTCCGCTGCCCAGGACTCTTCTCCTCATTTGGCTGAAACAGCAGCGTGGCGAAATTGGCTCCCGCTGCTGTCAATCAAAGTCAGACAACCAATGAGGAGAGAAAGGGGGCGGTGTCAGCCTGCAGCTCCGTGTATGAATGGATACACAGAGCTACAGCTTGGCTCGGGTGCCCCAATAGCAAGCTGCTATGGAGTGAGGGGCCAGGGGCACCAAAGAGGGACCTGAGAAGAGGACGATCAATCTCTTCTCAGGTCCCTCTTTGTGCAAAACCACTGCACAGAGCAGATAAGTATAACATGTTTATTATTTTTATCAAAAAAAAAATGAGACTTTACAATCACTTTAACATAGAAGTCGCTAACTCATCGATAACGGGAGTCTTGCAATTTTAGCTTTATTCATTGTTTAGTGGAAAATGTAAAAAATAAGACTAATTGTGAGAGTTCTAGGTAGGATGTATGCCAAAAGGAGCTTCCCTGGCATTATGACTAATAGCAGAGGGGGCTATGTGACACACATTTTTACCCTGAGGAATACTTTGAAAGGAGCGGAAGACAGATCAGAAAGCATGCAAGGCCTTAGAGGCTTTTAGATAAGAGGCACTGTGGTGGATTCCAGATGAGAGAGAATGGTTTTGGAAAGTGACATCACCAGCATTGTGACAGAGTCTAGCATCCCCTGTAGGACTAGCATATTTTGATTGGGATTAGGACTATCTGTGGATTTGAGATGGCAATAATGTTTTCAGGATGGCTGATTTCCAGTATAAAAACAGATTTAAAGAGCAGGTGGTCTGGTGCGCTAGATGAAAACCAGAAACCCAAGTCAGGTAGACTGTGTTCCCTGCATGCATTTGATAGTTTAATTTTTATCTTTGACTGAAGTGCACCATTAAAAAAATCCTAAAACAAAAAAAAAAAAGGTTCCTGCATCACCCTATTTTTTTAAAATAGAAAGCTATTTAAGTTAACCAGAAAAGATAATAAGAATTTGTCTCTCTCTGCTGACATCTCAGCACTTTTTGCTATATTTATTATGTTTCATTTAACCTCAACATTTCCAGCATATATAATTTATTTTGCTTCTGTCACTCAGGTTTACTTTGGTTTTAACCTCATAATCCTATTGATTCCTTCATTATAGCCCTGCACTGGGATTTATTTCAAATTATTGAGAGTACTTTGCACATTAATCTTCCACTCCTTTGGATATGTTCATTCCAGACCATTCATTATTCTGGATTTTTTTTCTTTTTCTGGGGAGTTTCTTTCCTAGTCTAAGGCCTGGCTCTATTCCCAAGCAACTAATTTCTAATTTTTTTTTCTGCCAGTGATGGAAAGAAAAATACAAAGGAAACTTTATCTAGTGGGTGAGTACATGACTTACATGACATTTAATGGAAGCATCTCTTTAGCCTTCTGAATACACTTCCTGGCTATCATTGTAGCAAAGTCTCATTAGAATTTAATTAGAGATCTAATATGATACTATTGTGATTTCCAAGTAATGCTTATATAATGTACATACATATGTTTTGAGAACAGTTCTCTAAGATTTATGGACTGGGGCTCATCACGTATGTATGATTATGCATGAAATGTTTATATTTTCTTAACTGTGTCACATTTAGGGTAATTGTTAGTTAACACAGACTGAATTATCATTTTTAAAAAGTTCTTTAAATCCCACAGTCTTTTTTTCCGTAGCTCTCATGCTGTACTTTATTGTGCAGTCACTTTAATTGTTATGCAGTAGTAGGTCACAATTGACTAAAGCGGTAAATAAGGTTAATTGATTTATTCAACTAGTTACAGTATGTCCTAACAAACATCCTGTTTTTTAAAGCGGTAGTATACCCGCACAAAAAAAATAAATAAATAAAAGACCTGTAAGGCAAAGGCATAATGAACTAGTATGCACCGCATATGACGCAATGACGTCACTCCTGTGCATGCGCGCGGGAGTCTTCTTTCTGGAAAGGTCTGGCAGCATCCGCCAGACCTTCAGCCATACCTTCAGAGCCCATGAGCCGCTGATGTCAGTTGCTGCATGCAAGGTTAATATCTCGTAAACTGTACAGGTTTAGGAGATATTCATTTTACCTACAGGAAAGCCTTATTATAGGCTTACCTGTAGGTAAAAATCACCTACAGGGGTATACAACCACTTTAAAAATCTCTTACAAATGATGGGTATTCAAAGTGAACAGAAGTCCACCTTATTTATTAACACACACAAAATGAACATACACTTTACATACTGTAAGAAACATTAACTTTTTACATGTTTAGTAAATTGACCATTTTTCCACTGCAGTATGTTTATCAACAGCAAAATGGTGAGTGTTTATTTACCCAGTACTGTTTATGAATGACACAAGATAAAGCTGTTGGGTAGCTGTTACACAGCCCAATGTTTTTTAAAGGATCTTTTTTGTTTTTTGGTGGGGTCAACTTAAAAATTCAGAAAGGACCCTCATGCAGCTTGGATGGCCAGGTGGGGGTATCAAGCATTGCAGCCCCTCTGCTCCTGAGCCATACCAGGCCACATGCCCTCATTGAAAGAGTACCTTGCAATAAGGGAGAGGCTTTTTGAGGCACCTTATTCAGGTGAATGAGCAAGGGGTATGTAGTATACCTTCTTACTCATTCAGAAAACAAAAATTAAGATATAGATAAAAACAGCCACACCAAGAAAAAGTAATTTATTAACCACTTGCTGACTGCCCACAGTACATTTACTGTGGGCAGCCGACACGGGCAGACTGGATCATGTACATGTATGTCATCCAGCCTGTTCTGGGTTAGGGCATGCAGCACACCACTCCCGAAACTGCTACGTATGTCCACCAGACACACTAGATCCCAGTACCCAGTAGCTGAAGATCATGTGATCGCTATGCAACACATGATCACAACACCATTCACAACAGCTGTGTTTTCTGCATGTTGTGATTGGCCCACAGCTATCACAGGGTACCTGGGTCAGTCACAGCATCCTGTACCATGTGATTAGCTGTAACCAATCACAGATCACTAGTAATCACACCCATTCATGACAGTTGAAAACATTGCTGTTACAATGATCACCATTGTAACAGCAATCAAAGTGTGAAAAATAAAAATAAAAAATAACCATGATCACTCACCCAGAGTAGTACAGTGTTACTATGGTGCATTTACATTTTGGCCTAAATTTATGAAGAAATGTGATTTTATTGAATATGTTTTATAACAGAAAGTAGAAAATATGTTTTTTTTTCCAAAATTTTCAGTCTTTTTTCATTTATATAGCAATAAATAAAAAAAAAAAAAAACAAGTGGTGATCAAATTCCCCCAAAAGAAAACTCTATTTGTGTGAAAAAAATGACAAAAATTTAATTTGTGTATGGTTTTGCATGACATCACAATTGCCAATTAAAGGGGCGCAGTGCTACATAGCAAAAAATGACCTGGTCATGAAGGGGGTAAAACCTTCCAAAGCTGCGGTGATTAAAAGATAAACAAATAAACAACCCCCCCCGATGTAAATCCAATGTCAATCACATTCATCCAGTGATGTAATTCAATGTCAATCATGATGGCCCACCACACAATGATGTTCACTTACTGTTGCTCCCATCGCAAATGACAGATCCCCATGGACTTTGTATTAACCAACTAGGGGGGATTTTTGGTGATGTCACTGGTCAATGATGTCACTCAGGATCTCCACTGGCTTGTTCACAAACAGAAGTCAGTGGGGATTTGTCATTTAGAGATGACAGTGCTACTACCAGTAGATGACATCGCCACTACCTGTAGATGACAGATCCCCTGGTTGGTTTGCAAACAGAAGGTGGTGGGGATCTGTTATTTAGAGGCAGTAGTACTATTGCTGCTAAATGTCAGATCCCTGGGCACTGTTTGTTAACACAAAATGCCCCTTATTAAGAGGCACATCCTACTTAATTTGTAACTTCATGTGCAGGTTTAGGGGAATCCTCAAAACATGTTATTTAAAGGATTTACATATTTTTAATGGTGCCTTTTAGCTGTATTAAAAGATCCCCTCCTCACTGAATGGTATTTTTTTTTCACAATAGGTATTTTTTAACATTTCTTTGCATTGGTGCATGTCCTGTATGGCAATGCCCAACTACCTATGCTCTTTATTAACAAAAGCTTGCAAAATGGCCATGAAAAAGGCCAAAAAACCCAATATGGCTTTTATAGACTTCAATGGGGTTTAGCACCATGTTTGGGTTTAGTGGACATTTTGCTATCTTTGCCGCTCCTCCTGCAAACTAAACTTTGCACAGTTAGCTCATCCCTAGTAAAGAAAATGAAAGATGGACATGAGGAAATTATAAGCTAAAAAATTAGTATAATTGCCCTTCACAGCTATTTATTATATTGTAGTAAGAGTGGACTACATAAAATAATAATCTCCAAACCTCTTTACAGTCCCAAATTTAAATTCAGGACACATTTAACACTAATAACTAGGGGGCTTATTTTTACTAGGCAAATTCCTAAGTGAATAATGAATTTTGAAATGACACTGCAAAATCAGAACAGTTACGGGATAGGTTCATTCTATCCCATGGAGAGATGAGTATGAAGTCTCCAATGATGGTGTCCATTAACAATAGTCAGCCTAAATGCAGTAACCTCACAGGAAAAGGACATAGTTCTATAATAGATTGAGACCTTAGCTTTAGAATAATAAAATCTGGTGAGTGTTATGCACATAAATTAAGACAAAGTCAATCTGTTGTAGTTAGATATTACTGTTTTGCATCTAAGAAACCCAAATAGCTCCATAAGCAAGCTATGCAAAACAAAAAAAAATTTATTTTACATCCTTTACAAACTAGCTCGACTAATAGCAGATACAATGGACAGCTGTTTGTGAAATGACAACATTTATGCTTCCCTTGAGAACTTATTAGCCTCTTAGGTTACAGTATTCATCCACATATTCAAATCTCACCAATTTTAAAATTCACAACTGGGTTTACTTATTTCCAAGGCAATGGATTTTCTTATGCTTTCTTTTATTATACCCGAACAATACTTTGAACTAAGAAATCCACTATAACCCGAGCAAAACTATAACTGTACATGACATACACTTACCTTTTCATACCTTCTCAAGAGATATGGTTTCCATGGGAATGTGATGAGTTTAACAGAAACATTTCAAGACTCGTGGCTGTACAGAGATATTTTCTTTTAGTTGCTAAATGTCAGGCAAGCACAGGAATAAGCACTTTCTACTTACAGAACACTCCTTTGTGATTTTATACTGGTAGACATAAGACTTGATTATAAAGAGTCATATCAAGCAATTTGAATACTTGTAATGATTACACTTGATTCACAAAACAGGAAAGAAAAATCAGACTTAATTAATATTTGGATTGATTCTCTTGTAATTTGTAAACCAGTTCACAAAGCTTGAAGTTTAGGTATTAAAATCCTTTACCTGTTCACTTGCTGTCATGGGGACACAAACCCATATGCTTGCTGTTTTCTGTTGGTATCCAGGGATGCTGTTAGGTTCATAAAATATCAGGGACCAATTGATCCTTAGATTAATATGTTGTGTAAGCTGATACTTTGCCTTTCATTGGTATTAAAAATAATCTTTAGATCACATCTGTGTATAAAAATCAGAGAAATAACCTCTTCTATAAAATGATGACAAATTGTAGCATGGAGGTATGTTGTGAATGCATATATAGAGATCCGCTACCATCCAGGCAGGCCCGTCGCGACAGGACAGGCAAAACAAGCAATTGCTTGGGGCCCGAGCTGGCCTGGGGCCCCAGCCGCGCCGCCAGCCGCTGCTTCCTATAAGCTGCAGCCTTTAGCGTGGCCGAGCTCCTCTTCCTTCCTCCTGCAGACTCAAGCACCGGTGTTCTGACTAGAAAGGAGAGCAGGGGCGGAGTCTGTGTGGGCAGCTGCGGGAGGAGCATCTTCTCCCCCAGGCAGCAAGATTTGTACAGTGTGGACTGGAGAACAAGAATAGCTATTCCCCTCTAGCTCCGGCGCTCCACAGCCTCTGGCATCCTGTCACAGTGATATAGTGAGAGCGTGGAAAGCCAGCTTGTGCAGGAGTCGGGCTGTGTTCTGTCTCCATTGCCCTCCTAACCCCTCCCTCACTGCACTGCTTGTCCAATCCAACACTCCGCCTCCATTTGTGCCCGCCCACACTCCAGCCACATGCATGCAATGCACTGTACTGTGCTGTGAGGTGAGTTCTGTTTTCAAACAATAGCTGCCACAGCCCTGGGGGAGACCAGCCTGAATGGGAGAGCATAATTGGTGAGTGAGACCCCCAGAATAACCCCCCTCTCTGTTTCCACCCCTTTGTGCTATGCACCTTCTTCCTCCCCCCCTCTCTTCCTCATCACCTTCTTCTTTCTCTCTCCCCCCTAGGCTAAGGTCTAGTCTGCCTGTATACCATCCTAGTTTGTCTGTATACTGTTCTAACCGGACTATATACCCTCCTAGCCTGCCTATATACCATCCTAGCCTGCTTATACACCGTCCTAGCCTGTCTGTATACCGTCCTAGCCTGCCTGTTTACCGTCCTAGCCTGCCTATATACCGTCCTAGCCTGCCTGTATACCATCCTAGCCTGCCTATATACCATCCTAGCCTGCCTGTATACCGTCCTAACCTGCTTGTATACTGTCCTAGCCTGCCTATATATCATCCTAGCCTGCCTGTATACCATTCTAGCCTGCCTGTATACCGTCCCAGCCTGCCTATATACTGCCCTAGCCTGCCTGTATACTGTTTTAGCCTGCCTGTATACCATCCTAGCCTGCCTGTATACCATCCTAGCCTGTCTGTATGCCGTTCTAGCCTGTCTGTATACCGTCCTAGCCTGTCTGTATATTGTCCTAGCCTGTCTATATACCATCTTAGCCTGCCTGTATACTGTTCTAGCCTGCCTGTATACCATCCTAGCCTGCCTGTTTACCATCCTAGCCTGTCTATATATTGTCCTAGCCTGCCTGTATACCGTCCTAGCCTGCTTATATACCGTCCTAGCCTGCCTGTATACTGTCCTAGCCTGCCTATATACCATCCTAGCCTGCCTATATACCGTCCTAGCCTGCCTATATACCATCCTAGCCTATCTTTATACCATCCTAGTCTGTCTGTTTACCGTCCTAGCCTGTCTATATACCGTCCTAGCCTGCCTATATACCATCCTAGCTTGCCTATATACTGTCCTAGCCTGCCTGTATACCATCCTAGCCTGCCTGTATACCATCCTAACCTGTCTATATACCATCCTAGCCTGCCTGTATACTCTTCTAGCCTGCTTGTATACCATCCTAGCCTGCCTGTATACCATCCTAGCCTGTCTGTATACCGTCCTAGCCTGCCTGTATACCTGCAGGCCACGGCTGGTATGAAGAAGCGAGCCACTATTTGTCATCAGGCCAAGTGCAGGTGCGGGCCTGTGGACCACGGCAGAAGAAATAGTGGAGAGGCACCACAAACGTCTCCCCCGCCACCTTCACCGTATACATGGGCAGGGCAAAGGGGGTGGAGTCAGGGGTGCAGCCAATGTGGCGGCAAAATTAGGTTTCGCCCTAGGGTGTCAAAAATCCTTGCACCAGCCCTGCCTGCAGTCCGCGCGGTACAGGAGATTCCGTTTCCTGTTCCCGGCCGGACTGACAGGAAGTGCACACACTGAGTGCTCACTTCCTTTCAGTCCGGTGGCCGGGAACAGAAAACTGAAACTCCTGCCGCGCGGTGCGCGGTAGGGAGGGGGGTTAAAAAGAACACGGGGGGAGGCAGTCATCAAGACTGATTTAGTAATAAAAATTTGATAGCTTGCTGACCATAATAAAAACAATTACCATAGCTTTCTTTCCATTTTCTTCTTTCTTTACCATCCCATTTCCATCGTATTGCTTCTTTTTTGAATCAGGTAATATTTATTAAAGATTTTTGCAAAAATTTACAAAGCAGAGAAAAGACTCTACAGTACACTCTACTGTAGAGTCTTTTCTCTGCTTTGTAAATTTTTGCAAAAAGCTTTAATACATATTACCTGATTCAAAAAAGAAGCAATAAGATGGAAATGGGATGGTAAAGAAAGAAAATGGAAAGAAAGCTATGATAATTATTTCTATGGTAAAGTTATGGTAAATCTTTCTTTTTTGCTCTCCTCATTAGATATGAGATATGCGTGTGTTTTAAGTATGTTGGATTTAGTTATTGTGCACATTTTTAATGTATATTTGATTTTATGGTACATGGATTTTATGGAACATTGGCCAGGGCTGTGTACCATGTGATCGGCTGTGATCCATTCACAGCCGATCACTAACTGTAAACAAAGAGCTGTCACTAGCTGTTACTAGCCCTTCTCTCCTCACACACCGTTTCCAGTGTGAGGAGAGAAGAGCCAAGAGCAGTGAGTTACAGATCTATGTTAGTAGTGTCTGCGCCAACACCACACCTGTCCCATCGCCCCCCCCAATTGTCATCTGTCACCCAACAGTCACCCCATAAAAGTGCACCTGTCACATAAGAGACTGCCATCAGTGACCATCAGCGGTGCAACCGTTACTCATCAGTGACCTGCCCTGTCACCCGTCACCCACCAGTGACCGTGCCCTGTCACCTGTCACCCATCAGTGACCTGCCCTGTCACCCACCAGTGACCATGCCCTGTCACCCATCAGTGACCATCAGCGATGCACCCGTCACCCATCAGTGACCGTCGCCTGTCAGTGACCGTTGCCTGTCAACAATCTGTGACTATCACCTGTCACCGTCCGTGGCCTGTCACCCATCAGTGACCGTGCCCTCTCATAGGTCACTCATCAGTGACCGTGCCCTGTCACCCATCAGTGACTGTGCCCTGTCACCCATCAGTGACCATCAGCGGTGCACCTGTCACCCATCAGTGACCATCAGCGGTGCACCTGTCACCCATCAGTGACCGTCGCCTGTCAACTATCTGTGACCATTACCCGTCACCGTCCGTGGCCTGTCACCCATCAGTGACCATTGCCTGTCACCCATCAGTGACCATCGCCCATCACACCATCACCTCTCAGTGAACGTCACCTGCCACCCATCGCACAGCCCATCAGTGACCGTCACCTGCCACCCATCTGTCACCCGTCGCACAGCTACCCGCCACATAGCAATGTCCAAAAGAGGATATACTAGTGAGGAGGCGTTCCAGATCCTCTCTATGACTGATGAGATCACCGGGGAGTTCTCATCAGAGTCCAATTCTGATTCCAAATCAAATTCGGCATTTGAATCGATCGAGCGTAGCAATGATTCGGATGAAGAATGGGTCCCTCCTAAAAGGGCACGACACTCTGGAAACCAGGAAGCCGCCAGCAACCAGGATTATATTCCCAGGCCCAGTACCAGCTCTGCCGCCAGAAATAGGCCCCAGGAAGAAAGGTCCAGTACCAGTGCTGCCGCCAGAGATAGGCCCCGTGCACAAATGCCCAGGCCCAGTACCAGTGCTGCCACATCACACCTGAGTACCAGCACAGGAAATTCAACTCCCCCAACTACTGGAGTGTCATGTCCTTCAAGAGCCAGGGCCGCTACATACATGCCAGATGGTCTTGCCAACCCAACATGGCTGTCTTCCAAATCGGGATCACCAATTATTCCCCCTTTCACAGCACAGCCAGGTGTGCAGGCCAACACCCAAAATTTCACAGAGATCAATTTTTTTCACCTGTTTTTGCCCGACACTTTGCTGCAGTTCATTGTGGACCAGACAAATTTGTATGCCCAGCAGTATATTGCCAGCAACCCCCAATCATCTTATGCCCGTCCGTTTGAGTGGAGAGATTTGAATTTGGAGAAGTTCAAATTGTTTTTGGGCCTCACCCTAAATATGGGGCTTACAAAAAAAAATGAAGGACATACCTATTGGTCCACCAACCCCATCCACCATATGCCCATGTATTCTGCCGCAATGTCCAGGTCCCGATATGAGATGATTATGAGATTCTTTCATTTTAATGACAACACCCAGTGCCCTCCCCGCAATCATCCAAATTCCGATAAGCTATACAAGATTCGCCCACTGATAAGTTTATTTTCCCAACGATTTGCGGAACTCTATGTCCCCGAGAAGAATATATGTGTGGATGAGTCCCTGGTACCATTTTCAGGCCGGCTAGGTATAAAACAATATATTCCTAGCAAAAAGGCCAAATACGGAGTCAAATTTTACAAGCTGTGTGAGAGAGCCACGGGATATCTATATGCGTTCCGGCCTACATGGTGCCCAGCCTACATGGGCACAACTGGAAAAATCGTATGGGGCCTGGCTTACCCACTTCTGAAAAAAGGATATCATATATACCTGGACAACTTTTATACAAGCCTGCCTCTTTTCAGACACCTATATATCGAGAAAACCCTGGCCTGCGGAACCTCAAGAAAAAATAGGAAGGGCTTCCCACAATCCATAGTGAACAAAAAGCTGCAAAGGGGGGAAAGAGCAACACTGAGATGCAATGAAGTGCTGGCCTTGAGGTGGAAGGATAACAGGAACGTGCACATGATGTCCACCATTCATGATGACACTACAGTTGTAGTTCAGCGAAGACGAGGTCCCATTGAAAAACCGACATGTGTCCAAGACTATAATCTCTACATGGGGGGGGGGTGGATTTCAGTGACCAAATGATTCAGCCCTATTTGTCAATAAGGAGTTCCCGATTCTGGTACAAGAAGGTAGCAATTTATCTAATCCATTTGGCCATTTACAATTCCTACATAGTCTACACAAAATCCACAGAAAGCCCCGCCCCCTTCCTAAAATTCATAGAAGTAGTAGTCACGTCACTCATATATCAACAAAGACCCCCCCAGAAGGCCTTCGTTCTGATGCTGTTAGCCGACTTCATGAACGCCACTTCCCATACAACATTCCACCATCAGAAGCACTCCGAAGACGGCAAAAAAGATGTCGCGTGTGCAGCAAAAGAGGTTTTCGAAAAGATACCAGCTTCCATTGTCCCCACTGTCCCTCCCAACCTGGCCTTTGCATTGGTGAATGCTTCAAACTGTATCATACATCCCTAAATTATTAGCCCATATTTTCCCCATTTTCGCTGATCATTTTCCATGCTTCCCCAAATAACCATGCCACTGCCTTCAACGTGAACTGACCCTGGCCTGCTTTTTGACTATGCCTCTGCCTACCGTTTGGACTGCTTCCACATGAACTGACCCTGGCCTGTTTTGACTATGCCTCTGCCCACCATTTGGACTGCTTGCTCGTGAACTGACCCTGGCCTGTTTTGTGACTATGCTTCTGCCCACCGCTTGGACTGCTTGCACGTTAACTGACCCTGGCCTGTTTTATGGACTATGCTTTTGCCTACCGCTTGGACTGATCTGTTGCCCTACTACTATAGTACACAGGGGTCTCACATATGTGAGGGGCTCCAGAATAGTTTTTCCGGATGGAGAAAACTATTTCTTTTGTTTTTTCCGGGTTTTGTAATTTCCGTATTAGGGTCTGGAGTCCGGAGGCTTCATAAAGATTTGGGTGGGTCGAAGCCTCTACCCCTGTGCCCCTGTGCACAGGTCTTACCCGATTGCGGCCCTCAGCCTGCTGCTGACTTACTGCCATCATGCCTTTGCCTGCCGCATGAACGGACCACACCTCTGCCTGCTACCTGGACTATGCAAATAATTAGCTGTAGCAAGAGGCAGTATGTTTATGAAGGGCTGGAGAGCGGTACTGGAGAGCAGTACAATAATGAGTGTCTGCAAGTAACAGTGTACCAGGACCAATATTATGGCTGTGCTGGCTGTCTCTGCCTGGACAATTTCTATGGACAAATGCTTTGGCTGTGCTGAAAATATCCTTGTGCTGACTATAGACAATATTCCTGCCTGCTGCCTGGATAATTACTATTGCTGTCGATAAGCACATCCCTGACTGCTGCCTGGACCAGTGCTCTCTTCTGTGGACACTACTAAAAGCACAGGTAATACTTTTTTTTTTACCCTTTCCGCAATAGAATTTATTTTGGATTGTAATTCTTGGTATGCACATGCTATGTGTTAGAAATATGAAGGGCTTTCAAAAATGATAGGTTGCCAGGAAATTATCTATGTAATGTATGCTCCTAGAACGCCTGATGGTGCTACTTGGATGTTGGGCCTCTGTATGTGGCCAAGCTGTGTAAAAGTCTCACACATGTGGTATCCCCATACTCAGGAGGAGTAGCAGAATGTATTTTGGGGTGTCATTTTTGCTATGTGTTGGAAATATCTTATAAATGGACAACTTTGTGTAAAAAAAATGCGTTTTTATTTTTTTTCCACATTTTCCAAAAATTTCTGGGAAAAAAATAACCGTTCAAAAGACTCATTATGCCTCATAGATTATACGTTGGGGTGTTTGCTTTCCAAAATGGGGTAATTTTGTGGGCAATTCCTTTGTCCTGATGCTCCAGGGCCTTCAAAGGTGTAATAGGTGGTCGAGAAATGAGATGTGCAATTTATGCTCATAGATCGCCTGATGGTGCTACTTCAATGTTGGGCCTTAGTATGTGGCCAGGCTGTGTAAAAGTCCCACACATGTGGTATCGCCATACTCTGGAGGAGTAGCAGAATGTATTTTGGGGTGTCATTTTTGCTATGTATTTTCTATGTGTTGGAAATATCTTATAAATGCACAACTTTGTGTAAAAAAAAAATGTGTTTTCATTTTTTTCTCCACATTTTCCAAAAACATCTGGAAAAAAAATAACCGTTCAAAAGACTCATTATGCCTCATAGATTATACGTTGGGGTGTTTGCTTTCCAAAATGGGGTCATTTTGTGGGCAATTCCTTTGTCCTGGTGCTCCAGGGCCTTCAAAAGTGTAATAGGTGGTTGAGAAATGAGATGTGCAATTTATGCTCGTAGATCGCCTGATGGTGCTACTTCAATGTTGGGCCTTTGTATGTGGCCAAGCTGTGTAAAAGTCCCACACATGTGGTATCCCCATACTCGGTAAGAGTAGCAGAATGTATTTTGGGGTGTAATTTGTTGTATGCATATGCTCTGTGAGAGAAATAACCAGTTAATATGACAATTTTGAAAAAAAAAACAAAAAAAAAAAAAAAACAAATCTTCCTTTTGCAAAGAATTGTGGGAAAAAATTACAACTTAAAAAAACTCACCATGCTACTTACTTAATACCTTGGAATGTCTACTTTCTAAAAAGGGGTCATTTGGTGGGTATTTGTACTTTTCTGACTTGTTAGTACCTCAAGAAATGAGATTCACCTGATGTAATGAAGGCCTGATCAGATGTTTTCAATTTTCAGTGATTGGCACCATAGTTTGTAGACTCTATAACTTTCACAAAGACCAAATAATATACACTAATTTGGGTTATTTTTACCAAAGATATATAGCAGTATAAATTTTGGCAAAAATTTATGAAGAAAAATTACTAATTTGCTAAATTTTATGACAAAAAAAAAAGAAAAAGGCAATTTTTCACAAAATTTACGGTCTTTTTTTATTTATAGCACAAAAAATAAAAAAAAATTAGTGATTAAATACCACCAAAAGAAAGCTCTATTTGTGTGAAAAAAAGGACACAACTTTCATTTGGGTACAGCGTTGCATGACTGAGTAATTGTCATTCAAAGTATGAGAGCACCGAAAGCTGAAAATTGGTCTAGGCAGGAAGGGGGTTTAAGTGCCCTGTATTGAGGTGGTTAATTGTGCCAACAAAAAGGAGTAGTACAAACCAAATATATAAAAGATACAAAATCTTTATTGCAAATATTACAAAACATGTGTGCAATTGACTATATCATCAACACTATATCATCAACACATTTAGACTTTTTTTCTTCACCGGTCCTTTATGAATATTGGAGGATATTGGAAGATGTATATTTTGTATAATTTATATACAATTGATTATGTTTTTTTTTTAAGTATTTCTACATGTTATCCTTGTTAGTAAAGCAAATCAACTACTTATATGACCGTCGCTGAGGACATCAATGACAAAACGTGTACGACGGAGCCACGCACACTACATCACTTCCCGGAACTCGAGAGGTTGGAGCGCAGTTGGAACGCAGCGGGCCACTGCTGCTCCATATCTTGGGCTCTCTTTGTGTTTTTTGCTTGCGGCTTGATACTAACAGCTGCTAGGTGGCCGCAAACCTTCACGCTGCTTTTTACCATTATTTTTATGTATGCTATTGATTTTTAATAAACGGATGAACTACAACCATTACTACACTATGGGAGACTATTTTTATCTTCTATGAGGTGTACAACTTACTGGTCACGTCCCAGTTACCAGGAATTAAAGGAATACAGTTGGAAATCTACAGAGTGCACACCCTGGTGGACGGGTGCTTCAGAACATAACAACCATACGCATTACCCCTGTAGGGGTGATGGGATGCGGTGAGTGGGGACCCTTGAGGGGGAGCACTTAAGTCACCTGGATATCTCTGCAAGTACTGAAGTCACTTATGAGGATCTCTGTCATCTCCACTACATTCGCTGATTAATATATATGTGGACTGTCTTTCACCTTATTTAGTTTTCACCTATATATACAATCATATATACTTGGAGTCTGGACATTATCTAATTATTACTATTTTTATTTTGGTTTTTTGATTTTTATTCTTACTGGATGTAACACTTGTGGACACTTATATTTATATGTGCTACAGCACACCATATGCACCTATTATTAATATATATTTTCTAAATGGTTAGACATATAGGTCTTATATATTTTTTTTTTGGTGATTTTTTATGCAATTTATTCACATAGCATTATGTGTCTTTAAAGGTACTCTTGCTATATCACAATAGGGATGATTTCTTATTCACTTATCTGGATGCACATAACACATGCACTTTCCGAGTAGACTTTGTCTCTTTGCAAATATCAGGATCATTTTTTTACTATACATATATATTTTTATTTCAGTATTTTTTATTTTTATTTATATGATTTTTTGGGTTTAGTGTTTAACACTATTCATACTCACCTTTTTTCTTGTTCACACTTGACACTGGGTACATAATACCAGGCTGGTGGTTATAGTATATGTAGGTTAGTTCCTAGCACACGTTCAACACAAACTCTGTTCCTTTTATATTGGTAGTGCCTTTAGCTTATAGGTAAGCGCCACAACCCCATGTTCCTTTAAACTGGTTATTGTCTAGAGCTCTCCTTTGGGGGAGCCCTATCAGGGGAGGCAGCTATCCTTCATTATTTTTTAGTTTTATATAGTTTTTACTTTTCTTTAAGTGCGGCTATATCCTTAATTTGTCAAATCAACTACTTATGTGTGAGCGTGGATCCCGAAGAAGCAAGCTTTACGAAACACGTTGATCTACCACACTTCTATACAATGATGAATGTATACACTTGAAACAAGTCTAAATGTTTTGATAATATAGTCAATTGCACACATGTTTAGAATAAAGATTTTGTATCTTTTATGTATTTGGTGTGTAATCCTCCTATTTTGTGCCACAATTAACAATTATTGAGTTTTCTCCTCATCCGTGGGAGTTCTCCTGGAACTCTATGTATGTTTTTGTACTATTGATGGGGATAGTGCCTTAATAGGTGTATTAATCTTAGCTCCATCCACGTTCTGTAATTATGTTAATATTGAATACCTTTCAGTTTTAACCTAAGCTTACATAATAATAGACGGTAATAATTAAAGATAAGCAAACTTAAAAATCTGAATGATTCACTAATTTTCCATAATGTTTTGGAAAAAATGCCTGCCATCATGTAGCAATCCTTTTACCCCTTAATACACATCCAAAAAGTTCACATTAACATATTGTAGGGGAAAAGTGTTTTTTGCTAAGTTAATTTTGAAAATAAATTTTCAGTTAGCAACAGCTACATCAACATCTTGCAAGAGAAAAAAAAAACACTTTTAGGATAAAACATCATCCCAGGCTTGCTTTGTAAAATAGCTCAATCAGGAAGACAGACATTGAAAAAAATGATATTCCTCTATAGAGGGGGAAGTTTGACAGGTACAATGACTCAACCGCAATCTCAGTTTTATTATCCTGCTGCAACTGTAAAATTGATGAAAATTACCAAGTTGTCCAGTTCCCAATGTCATCTGTAATGAATGGACCTGCTATAACTCTGAGATCAGTCTGCAATTAGTCACAATCTCTTGGTGCTGCTGTTGGTGCTTTTGCTAGTGCTTCAACATTTTTACTGTGAGCGAAGATGGTACTAAAATGTCATGACTCATGACCATTTCCACTTCCATGTGTATTTCCAGATGATGATGTCTTTTTAGATAGTAATGTGCTCCCAAAATTAGCTTGCCAGCCCTGTCAGGTTGGAGTTTTTGTCACTGTAACCTGAAAAAAAAAATACAGATACAAGTACTTGTACATGTTTTTAAACCTTTGGAGTCATTTAGATCTCTGTGGAAATGGCTCCCAAAAAGTGGTCTTCAGCTAAACCACAATAATGTGCAAACAATTACTATCACACAAACAACTGTTGTGTTTCATGTGCTTATTGAATAATATGTTTAAACTTTCCTGTAGCTTCTGCTTCAGAATTTTAGACTATTCTTTACTGCATAACTATTTCTGTTCACATTTTTTTTTGTAATTCCTTGTGTTAACAGTTCTCTTTACATCATGCCACAACATCTCATTTAGGCTGAATTCTGGATTTCGCCATTCCATACTATAGGATATATTTTCTTCTGTTTAAGTCATTTATGTTGTTGATTTCATTTTAGTCCAGGTTCACATCTATGCGGCTGTTGGGGCTCGTGTTTGTGTGGACACAGTAGCCCTTTCATTTAAATAGGATGCTGTACCTGCATTTCCTGCAGGGAAAAATTCCCTGATACTTTTTAAAAATGCTGCAGCAGATAACGATGGTGCTTTTGCACCATGCGGTTTCACACACCTGAAAACGAAACACATTTTCCAATGAATGGGGGTGCCATTATAGTGGCAATTCACTCTCTCGCTAATTAGAGCTTACAATCTAGGAGGAAGTGTCAAGTGATACAAAATGTAATAACTGATGGAGGAAATTAAAGTACAGTTGTTGGGTGGGGGCAGGATAGGCTTTTCTGAAGAGAAGGGTTTTCAGGGATCGTTTAAAAGCAAACAGAGTAGGAGATAATTGGACAGATTTGGGTAGGGAGTTCCACAGGATGGGAGAGGCTCGGGAAAAGTCCTGGAGGCGAGAATGGGGGTGGTGACAAGGGAGCTAGAGAGCAGGAGGTCTCGGAGGAACAAAGAGAAAGATTAAGTTGGTATTTTGAAACTAGGCTAGTGATGTAGCTGGGGGCTGAGTTGTGGATGGCTTTGTAAGTTGTTGTTAGTATTTTGAGCTTAATTCATTGGGTGAGCTAGAGCCAATGGAGCGATTGGCACAGAAGCATTGCATTACCATGCAATTTATACTTTAGATAACACATCATACCATATCCTAGCATTTTCCTTTTAAATTCCTTCTTGCCTCTGTGTAGCAAGCTGTCCAGACCTTCAGACAGCAGAACAGTTCAAAGCTATTTAAGACGGTCGAGTGGGCCGGGAATTAGGTCTTTGATAACGCCCTGTAGGTTGGCAAAACATGTCAACGTATTTCCGGTGGCACTGACGTCAATCCCTGCTCCTTGGAACACACTTCCTGGTTTCTGGAACGCACGCCGTGAGCGTCCGGATCCATCTCTAATCTCTTTACATGCCTGTTTTTATCAACTATTTTGTAAGTACCTATTTGTATATGGAATAAATCCCTTTTCAAACGGTGCTTTTAACTATTAGTTCCATTTTTTCCTTTTTTGGTGCCTGGTGATTCTGCTGAGAAAATCCAACAAGAAATCCTTTGATCTGATGTGCACAATATCACTCCTGAGCTTCTCTGGATACCATCACATAAGCCTGAAGTGACCCCTAGACTTCAAAGCTGGGGGTCATCGCCATTTGGTGAGTGGGGACACATGTGGGGGTGGCGTTTCTGCACCTGAAAAGTCCTGGAGCGTCTGTGGTCCATTGCACTTCAAAGGTTTTTTTCCCATTGCGGATCAGAACATTCAGCACATTTATTTGGACTTTATTTACATGTTTTTTGCTTTGTATATTCACATCTGCACTCATCTACACTTGGTCACACGTGTCTAATAACATTTGCGAGCGCCATAATTTTACATTTCTAGTGTGTAGCACATTGTGTGTGGCAGCTGCTTTTGTTTCCTTTTTCACTGTTTTTTCACCATTCAGCGCAAGTTTAAATGTTATATTATTCACTTTTTGCGATTTGGCGTCGCTTTAACTGACAATTGCGCGGGCTGCGATGTGGCTCCCAAACAAAGTTGATGTCCTTTTTTTCTCCACAAATAGAGCTTTCTTTTGGTGGTATTTGATCACCTCTGCGGTTTTTATTTTTTGTGCTATAAACAAAAAAAGAGCGACAATTTTGAAAAAAACTTTTTTTTTACTTTTTGCTATAATAAATTTCCCCAAAAAACATATAAAAATTTTTTTCCCCCTCAGTTTAGGCTGATACGTATTCTTCTACATATTTTTGGTAAAAAAAAAACGCAATAAGCGTTTATTGGTTGGTTTGCGCAAAAATTATAGCGTCTACAAAATAGAGGATAGTTTTATTGCATTTTTATTAATAATTTTTTTTTTACTAGTAATGGCGGCGATCAGTGATGTTTATCGTGACTGCGACATTATGGCGGACAGATTGGACACTTTTGGCGCTGTTTTGGGACCATTCACATTTAGACAGCGATCAGTGTGAATAAAAATGCATTGATTACTGTGTAAATGTGACTGGCAGTGAAAGGGTTAACCAGCAGGGGGGCGTTGCAGGGGTTAAGTGTGTCCTAGGGAGTGATTTTAACTGTAGAGGGGATGGGCTACGTGTGACATGACACTGATCACCGCTCCCGATCACAGTGGGAGCGGTGATCTGTGTCAGTGTCATTAGGCAGAAGGGGGAAATGCTTGTTTACATCAGCATTTCCCTGTTCTTCCTCTCCCTGAGATGATCACGGGTATCCCCGCGGGCATCGAGTCCGCGGGACCCGCGATCACACTCACGGAGCTCGCAGCAGGGTCACATGGCCACACAGCGGCAAATTTAAAGGGACGTACCTGTACGCCCATTTGCCTGTCCGTGCCATTCTGCCGACGTAAATGTTCGTGCGGCAGTCGTCAAGATGTTAACATGCGTTAGTTCTCATTAATGCGTTAGTGCTCATTAACATGCATTAACCCTAGGCACATTCCCATATTAATGCACTCTAATGGCCAGAATTCTGGCCAATAGAATGTATTACCACCAGATGCATTAACGCGCATTAACGCACATGCAAAACATGTCTTTTTACTCCTGTAGGAGAAAAAAACGTAAAGAGCACACAGTGTGAATGAGTCCTAAATCTTCAGTCTTGAACACTTTAAAATAAACACAATGGCATAACTTTACCTTTACATTTGATTTCAACTCATTCCACCCAACCCTTTTCCAACCCAATTCCAACTATAATAAAGTAGACCATGCCCCTAGACTAGACAATATCTATTACAAAAAAACAAAGATAAGTGCAGCACATAAAAATAAATGTAAATAAAGAAAGAAAAAGTCCAATCCAGATGGAAAATCTCCAATCACCGGACAGAAGGAAATAACAAGATCCCTTGTGAAGAAAGTGGGAAAGTCCTTCCGATGTTAGGTGACAATTCCTCCACCAAATAAGCCCAGATACGCTTACCGGAAATGGTGGACCTCCCTATCACAGAAGGTCAGAATCGTGTGTATCCCCACAGGGATGTTGCAAACCTCCCAAAAGGCTTGAGCGGTCCTCGATCCCGGTACTTGGAGCTCCTGTCCAGCAGTGAAATCCAATAACAGAGGGGGAGACCTGCGTGTTTCCTATATGTCCTATAACACGTCATCCCTTGGACCGCTCAAGCCTTTTGGGAGGTTTGCAACATCCCTGTGGGGATACTGTTCCTTCTGTCCGGTGATTGGAGATTTTCCATCTGGATTGGACTTTTTCTTTCTTTATTTACATTTATTTTTATGCACTGCACTTATCTTTGGTTTTTCGATTATCTACTAGGTATAGGTGATTGCCTATAGTGTTCAGCTTGCATTTCTTATGGCCCCTTAGTGTGTTTGCGCTGATTGTTCTTTTGTTTTTTTAATATCTATTACAAAAGGGAAAGCACATATGAATAATTTTAAAATGTAGCCCTATCAAATATTTATTTAAATATTTTCTTTTCTGCTTTAGAATATGTGCAAAGAACTTCATGTGATATCATATTGAGGTGTCATTACTTGCAAAGGGATGGAAACCACTTATCTATGTCCAGGGCTGCTGTTAGAAATCATGGGGCCCCGTACAACCAACCAAACAGGGCCCTACTTACCCGGGAAATATCAAACGCTAAAATGCCATGGTCTTGATGGTAAGCTTTGCAGCCGTTTACACCCCTTTTTACCACAACAGATTTACTGAACTGGAAGATTCATAACCCTGCCTACTCTGAGAAGCCCCAAGCCATCACAGATTTGCTCCGGTCAATAACTCAGACCCATAACCCCACTTGGTCGGACTGCCAGCAACATTTATTGACCCTTTTTAATACTGAGGAGAGACACAGAATTAACCAAGCAGTGCAGAAGTATAAAGGCAAAAGACCCCTCCTATTAGAAAGACTTTGTAGTTTTGGGGGGGGGGCATCAAGTCCAACATCAGTTCCTGTACATGCCGGATTGCCCTATTCCCTTGCTGGGCAGAGACTTGCTTGCTAAACTCGGAGCATACATATACTTCCAATCTGATGGACAGGCTATCCTAAAATTGCCCCATCCCTTTGAAGCCCGCATACTGCAAGACATCCCGGGACTATGGGCAGAAGACAACCCACCAGGATTAGCCAGACACATTTCCCCAATCCTTATTGAATTAAAATCAGGAGCCACTCCAGTTAGCCTGAAACAGTACCCAGTCCCTCTAAAAGCCCTATTAGGAATACAAAAGTACTTAAACAAATTCCTACACTATGGAATTCTAAAACCCTGTCAGTCTCCCTGGAATACACCTCTACTCCCAGTACAGAAACCCGAAACAGCTCACTGTCGTCCTGTTCAAGACCTCAGAGCGGTCAATCAGGCTGTAATGACCATGCACCCAGCGGTCACTAATGAACTGTTACAATTACTGTGGGAGGCAGGTTATAAGGTGTCCCGGAGAGAGGTGCAATTTTGACAAGAGACTGTAAAGTACCTGGGATTCAGAGTATCTCAAGGACAGAGACAATTGGGAGAAGGCAGGAAAGAAGCTATTTGTCAGATTCCCACCCCGACTACCAGACGGCAAGTACATGAATTCCTGGGGGTGGCAGGATTCTGCTGAATCTGGATACTGGACTTTGCCACAAAAGCCAGACCCCTCTATGAATCCACAAAGGGGGGAGAAAAGGAACCCTTTCAATGGGGACAACAACAAAACAGAGCATTCCAAGACATTAAGGTCTCCCTAATGCAGGCTCCTGCGCTAGACTTGCCAGATAGCCAAAAAGTCTTCTATTTGTATGTCAGTGAAAAACAAGGAATAGCAGTAGGAGACCTGACACAATGCTCTGGTTCTTGGCAGCGCCCTGTAGCATACCTTTCAAAACAACTGGACACTGTAGCTCAGGGATGACCATCCTGCCTGCGGGGCATCACAGCAATAGCCCTCCTTGTGGCCGAAGCTGACAAGTTGTCATTGGGTCAGGAGACTTATGTCCGAGTCCCACACCAAGTACAGGCATTAATGGATTACAAGGGAAATCACTGGTTTACTAACAGTCGAATGGTTAAATATCAAGCTATGATGTGTGCTGACGGAAGCAGTTTTGTAAAAGATGTTTATCCCCAGATATAGGCTCAGACAATGGCCCTGCCTTTGTCCACAAGTGCCTCCAGGAATTAGCAACAGCACTTAAGATTACTTGGAAACTACACACTGCATATAGGCCCCAAAGCTCTGGAAAAGTTGAACGAATGAACTGTACGCTCAAGTCACAACTGGCCAAGCTCTGTCAGGGAACCCAAATGAAATGGACCTTGATGTTGCCCATTACTTTACTGAGAATTCGGAGTACCCCAACAAAGAGGACAAATCTGTCCCCTTTAAGGTACTGTATGGTAGGCCCCCACCCATCATTAGAGGGATAAGAGGAGACCTGCATCAGATAGGAGGGGTAGTTAACCGTGAACTGATACAAAGACTTGGGGAAAGTAAGCAAGACATAGGGAAATGGGTTCAAGAGAAACTGCCCGTAAGCTTGTCGAATCCAGTACACCCCTTTAAACCAGGAGACACAGTGTGGGTAAAGGAGTGGAACTTAACCCCACTAGGGCCAAAATGGAGAGGTCCTTACACTGTTCTGCTATCTATCCCAACAGCCATTAAGGTAGCTGAGGTGACACCCTGGATACACCACTCCAGGGTAAAACGAGCTGCTGACCTCACAGACTCCTGGCACAGTACAGTAGATCCCCAAGATCCTTTGAGATTGAGATTGACCAGAGAAATCAGAAGGAAGAACTCCAGCCCTGTGTTCAGCACACTCCTGGAAGCTGCTGAAATTTACGCATGGCAGAAGATAGACAGACTGCAGCCCTGCGGCCAACACACTCCTGGAAGCTGCTGGCTTAACGCACGGCGGAAGATAAAGGATATCTACTAAGCTCTGCTCCAACCACACCCCGGACGCTGGTTGGTCTACGCACAAGCTGAAGCTTGAGGATATTCATCAGTGTAATGTTTACTAAAATCTTTATAACGAGACTGTTGATAGTCATAGCAGTGATAGCTAAAAAGGGGGGAGGGTAATTCATGTGACCCTTGTATAAGGACCACCAGAGTAGGATCCATAGCTACCAAGATGTTACTGTGGCACTCTCATTATCAATGCAAGGGCACAGAGACTGGTACTTGCATACATAATGGGACTACCTATTCAATGTGCTCTGTTGAAAATCAGATAACCTGTTATAACCCTACTTATGCACCCTATAAAACCTGGCTAACCATTCGGAGCTTTAGCTCCACCGGTAAGCTGGTAAACCATACCCTGATCACCAACTAGTATTGCAGAGACAAGTTTTAATTATTTTCTGATTCTCCCTATAGTGTATGGAGTGCTAATATTTTTACTCTTTTTGCATTCTTATTGTTACCATGGGCCAAGGGTCACTATCCCAGTGTTTTATAAGTTAATGAGAGACCCAGCTGGAGCCGACAATGGGGAATAATCTCAGTAGAAGAATGTTTTGTGCCTGCTAGTGAGGTCATCATAGAAAAAAACAAAACTGTATGCTATTTAGTGATGCTTAATCTCGCTCATATTAATCGCTATGATTATGATCAAAGGGGGGAATGAAGTAGGAACAAGGGTCAGTTTATATGGCCATAGTTATGTGTGTAGTAAGACTGATTTAGAATTTCAGCTAAGAATCATATTTCTTGTATTTTATGTTGAAGCTATTTGTGACTTCCCCATCACAGGAATCTGCTACATTCCTCTTTCTGTGCAAAAAGCTTGCTTGATGACATCATCAAGACAGATGAAGGAACCGCAATAGAATACTGCAGAGAAACGAAAGTTTAGTAAAAAAAAGCTAAAAATATATATTTTTGCAGAACTTGTCTGATTTTAGGATGCATACGTTGATTTTTAAAAGGTTAGAATGTCTGGTATAAAGAAGTGTACCGCCTGTTCGCTTGTGACGTAATATGCTAAAAATTATATCTACACTGTATTCACGGTATCTGGAACTCTTGCCATGTAGACGCTAGTCGGGTCAGGAGCTTCCGTTCTTTTCTGGCCAGAAAGATGGAATAAAATCTCTCATACCAGAGTCCTTTGTCCAACTGTCATATACCGATATTCTGCTACTTTACTGCCTCCTGACTAAGGATGAGCTCCAGCGTGTTCGCATCCTGAACGTGCTGAGCCCGCCAGGAAGTCGGCACGGTGCAGCGCTAATCACAATCAGTGAGACATTTCCCGATGTGTGGCTGCAGAGATCGGGAAATGTCTCCCTACCTGTGATTAGCGCTGGGCAGTGCCGACTTCCTGGCGGGCTCGGCGCGTTCAGCATGCGAACATGCTTTTTTTTTTTTTTTTTTTATTGCGAATGACCATTTTACACTATGAGTTTGAACACAATGGGGAGTTTGATAGGTGGTTCTGGCTGTCAAACTCTGCAGCATGCGTTAAAAATGCCGCAGCTGTGAAGTAAAGCATTGCAGCCATGGCATGTATACAGCCCTGTCAGACTATATTAGGATTTGGGTGGGCAGCCAGGGATTGCAGTAAATCCATGGCTCAGCTGCCCATGTGAAAGAGCCCTTAGGACACATTCACATTTGATGTTTCCTAAATGTGTGATAAAGTGCACAGGTAGCACACGTTTTGCAGTACATTTCATAAATGCACTGCAAATGCGCATAGCACTTGTGGTGCCATTAATTGTTAATGGCACCTCAAATGCTATCAGCAGACCCGCATTTTGTCATCTGGCAGACTTTCAAAGCTGCATGCCCTCAAAGGTTCTAGAGCCACTATGATGTATTTGTATTGACCAATACAAGTGAATGGGCTCCCCTACGTGCGAAAAACAAGCAAAAAAAAACAACAAAGAAACAAACGCGAACAGGAACATATGTACTCACTACAAGAAGTGTGAATGGGGTCCTAGGGGTGCCATATAGAAATGGCAGGGCAGAGATGTCTATCAGATAGAGGGAGAGGTGTATTCACTGGCCTCTAGCTCCAGCACTGCAGAGGCAGCTAGTATCTATCTACCTGTAGTTCTAGGCTGGCTTCTGGCATGTTCAACCTCTCTCCAAAATCCTGTAGTTTCTGTTGCTTCACTCCAGCAGCACCCCCCCCCCCCACAACCACATCACTCACTCCCTCCAGCAGAAGCACTGCTCCATCCAAACTCTGCAGCCAGCCCTGGAGTTCAAAGTGAACACAGAGCACAGTCTGGAGGGAGAGGAACAGGGGTCAGGATTTAGGGAGGAGGTAGAGCAAGCTTCCAGTTCACTCTGACAAGAGATAACACTGCTGACTGTTAGCCGGGGGGGGGGGGGGGGGAGACGGAGGGGTTTTTTTAGGACCCGGCAGAGGCACAGGCGGAGACTCTGCAGCTCTCTCCCTCTGCTCCAAATCGGAACACTTTGCAAGTATGTAGAAATGATCCCCCTGCAGATCTGCTGGAAGGGGATCCACAGGTGTCACAAGGCAGTACAACTAGCTCTCCTCTCCTGCAAGTGCCCAGGCCCCACTTGTGAAGTGATGGAGCACGGGCCCAGTACAGGAGGGCTGGCTGTACTTACTCATCAGCGGCCCTGTCTATGTCATTCATTGACAAGTGATCAGTACAGCAATGCATTCATTTTGATGTGAAGCGCTATGATTGTTGAGCACTGAGAGGAAGCATCCTGTTTCAATGTGCTCTCAAAATTGAAACCATAGTGCTCATAGCAAGGATTAGTGAATCTGCCTGGGTTTGGTTTAAGAACAGTTTTGCGAATCTTGCTCGAAGGTTGAAGCTTGCAAACCAAATTAAAGTGTATGGGAGTTGGAGGAGCAAATCCTGTTATTCGGTTCTGGCTATTTGTAGGGCTAATAAACAAGCAGTTATTAATAAAAGAACATGGAAAGATGAACAGTGTAATGGGAGGCATTTACCATTGCCAAAATTAAGAAAAAAATATATATATTTTTCCCTACAAAGAACTGCTAGCTCTCCCTAACAGCTCCAACACACACTGAGAATATGGCTGCTGTGAGGCCATCATTTTATGGAAAGGGAACTGGGTTATAAATTATTAGCTTCTGTAACTCATCTAATAAGGGGCAAAGGTTATGCACTGCGTCATAGGTTTTCCTTATTTCTGGCCGCAAATCTGCAAAATTTTAAAAGTTCACAATTTTAAAACTTTGCAAATACCAGGGATTTGCCATGACCCCATAGTAGCAGTATGCCCATCCCTAATACTCAATGATGTTTTACATTTGGTAGTGAAGTTGATAACAAAAAATCTCCAGTTTGGTTGTTATAAAGAGCAGGAAGATACAAACAAGAATGTGAGGTCAAAAAAAGCACAGAGAACTCCTAATAATAAGAAGAAATTAGAGATGGTAAATGGGTAAAAGTTAAAGAAAACTTCTGTGTGTGATGACGAGAAGCACTTCTGACAGTTGTGCTCATTACCACCAAAAAGTTAATGTCACCATGGCCCAAAACCCTATTTAATAACTACAAGTGATGCTTGATTGTATTACACCACTTGCAAGGATTGGTCCATGTGTGCTGTCTCTAATTATTTGAAGTGGATCTGAGCTCTAACACTAAAAAGTCATGTCAGCTTTAAAGCTTATAACTACCATATCAAAAACAAAACAATGTTCTTGGTGGACACATCACATAAATGTCACACCATATCCCAAATAATACACATAAAAATAGAAGGTCTTAAGAACATTTTTTTTTTTTTTTTTTTTTGTGAAGAAGGTATATTTTACATTTTTATGTATCTTTAGTCTTGTGAATGTATAAATAGTAGTACATATAAGAGATGTATGATGATGTAACGATTCCCTGTGCAGAGTGAACTCTTGGCTTCCATTCAGTTCTTTATTGGTGGTCTTTTCCCTTCTTTTAGTTATAGTCACTTAATAATTTCATTGCTTTCTGGTTCTGGTTTTCCCATCTACTCTTTTCTCTGAATGACAGCTAGCCCACTTGGCTGGTCCTGGGAACCTTGTGGCTGGATCAAGGTTTACTATTTTTGGGGGAGGGGGACCTGACTTGCACTTCAATATGAAGTGCAACTATAGTTCAGCACTTTCAGTTAACACTCATGTCACTTCTGGTTTAAGTCGGTGAGGTCATTACATTTCAGACGTGAAACGTGAGGTATGGCAGGAGATAAATAGAGGCAGGTGATACGCTGCCCTCCTCTTTCTGCTGAGGCATAGTTTACTAAGAGGATGGTCCCCCTGCAACATGAAAGAACACTGCTGAGGATCATCACACATCCTGAACACATCAGTGGAAGGCATATATTGGAGGCACACTCCACTTTACACTTTCCCCTTTAACTGTTACCCCTCCCAGTGGGAGGGATAATGAGTTAATATTTGCTTTTAAGGAGTGAGAGGAGCCAGCCTCAGGGAGTTTGGGAGTGGTCAGGTCTTTTTTTTCCCACCATACATTCACAGACTGTTTGGATCGAAGGAATGTGCCTGGGCATGGGGACCAGGAATAAGGTGTGTAGTGCAGTTAGTGGTGTCCTAAAAATATACATAAAATATCATACATTATGTATGATTTTTTTTGCTTATCT
The DNA here is from genome assembly GCF_042186555.1 of Aquarana catesbeiana. Lineage (NCBI taxonomy): Eukaryota > Metazoa > Chordata > Amphibia > Anura > Ranidae > Aquarana > Aquarana catesbeiana. The sequence continues at coordinate 397,613,294 of NC_133325.1, forward strand.
ACTTCATGTTTTCCTTATAAGAGGCTGTCTATGAACTGCACATCCATTCTTTAAAAAGTGGATAGTGTTCCATAAAACGCACTGGATGAACAGTTATGTGTGCAGAAAATAATGATGTTGTCTGGAAGAAATGTATGGATACACATTTCAGCTATTTGTATGTGGTCATTTGTATTAGTATATTTTGTCAATATATTGCATTATACATTATATAATGACTGAACCCATTCTCTTTTTTTTGAATATGTAGGGAGCTCTTTTTATTTTGATATTATGCAATGATGTAATATTTTTAAGCTTATTGACATTTATTGTAATTTAGTTCACAGATCTAATTATTGCTATCTTTTCTTTTTGTGTGTATAGTTCTAAAGCTTAGCTAAGCTCCAAAACAAAAATATATTTTAACTTACCAATCCATAGATATGGTGGTTGCAGTAGTTTTTGCTTTTGAAGCTAAGAACATTTTCAGCAAGTACAGGAAAATACCCATTGATCTTGCCAGAATTGCAGTGTCCTTGACCCAAGAGCGCAAACATTCTTGTCCTCATTGTGTAAACTGCTATTCCCATCAATCAGTATACAAAATAGGGGGAAAGGCCCCAAAAACAAGTAGGTAGTAGACCACAAAATTGTACTACTGCAAAAATACACTTTATTATGGACTAAAAAATGTGAAAACAAAAATGAAAAGCACAATTAACACCTCCACCCACCACCAAAAATGACAACGTTGTCAATTCTAAAATATAGTAGAATCTGGACCGAGGAAATAATAGGGTCACTAAGGCTCCACACTCACCAACAGTATTCCTGGGCTCACAATGGAGCATGTAAGAGTACAGCAATAGACATAATATAGGAATTGGGAGCACTGTAAGGTGGCGAAGCAATGGTGACCACATCCATACACTCATAAAAAATAATAAATACTGTAGTGGAACATCAGTACAACATCTATAATGATGGATCACAAATGAGCATTTGTGATCCATCAAAAAAAATTGAAAGCCAATACTCAGGAGGGATTTCATGCACCAAATCTCTGGACCACAATTTAGTAAAAGTCGGGAGGGTCTTATTGTGAGTATATTATAATATGGATTTGTATATAGTCGAGAGAGTGTGGCGTACTGCATCCGCAAAGAAGACTGACAGTTGGAGCTTTGTGAGCCAATTCAACAAAGGAACGAGCCATAGGCCAATCTGACCTGTATTGTGACCCAAAATTGGCCATGCATTGACCGTCTGGCAAAAGAAGATTATCAAATAGCGGTGAAAGTGGGCTCAGATCAGTAAAAAGTACATACGGACTTCCTCGACAATACCATTTACGCAACGAGGCTACTGTTAAAGGTGAGACAGTGGAAAGGGTCTGAAATTTACCACTGCCAAGGTAGTGCTCTCAATTCTTCTGGGGACACGTCTTGCTCCAATATTATAGAGGCTTTTAGTAATGGATGCGGAGACCAGTCTAACATGCGTGAAAACAATGCTGCGGCATTATAAAGTTCAAAGTCAGGGAGGCCCACCCTGCCTGAAAATTTTGGGTAACATATTACCTTATACTTTATGCGGGACAAACTATGTCACCAACATAGGCGTGCGCACAGGGTGTGCCGGGTGTGCCCAGGCACACCCTAATCCCCCTGCGCATTAGTGTTATCGTTCTGTGTAGGGAACATGGGAAAGATCTCCCTCTTACCGCCTCTGCCATAAGAGAAGTGTTTATCCTTTTCACTTTCACTATGCCAGCAGGGACATCAATGTGCCGGAGTCATATATATGTAGATACATACACATGGATGTGTGTTTGAACTTAAGGGTGCACACCCTAATGCATTAGGCTGCGCACACCTATGGTCACCAAATAAAAAAGTGTTGCAAGAGAACATAAAGTTTGGAAAAATGTGACTGGGACGGAAATGGGAATAGTCGGAAAAATATAAAACAATTTCTTATGAAGCCAACCCACGCACCTGTGGGCTGGCTTCATAATCCTCCTAGGAAGAGAGTTCAGGCCTTAGATTCGGAGACAGCTCCGCCCCGGCAGAAAGGAAGTCTGGCCTGGGAGGTCGGGTGGTTGTACTTTTTTGTTACCTTTAAATAAAAGTGGGCTGCCATGCCCTAAGGCTGCATTCACACCTGAGAATAGCATTTTCGAGCGTTTCTTCTGGCGTTTTGTCGTGCGTATTTGAGTGTTTGTATACAGCGTTTTCCGGCGTTTTTTGAGCTTTGGCATTTTTTTTTTTAGCCAATAGGAAACATGATCATCTCTTTCATCATTTGTTGCTATGTTTTTAGATTTTTTTCATCTGTTTCCTGGGTGAATATTCTTCTTCCGGTTCATCATTGTGCTTCCTGCTCCATGTGTTTGTATTGTCCTTTGCAAAGATGAGTGATGATGAGATGGTGTGTTTTGTGGCAGCAGCCGCTGTTATGTCTTATTTTCTGCATGAAAGAGAGTGGAGAAAGAAGAGGGCACGCAGATACTGGATTCACCCCGTAATTGCTGATCGAGAAGAGAGAGGCCAATTTTGGGTCATGTACAGTGACCTACGTGATCATGAAGATACATTTTTGGACTACACTAGGATGTCCATAAAAAGGTTAGTAAAACGTATTTGGATTCATGATGTTTGACATTGTTCCTTTCTTATCATGTCCACTAATAAACCCCACTCTTTTTTGATCACAGCTTTGATGAGTTAAAGCGGAGTTCCACCCAAATTTTGAACAATATCTGTATGTATTCTCTTCCTTGCCTAGATGCTGACATACGGTTTAAAAAAATTTAAATCGCCGTAATTACCTTTTATTTTTCTATTCTTCTTTGCACTTCCTGGTTCTCCTCCCGTGGGAGTAGGCGTGTTTCTAGCCTCTCCCAGACTCCTGGGAGCTAGTCTCAGGCTTCCCAGGATGCCACTGAGTATGTGCGGGAATGAGCAGTGAATGCTGGGAGCACAGCATTCACCACATCCAGGAAATAAATGCTTGTGGGCTTCAAATGCCCACAATGAAGATGGAAACCGCCTGCAGTGAATAATATAAGTTATTCTTTCCGACGAAATCTGACACAGGCGGACATATTACACACAATATGTGAGTATGTAATGCTGAGAAGAAAAGTTTGTGAATGAACGCAAAAAAAAAAAAACGATACATAGGTGGACCCCCACTTTGATGGGTTTACTCAGTAGTCGGTTGCAATGAATGGATACATATTTCTGTAACGGTATACCCCCTGTAGAACGACTAATCATCACACTGAGGTAATTTTTTCTTATTTTTTGTAATTTTTTAAAGACTGATACATGAAGAACCCAAGATTTAAATTTTTGTATATGCATAAAATAAACACCAAACACACATTTTTAAAGCAAAAAAAAAACACTTTACTTTTTTTTAAATATAAAATATTTTTCAAATATAAATTTTTCTGTTCAATTATTTTTTATTCCAATATACAGCTCAACAATATAAAAAAAGAGATAGAGCTAACGTAGCTCATAAAACAACAACAACAAAAAAAATTTAGAGCTGATGAAAAGTTTGGGAGGAGTTGACTGCCTCATTTGCTGACATCACCACATTCATGGCATGACCATAATGTGACCAGGTGGAGGTAGAGGGATTTTCATTATGCTGCCAATTAGAAGGTGGTGGTGTTGGCAGAGGAAGGTAATTAGAAGGTGGTGGTATTGGCAGAGGAAGGTAATTAGAAGGTGGTGCTGTTGGCAGAGGAAGGTGGGTGGCAGAATGTGGTGATGACAACCGAGGTGGTGCTGGCAGATGGGGTGGGGGGAGATTTGCATATGGACCATAAGGTGGTGGAGGTTCTGAAGACCTATATGTGGTGGTTGGTGGAATAAAAGTCGTGATGTAACGGATGGTATCTGCCAACATGTCTGCCTGGAGTTCTGATGGTACCTTCTCCATCAGACCTTACAGACACCTTGCAGAAACCAGCACATGCGACCTGTTGCTGTTCATTCTTTCAGACATACTGGCCATAATGTTCAACGTTCGATTAAAATCAGGTTCAGGAACCCTCCTTCTTGTTGCTCTAGCAGGTACACGAGCACATATGGGTGGTGTGAACTCCTCGTCTCCCACAGGTGTTGCAGATGTCGAACGTGCTGGAGTTGACAATTGGCTCTCCGGCTCTTGGCCTGCTTGATCACCTGATGCTTGGCTTGCTTGCTCACTGGCAGACGCTTGGCCTGCTTGTTGACTGTTAGCATCTGTGTCCAAATCATTATTTGGAGTACTATCCTCCCAGCAGTTTTCAGTACTGAAAATAGAAATTAATTATTACAACTTTCTCTTCACATTTTGTTTAATGACATTCGTACAGATGATAGCTTACCGCCCTAAAGCCAGCAATGGCCGAAGGAACTCCAACTCTTTAGCATGCATGTATTCTCTAGGAGCACACGCCGCAGATCCACTCCTAAATTTCCTGAGTAGTCTTAGATGTCGAGTGTAGGCATCACGTATACTCTTCCACTTCATTTTGAGCGTTTTAACTGTAAAAAAACAAATTAAAATATATATATTTATTTCTTTGTAGGTACCTAGCAACTGGACAATCATTAGCAAGTCCACACTATGCCTTTCGGGTTGGAAAATCAACAGCAAGTTACATAGTCCGTGACACCTGCTCTGCTATTTGGGATGTGTTGAAGGATATTGTGTTTAACAAACCTACAGCAGAAGAATGGTCACAGATCTCTGACGTTTTCTGGCAACGCTCCAACTTCCCCAATTGCGTTGGAGCGATTGATGGGAAACATATTCGGATCGTAAAGCCCATGGATAGCAGAAGCCAGTATTTTAACTACAAGAAATATTTTTCTTTTGTTTTAATGGCAGTGGCTGATGCTAATTATTGCTTCCGTTATATAGATATTGGGTCGTATGGCAGCAGCGCTGACTCTACTATTTTTGGGAATTCTTCATTTGGACACATGCTGCGTACCAATAGTCTGGACCTTCCGGAAAACAGTCCACTCCCGGGCACAAATGGCCCTCCCCTACCCAGTGTTTTTGTGGGGGATGAGGCCTTTGCTCTGAGTGAGCATCTTCTACGGCCTTATTCGGGGCAAAATCTAACTGTGCAGAAGAGTGTTTTCAATTATCGGTTAACGAGAGCACGTCAAGTTGTCGAATGTGCATTTGGCATTTTAGCAAACAAATGGCGGGTCCTGCACACTCCCATTGTTCTAAACATGCAAAATGCGGTCTGTGCTGTTAAAGCTGCATGTGGCTTGCATAACTTTGTAAGGCAAAGGGATGGATTTGAGTTTGAGGACCCATTACATCAGAACATGGAAAGAGCTCATTGGACTGGTGTTCGTAGAAGCAGACAAGGTACACATGTCAGGGATCAATTTGCGTCCTACTTTATGTCTCCAGCAGGACAGGTCCCATGGCAGCTTGAGGTAATTGAATAATTTTAAATCTTTAGTTGTTTGTTAATAGAACCATATACTATGCTGTACTGAATAATTAATAAAAATGCTTAATGTATTGATAAGAAGTCTCATGTTTTTTTTTAAATAAATATTTATTTTTGTGTGCAGTATCCACTAGGGGTCAGAGTGTGCCTTCATGTATTTGTGACATGCTAACATTACTATACTCATACTCCTATGCATTAGGTGCTTATACTTATATAAGAAGGAGGCAATAGATGTGCCATTCCAGTTCATCCTGGCCACATTCCTACACACATGCAATTTGTGTGTACACATATGTGGCCATAGTGAACTGTAATTGCACATCTATTGTCTGTTTTCTCATATGTATGATCTTGTAAGCAATGCATAGGAATATAAGCATAAGCTAGTACTGTTTTTCTGGTGCTAAGATTCTGTTATTTATAATGTACTAAATAACAATCATCATATTATCTTCCTATGGTCGGTTATGTTTGCAGGGGTTTATCTTACCTTTATCATCCTTCACACGGGCATTTAGGTCTGTCCAGTTTGTGAAAACTTGGCAGCAAATCTGGTTCCATGCCCTCCTCTTGCTCGCTCGCAGCTTGTAGCATGGATCTCTGGAATCATAGAGACAGGGGTGCTGCTTTACCATTCTAATAAAGCTCTCCTGATCTAAAAGACATACTGTCTCATCCACTTCACTCTCTATATTGCTGGCCTCCATGTCTTCTAACCAAAAAATGGTGATATGTGCACTTCCTGTGTATGTTTTATGTCATTTACTTTATGTAAATTTATTTCACTTGAGCAGATAAAAGCCACAAAACGCCTGTAGAAACGCTCAACGTCGCGCTAGACGCTTGAATCGAGCGTTTCCATTCGTTTCTATGGGAATACAAACTCTCCAAAAACGCCCAAATATGCCCGATTCGCTCGACAAAAAAGGGTCCAGAACTTGTTTGAGCTTCAGGCGTAGGGCTTTAGGCGACTTGGAGTGGAGATGTGAACCATCTCCATAGAGAATAATGTATTTTTTCCCCTCAAGTGTTTTGTAGCTTCAGGCTTCAAGCTACAAAACGCTCAGGTGTGAATGGGGCCTAAAAGTGCTGGAGAAGTTCTGCAGGGAGAGTACGGTCTTCCATAACAACCAGTGAAGTGTCGTCTGGATGGTGGGGCTGCTATGAAGAGGTGGCTCAAAAAGAGGGCTGGGATGCCCGAGAGTCTTTCATTTCACCCTGTGACTGCATGGGGAATACAGCAGGAGAGAGCAATAGGCTGACCGGGAGTTCAACCAGTGCAGACTGGGATAGTATGGCCAGAAGAACATCAGCAACTGTGGAAGTCAGGAATGATAATGAGAAATGTATTTCTGATAACGCTGATAATGTTCGTGATAAAGGTGTTGAGAAGTGTAGTACTGACCAGAGCAATGTTTCAGATGCTGTTGAGCCTTTTGGTCTGTCTAGGTCTTATTGGGCGGATGTAGTGCAACAGAGCAAAACCTATTGGGATGATTTGGCCGAGAGACTAATAGCAGTGCTGGAAGAAAGTTCTGTGGCTAACTGTCTAGTGGACACTATGGCTGCTCTGCCAGGAGAGGCACCTGCTGAACAGCCTATAGATCAAGGGGCGTTAGGTTGCAAGAGAACATAAAGTTTGGAAAAATGTGACTGGGACAGAAATGGGAATAGTCGGAAAAATATAAAACAATTTATTATGAAGCTGGCTTCATAATCCTCCCAGGAAGAGAGCTCAGGGCTCAGATTCGGAGACAGCTCCACCCGGCAGACAGGAAGTCTGGCCTAGGAGGTCGGGAGGGTCCCAGTAGGAGACCGTTTCAAGAGAAAGATACAGGAGGTTTCAGAGTCTAAGGCTGCAGGTGGCAGCCTGTGTGTGCACGTCTGTAGCAGGCAGATTTGGCCCGTGACCAAACAGCATGAAGCTGACGTTGAGTGAGCAAGGAGGCTGAAGTTTTTGTTTATACAGTGATGGTGGCCCCCCTGCGAGGGAAGATTACTGTTTGTAAATTTTTGTTACCTTTAAATAAAAGTGGGCTGCCATGCCCTAAAAACGCAGTCTGGAGTGGCAACGTTTCTGGAAAATGGCATGCACCACTTGAAACTAATCACACCGATATCTTACAATTGGTGAAGGAATTGGCGTTGGGCACAGATAGCGCTGGTCCAGATCATTGCATGCTGGAACCCGTGAGTGTCAAGAAACTGTATGTATTGCTGTTGCTGTGTGGAGCAAAGAGATCTGTGCTGTGTCTCAGCCTTAAGGAGACAGTACACCCAAAAAAAATTCTGAAGGAACTGTGTTTCTATTACTACAAAAAATGCATGTTGTTAACCATAGCAACAAAGCCAAGGTCAATCGTGAGACCGATGGTGGATAGTGGAATGATCCTGATGAGAGTCCTGGCTGGTGGGCTCAAGAGGAACCGTTACAGCCAGTTGGAGAGTGCTGGAGAAGTTCTGCAGGGAGAGTACGGTCTCCCATAACAACCAGTGAAGTGTCGTCTGGATAGTGGGGCTGCTATGAAGAGGTGGCTCACAAAGAGGGCTGGGATGCCCGAGAGTCTTTCATTTCACCCTGTGACTGCATGGGGAATACAGGAGAGAGCAATAGGCTGACTGGGAGTCCAACCAGTGCAGACTGGGATAGTATGGCCAGATGAACATTAGCAACCGTGGAAGTCAGGAATGATAATGAGAAATTTATTTCTGACAACGCTGATAATGTTCAGGATATAGGTGTTGAGAAATGTAGCACTGACCAGAGCAATGTTTCATATGCTGTTGAGCCTCTTGGTCTGTCTAGGTCTTATTGGCCGGATTTAGTGCAACAGAGCAAAACCTATTGGGATGATTTGGCCAAGAGCCTAATAGCAGTGCTGGAAGAAAGTTCTGTGGCTAAATGTGTAGTGGACGCTATGGCTGCTGTTCCAGGAGAGGCATCTGCTGAACAGCCTATAGATCAAGGGGCGTTGGCTGTTGCAGAGATTAACCCTCTCAGGTCTGAACGAGTGTAAAAGCACAGCAGAAGTCTTGTCCACAATGCCAAGGACACAAGGGAAAAATTATGTGGTGTATTTTGTGACAGATGTGCTTAAAGAAATACTAGATTTATGCAGTGTACAGCCAGTATACCATATATACTTGAGTATAAGCTGACCCGAATATAAGCCGAGGCACCTACTTTTACCACAAAAAACTGGGAAAACTTATTGACTCTAGTATAAACCTAGGGTGAGAATGCAGCAGCTACTGTAAGTGGAAAAGAGGGTCAACAATGCCCACTTGCAGCCTCACTGTGCCCATTTGCATGCCTCAGCCTCCCTCACTGTGTCCATCTGCATTGCCTCAGCCTCCCTCACTGTGTCCATTTGCATGCCTCTGCCTCCCTCACTGAGTCCATTTGCATGCTTCAGCCTCCCTCACTGTGTCCATTTGCATGCCTCAGCCTCCCTCACTGTGTCCATTTGCATGCCTCAGCCTCCCTCACTGTGTCCACCTGCATGCCTCAGCCACCCTCACTGTGTCCATCTGCATGCCTCAGCCTCCCTCAGTGTCCATCTGCATGCCTCAGCCTCCCTCACTGTGTCCATCTGCATACCTCAGCCTCCATCCTGATCAGCATCTGCTGTTGTGCCGGCGTTATGATCTCCCGGCGCTGTCCCCATCTGCAGCCTTATTATCTCCCGGCGCTGTGATATATTCAGTCTACTCGGCGGCCGTGCAGTGTACCAAAGCCCCGCCTCCTCCTCGTCCTCATCCGTGACGGAACACTGACTCGGTTTCCCAGCAGTGAGTCAGTGTTCAGCCTATCACGGACGAGGAGGAGGCGGGGCTTTGGTACACTGCACGGCCGCCGAGTAGACTGAATATATCAAAGCGCCAGGAGATAATAAGGCTGCAGATAGGGACAGAGCCAGGAGATAATAAGGCTGCAGTTGGGGACAGCACCGGGAGATATTAAGGCTGCAGTTGGGGACAGCGCCGGGAGATAATAAGGCTGCAGATGGGGACAGCGCCAGGAGGACTCGAGTATAAGCCAAGGGGGGCATTTTCAGCACAAAAAATGTGCTGAAAAACTCGGCTTATACTCGAGTATATACGGTATGTCTTGCCGTCATCTCCTATGTTTGGAGAACTGGTACCATGGGGTACGACTGATTGGAGCTGGATATTCCAGGCTGTATTGTGCAGAAATCGCAAATGGTGGGATAATTTAATGCAATGTTTTGTGCTAATGTGGAAAGTTGTCTCACAGTGTGCTGGATTGCTTCATACAAAGGTTGTATATGAGAGGCACTCTGGAGCACTGTTGGACAAGACAGAGGTATCGAAAATACCAACAGTAACGGAAATGGTAAAAGAAACTGGTGTGGAAAAATGTGTTGAAAAATGCTTGTTGCAAGAACAGTCGCTGATGGAGTGTTGGACAACAGGGGGCAATGTGAAACTGTGGGAAGGTCCCATGGGAAGTAACTGCTGGCCTGTGTGTGTGTGGTCCCTGCTCAGACACTGTCCTAGCAAGCGATGGGACAGGAGTTCCTGGTGGTGTTGACAATTCTGAATTGTGCGTTTTTGAGAAGTTGGTGGCCAAGGGTAACCGCACAGGTATTAGCGAACCTGAAAAACAGATAGTGCTGGATGGAGGTCAGTCCCTGACAGTGGGTGTAGAAGAAGGCCCCCTACAGTCCTGGGAGAGTAGGTCTGGGGGAGGTGAAGAGGAAGGTAGAACGGCCATTAGAGAGATCAGTGGGACCCCAAAGGTCAGGAAGAAGTGCTGCTGGAAGCACACCCGGAAAAAGATGTGGGTGAGAGCTGGCACAGAGGTGCAAAGTTAAGGAGGATAGGTTGGTGTGTTACGCCCCCTCCGGGGTCGAAGCAAGGGTGGGATATGTGGAGATGTGACCCCTGTGTCAAGGTGTATATTGGCAGGTTACACCTGATTTTGGTAGGCTTGCTTTATAATCCTCCCAGGAAGAGAGCTCAGGGCTCAGACTTGGAGACAGCTCTGCCCGGCAGACAGGAAGTGTGGCCTAGGAGGTCAAGAGGGTCCCAGTAGGAGACGGCTCCAAGAGAAAGAGACAGAAGGTGTCAAAGTCTAAGGCTGCAGGTGGCAGCCTGTGTGTGCACGTCTGTAGCAGGCAGATGTGGCCAGTGACCAAACAGGACAAAGCTGACAGTGAGTAAGCCAGGAGGCTGAAGTTTGTGTTAATACAGTTGTAGCGCTGGTAGATTTGCAATCTACCGCAGGTTAGGTAAATTTAGTAAATTGTGTGATAGGAAGGTTAAAAGTTCGCCTCTGTTCCAGCTTGGCTGACATTGTGTGTGCTTCCGTGCTGACCGGTGGGTGTCGCTGTTACCACGTTGTGTTGGAAAGGCAACTTGTCAAAGTGTATAGATGCTCCTCTGTCTCGGAGACAAGCTCAGTGGAGGTGGTCCTCCGAGTTGCATTCTGGGAAGAGGGTATTTATGGGACAGATGCCATGTTCTAGGGTTCGTTTTACAGCCACCTGCTGGCCCTCCTGGCCGACAGGTATGCGTTAAGGAGCTACCTCATGGTCCTCCGATTGGGAGGCCCACGATGCTGCGGCGCAGGGGTGGACCCAGAGGCTTGTCTGGGGCCTACCACCGCGGCCGAGGAATGGTCCTGAGCTGTCAGTCCTGTGTGACGAAGCTGGACGACCGAGGAGAGCCCAGGGGAGGACCTGTCTTAGAGGGATCACGCAGCGTGCTGTTCTATAGAGGGGCCTGGTGACTCGGTCAAAGGACGTATCCAAAAGAAGTAATCATACAGCATAGTGTTGCCGGTTCAGCTTAAAGGTTCAGGCACTGTGACTGACTTTCACTACAGAGAAAATCTGATACATCCTGTGGCAGAGGATAGTACGGATTTACCCCCCAAATAAGTCTGTGGCAGAGACTTTTGATTCGTGCTGCGTACTGGCTGCTAGACCGGTGAGAGAGGCCTATCCAGACGAGCAAGGAGTGTGTCCCACGAGGGGAGCGCATTCCACCTAATTATCTAAATTCTACCAGGACATTAGTTACTAAGATTCTATAAGAAGATATTTGAGTTTCTCCTGAAAGTTTCCTTTTCCGCCTCTTTCCTGCTACTTCCTAAAGTTTGTTTGTTCAATAAAGCACTGAAGACGTACTTCAGTGTTGGTGCGTGTGTCGTCCAGAGGTAAACTCAACGGAACCCCTAGACCCGGTGCCGGTAAAACCAAGGGAAGCAAGGTGAAGGTAACAGAACCGCTCAAACCAGCAGCTCCACCGTGAGTTAGTGCTACACAGTGATGGTGGAACCCCCTGTGAGGGAAGATTACTGTTTTAACTTTTTTGTTACCTTTAAATAACAGTGGGCTACCATGCCCTAAAAACGCAGTCTGGAGTGGCACGTTTCTGGAAAATTGCATGCACCACTTAACACCTAATCACCCCGATATCTTACAGTAGCAAGAGATCTGAAGATTTTCCTGAGTAGAGGGCTATAGTTCTAGGAGACGGGAAGGGATAGCCATTCCTACGTAAGTTATGGATCTACTCTGCCAGCGGAAAGAACAATTGGATTGGAGAGAAGAAAGAACAGTACTCAGAAAAGTAACATTTAACGCTTCTGTTTTAGCTAAGTTTAAATTAAGATTGCTAAAAGATTCAAACCATTGCATTTTGACCAAGATTGATGGGATACTAAAGTGAGGTTGAGTGACACAAAGGAGTAAATTGTCCACATAAAGAGAAAGTTTGCAGTGTGTCGATGGTGTCAGGATACCATTGATAGAATCGTTACACCGGATCGCTTGGACCAAGTGCTCGATAACTACAGCAAATAAAAGTGGCGACAACTCTGGCGGGTGCCATTGGAGATTGAGAAAGAATCTGGTGTAATCGCATTGACCAAAAAGGAAGCAGAAGGGGAAAAATATAATGACATAATACAGGTGAGCATGTGAGGGCCCATACAAATTTGCTCTGGAGAAAAACGTAAGAAATGCCAGTTGACTCGATCAAAAGCTTTCTCTGTGTCGAACGAGAGAAGGCAGGCCAGAATCTTATGTTGTTTAATGTAAGATATACTGTAAGGTGTATGGTCTTCCTGGTGTTTTCTCTGGCTTCATGTCCGAGAATGAAACCCATGTGATCTCTATGGATAAGACCCAGAAATAAAGGTGATAGGCGGTTGCCAAGCACTTTAGTGAACAGTTTCAAGTCGACATGCATAACAATGAATCATTGCCCAGCTTTGGCAAGACCACAATCTGAGCTTGCAAAAGGAGGAAGAATGGAAGGTGGAAATTGTTAAGTCTGGAACCGTGTTTAATGAATATGTCCCGAAGAACACATTCCAATGCTTCCCATTGAGTCAAAGGAAAGGTCGTGTCGGAAGCCTGGGTGTGCAAAAAGTCCCTAATCACCTGAGAAATAGTCTATACATAGAGCAAATCCACTAGGAGATTGTCATTCAATTGTCATGAGCGGCAACTGGAAGGAAGGGGGAGTCTTCCCAGGGTTAAATTCACTGGGGAATAATCTGGTCACCACCTAAGGCCCATGGAAGAGGCTAGATCATAGTCGAAAAGTGGTTGTGAGATAAAAACCAAATAGAAACTGCAATTTCTCTCGGTCGGGTGCAACACTCGCCACACATCCACTAGTGAAAGTGTACTCAGGTGATCTTATATTTTAGCCCAGTGGGTAGAAGATAGAGAAGATTTACCAGTTGATGAATCCAATTGAGGAATTAATAGGACGCCCCCCCCCACGAACAGGTTACCGGAGCCGAAAATGTTCCAGGCACTTGACAATAGATGAGATGAAACGTAGCTGATCCTGGTTAAAGTAGTAGATATTGTATGTATTTCAGTTTCGTTAAAAGATAATGGCCAAGAAGATCTACAGATGTGTCTAGCATTTCAGGGGCAAAAGAGCGGTGGAAAGCTATAGTCATCCCTTTAAACTTTGCCACATGATTCATACTATGGAACCAGGTAAAGTATTCATTACGAAGTTGTGGGATCTTATCGGTACGGAAGTGGACTTCTTGCAAAAGTAGAATTTGAGGTTTGGCTTTATGAAAATGGTAGAAAAGCTGGCTGCATTTCTCAGGTGCATTCAAACCTCTGCGGTTGAGAGAGAACATTATAGGATTTGCCATATTGAACAAAAAAACATGAATAAATAGACAGTCCAAAAGAGCTCAAGAGAATGGATAAAAAGAACAGGCAAGAGAAAGTAGGAAAAGAAAACAGGAAGAATGGAGAGGGGGATAATGGGATGAAGATACCACCATGGGCATCTACTTCAGGGGCAACCCTAAAGACAATACAGGCCTCATAATAAGTTAAAGTGAAACCCATAATCCATAACAACTTGACAAAAAATGATATTCTTTAGCAACGAACATACATTCCACATTAATAATTATACTACCAAAATTAGTGTGTGCTATAAATTGCCTCCAGCATTGCTTCTGTTTCTTCTTACTGGAAGCTGCATTTTGCTGAAGCCCAGAGCCCCAAAACAGTTACATTCCAGGAATGTAGGAAATGCAAACTGTTACATTTGATTGTGTCCTCAACCCAACTATCAAACCATCAAATGGCTGATGTCATACCTGATCACATGTGCAGCATCATGGCAGTTGCAGTTCAAACAGAAGCAGCTTCCTTGGCTGTAAAGAATATGAGGGCTTAATTCTGCTTTAAGGCTATCTGCAGATCGGACTTTACAGACTCAGCAGTGCCTAAAAATGGAGAACAACTGGGCATGTGCAGTGCACGGTGAGACAGTGTATTACTGGGTTTTAAACAGTATAGGCACTTATTTTTAATGTTTTACATAGCTATACCTGCAAAAGGGGCCAGCCTGAAGTGATCTAGCAGGACTTCATTTTCTGACTAAAGTTCCACTTTAACTGTGCCAGATAGGGAGGCATCAAACACATCCAACTAACACAAACAATATAAACAAATTTGAGATTAGTACTCCCTCCTGTGATTGCAAGAGAGGAATACACTTCTACTGGAGGCCTAAGCAGTATCACTACAGGATACAACAGAATCAGGGGCAAAATAGGTGCTGAACACCCTAAAGTGGGAAACATGGAAAGTACATGGATCAACCCATCCCGACAGGGCTACAGGAAACAACAATATGCCATGGAGAGGTGACTGGGGAGAGGACCGTGGGGGCTTCTGGGTGTGTTCCACAGCACCACAACATGGAGGAACAAACTGTAAATAGCTCGTAATTGTTGCAAAACAATCAAATATGTGAAAAGAAGAACAGAAGCTAAATAAATATTGATCAGAAGTAAAGGTGCTGCAGCATGCGGCATCGGCAGCTCAAATGACTGAGGCACAATCACTGCAGGTAAAGATTCCAAACCCTGCATAGGGAGTCAGACTTCAGGTGGATTATGCTTGGAGGACCAGCATCTCTTCTTGCGGGAACGCTTCTGCCATCCTGTAGAGATGGTTAGACCAGGTGTCACAGTTTTGAGGAGCCAGCAAGAAAGATTTAGGAAGCTCAAATGTTATGCGAATGGTAAGGAGGTTTCCCAGGGTACGGAAAATTGTCAATTTGCCCTCATGAGAAGCTTTAAGTTGAAATGGAAAGTTTCAATGGTATTTGACGTGTTTAGCCTGCAGGGCTTCCATCAGAGGTTTCAGGGCACTTTGCTTCTCCAGGTTCTGTTTGGATAGATCTGGTAACAGCATGACGGGCCTCATTAAAGAGAAAGGTATTCTGCATGTGGGCTACCTGCATTATCTCCTCCTTCACCTTGTAAAAGTGCACCCAGCAGATGACATCCATGGAAAATGTAGAGTTAGGAGTTTGGGGACCCAGAGCCCTGTGAATGTGGTCCAGTTCCAAAGGAGGGTACTTAGGTTTTTGCAAAAACTGGTTAAATATCACCAGGTCAGCGGAAGCCAGATCTTTGGTCTCAGAGCCCTGTGAATACGGTCCAGTTCCAAAGGAGGGTACTTAGGTTTTTGCAAAAACTGGTTAATGATCACCAGGTCAGCGGAAGCCAGATCTTTGGTCTCAACAGTCTAAGGCAGGCCGCGGCTCTGTATATTATTGTGACAGCTGCGGTTCTACCGGTCATCCTGGCGATAAAAAAATCAGCTGGATTTATGTTCTTGTAAAACCTCATCCTGAGCAAGGAGTTTAACCAAAGTATGCTCTACAGACTGTTTAATGTAATCCAACCGTGAGCCCAAATCCCTCCTCAGATCAGATATCTCTTGGCAATAAGTATGCTCGTGATGTTTTACATAGCTTTCAAGGTCCTAATGAGTAGGGAGAGCCTTAATATAGGACTCAAGATCCTAGCCGTCACCAGATCTATAGGAGGCCTGTGAGGGGCTGCAGGACCTAGGGAAGCCACATTCTGAGTCCTGTGGGATCGGGTATGGTGCAAAACAATAAAACAGGCCCAAAAGAATGCCTCCCTAAGCTCCAAACAGAAGAGCAATAACAATCATAATATTTTTTTGAAAGGGGCAAGTCAGAGAAGGAATACCCCTCTAAAAGGATCATGGCCCACACCAGGGCATAGCATAAATGTCAACTGGAGAATTAGTGTGGAAAATTAATAACCACAAAGCTCTGCTTGAATAGAAGAAGTGCAATCAGTATCCCTCAGTTGGAAAAAGTGGTCAGGTAATTCAGTGGTGATATTGAGGTCCCCAGACAGTGTCTTGTCAAGCCACCCCATCCTCTGAGGAGGCTATGTGTTAATACAGTGGTGGAGCCCCATCCACAGTGAGCAATTTATTGGGGCATGGAAAACCTGTTTTAATCCTGTCTTAGACCTGTGTCAAGTAAAAACTTGCAGACTTCAGTGTATTACTTGAGAGTAGTTTGGGAAGATGAAAACGTTGAATTTTTAATTTAGAATTGGCTAATTGGCCGATGCTTTCTCAACTAAGCTAAGATCATGCCCCGTCTTGGAAACGAAGAAAGCGAAGCAGAAACAAATGGGACAGCACGCCTGGTATCAGAGGCCTGATAGGTACCCAATGCTACCTCTCAATTGGGTAGGTAGGTGGCAGATCTTTAAGATACAGTGGTGTTCTCAGGAGGTTTTCTGCAAAAACAGCTAACTGAGAGCCTTAACTTTTTCAGGGAGGCAGAAAATCTAAGAATCGTTCCTGCACAAATATCAGTGGCTCTGTCCTGAAGTTGATTAACTTGCTGCTTATAGACATACCCAGGCATAACCAGGGAGTCTGGGAATAAGGCATCTACTGAATTTCTCCAGATCATGCCTGATTAAGTTGCAAAACCAATAAGGCTGACACATTCTGGCATTTTAGTTTTGCACATAATGGGAATATTGATGACTAAAACTTTGAGTGTTAACTCTGAGCCCCATTGAAGTCAATGGAGCAGAATGAAAAAACAGTAATGGCTATTCTTGGGGCACATTTACCTGTTTTATCACAGTTACATGATGGTTTACATTTTTGAGTTTTTTCGAGATGTGCAAAGAGAGATCACACAAACACTTGAAGATATACCTGTATAACGTTTAATTGGGTAATCGCAGATATAGTGACAGAAGTAACAAATATAATAACATCAAAAGAATATATAAAGAAACTTAGCTGTAGGTAGAATATAGATGCTTTTTCCAAGAAGTCCCGTGTTATTACCAAGGCTTGGCAGATGATCAGGTCAATCACATGCTTATCACAGTTCTGTCAGGACTAGTTTATTCAAATTTTGGCTGTGGTATATATAGCCTAGTGGGTAAGTAATAACCAATTATAACTCAGCAAAAGTAGTATCACCCTTTAAGGAAGATAGCATACATTCCTGAAAGGACTTGGTGGGCTTGGCAATGTGGTCAGGTTGTAATGACATTCCTATAGCATTAGATCAAGGTTAAGGTAAAGCCATGTCCTTATATGGCCCCTTAACCAGATTTTAGAGGCAATCTTATACATTAGTGAGCCATAATCAATGAAAAATGAATTTCTCCAATGGTACCAAAGCAAGAAGATTTTTTTAAAGAATTCTGTTTGATGAGAAGCTGACATTTACAAAAGAAAAAAGCATGTTTAAATTGCCAGCAAAATTACAGCTTTCAGCCACCATGCCCTTCTCCTGGCCTATACTAGACCACATGCCCTATACATGGGGGGGTACCTTGCCGGGGGGGGGGCCCTTGTCCCCATGTTGATGAGGCCTTATATAGTCAGTGAACCTCCTCTCCCTATAAATCAGCTGTCATCTGCCGGACCTGTCATTCAATGGGAGTGAAGAGACGGGACCAGTGTGACTATTGGCGGGAATGTTTTCCTTTTGGGTGAGTCAGTGGGCATTGGACATCATGGTTGACATGGTTTTACATGTTGGACAATGTGATTTACAATGGATGTACATTGTGGGGCTTTTTTTTATATTAAAGGACTTTTCAAAAATATGATTTTACGTTGTATTTACACTTTGCAATTTTTTTTGGGGGGGGGGGATGAGTAGGGGTACTATGCATCCCCTACTCATTCACAGGGGGGATTGTATCTGGATGCCCCCTATTGGCTTCCGAATTCTAATTAGCTTCCTACCTACACACCACCACAATCACAGGGCCAAGGTTGTGGAGAAGAGGCCCTTGTCCTCAACAGCAAGGTACTCTACTCATGTTGAGGGATGTGGCCAGTATGGTTATGGGAGGGGGAGCATTCACTTGTCTCCCCCCTTTTCTGCATGCTTGCATACATGTCTGGCATTGACTTTTTTTTGGGGGGGGGGGTTTGTCGTGCTTTTTTTTCTTAATATTTGCATGGGGTTCCCCCTTAAAATCTATACCAAACCCTAAGAGCCATGGAAATGCAATTATTTTAGTAAACAGAAACTGCTAAATACCATTTCTCATCAGCAGTATGTAGCAGTCTTGTGACTTCTATCAGTGCCTGGTTAAAGTTTGTAGGAGATGTTTTCATACTGCACTGGCTGTCCTATCAGGATGAAGGACCCCTAACCCTCTGTCTGGACGGTGCTTGTTGGCCCTGTGCTGATCATATGCACTCGCCCAAGAAAAAAAACAACAACTCTCTAGCAATACACAGCACACCAAACTGAGCATGTGCAGCCGGACTCCATTTACTTTGTCTTATCTGGACATGTTTTGGAGTCAGTGGAAGAAGAGGAGGATCTGTGCATACAGGATCAAACAGCCTTTTTACACAATACAGAGGATTAACAGCTTAGGATCCACACTGAGTATAACAAGCATGCTTTACTGCATATACAGACTGATTTTACTGTTGTGGGTTTAGTAACACTTTAACTTTAACATAACCATAAGCTCATCCCTAATGGGGAAGTGTTACATTTTCTCTCAAACCTTATTTCTGTCTGAGAACCAGCTTGGGAGATTTTTCCACTTCCTTTTCCTGTGACACACATTACAGGGAGCACAGTTTTTACCAGAACAGAAAGACACATGCAGTAATAAAACATTTTCAAAACTTCTAGCCCTTTCTTCCCTCTTCGCTGTGTTTTTTCGCTTATTGACTGTTGTGATTTGAGCAATGAATACTTTGATGAAGAAATATTTAAAAAGTAGTCAATGGTCTTACTATTTGGGTATACATTTCACTCTTCCTTGTGTTTTAAACACCATCATGCACATTTGGACATATAAAGATTTTAGTGTACATGCCTGGTCATGATTACTTCTAAATGTCTCTGTCCATTTGGTCACTGCCTCATTACGTTTTAACAAGTATTGTAAAACTAAAAGTATTGTAATTAAGGAAAGCTAATTTTGTAGACAGATGTGTATGACTACAATTATGTGTAGTTTGTGCATTCCCCAAATCACAGGTTTATAATACCTTTTCTCTGCAAAAGTAACTATAAAGCTACCAAGCTCCTGCAGTGTTGTATGCACTTAATCTCTCCTAGTGGCATGTTTAAAAAGGAACACCAAGCTGAGGCAGGCTCATTAACTAAAATTCAATGCCATTAATAAGACTGTACCTTAGGTGCAAGTTGCTTTGTAAAATTATAAGTATATATAAGAGTGACATACTCATGAAATGAGGGAAGCCTAGAGGTATGTGGAGAATTACAGAAATTATAACCAACAATCTTGAGTGTATTTGATCATTACATAGTCAAAGAGAGGCCAAAGAGTAAGATGTAAGGCTAACCATATACATGACAATTGCCAAATGGGGATGTTCCCATTGTAAGTGAGCCCTAATAATTAACATAACTTTCTCCATTCTATCCTGCATTTAAAATGTGCTCTACCACACTTTTAAAAGAGGTTGGCTTCTGTTCCTTCATTTTTTTTGGCGAAATTAAAGAGACTTCTTGGATGCCTACATCAACTCAAAAAAGGCGAAGCCCATGGAGGCTTAAGGCACTTCCCATGTGACAAATATGGGACAAAACAATAGGCAACCCCAAACTTTGCAAGCAGCACATTTTTTAAACATGGACCTTAAAAAAAAAAGGTCCTTAAAGCGGAGTTCCACACAAAAATGGAACTTCTGCTTTTCGAAAGCCTCCCCCGGTGTCACATTTGGCACCTTTCAGGGGGGAGGGGAGTCTAAGACAGGTATTTGCACCCACTTCCGGCATAGACTCCCATGGGAGTCTACGCCTCTTCCCGTCCCCACCGTGCTGTCTGCTGGGAACACACAGCTCCCAGGAGAGAACGGGGACCACTTGGGATGCGCAGCGCGACTCGCGCATGCGCAGTAGGGAACCGGGAAGTGAAGCCGCAACGCTTCACTTCCTGATTCCCTCAACTAGGATGGCGGCGGCAGCTGCCGAGAACCGAGCGGGTTCTCTGCGTCGCCTGCTGACATCGCTGGACCCTGGGACAGGTAAGTGGCCATGTATTAAAAGTCAGCAGCTGCAGTATTTGTAGCTGCTGGCTTTTAATATTTTTATTTTTTTTTGGCGGTGTGGGTGGACCCCCGCTTTAAGTGCACTGTATTCAGGCCGGACACAGTGCACTATGGGAAGCGCCACGTCTATGCGCCTCGTCTATACGACGAGGAGCTTCATTTACGGGGTTTGGCGCTGCTTTGTGGCAAAGTCTATCACGCCGGACAGCTTCAGCCTGGTGCCCGTAGTGTATCACTACGGCCAGGTGCTTTGTTCTCAGTGTGAGACCAGATGTCACTTCCGGCGGGCTACAAAAAGATGGCCACCGCTAACCGCCATGAGGACTAATCCCTTTGTGTTCCGTGGAGAGGGGAGGCACCTCCCCTCTCCACTGAACACACGGAGAAAGCCGGGAACGAGCTGCCGTTGAAGGGGACAGAGACAGGCGCGGCATGAAGGAGGGCTGTGCTGCCGGGGACACATGTGAGGAGGACTCTGCTCTGCTGATGGGGACACATGTGAGTAGGACTCTGCTGCTGATGGGGACACGGATGTAAGGAGGGGCTCCGCTGATGGGGACACTGATGTAAGGAGGACTCCACTGATGGGGACACAGATGTAGGGAGGGACTCCGCTGATGGGGACACAGATGTAAGGAGGGACTCCGCTGACGGGGACACAGATGTAAGGAGGACTCCGCTGCTGGGGACACAGATGTGAGGAGGGCTCCGCTGCTGGGGGAACCTTATGTAAGGAGGGACTCTGCAGGGGACACTGATGTAAGGAGGTATTCTGCTGGGGGCACCTGATGTAAGAAGGGACTCCGCTGGGGACACCTGTTGTAAGGAGGGACTCTGTTGGGGACACTGATGTAAGGAGGGACTCTGCTGGGGGCACCTGATGTTAGGAGGGACTCCTCTGGGGGTGCCTGATGTAAGGAGGGACTCCGCTGGGGGTGCCTGATGTAAGGAGGGACTCCACTGGGGACACCTGATGTAAGGAGAGACTCTGCTGAGGGCACCTGATGGCATCTGGTGGCAGGCAACGTGGTAGGTGACACGCTCAGGGCTCCCACTGATTCTGCATTATGGTGAGATGAATGATTTCATTTTATATTACAATGTAATGCGCTTCAATCATCCTGACACCATAACAACTGTGCCCGGATGATTGAAGCGCTAACACCAGGTGTTTGGAGTATCTTTATCTGCTGATTGTTAAACTTTCTGGAATACACATATTTCAATTGTGTAGCATCTGGGCCTGCTGTCCCTCCATCTCTCTCTCCCTCTCTCCCTCCCTCTCCCTCCATCCCTCGTTCAGCTCATATGCTAACCACACTCCCTTAGAGCTACACCCCTTTAAGTCATGTCCACTATTTCACAGAAACCACGCCTACTTTCACAAAGTGGGGGGGTCAAACAGGAAGGGCATAGTCTGGCGCCCCACATCCTAAAACTTCACCAGCCGCCACTAGTTTACAATAACGGGCAGGGGTATTAGAGGGCCTGAAATGAGAGTCACAACACGTCCTAATGTAGCCCTGACGATAAAACATTTGCAATACCCAATCTTTAGTTTTATCATATCCCAATAGTCTTCCCAAAACATGAAACTGCGCAAAATTAAACACAGTGCATTTGTTGTGTTGAACTACAAATCTTTCTCTCAGTACCTCTTCCACCCAATACAGCAGGTCATTCGCCATGCATAAGTGGGAAAAATGTATCAGCCCTAGCTCTTGGGGCACCCCATTAGTAAAGTCCCAACTCCCCCTGGCCCCCCTCTTTTTTGAACCCAATTAGTGACTTTTACCTGCTCCCTGAACTTATCCGAGTTGTCCCAAATTTATCTTAAGAAAAGGGCAAATGTTTGCAATTTGGCAAACAGCTTACAAGGGTTAAGGTTTGCTGGGGTTGGAGACCAGTTTGGGCATATTCTCATAACATCTCCCTTTCCTTGCAAGTCCCAGAAGAAAGTGAATCATGCCCCAATATCCCAGTGTATATGAAAGCCTTTACCACTTCCACTTTATGGTTCTGTGTTTGCAACGGTCACTTCCACAGTGAGATAGATCTTAGTATCACCATGTATACAGAAAGCTTCTCTGTTTGTACTTTCTTGAAGTCAACCAGACTGCCATGTACAAGAGTCACCAAGCTACTAGAGTGCAGTAAGGCTATAACCTCAGGGCCATCCACCTTAAAGGCACACCTGTGTCTTGTCCCCCCCACTCTGGTGTGCTGTGCATGCTAGTTTAGTAAATAAGGACATACAACTGGCTAGTCCTCATTCTATGAGCTCCGTGAACAGTGACCACCTTCTTTGGGAACACATCTAGCTTATGCATAGGCAACCTCATAGGCTGAGACCCTGGGTCAACTCTGCTCTTAGCAGCAGGAGAGGCCTTTGTTGCTGGAGTTTTGATTTTGTGAATCACATCCTGTATAAAGTCCTCAGCTTTTAGATAGCACTCCACCAGGGCCTCCAGTTGATCTGCGCCCTTAGGGTTAACTCTCAAATAATACAGTCTAGTAAGTATTTCAAGATAAATTCAGCCTCAGCTCTCCCTTTTGTATTACAGCATAAACAAGCTGCTTATATACTGTCCAGCTACTGAGTAATATTTGTGGCTATTGTCTTTCAAACAGTACACCGATCAGCCATAACTTTATGACCACCCACCTGATATTGAGTAGGTCTCCCTTTTGCCACCAAAACAGCCCGGATACAAAAACACCATAAGGAGGAACTCTGTACATTAGTGCTGCACACAAGTGGCTCAGCTCTGAGTCAGGGGACTGCCTTAATGTTTGATTCTTCACATGACCCCAGCCTCTGTCTGGTCCCAGACATTGAGAAGCATGCCTTTGGATGAGGTGTTACCCCAAGTGCATGGGCTAAACCCCACCTTCAAGCTAATAAGTCTGTATGGACAGCCTACAATTTACCAGTGATTTAACAGGCATTTAGCATCCTCAAAAAAAAGAAAGGGGTCCTTTTTACACCAATAGTGAAAAAACATACAGGTTTGCACCACAGATTGAGTGTCTGTTTGGACAGGCTGCAATTTCTGAGAGCTTGAGCAGGCAGTTAGCATTGGGGAAAAAAACATAAAAGAAACATTTTTTGACACTGAGAATGGAAAGCCTTTTTAAATAGGACACAATTTCTGAGAGATTGAGCAGGCATTTAGCAGTTGTAAAAATACATATTAGTGTCTTTTTTGGAACAGATGATAAATATAGCATACAGGTTTGAACCACAATTAAAAAGCCTGTTTGGACTGGCTGCAATTTCTGAGACACCAGTGATGTAAAGAACATACAGGTTTGCACCACAGTTAGACAATCTTATTTGATTATGCCACAATTACTAACAGATTGAGCAGGCATGTAGCATCAGGAAATAAACTCAGGATGGAAAAAGTATACATATTAGCAAAATAACTAACACAACATGAGGAGATGATTGGCCCTAGCCAAACATTGCATGTTTTGTGCTATCATCACAAAAATATTGGGCGATGGGTGTCGGTGGTGCCCAAACACCCATAAAATCATGCAGACCATATGATGGATCCTGCTTTAACAAACATTCATGTATGTGCAACTGTTTCATAGCTGTAAAAAATTGGGTTTTAGAGGTAGATGGTACCCAAACACTGTAGCGACAGTGACAAAATCCTTCACACGATGGACCCTTTTAAACAAAGCTCACAGCACTTGCAGCTGTTAAACAGCTGCTAAAAAGTGTGGGTGCCACATTAATATTTCTGTGGCAAAGAAGAACAGCTATTGCCCCAATTTCAGACTGTAATGGTAGTAGGCCTACAACAGTGGCAGTAGATGTTAACAGTGGCAGGTAGTGGGGTGTACTAACGTTGGCTGGGTATTTTATGTGGCCTGCAATGGTGAAAGAAGCAGCTTTGGATGAAGTAAAAAAAAAATTGGAGGGTAGCAGGATCCACCAAAAATGTAAGCAGAATCATTTACAACAGAATTTGTAAATCAGAACAAATTCTGATCAATCAAATCATCATTTTAAACACAATCTATCTTTTAATAGACCTATATCTGGTGTCCTGTGCCTTGTTAGGGGCTCCCTTGCCCTCCGGGGTGGGCCATCCTACTTTGGGCCTCCGGCAACTCAGCATTTCTGGATAAGGAGATTTTCTGGGGGACAGCCACAGCAGATGTGCATCATTTTGTATTAAGCTATTTGAAACACCGTTATGTACTGTTGACATTCTCTTTAATTCATAGTTATATGGTAATCGCCTATAATCCTCATGTATGTGTACAATATAGCTCCTGAGGAAGCGATAAATGTGATCTGCGAAACATGTAGAGCAACTAATACACAGATGGTGAGAATGCTCTAGTTGCCACACTTCTGTGTGACTATAAAACGAAAGCCTTGTTGATTATCATTGCCGGTTTTTAAAAACTTTGTTGTTAAAGATGTATTTTTTTGTTAGAAAATGTATCTAAATATATTACATATGACTGTCTAAATTCAGTTGTTGTACGGTACCACCAAAGTCCATCATAGCCTCCTATTCTCAATTTTTTTCTGAGCCATAGAATAGACTCTTGAATGCTAAATAGGGACTGGTAAATTATTATTATTATATGCGATTTATATAGCGCCAACAGTTTACGCATCGCTTTACATGAATCAGAGAATGGCTCAGCAGAAGGGGGTAATAGAGGAGTTGGTGGATGGGACAGCTCTAGCATAGTCACCACCAGCTGTAAAGGACATGAGGTGGCTGAACAAGTTCCAGAGGTGTGCCCTGTCCTTCATCCTTCCCGGCTACCAACAAAGTCACCCAGTGGGCCATAAATTATATGTACTGCCCCTGCCTATATTTGCCACCGCACATGCTGCAAATTTCCAAATGGGGGCAGATTCCACCAGCTGGAAAGGCAGGAGTTGTAAAGCCAGTAATTTGACCAAGCCGGCATTTAGGTGCTGAGCTTGGGGGTGGCTGAGGGTGCCTTTTTTTTTTGACACTCTAGCAGCTGGGACAGCTAAACTTGTCTGCTCAATGCTACAGCTGATAGAGTGGGGTTGGAAGAAACAAAGCATGGTATCAGCCTATGCTTGCCCCTACTTTACACGGCCCCATGCAGACATCCTTCCATGCTGGAGGAGCTATAAGGTAGACCTCTGTCCCTAAAGTTTGGGATTCATCTGGACATCTGAATAGTGAATGTTCAGTCTAAATTTAAGTGTAAATGGAAAGAGGTAGGTGTGGCACTTGTCTGGGGTGCAATATTGCATACCACTGTGTAACAATCTCTGTGTCCCTATATTATACTCCTGATACAATTAGTGAAATAATAAGCATCAAAATGAATAAACGTGCTTAAAGTTTCAAGTGCCTAATGCATACACTGGTGTTTACTGGTGCTGGCAATACACATATGCAAAATAAGTAGATTTGCTGTGATCATTTATAATCCATTCATCAATCCAAAGAGCTAGAATTAATGTGACAAGTGCTCTTCAAAACCATGCCTTAGTGATCCTGTACACATAAAAAGAATTCATGTGAAAAATTAATTATTCTGTGATCATATACAGTCCATTAGTTAGTCCAAAGAGTAAAAAAATAAAAAATAAAAAAATAATAAACAATAAAAATAAAAAATAAAAATAAAAGAAAGTGACAAGTGCTCTTCAAAACCGTGCTCTGTGATCCGTATAGGCCCCTATAAATATTGCACTCACTGGAACCACTCACCCCACACAGGGGTATCTCGCTTTCACAGATCTGTGTCTGCGGTATCAGCCATGTCTTTCCATGCCTGTGGTGTAAGATGTACCTTTCTCCTTTAAATCTTCGCATCGCCCACATAAACTCCGCATCACCCACATATAGGAAAGGGGCATCTCCATAGTGTGATTCAGTTTTAAATTCAATTTATTAAATTTATTATCACAAATAGGTTGAAAACGTACTCACATTGCTTCAAATACATATACAGCCTTTAAAAACAGAAAGCTGGGACGATTCACGTTCCATGGCCCGAAACCGGAAGTGATGCAAAGACGCTAGATGCTCTGACCTATGCGTTTCGTCATCAAACGGACTGAACATTCATCTCATATCTATTAACCATCAGGAATAAAGAAAGAATCACAAAAAGCATTCCTACTACTGTAACTCAGAAGCAAGTTACATTTACGATATTTCGTTTTTAATGGATTGAAAGTACATACAGAAGAATCAAATACTGTAAAAGATACATTTTTTAAAATGTATCAAAATATGGGAAAGACAACCTTTTTTTTATAGATTTTTATAAACTTGTATAGTAAGACTATATCTTCTGGGTATACACATGGAAATGCAGCAACTACATTACTGGAATTTAATTCTCAGTGTGCTTTTAAACAACTGGTATAAGAAACCAGAACAAAATTGGACCACCTGCTATGAAGCATGCTATTCTCTGTTCCTAGAACCACATTTTTTTTTCAATACAGTTCTGTATTTAGGTTAACTGAATTAATGTATCTGTTTCTATACATGTGAAATGTGGTTGCTTGTTGAAATTCATATTAAAATTTACAGAGCAAACAGCGTTCTTTAGGAGGTCTCAAGCATACGACCACCTTTAAGACCTCATGCACACTGAGCGTTTGCACAGCTCATCTGAACCCCTTTCTCCTGGCAGGAAAAAAGCAGCATAGAATGCACACCTAAAGACGCATTTTGGAAATGTGTTTAAGCGCATCAAGTGTTTTGGCGTTCGTTCATTTCATTGTCCAGAATTTAATCTATTCTGGCCATTTAAATGAATGACTGTTAAAGCGCTAAACACACCTAGCGTTTAGATGCGTTAGGTGCGTTAACACGCATTTAGGCATGTAGGGCATTTTTTCTAGACATGTGCATTTGTTTTCGTCCAAATGCATTTTTGTTCGAATTTCGGGGATTTTCGTGTTTGTTTTAACAAACGATAACGAACGCACAGAATCCGAAATCCGAAAGATCAGAAATAAAAAAAGGCTTTATTTTCGTATCGTGGCAACAACAGTTCGATATAGATAGAAGATTCGACATGACGGTGACAATAGTGATCTGTGTCTATTGAACCTGCGGTTGAATGTGCCTAACCTAACTCTATTAGTCGAAGATTATTCAGCATAGAAAAAAAAGATTTGACATTATAGAGACATGAAGATTCGACGAAGCAGCTAAAAACATATGATTGCGGCGAACGAACATTTACGGTCAAATGCTCTGCCCATAGGCTATAGAAGAATTCTAATGTTGTTTGACTAGTAATAATAATTCATAAATATAATTATTACTAGTCATACAACATTAGAATTCTACTATAGCTTGTGGGCAGAGCATTCAACCGGAAATGTACAATCGCAGCGTCGTACAGTTTAGCTGCTTCGTCGAATCATCTTAGAACATCCGACAGACACCATAAGCCTTCAATTGACAGATTTGTCCTCAATTAATTCGGATTTTCGGATGAATGCATTTTTTTAATGAAACAAAATATATAAAAATGAATTTCGGGAGTAACTAAATAAATGTATTTTTCGGACTAAACCAAAATTCCGAAACAAAATATTTCAGTGTGCACATGTCTAATTTTTTTCTGCCCAAACGCTGCTCTCCTGATTGCACAAGTGGTTTTTTTTTTTCTGCCTCTAAATGCTCCTGCCTCTAAAGGTCTTCAAACACCTATGTGTGCATGGCCACATATACTAACATAGAGGAGCATTTAGAGGCAGAAAAAAAGCCAAAGGAGTATTTGATGCCCAATGTACATGAGGCCTAAAGTGCAAGATATGCTGCTCCAATTGCTGCTAAATTATTAAAGGGGTTGTAAACCCTTGGTTTTTTTCACCTTAATGCATCCTATGCTTCTCCTAGGGGGTTATCTGATGTGGGGAGGAGCCGCGAGAGCTGCGAGAGCCGCTGAGGGACCCCAGAAGATGGTGCTCGGGGCCTCTCTGTGCAAAAGAGCTGCACAGCGGAGGTAAGTATGACATGCTTGTTTTTTTTTTTTTTTTAAATAAACAAAGCTTTACAATCACTTTAAGTCTAAATGGAAGCAGGGCCAGGACCAGAGAAAAGGTGCCTCACAGCTAGAGATCCATAATTTTTTTCTCCACACATTAATCCTGCATCACCTACTCAGCATTGACCTGTGAAGCTGAATTTATAAAGACATCTTCCTCAGACGTGTACAGTTCTAATTACAGCCTCTCCCAGGAGCCAGGCTGACTGCAAACACCTGTCCTGTAGGTTACCAACCTGGCAAGTGGAGAGGCTGCACAGAAACCCACTTCTCACCCAGAGGATGAACTACTGGGCACCCTGCAGCAGTATAAAGTCTTTACATAAGTGGGTCCAGTGCACAGGGAAAAGGTGCACACACTATAGACATAGATCTGAGCCTACCTTAAAGAAGCACTTCATTAAAATGGAATTAAACCTATTTCCCATACAGTCAATATAAGTATGTAACATGCAGCCCAGAATACAGAATGCAGGGGTCAGGATTATGTAATGTACTGTAAATGTACAAACATTTCCCCCTAAAAACAGAATACCCATAAGTCACCTCTGCACCCCTTGCCCACAGCTCACCTTTACACCGCTCAGCCGCAGTTCAATTTAGCACCTCCCATCCACATCTCTGAATCTCCTATCCATAGCTTAACTCTGAACCTTTTGTCACTAGCTCACCTCTGAAACTCCCATCCTCAGCTCATCTCTACACCCCACCAACCACAACTAAACTTTTCATCCCCATCCAAAGCTCACCTCTGAACCCTTATCCAAAGCGCACCTCTGCACCCTTATCCAAAGCTTGCCTCTGCACTTATGTCCAAATCTCATCTCCGAACCCCTGTCCAAAGCACACCTCTGCATCTTACCATCTACACCTCACTACTGTATCCCTATCCACAGCTCACTGCTATACCTCCCATCCACAGCTCACCTCTGCACCCCCACCCACAACTAACATTTGCACCTCTGTCTGCAACTCTCCTCTGCACCCCAAGTAACAACTCACCTCTGCATTCCTTGTCTGAAACTTACATCCGCACACCTTCTGACTTCCACAGTTAACCTCTGCACCAACAGCTATAGCTTATTGCTGTCCATAGTTAATCTTTGAACCCCCCCCATAGCTAACCATGGACCACAACTCACCTCTGCACCTCTCTTTCACAGCTTATCTCTGCAACCCCCCCCCCCCCCCCACTTCATCAAGAGCTAAGCTCTGTAGCCCTCTTCCACAGTTTCTTACCTTTGCATCCACATTTAACTTTTTCACCTCCACAGTCCTCACCTTTGCATATACCTCCCTCTACTGCCCCTCGCTCCGCCGTCTTCCACATGCTTACCTCTGCATAAGCATCTCTCAGCAGTCAACCCAGCTCTAGTCCCTCCAGGGGTCACTTTTTTTAAACAGTGCACTAATTAATTATTCCACTTATACCACTTGGCCAGCAGTGGCAGTCAGGGGTCGGCATGTGAGCACCAAGCAAGAGATTGGGGTCACAGTGGGTGTAGCTTGCCATGTAGTGCCCTCCTCCTGCCTATGAACACACTGCACCCAGAACAGCTGGCCCCCTTGTTCCTGCCTTTGCCACAAGCCTCAGGCTCAAAGCAGAAGTCTCACAGTACCATAAGAAGAACTGAAGCCCAAACGTTCCAAATCCAAGGGATAGGCCTCTTCCCATTGAAGGGAAGCCCACAAATTGGTGTCCACCGGTAACAAGCCAGACACCAAGCCAGCTCTAATAGTTTCCCCCCTGCACCACCCCAAAGATGCAGCTTGCAGGACTTTTTTTCCTGTCTTGCAAGCGCACTCCCCCAGTGTGAAAGCACTCGGGCTTTCACACTGGCGCTGCAGAAGAGCCAGTTTACAGGTGATTTTCAGGCGCTATTTTTAGTGCAAAAACACCTGTAAAATGCCTCAGTGTGAAAGGGGTCTTAAGCAGCATTTGTAGCAGGGGCTTGGTAGCTATTGATGATCCAAGACTGGATCATTTTCAGAAATGTTAGCTGCTTAACAGTATTTATGGACAGACACATTCTTCATCTGTTACAAATCCCCCCCACAGCACTGAATGCATGTTCAGTAGACATGTGCAATTCGTTTTGTTCCAAATTTGTTCCCAATTTGTTTTTCGACGAAATTCGACAATTTTGTTAATTTGGAAATATTCAAATTAGCAAAAACCCGCTTAAGGAGTTTTTCCAAAGTTCGAAAATCCGAAAATCGAAAAATTTGGAAATTCGAAGATTCGGAAATGCAAAAATCTGAAAATCAAAAGTTTGAAAATTCAAAAGTCAAAAAATTCGGAAATCCAAAAATTCAAAAATTCGAAAATCCGAAAATTCTAAAGAACAAAAATCTGAAAATAAGAACAAAAATCCAAAAATTCGAAAACCTGAAAATTCAAAAATTCAAAAATCCAAAAATTCTAAAGAACAAAAATCTGAAAATAAGGATGAAAATCCGAAAATTCGAAAACCCGAAAATGTGAAAATCTGAAATAATAACTAACAACTTCAGCCCCAGAAGGATTTGCCCCCTTAATGACCAGGCCATTTTTTTGCAATATGGCACTGCGTGACTTTAACTGACAATTACATGGTCATGCGATGTGGTACTCAAACAAAATGGATGTCCTTTTTTTCCCACAAATAGAGCTTTCTTTTGATGGTATTTGATCACCTCTGCGGTTTTTATTTTTTGCGCTATAAACAAAACAAGCGACAATTTTGAAATAAAAACAATATTTTTTTAGATTTTTTGCTATAACAAATATTACAAATTTTTAAAAAAACAAACACATTTTTCCCTCAGTTTAGGCCGATGTGTATTCTTCTACATATTTTTGGTAAAAAAAAGCATCAATAAGCGTATATTGGTTGGTTTGCACAAAAGTTATGGCATCTACAAAATAGGGAATAGATTTATGGCATTTTTATTTGAAGGGATATTTTAGCTTGCTGTCCACTATTTTAGCTATACACCCCTGTAAAAATGTGTATCCATTTTAGAATAAATATGTATACGTGATGCTTATGAGAAGTTAAGTTTTATGTTCTTGTAAATGGTCTGATTTCCATTCCATATTCATGTTTTTACTGGTAATGGCAACGATTTTTAGCGAGACTGTGACATTGCGACAAATCTGACCCTAAGTGACACTTTTTGGGGACCAGTGACATTATCACATTGATCAGTGCTAAAAAAATGCACTGATCAATGTATAAATGACAATGGCAGGGAAGGAGTTAACACTAGGGGGCGATCAAGGGGTTAACTGTGTTCCCTGGGTGTGTTCTGACTGTGTGGGGGCTGGGCTCACTGGAACACCACAGAGATTGGTGTTTCCAATCACTGGGAACAGCAGATCTCCATGATGTCTCCTTGTTTACATAGGCAGATCCCCTTCTGCCTCTGTGTACCGCATGTCACATGCACAGACGTTTGCACAATCGAGCCGATCTGCCACTGTATATATACAGTGGCTGGTCAGGAAGTGGTTAAAGAAACCTTATAAGTAATTTTTTTTTAATTAAAATGTATTCTTATTTACCCCTTATTTAAGTGGAACCAAACCCACTGATTTAACTGTTTCCCAAAACAGTTACATTCAAGGCATGCCGTGAATAATAACATGTTTTCTTTTCCTCTCAACCAAACTGTGAACCCATCAAATGGCTGGCTTTGTAACTGGTCACATGTGCAGCAGCATGGCAACTGCAAATCAAAGGCAAAGGTGGCAGCTTCCTTGACTGTGAAGAATAGGAGGGTTTAGTTCCACCTTAAACTAATCATCCCTAATTAGCTTCTTCTAATTAGCTTCTTCCTACTCATCTCCCCTTTGCTATTATACTTCAGCTGTTTTTTTATTATTTTTTTTCAATTTTTTTTCTATTTAGTTTATGCATTGTCAGGGCTGGGCTCAGCCCTTCCTTCTCAAAGCTGTCTGCTCAGCTGTTGGTTAATTACCAGCTCCTATCTCTCCACAGTGACTCACCTGTTGATGATATTTTGCTCGTCAGTCCTGCCTACTTTAGCCGTCCAGCCCAGATGATCTCTGCCTTCGCCTTGGTCATATCTCTAGAGATGCTCTCCTGTGTTCCTGTTAAAGACTTGCTTGGCTGACATTCCTTTTGGCTCCAGATCCTGCTTGCTGTTCTACTACGCTCACCTCTGGCTCCCTGACGTTTTGGCTTGTCTGACTATTCTTTCTGATTCCTGAACTCTGGCTAAGTTTTGATGTTTACTCTGTTTACCTTTTTTTTATTACTATTAAAAAAGAGTGATTTAACTGTACTTCTGTCTCAGTCTGATTCATGGTTTCTGACATGCATTTTGTTTGTTACTTTTTTCAATGTCACATACCAAGAAAAAAAAACACAGACAATTTTTTTTTTTTTAATGTGTTACATCTATTTGTTTATAGATTCCATAGAAAATTAAATAATTTTTGCAAAACCATTTTGCTCAAGGAGAGCCTAACATTTCCTCCAAATAACAATGTATGCATTATTTTGTTATAGTATGTAATGACAATGTTATTACCAAATAAACAGGCACATAGTGGAAATGTGAAAATTGTTCTGCTACCAGAGCTGAATTGGTTAAAAAAACAGCGTTTGATAAAGGTTTGTTGTTTTTTCACTGCTGTTTCCATAAAAATTCACAAAACATTCATACAAAAGTGCTCCAAGTGCATATTATAAAGACAATGAGTGATGACGGTGAATGGGCAGTGAATGTGAGCAAATCCAGTAGGATGATTATGCCTGCAATCCCCCAGAACAAAGAGGAAATTAACTGCAGCACATTAACAGAGATATAGCATATATAGATTCAGAGTCAGATAGAGGGCCAAGAGTACTACAAAAAAAATACAAAAGAACATAAAAGGATTTTCCACTTTTTGGCAAGATTCCATATTACATAAAAAACCCATGAGAGATAAAGAAAATTACATAGCAAAATGCAAAAGGTATCTTTGTTGGTTGTTAATTTATCTCTATGCATATTCTATTCCATTTTATTGTCCATGAACATTCAAGGTCATGACAAATGAACAAAAGCGTACACACCCTCACTAAATACAGATCCTGATAAGTGACATATGATGTTTTTAAGCCTCTGTTTAAGCTGGCAAGATAGCCTGAACCTATATAGCCTTTTCAATGCGATCAAGTTGTTACCAATGTAGAGCCTACTTTACTGTAGCTAAAAATATTTATTAATAGATGTTTATTCACAAATATTGGAGCCATTATTTAGGCAGTGAGCCTTTTAATCACATGCTTCATGCATCCTCATGTTTAATCACATGTTTTATTTCGCATACTGTTTTGTATTATTCCTATATATTTATCTGAGATATAAATCAAAAGTGATGGGTAAAATATTGAGGTGGTGGTGGAATTCAGTGACTGCACACACTGCCGAAAAGTTCAAATGAGTAATGGAAAAATCTGACCATTTATATACAGTATATGTTCTTCCTGCAATAAAGTTCAAGTGCATTGGAACACGGTGAGTGCCTTTTGGTATTTTTTTCTTTCCTTATGCCAAATACACTTTGTTCCAGAACTTCAAAGAAAGAACAAAAAAGCTCAGTATGGGAAACATCTAATGACATTATTATGCGCTGTTAGACTGAGTTGCTTTGTGAGATGCAAAACCCTATTTAAATGACTCTATGATCACTGCAATAAATTAGACATGTTCTTAGTGTTTAGATAGGAACTTAGGCTCTTGCAAGATTACTATTATTGTGTTTTTTTTTTATTTTTTGCTTTGATTGTAATGGCTAGGGCCAACCATACTCAGTCAGTTATTTTAACAGAAATGATGGAGCAATGTATCCATGCTATTTTTTATTTACTTGCTGGTTCTGAAACTGCAAGCCCTAATTCAAAGGACCCTCACCCTGTTCACTATTACTGTAAAGAATTCGAGGCATGATTTTATGTTTCTAACACTAATTTTCCCTGATGATGCCTTGATCTGTTGACTTGCTAGCAAAAACGGCATAGTCTAGAACACATTTATGAAGCAAATAACTAATCAATGAAAATTCCATTTGACTTTTCAAACTCAACCTCTTTAGCTTTAACCAGTTCAATACAGGGCAATTTCACCCCCTTCCTTCCCAGGCCAATTTTTAGTTTTTAGCGCTGTCGCACTTTAAACGTCAATTGCGCGGTCGTGCGACGTTGTACCCAAAAAAAATTGACGTCCTTTTTTCACCACAAATAGAGCTTTCTTTTGGTGGTATTTGATCGCCTCTGCGGTTTTTATTTTTTGCGCTATAAACAAAAGAAGAGCAACAATTTAGAAAAAAAACACAATATTTTTTACTTTTTGCTATAATAAATATCCCAATTTTTTTTTTAAAAAACAAATTTTTTGCTCAGTTTTGGCCGATACGTATTCTTCTACATATTTTTGGTAAAAAAAATCGCAATAAGCGTATATTGATTGGTTTGCGCAAGTTATAGCGTCTACAAAATACGGGATAGATTTATGGCATTTTTTTTTTAAAATATATTTATTTATTTTTTTAGCGGCGATCGCGATTTTTTTTCGTGACTGCGACATTATGGCGGACATATCGGACACTTTTGACACATTTTTGGGACCATTCACATTTATACAGCGATCAATGCTATAAAATTGCATTGATTACTGTGTAAATGTGACAGGCAGTGAAGGGGTTAACCACTAGGGGGCGGGGAGGGGTTAAGTATGTTTCCTAGGGAATGATTCTAACTGAAGGGGGAGGGGACGCTCAAGGGGAGGAGACCGATCAGTGTTCCTCCGTTCTGGGAACACAGATCGCTGTCCTCAGAGCTGACAGGCTGTGGATCTGTGTGTTTACACACACAGATCCACATGCCGGCCCGGTTAACGGGCAATCGCGGGTGCCCGGCGGACATCGCGGCCGCCGGGCACACGCACCGGGTCCCGATCAACGCGGCGCGCCCCCTAGACGCCCGGGAATCCCAGGACGTCATATGACGTCCACCCAGGATGGGAGATCCCATCTGTGGACGTCATATGTCTATAGCTGGGTAATGAAGTGGTTAATAAAGATGCGTCTAGGTAAAAATGTAGTCCAGTTTAATGCATAGTTTGCAGGAGTCAAGAGTAAGCCACACACAGAACAAAAGACTCAGGACTAAGTAGTAAATAATGCACAGAGTGCAGAGGTCAGGCATATTTAATGCAGGCAGACAATGCACACATACTCTATGTCACAGTCCTTATATTCACAAGAAAAAACTTTGTGCCACAAAGGCAAACATAAACCTCAGTACAAAGGATCATTACCAAAAAAAACCTCTTTAATTACATATGCTTTTCTACACTCTCTTGTCTCAGTGCTTTTCTTCACTTTGTCTCAGTCTACCTTAAAAAAAAAAAAAAACTTCTTTAACAGAAGCTGTTGAGATAATGAACACTTTGATCAGGACGTAGAAGGAGGGAGAGGGGGAAGGGTGTGGCATGAACAGACACACTGACTGAGCGTGTTGCTCAGTGATTCCCAGGCTCCAGGAAGATAAGCTAAGTGTTTAGCAGGCTCCAGACCGGCTAAAGCTTACCTCTTGGTGCAGAATACAGATCCTGGGTGCGCAATTAAAAGATCCCCTGTCCAGGAGGGAAGGAAGTTCGGCTCCCCTGATATTAGGGGGGGACCGGGGAGGGTCGGATGTGATCCCTCCGTACAGGGCCGAGGAGTGACAGGCTTTGGAAGGGGTGTTGCAGCACATGGCAATGGCCAAATACCTCTGAGCCCAAAGCAGAGCTGTACAACCCTGGAAAGTGATCTCCCAGGAGAAGGGAGAGACACCTCGGTTTATGCTGGTGGAACGGAGGGTCTGGAGGGGGAGCGTATTGGAGGAGACCCGAGTCTTCAGGAGATGGAAGGAATCCCAGAAGGGACAGTTGAATCCCTGGAAGTTGGAAGTTGTGGTACTACAAAACCCAGCAGTGAATCAGCAAAAATCAGCAAAGGACTTGTGATAAATCCAAAGACAGCCTCTACAGGGCAGGTGCAGTATGTTAACCCTTTGTATGGTGATCTTAATAATGAACTAAGTGCATCTCAATCAGAGCTAATAGTGGATTGGGACTTAAGAGAACATTTGAGAGCACTTCCTACAAAGAAAGACATTCAATTACTTATAACCACTGTTGAATCATCCTGCAAACAGGCTGTGGAGGGGTTAAGGGAGAAAATAGGGGCACTGGGGCACAGAGTAGAGGAAATGGAGATGGGCCAGGATGATATTAGACAAGGAGTGGCTGATATCCAAGATATGACAAAACATCATGAGGAAGTGTTGAATTCTCTGTTAGATCAAATGGATAATCAAGAAAATAGAGATTGTAGGCAAAATATACATATAAGGGGCCTGCTTGAAATAAAACAACATTTTGAATTGCTTCCAAAGGTGATCAGTCTGTTCCAGTTAATTCTGGGGCCATCTGCACTGGATAAGATTGAAATAGGCAGAGTCTATCGTGCCCTTGCCCCTACCCCCAAATGGAGAAAAACCAAGAGATGTCATTTGAAAACTACATAGATATCCAGTGAAAAAAGCCATCATGAAAGCAGCTCGCAATAAATCCATGGTTGATTTTGAAGGTGCACAAATAGCCTTATTTCCAGATTTATCACATGGAACTCTTATGCAACGCAGAATGATTAAACCCTTGTTGGAAGTTCTACAAGCAGCTAATGTTAAATATCGCTGGGGATATCCCTTTAAGGTTTTAGCAACCCGGAATGGGAAAATAGCAACGCTCAAAACAAAAGATGACTTGCAACACTTCATAGAGGTGCTGGAGCTCTCCCTGGTGGACTTTCCTGGATTGGAGATAGAATAACTACAAACCATCACTACAATGACCAGAACGATGGCAACATGTGCCAGTTAAAGGTCAATGGAAAATTGATGTGGATGTGGATGACAAGACTATAATCCGGTCATAGAAAGATATGCCTGATTAGTGGTGTAAAGTGAAAAAGGCTATGAGGAAACAAGCAGATTGCCTAGAGTTGACTGGGGGGATGTTTTGGGTGGGGGGGCAGGTTATTTTTTCCCTCTGTTCTCTCTTAATCCCCCCACCACCCTCCCCCTTTTTTTATTTTTTAATCCCTTTTATTACCCCCCTTTTTTTATTTTTTTTGGCAGGGGGTGGGGGGAGGGGGGAGATGTTGTTTTTCCCTCTCTAAGTCCCCCGCCGCCCTCCCCTCCTTTTTTTTACCCCCCCCCTTTTTTCCCCCTTCCTTCCCCCCCTAGATATTTTTTTGTTTTCTCCCCTTTGGTGGGAATTTTTGGGGCAATACGCTGCAAAAAAAGATATAAAAATATAAACAGAAGCCCGGGGTTCACAAGGTACCCTGTTTATGTTTTTTTTCATCTTTTCCCCAATAGGTCAGTCCCAAAACAAGGGACTTTGTTTTCTGCCAAAAGGTGGAGGGGGGGGGGACACCGGGCACAGGTGGTGCACCTCTGCCTGGATTCACTCTCCCTTTAAGGGGATGTGCCACAGACAGTGGCATAGCAGGTCATGGTTTTTAGATGGTTTTGTGTGTTTTTGGGGTTTTTTGTTTTATTTTGTTTTTTTCTTCTCCTCCTCCTTCTTCTCATCAGATGCATACAAGGCGAGAGAGCTCAGAACGCTGGGTTCAGACACTGATCAGGCACAGCAGTACTATAAGAGACTCATGGGAGTAATCACAGGTAGAATGAAGATTGTATCATATAATGTGAGAGGGCTTTGCTCTATTGGTAAGAGGAGCCACCTCTGGCATGAACTGTGTCATATGAAGGCAGAGATCGTTTTTTTGCAAGAGACGCACTTCGTGGCAGGGTCGACTACTCATATGCCTCTTTTTCCATATAATCAATGGTTTCATGCACCGTCACCCATTCCTAGGGCTAGAGAAGTTACAATAGCTATACACAAACAATGTCCCCTAGTACCTGAGTGCCGTAATACGAGTACATCCTGAGGGCCGCTTTCTTTTTGTTAAAGGAAAGATCCAGGGACAGTGTTATACCCTAGCTACTATATATGCCCCCAATAGCCATACAGATACATTTTTATCTAAAACTTTGGATATTGTGGGGAAGTTTCAGGAAGGTTTACTGGTTATGGGAGGGGATTTTAACATTACCTTGGACCCTAGTCTAGACACCTCTTCGGGGAAAACCTTTGTGTCTCATAAGGCATTAAGATATGTTAAACAGCGCCTTCGCTCTCTGTATTTGGTGGACAGTTGAAGGGTGTTGCATGAGCGGGACAGGGATTTCAGTTATTACTCCAAAATACACAATGTATATTCAAGGATAAATATGTTATTGAGTCAATCACCATGTCAGGCCATGCTCGCCAAAAAGTTTAACGATATGTCCGGCATTGATTGGGCACCTAGAAAGAACATGGCGATTGAATGAATCTATTTTGGATGATAAACAGAATGTGGAATCCTTGTCCCACACATTAGCATTATATTTTGAGACCAATACATCAGAGGAGGTGTCCGACCAATTGGTATGGGAAGCCCACAAGGCGGTCATCAGAGGGGAGTTCATTTCAATGGGTTCGTGTATTAAAAAAGAGAGACAGAAGGAAATGGTCGGGCTCTTAGAGGAAATACATGAACTTGGAATTAAACATAAGGCCCATTTAAAACCTGGGGATATGCAGAGACTGGAGAAACTGCGGGCAGACTTAAAACAGCTTCTCGATCGAAAAGTTCAAAATAAACATAGATACTTTGCCCACCGATTCTAAGAACAGCGGAATAAGAGTGGGAGACTATTGGCTAGACAACTGAAAATGATTCACGCCATGTTCACACTATAAAGACGGGCGATAAGCAGATAGTGGACTCCCAAGCAATAGCAGCTGAATTTCATCGCTTTTATGCATCTCTATATAACATAGACTCAGTTGCTGTGGGGGTGGAGGAGGGTGGACGCTTGGATAGAATTCAGGAATATCTTGAGGCCTCAGGGCTACAGGCCATTCCATCTGCGGCCTTGAAGGAAATGGAAAAAGCAATCTCCATTGAAGAACTGGGCGGAGCGTTTGCGGCTTTACCATTAGATAAAAGCCTGGAACCTGATGGTTTCAAAAATATGTATCATAAAACGTTTTCCTCAATCCTGTTGGTTCCTCTTTGCAGATACCTTAACTCTGTCTCGGTCTCTAACCCATTGCCTCCAGAGGCACTGTTGGCTTATGTGACGGTTCTCCCGAAGATGTTAACTGCTGGAGGGGATGTAACCAAAGGGGTTAATTTCTGTATTTATGATGGCATTGCCCAAAGATTAAAGTTTTCTGGGAGGAGATAACCCCTTGGATTAAGAAAATGACACTTAGACCTATAGAATTCTCTCTATTACATTTCCTTTTTCATGGGATGCCATCATCTGCTAGGTTTTATAAGAGAAGCGTTACTCCCTATTTGCTAAATGCAGCCAAAATATTGATACCTAGATTTTGGAAACAGTCCGGATGTCCCACTTTAATGTATTGGAAAAGAGAGGTAGAAATAATAATGGAAACAGAGAGATGGATACATATGGTTAAAGACCAACATAATAAATTTAAAGATACATGGGCAGGATGGTTGTATTACTCTTCAGAAAAGCTGCGTTATGAATCGGATAGTGTACGGAATGCATCTTGTGGGGGGAAATTGGGAGGAGGTGGGGGGTTTTTATTATTTTTTTGTGTTGTTTTCTGTGTTGTTTCCTTTTTCCTCCTCTGGGAGGCACAGTGGAGAGATGATTGATGTCATTAAAGGAAGAGGATAAGTTATAATAGTAAATTATGCATGGGGTGAGCAACACGTAATGGAATCATATAAAGAAGGGTAGACTGAAATGAAAGGTGGAGAGTTATAAAAATGAAATAGTAGAGTGAGATTATATTGCATTAAAACACTAAACATAATAGGACACGAAAATAGTAATTTAGAAATTGTACACTTTATTTTTATTTCTTTTTTTTATATTTTTTCTCCAGTGTGTTTTCTCAGGGGGGTGGGGTGGGGGTGGGGGGTTAGTGTGGTGTTTGTTAATGAAAAGATTTATATAGATATATTGTGCAATGTGTTTTTCTATGTTGTATGTTGGAATTTGTCTTAATAAAAAAAAGTGATTATAAAAAAAGAAGGAGGGGGAGAGAGAGAGAGAGAGAGGAAGGAAGGAGAGAGGGAAAAGGGTGTTGGAGGAATCGGAGTGGTAGGGAGGGGAATGGGGGGGAATGGGGGGGATAGAGGTGGAAGAGAGTGAGGGGGGAGGGAAAGGGGGTAGGAACGGATGGAGAGTGAGGGGTTAAGAGAAGGGAAGAGGCAGTGTTTCAGTGAGGGCAGACACACTTCAATGCAGGCTCCAGTCTCTGTCCACCACCTGTCAGATCTGCAGCACAGAAATGAGGAGAAATTTCACAGCACTCCCCTTGCCAAAAAAAGGCATGGGGTCCCCCCCAAAATCCATACCAGACCCTCATCTGAGCACGCAGTCCAGCGGGTCAGGAAAGGGAGTGGGGACAAGCGCCCCCCCTCC
This sequence comes from Aquarana catesbeiana, assembly GCF_042186555.1. NCBI lineage: Eukaryota > Metazoa > Chordata > Amphibia > Anura > Ranidae > Aquarana > Aquarana catesbeiana. The sequence goes on from NC_133325.1 coordinate 397,654,246, forward strand.
TAAACCATACCAGGCCAAATAACCCTCAACATGGGGGGGTTGGTGCTTTGGGGCGGGGGAGTCCTGCACCCCCCACCCCAAAGCACCTTGCCCCCATGTTGATGGGGACAGGGGCCTCTTCCTGACAACTCTGGCTGTTGGTTGTTGGGGTCTGCGGGCAGGGGGCTTATAGGAACCTGGATGCCCCCTATAACAAGGTGGCCCCCAAATCCCGGCCCCCCACCCTATGTGAATGAGTATGGGGTACATTGTACATTGTACCCCTACCCATTCACCTAAAAAAGTATCAAAAATAAAATGCAGTACACAGGTTATAAAGTAATTTATTAAGGCAGCTCCAGCGGCTATTCTGATTTCTTCTCCCCTCTCCGGCTCTTCTGCCTCCTTCACTGATGTCTTCTGCCTCTGCCAGATCTTCTCCCCTCTACGGCTCTTCTCCGCTCTCTGCTGATGTCTTCTAGCCCTCTCCAGTTCTTCTCCCTCTGTCTGGTATGGACTTTGGGGGGACCCCACACCGTTTTTTCGGCGTGGGGGTTTCCCCTTAAAATCCATGCCAGACCAAAGGGTCTGGTATGATCTTGGAGGGGAAACCTGTGCCATTATTTTAAATTTGGCGTGGAGTTTCCCCTGAAGATTCATACCATTGTCGGGTTCAAAGTCGGATCCCCGTTCATTGAGGTCGAATGGATGTTGGACTTCAAGTCGCAGGGCAAAGTCAGATCCACAGTCGTACCACTGTCACGTCGTACCAGTGTGAACCCGGCCTTAGAGTAGTGCTTTATATCCAAAAAAGTTATTTTAAATCTTGTTTTGGTGTTACTTTAAAGTTTTTCAAAGTTCTGTTTGTAAGCAGTGTTATTCGAATTTGTCCAAATTTGGTCAATGATGTCATCTGGGATTCTTGGTGTAAATTTTAAATTGACAACAGTCAGGTATCTGTCATTTAGCCATTGCTTTTTACACCACCTCCTAGGTTAACTGTGGTACGGAAGACCCCTATATGTGCTGATGTTGCAATACGGTCTCATTTTTAAAACCTTTCTTTAAAACAATAAGTCATTGCCAAAAGCAATATGGATTAACATCTGTGTAGTGTAGGCCTATTTCTGGCCCTCTAGCTATGGGAATACAAATCTCTATGCCTGGTTTGTAAGGCCTATATCTTCTTTTGTAGATGGAGTTGTATTTTTTTAATTAAAAAAAAGTTTTTGAAAAGAAAGCAAAACTTTGTGGGATTAACTACCAGTAGATTGTAGCTGTCAATTAAGTGAATTATCAGTGAAGCAGATTTTTGTTGCTGGCCTTTACCTCTTTACTTATATTACTGACTTTTTAAAAAAAATAGTTAGGTGATATATTAGAGGATTATGCATAAAAAAACTATGAAATTATTCACGAGTAAAACAAATGTTAAAATACTTCAATGCTTTTAAAATATGTCCATAGACATTAAATCATGTACATGAATCATGTCCTAATATTCAAAATGATGAGCAGTTATCAGAAAATTAGTTTGAAAGAATGACTTTATTTAACACAAACATGTTTTACTTTAATGGTAATATGAATATATATACAGATAATAAAAATGTGAGATTGTGAAATTAAATGGAAAGAACAACATACGACCATTATAAAATAAATGTAATTAAATGCATTCCAGAGGTGTTTTTAAAAGGGTTTCTTTCATATAACAGTTGTTAAAGAAAAAAAGATTTCTGTGCACATCCCCCAACCCTGTAAAACTAAAGCTTTATTGGCACCTGTGTTTCATCACACTTTGGTTTTTGCGTTAAATCTTGTGAATGTTGTCTCTATGCAATGTTTTTGATTTTTTTTTTAGCTTTAATAAATGCCAACCATGAAGACATCGATCTCAGAGTTAAAAGGGATGATTTTCTGATGCTCCATGCACTCTAGGTCCTGTGTATGTTGTTATTCATGACATATCAGTTTTAAAAAGAGATGTAAATCATTGCTTATTTTTTGTTTATTTTATTACTCACCGCTAATAAAATTTTAACTAAATAAAAATGAAGAAAGATAAAAACATACATATTTACATATGTGCGCACACAGTGTTATAATTGTATGTGAGCAATATTGGTACAATTTACAATTTACCAACAACATTTTAAAGTATTAAGAATTTAGGAAGCCTGCCTTACTAGACAAATTACCCATAATACCCATAAATGGGATTCAGGTTTGCTGAAATGACAAGCCGTAGCAGCCTACTACCTGTAAGGCACTTTCTGGCCTTTGGGGGTTCAGGGAAAAAAAAAAATTGTTTTGATAGAATTTTGCTAGGGTCTGTTTTTGTTTATTTATTGCAAAATATTTTACATCTAATCACTACATATTTAGTGCAAAAAATGCATCTTTATTTCCCCTATTGCTATATTGACATCAAAGTTACTTAGATTGAGAGGAAACAAACATTTTAAGGCACCACATCCAATTTACATCAAAATGGAGAAATCCCCACCTAAGAGGCATAAGGAAGGGAGGGGAGAAAAATAGCGCACACTGTGGACTTTTTCTGGTGCAAGGACAACAGACTAAAGATATCTTTACCAAATTTTATTGACAAATATGAAGTAAAAATACATAAATAAATAAAGATTAAAATGTTATAAAAACTATATTTTCAACTGAGGGCTCCCCAAAGGCTAAACAATGCCATGACTGGTACATTGAGAATGTCCTTATCCATCTTGTTGCTGCCCCAATGCCTTTCACAGGGAAAACAACCCTCTACCTCAAGAGAACTTCAAGGCATGATAGTCCAAAAAAAAATCTTAAATGTATTCAACAATATTGGCACATGGTACAACAAAATTGTATAAATCCATATAGGCCAAAATATCACTAAATCAACAACAGCTTACCATTAGATTCTGTTCCACTCCTTAGAGTCACAAATTCCACCTAAACAGCCTTTGCCATGTGTGGGCACAGGGGACCTCCACAAGACCAACTGAGAAAAAAAGCAGAGCAGCAGGGAACAATATATTAGTGTTATCAGATTTAGTTGTGCTTAGATACATCGCTCCAGAGTTTGACTTCTAATAGGGTCCATATCCATATTATAATGAGGTATCATTATGACATTTGGTGCTAGAAAACAGAGCCTCAAATTTTTATTAAAGATTGCATATATGTTATAGTAGTAAACTACACAGTTTGGAGGGTTCAGCAAATAATTCAATAAGGGAAGCAAAAAAAGGGGATTTGGGTGCACCCACAATTCACATCTGCAATTCCTTGAAAAAGCAAAATCCTTACCCAACACTGCCCAAATGCTTGAAGCAACCTCATTCCAGTTTCACAAACAATTGTACGGGGGATTATTCATTAGATCCCCCCCCCCCCCCCCCGTCCATCTATGGAAGATAATGGGTGAAGAAAGAAGAAAATAAAAATAAAACATAAATATATAGATGTATCCACTTGAACCTATATGCACCCAGTCACTCAAACAGTCACCTGCAACACACCTATGTACCAGTCATGACATTGTTCAGCCTTTGGGGATCCCACAATATAAAATAGGGTTTTTATATAATTTTAATTCATATGTATCCATGTATTTTAACTTCATATTTGTCAATACAATTTGGAAAAGATTTCTTTAGTATGTTGTCCTTATGTACCAGAAAAAGTCCACCGTGTCTGCTATTTTTCTACCCTCCCTTCCTTCTGACCTAGGGGGTGGAAAAGAAAGAGGCAGTGATTTTCCTGGAGTTACAGTTTACTGTCAAGTGAGCTCCAGTAATGAGAAGAATGGGGATGACAAGATAACTGACCGCACTTGGGTGCCACAGGTTGGAGAACAGAGAAGTAATGGAGAGGCAGATGAACAGTAAAGGAGTATTTCATCCAGGGGCAGGGTTAGTTTGCTGAGGACTAGAGGGAGCAGCCATCCTATTGCACTGGACGGTCCTGCCTATAGGTATAAGCCACTGCTATCTCCAGGGCCAGCCCACAGGACTCTCCAGTCTGGACCTTTTTCACATGTCTGCTGCCAACAGCACTATTATGGTCTGCAGCCCTTGCCTGCAGGTTACCAGTTGTGGTACCATGTGCATAAGGAAACACATGAACCTGCACCACGAAGCTCAGTGACAGCAGCACTTCAAAAATGGTTGGCTAGTTCACTGTCTAAAGCAGGGCCCACATGACCAAGATATGTCGTTCAGAAAGCTATATGCATAATGGGTAAATCTTTTGGCAGCTGGGAAAGATTCAGTTTGGAGCACACTGCTGGAGCTGGTAGTGCTCCCTGCATCTGTACCTTTTTTTTTTTAATCAGAAAACGAGTTTTATTTTGTTTGTTCGTTATGTCACATACATAATATACAAAATAGCACATACCATAACATATAATATTTAGCAGGTATCAAACATGCTAGACATAAGACAGACCTTATAGGTAATGTACAATAATGCAAGAGAAGAAGCACAATGAAAAGTTAAAAAACAATTCTTTCCATCTAAAGAAAAATAAAATATTTACTATTTCGGACTGGATCCGCATGCTCCCAGATAAGTATTCTGTTCTCACCATTTAAATCAATTTCTCTTAATCATTAGCATTGCAAAAGTCTATCTTTAACTAATTGATGTGGTGCCAGCCCAGGTACCTCCAGCCAGGCCTGCCACATTGTAGAAAATTTGCAGGGTGCATTTCTGTGTTTATATGTCAGTTTTTCCCTGATTGACATTCAATTAACCTGCTCAACCCACTGGCGCCTGGTGGAAACCCTAGGAGTTATCCAGAGTTGCGCAATTAATTTGCGAGCAACATATAGCAGACGAATAATCACTGTGTGTGCTGAGGGGGATAACAACTCATCATCCAGGGCCCCCAGTAGACATATCAAGGGGTCTTGTGGCACATCGAAGACGTATACTTGAGAAATTGTGTCAAGAACTTCTTTCCAATAACGGAAAAGTTTGGGGCATTTCCATAGCAGGTGCAAAAGGTCACCATTATCCCTTTGACATTTTGGACATATGGGTGTGTCACGCACTCCCCACTTGTGGAGACGTGATGGTGTTCTGTATACCCCATGCAACAAATAAAGGTGGGACAATTTTTGAGAGGCAGACACTGAAACTGGGGGGCAGAGGCAAGGCACAGATTCCATGTCTCTCCATCTATGACACCTACATCCTCCTCCCATTTTTCTCTGCAAGGCAGAATGGCTGGGTTCTGAATTGTTTTAAGAAGTATGTGGTAGCATCTAGAGATCATGCCTTTCTTTTCACTTTCCATCAGTATCCCTTGTATCAGTTGGTGATCTGTCAAACTAAGCTCTGTTTGCCTTGACTGTATCTGTAGTGCGTGGCGTAGCTGCAAATATTTATAGAAATTAGTACGTGGAATGTTAAATTCTGATTGTATCTCCATAAATGACTTAAGGGTAGTCCCATTGTATAATTGTATAATGTATTTTATGCCCGCACTCTCCCAGTTCCCAAAGCCTCTGAGTTTGCACAGTTCTCTATAGTTTAGGTTTTGCCACAAAGGAGTATGAGAGAAATATCCCTTTATCCTCAGTAGCCTTTTAACATAGGACCATAATGTTTTTAAAAGGAGTGTGGTAGGAGCTCCAGGATCTAAATGTGGATACCCTGCCTCCAAGCACGCCAAAGCCGTGATGTCCTCACCGGCTGTGACATGCAGGAGCCTGCGGATCGGATCTGACTTAGCTATTATTCCCCAGCCTCCCAGCTGTTGTACCTGTGAAGCAAGATAATATGCTCTAAAGTGAGATGCCGCTAGTCCCCCTTCATCCTTATTATATTGTAGCATTGATAAACTAATTCTTGCTGTTTTTTTTACGCCATATTAGTTCTCGAAACTGGGAATCAATCCTATCAAACCAAGATCGGGGAACCCAGACTGGAGAGTTATGAAAAATGTACAGCAATTGGGGAGCCCACACCATTTTTATGAGATTAAATCTACCCACAACAGACAAAGGCAGTTTGCACCAGGCTTTAGCCTTATCCCGAAATTTAGCAAGCAGAGGAAGCAAATTAAGGGATAAGTATTGGGAAACATCCGGAGATATTTGTATACCTAAATACCGAAAAGAGGACACAACTTGTATCGTTGCCGCGCATTCAGGCAGAGGGGCTGCAATGGGGTCGATTGGCATTAACATCAATTTGTTCCAATTAAAAAAAGCCAGACAGAGTACCGAAAGCTTTGATGAGAGACATCACAGCGCTCAATGAGTTTTGTGTGTCACCGAGATAAAGCAACGTGTCATCAGCATACAAAGATACTACATCAGTACCCGTTGCACGCCTAAATCCCACTATGTCACTGTCACCTCTTATACTAGACCCGAGAGGCTCCAAGGCCAGGGCAAACAGCAGGGGAGACAGTGGGCACCCCTGTCTGGTGCCCCGGAACAATGGAAAAGGCTCTGATAGTTCCCCATTTACCCTAATCTGGGCTGATGGTTAGGCATAAAATAGTTTGACCCAGTTAATAAAGTTGGTGCCCAGCCCTAAATGGTCTAGCACTTTCCACAGGTAAGGCCACTCGACACTGTCGAAGGCCTTAGCTGCGTCCAGTGGGAAAATCACTCTATTTCCGGTATTACAGGCAGGGATCTGTAGATTCAAAAAAAGTCTCCTTATATTTTGGGCTGTAGATCTGGTGGGTATAAACCCAGATTGGTCTTTATGTACAAGTTTGTGTATCACTTGAGCCAACCTAGTGGCCAATACTCTGGCTAACAGCTTGACATCAGACGTTAGAAGAGAAATGGGTCTGTAGGAGTCTGGCAGTGCAGCATCCTTGCCTGGTTTCAATAGTAGGATAATAATAGCCTCATTCATAGAATTAGGGAGTGTACCCTCCTTCAATGCCTCATTATGTACCTTCAATAGGGTGGGTAACAGTGTGTCTGCATATCGTTTATAGACCTCGGACGAAAGGCCATCAGCCCCCGGGGATTTGTTGTTGTGAGTTTGTGCTATTGCCTTAGATATTTCCTCTTTAAGTAAGGGTGCGCCTGAGGCCAACAAACGAGTTAATGTGCATTTATCTAAAAAGCCCTCTAGTTCCCCCTCTGTAGGTTGCAACTTAGATAAGTAAATATCCATATAGAATGTTCTAAAGATCTGTATTATTGTGGCAGTTTGCGTTTGAATGACACCCCGCACATCACGTAAGGCTGAGATTGTGGAGGTGAAATTCTGCGCAGCGCATGCGCTAGAATGGCCAGCATGTGCCCAGTGGAATCCCTCCCTCAAAATAGGCCTGTTGTAGAAAAAAACACTTGTTTTCAGCCAACTGCAAAATTAGTTGTCTGGACATGGACTGTGCACTGAGCCAAACTCTCTTTGTATCTTCTGTAGGTTTGTTGATATATTTATCTTCAGAATCCCTAAGTGTCCTGCTGACCTCAGTCTCCCAAGCTTTTGTATTAGTTTTAATCTGATTAATTACAGTAATAAATTGCCCTCTCATAAATGCCTTGGCTGCATCCCAGACCACAGTCAGACGCGTTGACTGAATGTTGTTTTAAGTGATCTCTAATGGGGCCCGGCTCAGGAAGCAGCGAAAGCCAGAAAGGGTTAAGTTTCCAACATATGCGTTTTATCACATTGGGCAATGATATTGAAACCCACAATGAGGAATGATCAGATATGTGTCTATCATTATATCCTGCCTCAACTATCAATGGGATTACAAGATTGTTACCCAGACCCAAGTCTATTCTGGACAGGCTCCTGTAAGAGGCTGAACAGCATGAGTATTGTTTTACCAAAGGATGTCTCAATCTCCACAAATCCGTTGATCCGAGTTCCTCAAGTAGGCCCGCGAAAGATGTACGTCCTCCTTTACTTAGGGGTACATTAGACGGAACTGGTAATTTATCTAATTGATGATTTATATAGTTATTATAATCACCAACTGCTAAGAGTGGTACAGTCGGAAACTGGGCCATAAAATTTGCAAGGCGTTTGAGGACCACGGATGAGTAAGGAAGTGGGATGTATATTGCAGCTAATATACACGATAAACCTGACACATTACATAGTAAGAAAACATATCTACCCTCCTGATCCACAAGCTTTTGAGTACAGTGTAACTGAGTGTCCCGACGTATCAGGACACTCACTCCCCTTGAATAAGCCAAGTGCGTGGAGTGGAATTGAGTACAATACATTTGAGGGCTAAAGCTAGGAGCCGGGTCTGGTGAAAAATGAGTCTCCTGCAGGAACACTATATTGGCCCCTGTAGACTTGAGGTGCCTGAGAACTGCCAGTCTCTTCACAGGATTGTTAAGTCCTCTCACATTCCATGACACTATTGTGACCTTATCCGCCATTTGGGATAGTAGTGAACGGAAACCTGGTCTTGCAAGACTTGAGAAAGTGGCGCAAAACACTCCCCATCATGGCATCATAAAGTGCATGTGGGACATACCTGGCAAAAATAATACCTGCATGAAACGTAGGTGGCTCATCAGCATCTGTGCATATGGAAGTCCATGGCTGGAGGCCTGGTGGGTCAGATAGCGAACATGTATTGAAGCATGTGCTTAAAGAAAAAAGAAACAAAAAGTCAAAGGCAAATTAAAGAGTGGAGCCAACAGGGCTGGATGGCGTTTTTCCCCTTATCGCACTTCCCTGGGGGGGTATGCATTGGAAACACCCGCAGCAGAGCAAGGCTCTGGATGGTGATTGGGGTTTTACAACTGCAGAGTGATCAGCAGAAATCATACAGTGAAACATGAAAAGTTCTCCTTTTTGTCCACCTAAACTAAATGAAACAGTTGGTGAAGAAGAAGGGTTGAGGGGGGAGCCCCTTCCTAAACCTCTGCCCCCGCTGTGGTCTGGCAGCCACATTAGGGCAATCGAAGAAATGTACTTCTCCCAATGCAACCACTCTGAGGCGTGCAGGATATAGCATTGCATATTGCAGGTTATGTTCTCTAAGCCTTTTTTTAACATCAATACATTTTGCACGTAGCTTTTGCAGTTCTGTAGAGAAGTCTGGGAATAGAGACACTTTGGAGTTATCGAACGCCATGTTCCCACTCATGGATCTGAGTTTGGAAAGGATCACATCCCTATCTGTGTAATTTAGTAGCTTGGTGTGATTACCCGGTGGTAAAGGGCGTGAGGGCACCCTGTGCGCCCGCTCAACGGCAAACAGCGGGGAGAAAGTGTCTTTGCCAAACGTGGAAACAAGCCATTGCTCTATAAAAGCTACGGGTTTTTACCCTCCACTCTCTCAGGAATGCCCAGGGCACGCACATTATTGCGTCTCATTCGATTTTCTAAATCATCTAAATGTGCATCATGCTGTTCAGTAAGGTGACAGTTAATGTTTAAGTCCCTTTGCATAGGAGCAATGTCATCCTCTACTGTGCTCATCCTGCCTTCCAGGGTAGATGTCATCTCCCTCAGTTTTTGCATATCATGACGCACATAAGAGATTTCAGCCTTCAGCCCTTTAATCTCATCAGAGAGTGCTGCGATGGACAGGTTGCAGGATGTTACAGCTGAAAAAATGTCTTTAAGAGTGGGTTCTGGCTCCTCACTGCTAGGGGGGAGGATGCTTGAGGCCCAGTATAAATGTCTCTAGGAGTACTCACTGTGTTCCACTCCGGGACATTCCGCCTGCATCCTCCAAAGGAACGGTGTCATCCGCTTCCGAAAGCCCCCTGGGGGCTTCCCCTGTGTTCGGTGCAGCATTCAGGGCATCTTTGTATGATCTTCCCCCAAACAGGAGCTTCTGAGCGGCCTCCTTGTATTTCTCCCTCGAGGAACGCTGTGAGCAGGTGCCATCTTGGCACGCTTCATCCACAGCTCCCTTTCCTTCTTTAGGCTTCCTAGACATCACAGCGGTCTTTTAAGGGGTATCGTTCAAGTGGCGGTATCCCCAGGGTACAGATGCTTCGGTATGTGGGTCCGATTCGGTCCGATAATATATTCCACAGGATCACTGTCAGGATATTCGGCGGAGAGGGAGACAAACATGTCCTGATACATCTGCTGCTTAGCCACGCCGCATCTTGTACCTTAGTGTTGATGATAGCACAGTTCCTTCTACCCAATCCTCCTTAATGTCCTCATCCTCCTACTCCTCAAAACTACCAGTCCCCCTCAAGCACTCCAGAGCTTATGCAAGAGCTGGACAAAACACTGTCATGTTTTGCAGCTGGTAATGCGGGGGAACAGGAGCCACATGGGATAAATATTCTAGCAGCTCTGTAGAGCCATGCTGAGAGGTGCCATGTTCAGACCAAATTTTGCTTGTTTGGAAAAATGCCAAACTAAATGGGTGTTAGGTCAAACCCAACCTACAGCTACAGCAGCAAGTGAAACAATTAGCAACAATATTACTACTACTGCTAAATGTGACAGCTTCCTTCTTAGGGCTCCTGGTTGTTAAGGAGCCCCTAGCAGCTGCCATACTAACAACCAATGATTTATCCCCACCCAGCCCATTCAGTTGTCAGCCAGGGATTCAGCATCATTTGCCTAGTCTTCATTCCTTGTTGGATGTAGCAGGAGGCATAATAGGACTACAAAGAGGAGGTAAAGGGTTGGTGTGCTGGTGGTGAGGAGGAGGAGGCAATGGGACAGGGTTCCAGGGAGATGTTTCACCCCTGTCAAATCCAGTTACAGTATATGTGGGTGGTGTGGGTTCATTAAGGACCCTGTTGTCCTCTGTGACACCAAGGACTCAGTTTCCCCTGCTGCATGTAATTTATGGTGAATGAGCTCTTCCTTGCTGAAATGTGCAAGGTCTCCAAGATTTGGGCCAGGATGGAGAGGGAACCCTATCGGATGACCACCCATTTGGATCCCCGATACAAGGGGAATATGGAGGATCTAATGGACCACTTAAGGAGGTGTTGTGGAAAACCTCCTGGCCAAATTTCCTTATAGTTGTAGGATCCCCTCTCATACCTAATGTGCTTCAAGTCCCTGAAAAAAAAACCTGTGGTGGTGGTGGTGGTGGTGTCTGACTCAGTAATGCGTGAAAGATTTTTTTTAACCACTGGTACTAACTGTCAAGTTCTGCAGCCTGAGCTAAAAATGCAGGGGCTACGGCATGTGTACAGCCCTGTCAGGATGTAATGTTAGAATTCGGGTGAGTGGCAGGGGGTGTAAAGCTACGTCTCAGCCACTTGTTTTTATTGCTCCCTTAATCTCCCATGTGAAAGAACCCTTTGTCCATAGATGATTAAGTGTACAGTCTGGACCACTGGCCTGTAAGTGCTAGAGCTTCTGGCTTGCCCTGAAGCCACTTTTCTGTCTGAGAGAGCCTTTAGTGAATCAGAAGATATTGTTGAAGCCAATTATGGTGTTCTAGTTCTCAAAAATATTTGTGACAGTTGTGCCACGGATAACACATTCTAATTCTTGTTTCTAGACAAAACCTGTCTTGTCTCTCCTTACTTACTGTGGCAAGCCTCTACATTATTTGTGGCGATTATCCTGCAATAAAACACACCAATACTGTATTTCAGGATAAATCCTGCCTCTTCTCTCCTTCTTATATTATGGCCTAACCAAGTTGTTTACATTTTGTCCAGTTACTGTAAACAATTTTTTGTAGGTAATGTTTCTGAAATAAAACACGGTCATGTTTATTTTGTGTTAAAAGCTGTCTTATCTCTCCCTCTTATATTGCTGTTTACAAACTGTCCAGTGACTATAATATTTGTGGCTATTGTTTCTAATACTCTTTCATTTTTATTTTAGAATAAAATCTGCTTTGTCTCCACCTGTTGCATTGCAGCTTAAAGAAGCTGCTTACATAATGTCCATTGACAGTACAATAATAATTTCTATTTTTTCTGAAATAATACACTATCATTTTTATTTCAGGATAAAATCTGCCTTGGGTCTTCTGCTTACATTGTGGCCTCCTTTTGTTTTCCCAGGCAAAGCTGTACCTCCTGCTTCTCCTTCTGTCTCTACTTTAGCCATAGTCTCCTACTCCTGCTTCTCAATTGGTTGCAGGCTCCTATTTTCAGGCAGCTTGCCTGTGGCTCAGGCTTGTGTAACAATAAGAAGACTCTCCAAATATCAGCCCCTACTAATTCACAAAAAAAATCTGTATACTGTAAATAACGACATACTCCAAATCAGTCATCATCAATTATCAATCATGTCATCAAGCAATGTAGATCCTCATCAGTCACAATGAACAATGCCCGCTAAAAAGGAAACAAAATTCTACTGATCAATGAACATGTTTGATCCTGACTACTGCTCATGTTGAATACCATCTCCAGGAACCCTGCTGCTAAAAACAGTTAAGAAATTGGCAGCTTCTACTAGGTGATGTCGTTGCCCCAATATGGCCATTTGGGATACCAAACATGTGAGCTAGAGGTTAGAGGGTAGAAAATGAAGGTTGATACCAAATGGTTTACTTGTGATGTAACAGCACTGTATTCTTGCATAACGTATAGCTTAGGATTACGGTGTTTAAAACATCATTTCATTTTGGATGCAGTTACTTTCTTGCTGACCCACAAATATTTTTGCTTGAAAGCTGATGGTCCCTTCCATAATTTGAATTTTTACCTACATATGCCAACCTATACAAGGGTTGGTGGTGGGAACACCACATCTTTGGAGACTCCATTTCTTTCAGAGGACAGATAACATTTTTCCCTCACTATATACAGTATATTATATGGCCTTCATTGTGCATCAAGTGAATTTCTGGGGCACATAAACTATGATGTATTCAACCATAGCTTCATTGGGGAAAGAACAGTTTGTTTACATCGACACCTTGACGTGAATCTGATATGGACTATAAAATATATTTACAAGCCTACCTACAGTCAACTTCAAGGATCTCTCTTTACAGAGCTGTTGGCTAATATGATACTCCCTAATTGGTCAGAACTCCTAGCAAATATGTATGGCATGTAGCCTGATTGGAGGATTCAAAGAAGGCTGCTGTTTCCAACTAAGGATGGGCCAAGTGACCCCCTATTCGGTTTGCACCAGAACTTTCAAACATCGCGAAAGTTCAGAACTGAATAATGAACCTCATTGAAGTCTATGGAACCTGAATGTAAAAAATCAAAAGTGCCCATTTTGAAGGCTTATATGCAAGGTATTGGGCATACAATGGTTATGAGGATCTGGGTACTGGTCTGGGGAACATATATCAATGACAAAAAAAGTTTGTAAAAAAGGTGATTTTTAAATGAACAGTGATTGATTGATGCTTACAGTGAAAGCATAAAACATTTTGAGTTTGCGAAAAGGCATGTGGGAGACTCCCAAAATGTATGGAGGAAGGTGCTCTAGTCTGATGAGACTAAAATTGAACTTTTGGCCATCAAAGAAAACGCTATGTCTGGCGCAAACCCAACACATCACATTACTCAAAGAACACCATCCCCGCAGTGAAACATGGTGGTGGCAGCATCATGCTGTGGGGATGTTTTTCAGCAGTCGGGACTGGGAAACTTTTCAGAGTTGAGGGAAAGATGGATGGTGCTAAATACAGGGATATTTTTGATCAAACCTGTACCACTCTGTGTGTGATTTGGGGCTAGGACGAGATTCACCTTCCAGCAGGACAATGACCCCAAACACACTGCTGAAGCAACACTCAAGTGGTTTAAGGGGAAACATGTAAATGTGTTTGAATGGCCTAGTCAAAGCCCAGACCTCAATTCAAGAGAAAATCTGTGGTCAGACTTAAAGATTGCTGTTCACAAGCGCAAACCATCCAACTTGAAGGAGCTGGAACAGTTTTGCAAGGAGGAATGGGCAAAAATCCTAGTGGTAAGATGTGGCAAGCTCATAGAGATTTATCCAAAGCGACTTGGAGCTGTGATAGCCGCAAAAGGTGGTTCTAAAAAGTATTGACTTTAAGGGGGGGGGGATAGTTATGTACATTGACCTTTTCTGTTATTTTGTCTTATTTGTTGTTTGCTTCACAATAAAAAAAAAATATTGAAAGTTGTGGGCATGTTCTGTAAATTACATGATGCAAATCCTCAAACAATCCAGGTTAATTCCAGGTTGTGAGGCAACAAAACATCAAAAATATCAAGGGGGTGAATACTTTTGCAAGGCACTGTACATGTGCAATATACATACCCATACCCAAAAGGGGAAAAAAGGGAGAAAGGGATGGAAATACCAAATGGGGGAGAGGGAAAGAAAAAGGGAAGGGGTAGAGAATGAAAAATATAGAAAGGACTAAGCAAAGGAAATACCTTTGCTTAGTCCTTTTTTTAAAGACCAGATCATGATTATTATTTAAGTCTGTGAGGGCTTTTTTCTCATTATAAGTTAAGTTTGAATATTTGGGATGACTAATATGCATCTGGTGGCACAAATTTTTGATATTTGAATACACTACTTGATAGAATGTTTACAGGTAAGGCCCCTTGGCATGCACCAGATTGAAAGCTGATTTGGGCTTTGTGCCCCGGCATTTTTTAAAACATCATGATAATGCCTCTGCAGGCCTCAGGGTGTGGGTTATAGAGTCCATTCCCAGCACATTCCCACTGGCAGGGTGTTTCAAATGTCTCTGTCAGAGAGAAACATTTTGGATTTACACCTTGGATTTTCTCACGCCTGGAGGCCTAAATGAGGAAATAAAGGTCAACAGGTATCTCCTCCAGTTGATACCCCGTGTCAACAGGTACAATTGACACTCCCCTTATTCAAACCTGCTACTATAGACAAAGTTGCTAAACTCCTTTCTAACGGCCACCTAACCACCTGTCCCCTGGACCCTATTCCCGCTCAAATACTACGGTCACCCTCTGCCTCTATCCTACACTCTCTAACCCACATCTTCAATCTCTCCCTCTCTTCTGGCATCTTCCCCAATGCTCTAAAACATGCACTGGTCACCCGCATACTTAAAAAGCCATCCTTGGTCCCTACCAATCTGAGTGACCACCTCATAAAGAATAACCTTGATCCTCTTCAGTCTGGATTTCGCCCTTAACACTCCACAGAAACTGCTCTTCTAAAACTTTACTCCCTCAGTCTCAGTGACTGTGCTTTTCGGTGGCTCTCATCCTACCTATCCCAATGCACCTTCAGTTTTACTTACAATTCTACTTCCTCCTCTCCTCTTCCCTTCTGTGTCGGGGTCCCCCAAGGTTTTGTTCTTGGACCTCTCTTATTTTCAATCTACACCTCTTCCCTGAGTCAGCTGATTGCCTCACGCGGCTTTCAATATAATTTCTATGCTGACGTCATCCAAATCTATCCCTCCACCCCTCAACTCACTCCATCAGTTTCCTCACGCATCACTAGCTTACTAACTGACATATCTGTCTGGATGTTACACCACTTGCTCAAACTCAACTTGTGCAAAACCAAGTTCATAATATTTCCTCACATGCCTCTTCCTCTGACTTCTCTGTCAAGAGCAATGGCACAACCATCCATCCATCTCCACATGCCAGGGTGCTAGGTGTTATCCTGGACTCTGAACTCTCCTTTCGGCCCCACTTCCAATCCCTTTCCAAAGCTGGCCGTCTCAACCTCCGCAACGTCTCCAAACTACGTCCCTTCCTAACCAATGAAACCACAAAGCTCCTGATTCTCTCCCTGGTTATCTCTCGCCTCGACTACTGCAACTCCCTCCTCATTGGCTTACCTTTAAATAAACTATCCCCTCTTCAGTCCATCATGAATACTGCTGCCAGACTCATTCACCTTACAAACCACTCAGTGTCTGCTACCCCTTTCTGCCAATCCCTCCATTGGCTGCCACTCACCCAAGGAATTAACATCAAAATACTAACAATAAGTTACAAACCCATCCACAACTCTGCCCCCAGCTACATCACTAGCCTAGTTTCAACATACCAACCTAATCTTCCTCTTTGTTCCTCCCAAGACCTCCTTCTCTCTAGCTCCCTCATCACTTCTTCCCATATTCACCTCCAGGACTTCTCCTGAGCGTCTCCCAACCTCTGGAATACCCTACTCCAATCTGTTAGACTACTCTTAGGTGATCCCTGAAAACTTTTCTCTTCGGAGAAGCCTACCCTGCCTCCACCTAACAACTGTTCTTTTATTTTCTTCATCAGCTAATCCCCCACAGTTATTACCCTTTGTATCACCTGACCCTCCTGTCAGGGCTGGGCTCAGCCCTTCCTTTACAAAGCTGGCTGCTCAGCTGTCGGCTAATTGCCAGCTCCTTTCTCTCCACAGTGACTTACCTGTTAATGATATCCTACTCGTCAGTCCTGCCTACCTAAGCCGTCCAGCCTAGATGATCTCTGTTTTCGCTTTGGTCACATCTCTAGAGACGTTCTCCTGTGTTCCTGTTAAAGACTTGTTTGGCTGACATTCCTTCTGGCTCCAGATCCTGCTTGCTCTTCTACTATGCTCATCTCTAGCTCCCTGATGTTTTGGCTTGTCTGACTATCCATTCCGGTTCCTGACGATATCCTCATATTTTCCAAGTCCCTGGAGAGCCACCACACAGATGTCTGTCGTGTGCTTCAGAAAGTGCGAATTCCATTGTGAACAGGTTAAATTCCTGGGTTATATCATGTCCACTGCTGGTTTTTCGATGGACCCAGAGAAACATTCAGCAGTCCTACAGTG
This sequence comes from Aquarana catesbeiana, assembly GCF_042186555.1. Lineage (NCBI taxonomy): Eukaryota > Metazoa > Chordata > Amphibia > Anura > Ranidae > Aquarana > Aquarana catesbeiana. The sequence continues at coordinate 397,670,854 of NC_133325.1, forward strand.
GCCCCGACCCATGGGTTTACATCCTCTGCAGCGTTTTCTTGGCTTTGCCAACTATTATCTGAAGTTAATTTATAACTTCTCGTCTTTGGTCAAGCCCCTGACTGATATGACCAGAATGGATGGTAACCCACAGAGTTGGTCTCCGGAGTCCATTAAGGCCTTTGAGAGTCTCAAGGCTGCCTTTGTTTCTGCTCCTGTATTGGCACATCCTGATCATATGTTACCTTTTATCCTTGAGGTTGATGCTTCTGAGACTGGAGTTGGCTTCCTTCTGTATCAACGTCCTACCTCTGAGAGTGCCATACCACTGTGCCGTTTCGCATTCTTACTAACCATAAGAATCTCACATTCTTGTCTGAGGCTAAATGCCTCTCTCATCAGAAGGGCGCAATGGGCTCTTTTCTTGTCTAGTTTTAATTACATTGTCTCATTCTTTGCCGGTACTAAGAATATAAGGGCTGACGCTTTGTCACGACAATTTTCCTCCACTTCCAAGATGGAATCGGTTCCAGTTCCTGTGATTCCTCCTGATCGTATTCTTGCTACAGTTCGCACCAGTCTCACATCTCCTTTGGGTGACAAAATTCTTTCCGCTCAGGTCTATGCTCCTCCTGAGAAACCTTGTGACCGCTGCTTTGTCCCAAAGAGTCTCCGTACTGCCGTGCTCCAGACTTATCATTCTCCCAAGGCTGCTGGCCACCCTGGGAAGAATCAACTCTTTTGGGCCATTTCCCAACAATTCTGGTGGCCTAGTCTACATGCTGATGTAACCGTCTTTGTAGCTGCCTGTTCCTTGTGTGCTCAGAGTAAGACTCCACGACACCTTCCAGTGGGTCTCCTACAACCCATACTCAATGGAGGCAGGCCCTGGACCCACCTGTCTATGGATTTCATTGTGGAGTTACCCAACTCCCAGGGCAATACAATTATCCTTATGGTGGTTGACCATTTCTTGAAAATGTCTCATTGTATTCCACTTAAGAAGTTGCCCACTTCTAAGGAACTGGTTTCCATTTTTGCTCGGGAGATCTTTCGCTTACATTGGCTAGCCAAGGTGATTGTCTTGGACATGGGTAGTCCGTTTGTGTCCCAGTTCTGGCGAGCCTTTTGTGCACAATTGGGAATTCAGCTTGCTTTCTCCTCTGCGTATCACCCGCAGTCTAATGGGGCCGCAGAATGAGCCAATCAGTCCTTGGAGCAATTCCTATGTTGTTATATTTCTAACCATCATAACAACTGGTCAGACCTCTTACCTCTTATTGGAGTTTGCTCACAATAGTGCCTTGAATTCTGCTTCCTGATAGTCCCCGTTTATGGCGAACTATGTTTTCCAACCTTCGTTAGTAGAGCATCTCCGTGGTCTTCGTTCCACTTGGGCACAAGTCCAGGAGGCTTTACGACATGCTAATGATAGGTACAGACTCCATGCATGCCTGCGCCTTCCTACCAGGTTTTGGACAGGGTCTGGCTGTCATCTCGCAAACCTGCGACTTTGTGTTCCCTCTCTGAAGTTCGCACCTCAGTTTATTGGGCCTTTCCATATTCTTTGCAGGAATAACCCAGTGGCTTACGCATTAGACCTTCCTTCTAATATGCATATCTTGAATGTATTTCATGTCTCCTTATTAAAACCTTTGGTCTGCAACCGCATTACCACCTCAATGCCTCGTCCTCACCCTGTACAGGTTGAAAACCATAAAGAGTATGAAGTACTTCCATTGTTGACTCCCATAGGTTCCGTGGGGGCATACTCTACCTGATGCATTGGAAAGGGTATGGTCTGGAGGAACGCTCTTGGGTCTCATCCTCGGACGTACATACCCCTGTCCTCCTCTGCGATTTTCATAGACATTTTTGCCTCAAGCCTGGTGGTCCTCCGAGGGGGAGGTGTCATTGAGGAGGGGGTACTGTCAGGACTGGGCTCAGCCCTTCCTTCTCAAAGCTGGCCGCTCAGCTGTCCGCAAATTGCCATCTCCTTTCTCTCCACAGTGACTCACCTGTTGATGATATCCTGCTTGTCAGTCCTGCCTACTTAAGCCATCTAGCCCAGATGATCTCTGACTTCGCCTTGGTCACATCTCTAGAGATGCTCTCCTGTGTTCCTGTTAAAGACTTGCTTGGCTGACATTCTAGCTTCAGATCCTGCTTGCTGTTCTACTATGCTTATCTCTGGCTACCTGACGTTTTGGCTTGTCTGACTATCCGTTCCGGTTTCTGAACTCTGGCTATGTTTTGACTACGTTTACTCTGTTTACCTTTTTATTATTATTATTAAACAAGTGTGATTTAACTGTACTTCTGTCTCAGTCTGATTCATGGTTTCTGACACCTCCCATCTAGATTGTAAGCTCTAACGAGCAGGGCCCTTTTCTTTCTGTATTGAATTGTATTGTAATTGTACTCTCTGCCTTACTGTTGTAAAGCGGTGTGCAAAATGTCGGTGCTATATAAATCCTGTATATTAATAATAATAATATCAGGTTAAGTCCTCCACTGCTCTTTTCTTGGTCCTTTTTTATATTTTTCTTTCCCTCCCTCCCTTTTTTCAGATGGGGGTATATATGTGTATATGTATGTATATATATATATATATATATATATATATATATATATATATATATATATATATATATATATATATATATATATATATATATATATGTATATATATATACACATATACACAAATAATAATGAAAATGAAAATGAAAAAGTACCACAATAAAAAAATGATGTTATTTCACTATCAAAGGGTGGAGGCCTACTATAATGTTATATGTGGTGTGGAGCATAAGATGATTGTGACATTATACTACATGATTTATACTATAACTGCAGGTACTTACTTATATATATATGCATAATTTCTTGATAACATATTTTTTACATTTTCAATATATTCTTATTTTTTCATATAATCCTTTGATATATGTTTTAACAAATACCACACACACACACACACACACACACACACACACACACACACACACACACACACACACACACACACACACACACACACACACACACACACACACACATATAAAATAAAAAAATATAATAAATTACATAAAAAATATTAGTCATTAGTTTATAGTTTATACATAAGATCTTGGACCCTTAAGTATAATGTCACAATCATCTTATGCTCCACACCACATATAACATTATAGTAGGCCTCCACCCTTTGATAGTGAAATAACATCAAATTTTATTGTGGTGCTTTACTTTTTCCTTTTCCTTTTCATTTTTCATTTTTATTATTATTTGTGTATATGTGTGTGAACATATGTACATGTATGTATATGTAGGAAGGCCAGTATGGTGGCCTGAATTTATGGGAGGAGCCCGGGGGGTATTTAAGCAGCCCGCTCATCTGTGGTGCTTGTCGGTTTCCTGTGCGCGATATACGTCACTAGGCCGACTATTCGAATGCCAGCATCCGCTAGTTCTTGTCTCGCAAGTTCCCGCTTTCGCAAATTTCCGTGCTCGAGAGTTTCGAAGTCTGTGTTACCGATTCGTAGTTCGTACCGCGCGTCTGGCTTGGCTGTAGCAGGTAGGGTCCCGTTGGACTTTGTTTTTTACGCATTGTTAGATATCATGTCACTAAACCGTGATATCAAGCTTACGAGTCACTCGCAATTTCACAAACGTTACCGCAATGCATACCACTCGCACTATCGTTATGTAACCATTTCTCGTTATCTGGAAAAACCACCGCGACGTAGACGTTGCTTCATTTCAGGCATGTCTAAATTATTACCAGGCGTCAGCAAACAACTGTAGCGATTCGCAATTCGCAATCTCTTATCGAACCACGTCCGTTCGATACCAATCATTTCTCATTTCTGAACATCTCTAAATACATTTCTAACACTTCAAACCATTTCGAATCATTTCTTTCATTTCAGTCACGTACCGCGCTCCGATTCGAATCCAGTCGCATCTAAAGATGCACTGATTCGCTCCTGTGTGCCCCAGTAGTTACGGCCTCATTTCAGTACATGCTCCAGAGTTATGTCATTATCAGTCGCTTTCGACTCACCGATTCGTACCTCTGTCATGGTTATCATTTCACTGCCACGTATCACGCTTCAGTCGCATGGAAATACACCGTTTCGTCTCGGCGTGCCCCAGGTATTGGCCACATTTCAGTACATGCTCCAGAGTCCGATTCGCAGTCAGTCGCTACAGCGGCATGATCGATTCGCGCCTCTGTCATGGCAACAAAATGTTACACCTGCACTTACCGAGCTCCGGTTCGAATCTAGTCGCATCTTAGATGCACCGATTCGTTACGGCGTGCCCCAGGGCCCGGCCTCATTTCTGGACATGCTCCAGAGTCCGGTTCATTGTCAGTCGCAGTTTGCGACTCACAGATTCGTGCCTCTGTCATGGGAAATCATTTCACTGTCACGTATCACGTTCCGATTCGAATCCAGTCGCATCCATGACGCAACGATTCGTTCCCGCGTGCCCATGTATTCGGCCACATTTCAGTACATGCTCCAGAGTCCGGTTCGTTGTCAGTCGCAGTCGCGACATGATCGACTCGTGCCTCTGTCATGGCACGTGCCTCTACCATGACAAATCATTTCATTCATTTCATCATTTCACTCATTTCACTGTCACGTACCGCACCCCGATTCGAATCCAGTAGCATCCGAGATGCACCGATTCGTCCCGGCGCGCCCCAGTTGTCTTGGCCTCATTTCATTCGTACTCCATAGTCCGACTCGTCATTTGTCACAGTCGGAAAAAAAAAAAAAAAAAATATATATATATATATATATATATATATATATATATATATATATATATATATATACAAAAAAAAAATATATATATATATATATATATATATATATATATATATATATATATATATGTATATATATATATATATATGTATATATATATATATATATATATATATATATATACAAAAAAAAAAAAAAAAAAGAAAATAAATAAATAAATAAATAAAATAAAAACAATATATACAAAAAAAATAAATTTTAATACAAAAAAAATAAATAAATAAGTAAAGTAGTATAAATAAATAAATAAAACGTTTCGGCCTCAGCCAACACCTGCATCACAACTTGGTTAGCTATCAGTCGCGGCATAACCAATCGTGCCCTCGCCAGGGCAAACATTTCACTATTACATATCGCACTCCAATTCAAATCCAGTCGCATCCGTGATGCACCAATACATTCCGGCATGCACCAGCGTTTTTCTTTTGCCTCATTTCAGTACATGCTCCAGAGTCTGGGTCGCTGTCAGTCGCAGCTGCGGCACGACCGATGGCGAAACGTTTTCATTCATTTCACTCTAAGGCAAACATTTCATTCATTTCGTTGTCGCATGCCGCTCCCCGATTTAAGTTTAGGGCATCCGTCAGGCATCGATTCATCCAGGCAAGGCCCAGTTGGCTTGGCCTCAGTGGCGCAGTCATGGCACACCGATTCGTGTCTCTGTCATGGCACAAACATTTCACTCATTTTGTTTAATGCCAGGCACCTGTCGCTTAAACATGTTACAATTTACCTTTCAAGTCAGGTAGTCAAACCCTCCACCGGTTGTCATCTGTCATTTCCTCTAGGTCAGTCAAGTAAAAAAAAAAAAAGGGGGGGCCACACCCCGTCTTCCTTCAAAGCTCAGTCATGGTCCCGATTCATTCGTTGAAACCTTCGCCTCACTACTATACCCCCTCATAGTCACAGCACACATCCAAGTATAACTTCTTGCAATCGTTGCAAATACGCATCCAAACACAACTTCTTGCATTTCGTCGCAAGCACACATCGAAACATAACTTCTTGCAATTGCTGCAAGCACACATCCCATCATGACTTCTTGCAATCGTTGCAAGTACGCATCCAAACAGAACTTCTTGCAATCGTTGCAAGCACACATCCAAGCACAATTTCTTGCAATCATTGCAAACACGCATCCAATCATAAACTTCTGGCGAACGTTGCAGGCATGCATTCAAGTATAACTTCTTGCAATCGTTGCAAGCACACATCCAAGCTTAACTCTTGCAGTCTTGCAAGCACATGCAGCAATACGAACTCTTCACAGTACTACAAACACATCTCCAGCGACAGGAACTCCCTTGCAATCGTTGCAAGCACACATTCAAGCACAAATCTTACAATCATTTCAAGACACGCATCTTAGCATAACTTCTTGCAAGCATGCATCCAAGCATAACTTCTTACAATCATTACAAGCACGCATCCAGTCACAACTTCTTGCAAATGGCAGGGACACACCCAAGCATAACTTCCTGCAATCATAGCAAGCACGCATCCAAACACAACTTTTGTAATCGCTGCAAACACGCATCCAAGTATAACTCTTTTCAGTCTGTGCAAGCACATGCAGTAATACGGACTTCTCGCAGTCACGGCAAACACATCTCCATTGACACAAACTCCCTGGCAATTGTTGCAAGCATGTATTTAAGCACAACTCTTGCAATCATTGCAGGGCTCGCATCTTAGCATGACTTCTTGCAATCAGTACAAACACATTTCCAGTGGCACACAATCAGTCACACATCATTCTTCAGTGGCACTTAATTGGCCAGTTGTCTCCTGTGGCATCTTCATACGAGCCACTCATCAATTTCTGTATCATTTCTCACTTAGGTCAGTTGATTTCAGGTTCCATCCCGCACCAGGTATCGTATTGCCACACACAGCTGGCTCCTCATAACACTATCAGGCTATACCTAGCCAGCATCCAGCATTTCTTGTCCTTACAGGACCCCAGAGAGTCATCCGTGTTTATGGCTCATACAGTAGGATCCTTTCTACGTGGCGTCCAGAAGCATCAGCCCATGGCTAACGGAAAACGCTTGCCCATCACAACTGCCATCTTCAGGGACATGTCAAAACCTCAGACATTCCCCAGTCTAGTCATACAAGCAGCCATCTACCTGGCCCTCGGTGTTTTTTTACGGCCTAACAAATTCACTTTTACTGGCACAGGCAGCCAGGTACTATGTAGACACCACTTGACTCACTGGTAATACCATTATGTCCTTCAGCTTGTAGTCTCTAAAACTCAACAATCCGGAACCGAGGTCTACAATAACCTCCTCCGAATTAACAAACTCCACGCAGGCCAGCCTCCCTCTTGACAAGCTGACCCGTATCAGGTTAGTTCCCCAAGACTTCACCCATACACGGGTGTGTACTAGGAAGTAGCTGCAGTCTTTCCTGAGAATGCGGACCTATCAATGTCGGAAGGTCCCGTACTACGTGGATCGGTGTATCAATAATTATACCATCTACGTCGCCCTTGTCACCCCAGGCAGTGACAGATGCCACAACCACCACAGGCATCGCTGCAATTTTTGGCCATCATTGGTTTACAAGTACATGGCCCCCAGAGACACTCCTAAACCCCGGGTTTACCCGGACTTCCTCCCTCTTCAAGCTACACCCGGTCATGGCAGCCGCTTAACTCTAGGGTCTTAGCTGGACAGGACAGGCCGTGGCTTTGCCACCGACATCCGGTCCGAGGCGAGCCTCTTAATGAAGCCAGGTCCGCATTGCTCTGTTATGTCCTTCCTGCGCAGGCTGGTGTAATTATCTTGGCAACACCAGTTTAATGTCCACTGCACGTTCGTTCCAGGCTGCCATCTTCTGGGACATGTCTGCTATATTAACCAGTTCGCTATTTGGCCTTCTCCCCAGTTTGGTCATACAAGCAGCCATTTACTTAGCCTACCACGGTTTCTGGCGGCCCAGCGAGTTCACCCGCAGCAATCCCGCAGGCCAAGTTCTGTGTAGTTGGCTCGCTGCCAACACCATTTCATCCTCCACCTTGCAGTGTCCAAATCCAGCAATCAAGCTCCAGGATAGACATCCATCTCTATAAAATAAACAACGTCCGGTGGCCAGTAACCATACTCGACTGCCTACTGTCACTCCAACCGGAACACTCAAACTCTAGTCCCCTATTACCTTTTCGGGCAACCCTCGAGTGCCTGCCAGTTCATCAAACACCTGGGGGTTCTTCTACGCTGCCTACACCTCGACCCCAGTCAGTACTCCGGTCACTCTTTAGTATTGGGGCAGTCTTGGCAGCATTTCTGTATGGGTCCCAGACCACGTCATTAAGAGACTTAGCAGGTGAAACTCTGCCTACCTCGCCCGGTACGTCCCCACTGCTTAGGTGGAAATGGCACAAGCATTCACCAAACTTGCTCAAATAAATAAAGCCAAAACTAATAAAACTACACCCCTACCTGAATGTTTTTGCCCCCTTATTTTGGCATACAGACCAGCAGACCAAGGCACACTTTCAGGTCCATTTCATATGGTAAGTCCACACTTCCAGGTCTATTTCCGATGGTAAGTTTTATGTTAACTACAAATGTTATCTATGTCCATATCGGACATAGGGCTCCAACCATAAGTAGGAAGGCCAGTATGGTGGCCTGAATTTATGGGAGGAGCCCGGGGGGTATTTAAGCAGCCCACTCACCTGTGGTGCTTGTCGGTTTCCTGTGCGCGATACCCACCCTCCCATCCCCATTTCAAGGCATTAATTTCATTCATTCATTTAATTCATTTCTCTCTACAGAATAATCATTTCTTAAACTAGGGTATGCCCCCTTATTTTGGCATACCGACCAGCAGACCAAGGCACACTTTCAGGTCCATTTCATATGGTAAGTCCACACTTCCAGGTCTATTTCCGATGGTAAGTTTTATGTTAACTACAAATGTTATCTATGTCCATATCGGACATAGGGCTCCAACCATAAATATATATATGTAGACATAAAACTCAGAGTACAATTACACAGAAATTGAAAATAAATTGTAAATAAAAATAAATATAAACATAAATGAAAAATATATAAAAAATGTTATATGGAAGAAAAATATATACATACATATTTAATACATATACATATGTATATATATATATATATATTATATATATATACATATGTATATGTATTAAATGTGTATGTATATATTTTTCTTCCATATAACATTTTTTATATATTTTTCATTTATGTTTATATTTATTTTTATTTACAATTTATTTTCAATTTCTGTGTAATTGTACTCTGAGTTTTATGTCTAACTGTATTCATATTTTTATCCTGTATTCTTTTCATTGTACAGTGCCTTGCAAAAGTATTCACCCCCCACCCCTGGCATTTTTCGTGTTTTGTTGCCTCACAACCTTTAATTAACATGGATTGTTTGAGGATTTGCATCATTTAATTTACAGAACATGCCCACAACTTTGAAGATGTTTTGTTTTTATTGTAAGCAAGCAACAAATAGGGCAAAATAACAGAAAAAGTCAATGTGCATAACGATTCACCCCCCTAAAGTCAATACTTTGTACAGCCACCTTTTGTGGCTATCACAGCTCCAAGTTGCTTTGGATACATCTCTATGAGCTTGCCACATTTTACCACTGGGATTTTTGCCCATTCCTCCTTGCAAAACTGCTCCAGCTCCTTCAAGTTGGATGGTTTGCTCTTGTGAACAGCAATCTTTAAGTCTGACCACAAATTTTCTATTGGATTTAGGTCTGGGCTTTGACTAGGCCATTCCAACACATTTACATGTTTCCCATTAAACCACTCAAGTGTTACTTTAGCAGTGTGTTTGGGGTCATTGTCCTGCTGGAAGGTGAACCTCCGTCCTAGCCTCAAATCACACACAGAATGGTACAGGTTTTGCTCAAGAATATCCCTGTATTAAGCACCATCCATCTTTCCCTCAACTCTGACCAGTTTCCCAGTCCCGACTGCTGAAAAACATCCTCACAGCATGATGCTGCCACCACCATGTTTCACTGTAGGACTGGTGTTCTTTGGGTGATGTGATGTGTTGGGTTTGCGCCAGACATAGCATTTTCTTTGATGGCCAAAAAGTTCAATTTTAGTCTCATCAGACCAGAGCACCTTCCTCCACACATTTTGGGAGTCTCCCACATGCCGTTTCGCAAACTCAAAATGTGCCATTTTGTTTTTTGCTGAAAGTAATGGCTTTCTTCTGGCCACTCTGCCATAAAGCCTAACTCTATGGACAGATACTCCAGTCTCTGCTGTGGAACTCTGCAGTTACTCCAGGGTTACCTTAAGTCTCTGTGCTACCTCTCTGATTAATGCTCTCCTTGCCTGGTCTGTGAGTTTGGGTGTGCGGCCGTTTCTTGGCACGTTTGCTGTTGTGCCATGTTCTTTCCATTTGGTTATGATAGATTTGATGGTGCTCCTAGGGATCATCAAAGATTTGGATATTTATTTATAACCTAACCCTGACTTCTACTTCTCAACAACATTGTCCCTTACTTGTTTGGAGAGTTCCTTGGTCTTCGTGGAAGTGTTTGGTTAGTGGTGCCTCTTGCTTAGGTGTTGCAGCCTCTGGGGCTTTTCAAAAAGGTATGTATATGCAATGACAGATCATGTGACACTTAGATTGCACACAGGTGGACATCATTACACTAATTATGTGACTTCTGAAGGTAATTGGTTGCACCAGAGCTTTTCATGGGCTTCATAACAAAGGGGGTGAATACATACTCACATGCCAATTATGTTTTTTATTTCTGAAAAATAGTTTTATGTATAAATGTTTCTAATTTTACTTTACCAACTTAGACTATTGTGTTCTGATCCATCACATATAATTCAGATTTTAAAAAAAACATTGAGCTAAAGGCTGTAATGTAACAAAATAGGTAAAAAGAGAAGGGGGTGAATACTTTTGCAAGGCACTGTATATTGAGCAAGATAATCATACAGTTTTAGACCTGTTTATATAGCCCCAGATAGTAACTGCCATGATATAGATTAGTTCTACTATAAACAGCAATTGTATTATATGTGTTTTTAAAGCCGCAGGACTTTAAGACCCAGCAGCAGCGGCTATACTGTTTAAAAGCCCTTATCCAAAATGGTACCGGCTAGGCCTAAAGAAGGAGCACATGCCCCGCAATTGCTTCACCTTTTCTCTCATTGCATCCCGGAAGCGACATCATCTTTGGCTTCCTGTGCATGACTCCAGGAAGTATCAGCAGCCACCAGCGTGGTCTGTTCGAGTGCCCACCGCAGCAGCCATCCGGATGTACCAGCTTCATAGACGCTCTTGCACTTTGTGCTCAACGCCTTCTGATATTTTACCCTTGTGAGTACTTGTGTCTACACTTGCATTAAATCTTAAATCATCTACTTACTACACTTAGATTGGCGCTTGTGCTTTTTCCTCAGTTGTCCCAGAGCTGCTTCTTGCTTATCACTGGGCTGCCTTTCAAGGTGTACTTGTATGAACGTTGTGGACTTCATAAAAGCCATTTTTATGTTATTTTAATGAACCTTTAGTGATTGTTCTTCATCCCATATGGTTTACATCTAACCCTGTGGACTGATAGCAGGCCTGATGTAAGCGCCAATTCGTCCATGTGTGTACAGAGCTGGAATGGCCTTACGTGAAAACCTGCCATTGTGGTACAGCACATTCTGCAAATTCATGGAAGGGGGCAGAATCCACCAGACGAAAAGGCAGAAGTTGTAGAGTCAGCATCTTTGACAAGCTTGCATTTAGACACTGGGCATGTGGGTGTCAGTGACTGTTTTTTTTTTTGCTGTAGCAGATGGGGCAGAGAAATTTACTGGCTATAGTCTAAAGCTGGTGGTGTGCTGGTGGTGTGCTGCTGGCAGATGTGCTGCAAGGACCTGGGACACCCTGTGCTATACCATCGGGAGACTGAGGTGAGTAAGGAGGAGGTACAGATTTGTGTCCCTTTTGTGCGGCTTTCAGATGCTCTTGCCAATGGGCTGAGTGGTGGGAGGTTAAATGCCTTGTCAAGGATGTGGTACCCAAATGGCTGGTGTTTCTGCCATGCTTGATGCGCTTGAGACAAAGTTTGCAAATTGCAACAGTGCAATCAGCTGTACGTGTGCTAAAAAAGGCCCAGACAGCTGAGCTGTGGAAAGCAGCTCCACAATGTGATGAAATAGGGTGGCTGTTCTCTACTCTTCCATGATGGCTGCCTCGTCTGGGTTGTGCCTCACCCTCACTTTTCTCTTCTGCTCTATCTGGCACCCAAGTCACGTCAGTGACCTCATCATCATCATCTCCTCCATCCTCATTACCACTGGAGACAACTTGGCAATACGATGCTGCTGCAGGAACATGACTGCCAATTTGTGTACAAGTGTTCTCTCCTCTCTGTAGGCTCAACCTCAGAACCAACATCTGACTGTCATTTCCTCCAGATGAAGCCACGTGGGAGGTGGCATAACTGGTAGAGGTGGAGCCTGGCGGTGGAAGCAGGCACTAACGCACAGAAATGTACTGCATTGAATGGCATGTAACGCACTAAAATATACAGCGTTAAGCGGAAGATAACATACTGAAATATATGGCTTTAAACTTGCAATAACGCACTGAACTGTACAGCGTTAAACTTGCAGTAACGCACTGAAATATACTGCGTTAAGCATCCACTAACGCACAGAAATGTACTGCATTAAATGGCACGTAACGCACTAAAATATGGAAAAAATATTTTATTGCGCTATCCCAATGAATCACAAACCAAGGAATAAACCATATATACAGTGAAAAAAAGCTGCAACTAAAATGTGAGACACACACACTACATATATCATAAGAAAAAAAGCTGCGCTGGGTGATATTGGTGATCAAAAAATTTGAAATAACTTATGAAAAATGAAATCACATCTGAACGAATACAGATAAATAACTCCATACAGTATACTTTCACATGAACATTTAAATGCAATCACCAGTGATATGTGCAAAGAGTAATGAAAAATAAAATATAAAGCAAAATAAATTAACAACAGGGTCAAGTCCTCTCCGATGGGCTATTAGAAAAAAGCCCACTAGTAGAATGATCTTCCAAATGATGATTTTGCAATCCTCAAGATAGTGATAACGTGCAACTGCAACACCATGGAAGATGTGATGGGTGCAACAGAGAGGTACCTCCACCCACAAAAATACTGCCGTTTACCAGCTCATTAGATCTCTTATTTAAGGAGATCATGCGTGTGCGGTATGTGGTGATGTCAGCACGCCGCTCCTCCCTACGCCATTTCGTCACAGATGACGTCTTCCATCTGTGATGAAACAGCGTAGGGAGGAGCGGCGTGCTGACATCACCACATACCGCGCTAGTCCCAGAAGCTATGGGCAGCATTCGAGAGCCAGCCGGCTCGTGTTTTTATTCCAACGCTATATACCTTCAGCATAACTGTAAGTGCATTACTGTTTTTTTTAAATAAATACTTTTAAACATATCACGCTATGAAAGTTTTTATGTCCTTCTATGGGGAATGAGTGCACATCAGCCATACAGAGGAAACCCCGTGCGGAGAGTCTGAGGAGCCATCTATGTTTGAAAGACCCGAAGCTGGGGTTAAGAGCCACAGGCATGCATGATCTCCTTATATAAGAGATTTAATGAGCTGGTAAGCAGCAGTATTTTTGTGGGTGGAGGTACCTCTCTGTTGCACCCCATCACATCTTCCATGGTGTTGCAGTTGCACTGAAATATACAGTGTTAAACTTGCTGTAACACACTGAATTGTACTGCGTTAAACGAAAGATAACATATTGAAATATACAGCGTTAGACTTGCAGTAACACACTGAACTGTATGGCTTTAAACTTGCAGTAACGCACTGAAATATACAGCATTAAGCGTGCACTAATGCACAGAAATGTACTGCGTTAAACTGAAGATAACGAACTGAAATATACTGCGTTAAACTTGCAGTAACGCACTGAACTGTACTGCGTTAAACGGAAGATAACACACTGAAAAATATGGCCTTAAACTTGCAGTAACACACTGAACTGTACTGCGTTAAACGGAAGATAGCGCACTGAAATATACGGCATTAAACTGGCAGTAACACAATGAAATATACTGCATTAAGCGTGCACTAACACACAGAAATGTATTGCAATAAACTGTACGTAATGCACTGAAATATACGGCGTTAAACTTGCAGTAACACACTGAACTGTACTGCGTTAAACGGAAGATAACACACTGAAATATACGGTGTTAAACTTGCAGTAACGCACTGAACTGTACGGTGTTAAATTTGCAGTAACGCACTGAAATATTCTGCGTTAAGTGTGCAGTAACGCACTGAAATGTACTGCGTTAAACGGCACGTAACGCGCTGTAATATACAGCGTTAAACTTGCAGTAACGCAATGAAATATATTGTGTTAAATGATCACTACACTCACACTGGCTGAACTATCCCTACATTCACACTAATGTAAAGATAAATGGTCGCACTACACTCACACTGACTGAATTATCCCTACATTCACACTAATGTAAAGATGAATGGTCGCACTCTACTCACACTGAACTATCCCTAGATGCACACTAAACTTATATTCTACACTGACAATAGAATCAGAATACCACACTATAGCACACTAACTGTCTAATAGCACTGAACAGAGCCCTGTCCTATCTCTCTCAACACCAATATCACACTGAAAATGGACGCTATTGAAAGAATACATTTATAGTGTTTGGCGGGACTAAGAGCAATGAGCCATGATTGGATAGAGTCATTGTGACAGTATCCATTCATGGCTCTGACAGTTCTCTGTGCCCTGATTGGGCAAAGCTTTCATTGATTCAGCCAATCAGGGCTTTCAATGCACTGTGCCATGGAAAACTGTCTTTTCTTCCAACTTACATTGCGGCCTAACCAAGCTTGTACAATATTTCTGGCTATTATCTCTGAAATAATACACTCTAATGTTCGACATAAAACCTGCCTCATATCTCCCTCTAACAATACAGTCAAATGAAACTGTTTACATACTGTTCAGCCACTGTACAACATGTGTGGTTATTGTCACTGAAATAATACACTCTAATGTTTATTTGAAGATAAAACCTGCCACCTCTCCCTTTTTAAATTGCCACTACCAAGCTTTTTACATACGGTCCAGCAGCTGAACAATATTTTGGCTATTACATGTTATGCTGCGATCGGACTTCTCGTCGGAAAAAGATATGACAGCTTTTCCGACGGGATTCCGCTCAAGTTTGCCTTGCATACACACAGTCACGCAAAAGTTCGCTGAACTTACGACCGTCAAGAACGTGGTGACGTACAACACTACGACGAGCCGAGAAAATGAAATTCAATGCTTCCGAGCATGCGTTGAATTGTTTCCGAGCATGCGTAGGAATTTTGCGCGTCGGAATTGCCACAGACGATCGCATTTTCGGATAGGAACTTTTCCCGACCGAAAAATTGAGAACATGCTCTCAATCTTTTGCTGGCTGGAATTCGGCCAGCAAAAGTCCGATGGAGCATACACACAGTCGCATTTTCCAACTAAAAATTCTCATTGGTCTTTTGCGGGACGAAATTCCGATTGTGTGTATGCGGCATTAGATAGTACATTCTAATTTATAATTTATATTGCAAGAGAAAACCTGCCGTGTCTTTTTTAATTTGAAACATTTTTAAGGGCCCATGTTCTGTTCTGACTCTAGTTACTTTCTAACACATTGCAGTATATTTTAAATATTATGGAATCACTGGGTATAAAGGGATGGGAGAGGGTTCAGGGAATGAAGGTGTATTCCTGCTGGATAAAGAAATATCAGGTCCTGCAAGCAAAAATTGCCTAATTAGCCGTTTTTTTAAGTTGTAATGAAGCAGATCGGGATACTGCTGTTCTATTTAAGTGAAGCAATAATGTAATGTAAAGAATATAATTACACACCCAAAATATGTAATGTAGAATACAGTGTCACTGACACATACAGCCTAAAGGCATCTCCCAAGTAATTTTTACTGGTACAGTATACTTTAAACATTTTTAGCCACTTCAATACTGGGCACTTTCACCCCCTTCCTGCCCAGGCCAATTTTCAGCTTTCAGCGCTGTCCCACTTGAGTGGCGATTACATAGCCGTGTAACAATGTACCCAACTGACATTTTTTATTATTTTTTCCAACAAATAGAGCTTTCTTTTGGTGGTATTTGATCACCACTTGTTTTTTTTATTTTTTGCTAAACAAGTAAAGAAAGACCAAAAATTTAGAAAAAAAATGTTTTTCTTTGTTTCTGTTATAAAATTTTGTATATAAGTATGTTTTCTCCTTCACTGATGGGCACCGATGAGCCGGCACTGATGAGGTGGCACTGATGAGGTGGCACTGATGGGCACTAATGAGGGGGCACTAATATGCAGCACTGATGGGCACTGATACGTGGAAATGATGGGCACTGACAGGCGGCACTGATGGCCAATGATGGACACTGATGGGCGGCACTGATGTGCACTGATAGATGGGACTGACAGGCAGCACTTATGAGGAGGCACTAACAGGCATTACTGATGGACACTGACAGGCATTACTGATGTGCACTGATTGGCATCACAGGTGGGCACTGGTTGGCATCACAGGTGGACACTTGTGGGCACTGGTGAGCATCACAGGTGGGCATTGCTGATATGGCTGCACTGATAATCACTGCACTGCATTATCAGTGCAGACCCCCCCCTGTCATAAGAGACGCTTGTCGGCTCTCCTCTACTCACACCCTGTCAGCAGTGACTAGAGGAATGCCGATAACCAGCACTTCCTGGTAACACTGTGGTCAGCTGTGATTGGACACAGCTGGTCACATAGTAAAGAGCCTACGTCATAGGCTCTTTACTGTGATCAAAGATGCAGTGTGTCTGAGCGACACACCGCACTACTGATCACTGCATTGTGCACCCCCGGGGGCGCATGAGCGGCTTGTTCAGTAGGATGTCATATGATGTCCAGTCAGAACGGCAGAGCATCCGCCCGGCCGTCATTTTGCTATAGGTCACGCAGGATGTGGTTAAAACCTATTTGCCAGTGCCCAGCTTCCTATGCCCTTCATGACAATCCTTTGCCTATTAACCATTGAATGGCACTATTTGCTTCCATATCAAAGAACACCCCTCGAGCACCTGGGGGGAATGATTATACTGGAGGCAGACAGACCTGGGGGGGTTTTACTGTAGGACAGACTGATCTGTGAGTGATTGAACTGGGGGACACACTGACCTGGGAGGGATTATTCTGGAGGACAGACTGACTTGTGAGGATAGTACTGGGGAACAAACTGGCTATTAGGGATAGTAGTGGGGGGACAGACTGACCTGGGGAGAGGGGATTGTACTGGGGGACAGGCTGGCCTGGAGGGAGTTTACTGGGGGGACAGAATGACCTGGGGATGATTGTACTGGTGAACAGAATGACCTAGTGAGGGAGGATTGAACAGGAGGAGGGGGGCAGACTGACCTGTAGGGATTGTGCTGGGAAACAGACTAACCTGGGGGATGATTATACTGGGGGACAGACTGACCTAGGGGGATTGTACTGGAGGTAGACTGACCTTGAGAGGGGGGATTTTACTGTGTGACAGATTGACCTGTGAGGGAATGTACTGGGGAACAGACTGACCTGGAAGGAGGATTATACTGGGGGACAGACTGACCTTGAGGGATTGTACTGGGGAACAGACTGACCTGGAAGGAGGATTATACTGGGGGACAGACTGACCATGAGGGATTGTACTGGGGTCAGACTGACCTGGCAAGGGAGAAATTATACTGGGGGACCGACTGACCTGTGAGTGATTGTACTGGAGAACAGACTGACTTGGATGGATGATTATACTTGGGGACAGAATGACTTGGGGGGATTGGGGGGAATAATATAGATTGGTGATGGGGGTGAAAGGAGGTGGAATCTGGGATAAAAGGAGGATTAGTGTTAGGAGGGTAAAGTTGGGGAGAACGATTTGAACTAGGGGACAGACTGACTTGGGGGAAAAACTAAGATTAGGGCTGGAGGTGAGAGGATTTGTGCTGAAAGGGGATTTAGAGAGGGGATTTGCACTGAGAAGGTGAAATTTGGGAGGAGTATATTGCACCAAAAGGTAGTAGGATTTTATATAACTCTCCAGTGATCACACACTCATGTAACAAAAAATATGTACAAAATCTTTATTTTAACAATAAAATATTGAAAACACGTGTCAAATTGTGATGGCTTGCATGCTGATACCAGCAAAACATTTATCCACTACAAACATGTATAGCTGTTTGTCAAGATGAAGAACTAGGGTCAAAGTGTTTTGCGGAAATGACCACTTCTTCAGGACCTCCTAAATGTACATGATCACACAAGTGGATTCTTTTTCAGAGATTTCAGTTCATATCCTTTTCATGCATCTTGTAACTAAACCAACACAGTATACAGAGATTAAATGATGGAATATGCAGTGAGGTACAGTCTCGCCGGTCCATGGGAGAAAGATCATCCCCAGAGTAGAGCTCTTTATACAGAAAGACCCCAGAGTTTCCACATGGTATGTTAGTATGAGGAGCAAGCCCACTGTATTGTACACTACATACGTTTGACCAAACTGTCTATTGTCTCAACAGTTGCAGGTTGCTAAGCAGTCCCTGACTAATTTAACTAAGTTCTTCTTTCTGGTAAGCACAGACAAAATGTTAGTTCTCTGTTAATTTTCAGTTTACACAAAATAGTATGTAAAGTGTTTAATTTAAAAAAAAAAATTATAGTGCTGAGTTTTATATATGTCCTTAAGACTCTTGCACGTGGCACAACAATTTAAGCATATATTACAGATAAAAGAAGGCTTTTGTTTAACCACTTGTCCACTGGGCACTTATACCCCCTTGCTAACCAGGACAATTTTCTGCTTTCAGCACTCTCATATTTTGACTGACATTTACTCAGTCATGCAACACTGTACCCATATGAAAATGTTGTCCTTTTTCACACAAATAGAGCTTTCTTTTGGTGGTATTTAATCACCACTTGTTTTTTTATTTTTTGTGCTATAAATGAAATAAGAGCGTAAATTTTGTAAAAAAATGTATTATTCTTCATTTTGGTTATAAAATTTAGCAAATTAGTCATTTTTCTTTATAAATTTTGGCCAAAAGTTATATTGCTACATATCTTTGGTAAAAATAACCAAATAAGTATACATTATTTGGTTTTTGTGAAAGTTATAGAGTCTACAAGCTATGGTGGCAATCATTGAAAATTGATCAAACCTCATGTACTGTTGGCCTATCTCATTTCTTGAGACACTAACAAGCCAGGAAAGTACGAATACCCCCCAAATAACCCCTTTTTTGGAAAGTAGACATTCCAAGGTATTTAAAAAAGAAATAAAAAAGTGAGTATGTTGCGCTAAAATGAAAAAAAAAAAACATGAAAATCCAAATTAAAAAACAAAAAAAAAACATTATAATGATATAAGCTTTCAAAGTCCAAAAAAACATGGCTTGATGAATAGCCGAAAAATCTGAAGAAGAACCAACACAGAAGTGTTTGTGAAAGAGTTTGTGAAAAATCCTCCACCATGTGAAAAACCGACACAAAGGTTAACATGTACTCTCACCACAGAGTATGGGCCCTCTGATTATGGAAAGTCACGTAAGCCTTAGTATATCCACCACAGATAATTAGCCAAGGGAGACAAAAGGCGATGGTATAAGACACACACACAGCTCCTGCTAATCTGGTCTCCGGTCATCCGAGTTTTTTCAGCAGTACACCCAATAAAGAGATAAGGGGCTCTATTAATGTAAAACATCTTACAGATAGTTTATTGGACTAAAATTTTGCATTTACATGTCTCCAAAGAAATACAGACAAATAACATGAACAGCAGCGATCAGTAATAAGTTTGGATAGCGCGATGACAGGTCTACGTATCTCCGCCTGACCGATTTAGTCACTTCTTCCAGGGCATGAGTAACACTTCTTGTCATCACCATAGATAGTCAGTGTGCCCAGCCAGGCCTTAGCAATGTGCTCATTGAGCCTAACACTAAGTGCCCATGTAGTTTGGACCACATACTGTAGCCCACATGGGCACTGAAGAAGATATACCATGTGAGTGGTACTACACGTGAAAAATGGTTTGATCGCGTAAGTCCTAGAGATAATATTGGAGGAGAAGACAAGCATTTTCTTAGTTTTGTATCACGTGTAGTATCACTCACGTGGTATATCTTTTTCAATGTGGGCTGTACTACCCGGGCACTTAATGTTAGGCTCAATGAGCACATTGCTAACATTAGAAAAGGGTATAAAAATCTTAGCGTCTCATGGAACTTTGACCTTGCACACAATAGAGATCCATCTGGGACCCTCTTTATGGGTATAGACCACTTTGTTTCCCATTGGAGGGATAATCTTAGAGTGAGAGAACTAAAATGGAGACCAAGTGGATATATCCTTAAGAATTATACTCCATACTGTTTAAACGTAGACTGGGACATTAACTGTTTTATTAATAAATCCTGAACCCGCATCTTTTTTTACATTCATGTTTTTAATCAAATATTATGTTTCTTTTGTATTTCATTTTTATCCAATTTATGTTTCAGCGATTATATTCACATTTTTTATATATGTTTGATTTTTACATTTCCAGCCATGTCTGGCTTTTGCGTATGGGGACACTTGAGCCATGTGTATGTCACGTCCACTATGGGCGGAGATGCATACCCTCTTTCTCGGGTTCCGTGATTGAAAGTGAGGTCTAAAGTTGCCGTTGTTTATAAAATGAGGCTTCTTTGCTTGTTTGAACCGCAGGATTGCACTAGAGAAAGTGAGGCCTGGCTGGGCACACTGACTATATATGGCAATGACAGTTAGTGTTACTCATGCCCCAGAAGAAGTCCGCTTGTGATGAAACCGGTCGGGCGGAGATACATAGGCCAGTCATCGCTCTATCCAAACTTATTACTGATCGCTGTAGTTCATGTTATTTGCCTGTATTTCTTTGGAGACATGTAAGTGCAATATTTTAGTCCACTAAACTATCTGTAAAAGGTTTTACATTATTGGAGCCCCTTCTCTCTTTATTGAGTTTACTGCTGAAAAAATAGAATGATCGGAGACCAGATTAGCAGGAGCTGTGTGTGTGTCCTATACCATCGCCTTTTGTCTTCCTTGGCTAATTATCAGTGGTGGATATACTAAGGCTTATGTGACCTTGCATAATCAGAGGGTCCATACTCTGTGGTAAGGGTACATCTTGACCTTTGTGTCGGTGGTTTTTCACTTGGTGGTGGATTTTTCTGAACCTACATTCACAAGCACTCCTGTGTTGGTTCTTCTTCAGATTTTTTCGGCAATTCATCAAGCCATGTTTTTTTGGACTTTGAAAGCTTATATCATTATAATGTTTTTTTTAATTATTTTTATTTGGATTTTCATGTTTTTTTTTTTTATTTTAGCGCAACATACTCACTTTTTTATCACTTTTGTTGTGTTTAATGTCTCACAATTATGTTGCAGCTTTCTCTTCATTATCTGTTGCCTAAATTGTTACACAAGCACAATATTGCCTACACAATTATTCAGAGGTTCAAAGGTATTTAGTAAGAGGCATGATGAGTTTTTTTGAAGTTTAAAGTGATTTTTTCTCACAATTCTTTGCATATCGAATTTTTTTTTCACAAAATTTTTATATTATCAAGTTATTTCTCACACACAGCATATGCATACTTGCAACTACACCCCCAAACATATTCTGCTCCTCCTCCTGAGTATGGCGATACTACATGTGTGAGACTTTTACACAGCCTGGCCACATAGAGAGGCCCAACATGCAAGTAGCACCTTCAGGAGTTCTAGGAGCATAAGTTGCACATATAATTTCCTGACTACCAATCACAATTTGAAGACTGTGGAGCACCAGGACATTGAAAACGTCCCCAAATTTCCCCATTTTGGAAAGCAAACACCTCAACGTATATTCTATGAGGCAATATGAGTCTTTTTAACATGTCATTGTTTTCCATATGTTTTTGGAAAATGGGGAAAGAAAAAGAAAACGCATTTTTTTTTCACAAAGTTGTCCATTTATAAGATATTTCTAACACACAGCATGTACATAGCAAAAATGACACCCCAAAATACATCCTGCTACTCCTCCTGAGTATGGCGATACCATATATGTGAGACTTTTACACAGCCTGTCCACATACAGAGGCATGGATGAGGCGCATATGGGCATGAATGAGGCACAGATGGGCATGAATGGACATATATGGGCATGAATGAGGCACAGATGAGACATGAATGAGGCATATATGGGCATGAATGAGGCACAGATGTTCATGAATGAGGCACAGATGGGCATGAACAAGGCACATATGGGCATGAATAATGGACAGATGAGGTGTGAATGAGGCAAATACGGGCGTGAATGAGGCACAGAAGAGGCATGAATGAGGCACATATGGGCATGAATGAGGCACAGATGGGTATGAATGATGCACATATGGGCATGAATGAGGCACATATGGGCATGAATGACGCACAGATGAGGCATTATTGAGGCACAGATGGACATGAATGAGGCACAAATGAGGCATGAATGAGGTACAGATGAGGCATGAATGAGGCACAGATGAGGCATGAATGAGGCAAAGATGAGGCATGAATGAGGCACATATGGGCATGAATGAGGCACAGATGAGGCATTAATGAGGCACAGATGGACATGAATGAGGCACAAATGAGGAATGAATGAGGTACAGATGAGGCATGAATGAGGCACAGATGAGGAATGAATGAGGCAAAGATGAGGCATGAATGAAGCACATATGGGCATGAATGAGGCAGAGATGAGACATGAATGAGGCACATAGGGGCATGAATGAGGCACAGATGAGACATGAATGAGGCACATATAGGCATGAATAAGTCACAGATGGGCATGAATGAGGCACGAGTTAAGGTGAACACTGCTGCAGTCTCCCTCCTCTCCTCGCACGCTGTACTGATCGGTGTGTACAGCATGTGAGAAGAGGAGAGAGCTGAACCGGACATGCGCCGGTTTGTTGACAAGTTGACAAGTGCTGCCCCTGGCCCTTTACCCCAACCTGTGACATGACGGGTCCGGAGTACTCGACGGTCACATGCATTCCCGGAAAGCGCATCTCTGGGAGGACATCATTGTACGCCCTCCCAAAATAAGCCGACCATGCTGTAGCCATCATTCGGCTATGGCCCGGTCAGAAAGTCAACCATGCCCCTTTAAATCCTTTCATGTACTTAGCATACCGCATTAGTGCTCTGCTTGAGATGCTCATAGATTCCCCAGGTCTTTTGCAATCCTAGCAATGGTGCCAACAGGAAGACCATAAACACGTGTGCTATTGTTTATTAAATACACCCCTAAGTACACCCTTAAATGAAAATTTCCAAATTGGGCCCAATTAGCTATTTTCCCTCCCTGGTGTCATGTGACTCGTTAGAGTTACAAGGTCTCAGGTGTGAATGGGGATCAGTTGTGTTAAATTTGGTGATATCGCTCTCACTCTCTCATACTGGTCCCCGGAAGTTCAACATGGCACCTCATGGCAAAGAAATCTCTGAGGATCTGAAAAAAAGAATTCTTGCTCTACATAAAGATGGTCTAGGCTATAAGAAGATTGCCAAGACCCTGAAACTGAGCTGCTGGTGGCCAAGACCATACAGCAGTTTTACAGGACAGGTTCCACTCAGAACAGGCCTCACCAGGGTCGACCAAAGAGGTTGAGTGCACGTGCTCAGCATCATAACCAGACGTTGTTCTTGGGAAATAGACATATGAGTGCTGCTAGCCCTGCTGCAGAGGCTAAAGGGGTGGGGGGTCAGCCTGTCAGTGCCGCACACTGCATCAAATTGGTCTGCAGGGCTGCAGGGCTGTCATCCCAGAAGGAAGCCTCTTCTAAGGATGATGCACAAGAAAGCCCGCAGACAGTTTTCTGAAGACAAGCAGACTAAGGACATGGATTACTGGAACCATGTCCTGTGGTCTGATGAGACCAAGATAAACGTATTTGGTTCAGATGGTGTCAAGCGTGTGTGGCGGCAAGCAGGTGAGGAGTACAAAGACAAGTCTTGCCTACAGTCAAGCATGGTGGTGGGAGTGTCGTGGTCTGGGTCTGCATGAGTGCTTCCGGCACTGGGGAGCTACAGTTCATTGAGGGAACCATGAATGCCAACATGTACTGTGACATACTGAAGCATAGCATGATCCCCTCCCTTCAGAGACTGGGCCACAAGGTAGTATTCCAACATGGTAACGACCCCAACACACACCTCCAAGATGACCACTGCTTTGCTAAAGAAGCTAAGGGGAAAGGTGATGGACTGGCCAAGCATGTCTCCAGACCTAAACCCTATTGAGCATCTGTGGGGCATCCTCAAACGGCAGGTGGAGGAGCGCAAGGTCTCTAACATCCACCAGCTCCGTGATGTCATCATGGAGGAGCGGAAGAGGACTCCAGTGGCAACCTGTGAAGCTCTGGTGAACTCCGTGCCCAAGGGGGTTAAGGCAGTGCTGGAAAATAATGGTGGCCACACAAAATATTGACACTTTGGGCCCAATTTGGACATTTTCACTTTCACTAATGGCTGTGTGTTGAGTTATTTTGAGGGGACAGCAAATTTACACTGTTATGCCCCATACACACGGTAGGATTTTCCGATGGAAAATGTTTGATAGGAGCTTGTTGTTGGAAATTCGGACCATGTGTAGGCTCCATTGGATATTTTCCATCGGAATTTCCGTCACACAAAATTTGAGAGCTGGTTCTCAAATTTTCCGACAACAAAATCCATTGTCAGAAATTCTGATCGTGTGTACACAATTCCGACGCACAGAGTTCCACGCATGCTCGGAATCAAGTAGAAGAGCAGCACTGGCTATTGAACTTCATTTTTCTCGGCTCGTCGTACATGTTGTATGTCACCGCATTCTTGATGTTCGGTATTTCCGACCAACTTTGTGTAACCGTGTGTATGTAAGACAAGTTTTCAACATCCGTCGGAAAAAAAACATGGATTTTGTTGTTGGAAACCCTATAGTGTGTGCAGGGCATTATACAAGCTGTACACTCACTATTTTACATTGTAGCAAAGTGTAATTTCTTTAGTGTTGTCATGAAAAGATGTAATAAAATATTTACAAAAATATGAGGGGTGTACTTACTTTTTCGAGATACTGTGTATACCTCGACATGGTCCAGTGATCCTGAGAACAGTAGCAGTGTTAGTATAGATGTAGTATGCACACCTTTCCCTTGAAGGTCTTCAGCAATGACCCAGGTAGTTTGCAATTAATACCAAGCACATCCTATATCAGGAATAGCTTACATACAATAAATATGTATTATAATATTTTGGGAAGCTTTACATATATAGTTGAAGACTAAACTGGATTTTAATGGTGGTTCAACCATATATAGCCAAGTTTTTGTAACGAAAAATCAGACAGTATTGGAGCAAACAATCAAGTGAATTACTTAAGCAGAGCACCTAAAGAACGTTATATGTACATCAGAAATATTACCACATGCTGTAAAATGAATGCACTCTCTAGACATATTCATATTAATATTCATGTTAATGTGTTAATAGGAAAAGTAGCTGATATCTAGCTTAAAGGTCCTAGTGAATTTGGGAGAGGGTGCTATGGCAAGATCCTAGATGCGTTAACAACAATGTGTGGTTCCACAGAATGCATAATGCTTTTTCTGTACCACACTCCTTGCAACTGGAGCTCACTCATTGACTGCATCGGGCTACTTCCATAGTTTGAAGTCTGCTTAGGAGTAGCTAGATCTGAGAATTAACAAGGCAGAGTGGGGGCATACAAAGAATTATACCACCAAACCACCAATGTTGTCTTGTCATTTACATTTTTGCAGACACTGTCCTAATCACATTAATCTAGATATAGCTTAGTATGATACAATATTATTAACTAATAATAATTAACTTGAATGTATCTATCAAATAATCTGTACAACATAGCTTTCACAAATATTCTAAAACTATGTGCTCAATGGAATATGTGCTAAAAAAATAGAACTTGTTATCCCTACATACACAAAACAAATATTGTAAAATACATTGTACAAATATTTGTGAACTTAATATATTACAAGAATATATTTTCAGTCAAACATTCATCCAGTCAAGCATCATTAGCACCTTGGACCAGAAAAGGATGCTGGTAAAAACTATTTATTGAACCAACATAAATCATTTGATAGTCAAGACAGTTTTTAGATTTTCCAGGATGTGAAAGCATACAAAAAACGAATAGACTTCAAGTATGGATAAGACAGATAGGCTAAGAGAGACAGCACTGCAAATTATCTTGAACCAGACTGGGAGGCTGACAATAAAAATGTAAATATTCTTTCATAGCCTTTTTATACCACAGCAAAGTACCATTGACTTTCAGCCACATAATGATCAACAATGATACCAATCAGCATCTCAGAGTAGGCAAGGAGGTTGATGTACATATGGCTGGTTGGTTTCAAAATATTTATTCCTATATTTTTTTGATTTGCTGACATTGGGCAACAAATATCCACACTATTGCTTCGCGCTCTCAAATACATCTCAAAAGTATTAGGCAGCACATGTCCCTGTAGCTCCTTAGTAATTTCAAATGCAATCTTCCAACTACTTCTGGGAAAGGAAAGGGAGGTAAAATAATAAATAATAAACAGTAAAAAAACCTGTAGATCTGCAGTTTTGTTCCTTGTTTTTTTTTTTTTTTCAACTGATTTTTTGCATTATTTAAAGTATTGTAATCCACTACCAGTTTGGGCTGAAATGAAAAGCAAATTATTCTTGCAGTGTCTCTTAAGCATTAAATAAAAACATTTTCTGTGAATTCTAATGCATCACAGCAAAAAAAGCTTGAAGGATGGCCCATAAAGGCTGCAAAGAAGTTATTTGAGATCAGATTAATTGACAGTCTACAGATTTTAAGACATTCACATATCTCTTCCTGAGAAACTGATTGTGGTAAAGGATAATGGTGTTATGACATTAAATGAAAGCTGGCCCCACCTGTGACATATGATAGTGAAAAGCTCCAGTGCACTGATAAAATGGCCACTGTTGTGTCCCATCCCATGCTGCTTCCGAAGACAGTTAGCTTTGATTGGTGATTGGGAGGGGCAGAAGACACAGCAAAGGATAAAAAGACATGTAACTTCCTGTAGTGTTAAAAGTGGAACAAACATTTTTTACCAGTCACCAAAACTATATGCCACCCATTCTCATGACTGGTAAAAAATTAATGTGTAAAATACCACATATACCACATATTCCTGGGATGTATTGCCACTGGGTCACTCCTCCATCTGGCTCATAAGTCACCAACATACATTACATAAGGAAGAAAAAAGAAACAGCCTCCAATGGTACAGTAAACCTTCAACAGTCCTTTTTATGTATTAATTCAAAATCCACTAACAAAAGCCCAATAAAAAAATGTTCATCACATATTAGAAGAGGCATCAGGCAATAGTGTAAGTGATCATAGCTAACTCTAACCACATCCGGAAAGCTAGGCAACTACCGCTGCTTTACTTCCAGCTCTGACGTTACTTATAGTTGCAGAGTAGCCATGCCCCAATGCATTTCGTCCTTCCGATGTTGTCACAGGGGGTAGCTACATGGCTAAGCAATCCAAGTTATATACTCTCTTCCTCCTAATCTTTAACCCTTACTGCTCCAAAGAAGTGCTCAGTGGTCAATAACTAAATACCAGAGATATAACGAGGTATGGCATTTCAGATTTATCTACCTTTGCATTTAACTCCTATTTTTGCCCAATCCAGCATGGAGCTTAACCCTTCCATTGCTGCAAATGTTAACACTGGCAAAATGATAATATTATACATGTTTTAAAGCGCCACCACTCGGAAAGTGCCATTTTATATAAAAAATAACAAAAAATACTTCAGATACACAGAAGAGGGTATACAGTGCCTTGAAAAAGTATTTTCCACTTTTTGTCATGTTACAACCAAAAATGTATTTTATTGGGATTTTATGTGATAGACCAACAAAAAGTGGCACATAATTGTGCAGTGGAAGGAAAATAATAAATGGTTTTCAACAATTTTTACTAATAAATATGTGAAAAGTGTGGGACTGCATTTGTATTCAGCCCCCCTGAGTCAATACTTTGTAGAATCACCTTTCGCTGCAATTAAAGCTGCAAGTCTTTTGGGTGAGATCTCTACCAACTATGCACATCTAGAGAGTGACATTTTTTACCACAGACTTTCAATTGGATTTAGGTCTGGACTTTTACTGGGCCATTCTAACACATGAATATGCAGTCTCAAGTTTTTTGAAGACTCTAACAGGTTTTCTTCTAAGACTGCCCTGTATTTGGCTCCATCCATCTTCCCATCAACTCTACTCAGCTTCCCTGTCCCTGCTGAAGAAAAGCATCCCCACAACATGATGATGCCACCACCATGTTTCATGGTGGTGATGGTGTGGTCAGGGTGATGTGCAGTGTTGGTTTTCCGCCACACATAGCATTTTACTTTTAGGCCAAAAAGCTCAATTTTGGTCTTATCTAACCAGAGCACCTTCTTCCACATGTTTGCTCTGTCCTCCACATGGCTTCTCGCAAACTGCAAACAGGACTTCTTATGGCTTTCTTTCAACAATGGCTTATTTCTTGCTACTCTTCCGTAAAGGCCAGATTTGTGGAGTGCACGACTAATAGTTGTCCTGTGGACAGATTCTCCCACCTGAGCTGTGGATCTCTGCAGCTCCTCCAGGGTTACCATAGGCCTCTTGGCTGCTTCTCTGATTAATGCTCTCCTTGCCTGGCCTGTCAGTTTAGGTGGATGGCCATGTCTTGTTAGGTTTGCAGTTGTGCCATACTCTTTTGATTTTCAGATGATGGTTTGAACAGTGCTCTGTGAGATGTTCAAAACTTGGGATTTTTTTTATAACCTATCCCTGCTTTAAACTTCTCCACAACTTTATCCATGACCTGTCTAGTGTGTTCTTTGGCCTTCATGATGCTGTTTGCTCACTATCGTTCTCTAACAAACCTCCTGAGGGCTTCACAGAACAGCTGTATTTATACTGAGATAAATTACACACGGGTGGGCTCTATTTACTAATTAGGTGACTTCTGAAGGCAATTGGTTCCACTAGATTTTAGTTAGGGATATCAGAGTAAAGGGGACTGAATAGAAATGCACACCACACTTTTCACATATTTATTTGTAAAAATAATTGAAAACCATTTATTATTTTCGTCCACTTCACAATTATGTGCCACTTTGTGTTGGTCTATAACATAAAATCCCAATAAAATACATTCATGTTTTTGGTTGTAACATGACAAAATGTGGAACATTTCAAGAGGTGTGAATACTTTTTCAAGGTACTGTATATACCACATGAATACATTAAAATACGAATACTATTTAAAATATTTTAAAAATCTTAAAAATTTTAGTGAAATGTAATCAATAAAATATAAAAATAAACTAAGTGCCCCCTGTTACATTGGTGGCCAATATAACCCCTTCCCTCCCATTAAATTAGTGGTCAATGTTCTGCTTGTGTCTTACATTTCTCATCAGTGCAGAGGTGCTCCTTTACACTGGTGGTCAGTGAAGTGTCACAATTACATTGGCTGTCATTGTAGTGCCCTGCTTACTCTTACATTGGTGCTCAGTGAAGTGTACCCATTTCATTGGTAGTCGGTGTAGCGTCTGCCATTTCAATGATGGTCACTCATGATCATGGATTTCAAATTGTATGCAATCAGACAGGCCCTTTCACTAAATAGTTGAAGGTAAATCTAAAGGAAATTGAAAGGAAATTTAATAAGACACACGGCCATTCACTAAAATTAGAAAAAAAGCTAACCTTAAAAAAAAATTTAAAAAGTTAACCTTAAACTGCGTAGAGGGTTCTTTACTGTAATGCCCCGTAGACACAATCTGATTTTCCGACAACAAATGTTGGATGTAAGCTTGTTGTCGGAAAGTCCGACTATGTGTATGCTCCATTGAACGTTTGTTGTCGGACTTTCCGCTAAAAAATTTACCTCCAACAAATGTTTGTTGTTGGACTTTCCGATCGTGTGTACACAAATCTGTCGGACAAAAGTCCACGCATGCTCGGAATCAAGTACAAGCCGAAATCGCTCGGTCTTGTAAAACTAGCGTTTGTAATGGAGATATCACGTACGTCTTTCTCGTACGTCACGTACGTCACTACATTCGTGATTGTTGGCCAACATTTGTGTGACCGTGTGTATGCAAGACATCCTTTGAACAAAAATCCACGATTTTGTTGTCGGAAAGTCCGATCGTGTGTACGGGGCATAAGAGCGGTAAGGATGTGGAATTCTCTTCCACAAGCAGTGGTTTCAGTGGGGAGCATCGATAATTTCAAAAAACTATTAGATAAGCACCTGAATGACCACAACATACAGGGATATACAATGTAATACTGACATAAAAGAACACACATAGGTTGGACTTGATGGACTTGCGTCTTTTTTTAACCTTGCCTACTATGTAACTATATAACTATGAACAATAAGAATTGTATAATGTGTATCCAGCTTGAGAGTAGGGATAGTTCAAATCCCTGTCAGATTTATATTGCTGTTTGTGTCTCCACTAGGGAGATCCACCCTCTTGATTTGTCTCGGTGACCATTGTCAGAGAAAATATACAATTAGGGCCCTTTCACACTGGGGCGGGCGTCGGCGGTAAAGCGCCGCTATTGTAAGCGACGCTTTACTGTCGGTATGCGGCTGCTAGCGGGGCGGTTTTACCCCCCGCTAGCGGCCGAGAAATGGTTAAAAACCACCACAAAGTGCTTCTGCAGAGGCGCTTTGCCGGCGTTATAGCCGCGCCGTCCCATTGATTTCAATGGGCAGGAGCGGTGAAGGAGCGGTATACACTCCGCTCCTTCACCGCTCAGAAGATGCTGCTAGCAGGACTTTTTTTACCATCCTGCCAGCGCATCGCTCCAGTGTGAAAGCCCTCGGGGCTTTCACACTGGAATGAAAGCAGTGGCACTTTCAGGTCGGTTTGCAGGCGCTATTATTAGCGCAATAGCGCCTGCAAACCGCCCCAGTGTGAAAGGGCCCTTATGAGGTGCCGCTTGAAAGAAATAAATGGGAAATCTTCCAATGCAAACACTTGTTTCAAGTTCAACTGTCTGAAGCTCGGTTCACACTGAGGAACAGAGTGGCTCACAGCAGGGGGTCCTGTGCGTCTCCATTTCGCACTGGTGTGAACCCAGCTTAAAAGAGCATTTCCCCTAACTTTAGAGAAATCTACTCTCACTTTTTGTTGTGTCTAAAGACTGCAAGTGAATGATATCGCCTCAATGGACATAGGCAGAAAAAACATGCCAGTGGTTTTAACCATTTCCTACTCTTTAGACATTCATCTTACAAACAAAGCTATTTTTGTTTGTGGGCTTGCAAATAGCATGTGATTTACAACTGTTTAACAAGTAGACACCTATATGTAACACCCAGAAAGTCAAGGTAAAACGTATTAGGTAATAATTTACCAAGTGAGTTAAATGCCCTATCCATAGCAGTACAGAAAAGTAGCAAATCATTAACTCAGACTGCGAATAGTATGATCTTGTCATTAGTACATGTTCAGTGAAATACTTCTTTTAAAGAACAGCTCTTCTCTCCAAGGAACTATAACACTATTATCACACTTGCTAGCTTTCTTGAGCAAGCCATGAATATGTTGAACTGCTCAGCAGGCTCCCTTGTTTCAGATTCAACCTGCAGACCACTTTTCAACCTTTTCTTGTTGGGTACCTCTTCTATAGACCATGATGCAAGTGAAAAATAGCATCACCGTGTAATGAAGTGAGTCTGAGTGTTTTTTTAAAGAGCATTAATGCACCCTGGGTGCACAGTACTTCATAGTAATAAGAAACCACTTGTCATAGCTTGATAAAGGGTTAGAAGAAATCTGCTTGCTTGTAAAAATAATGTATTGACTGATATGCCTTACTGTATACTGTAGCTAGAAATGCGATGCTTGGCATTTTCTGTGAATAAAAAGAACTGCATAAAGAACAACACCACACAAACTGCCACGTGTGTATTTATTCATGTTAATATAAAATACAATTTATGGTCTATTTAGAAAGAATTTGTCTTTTTTGTCATTTGAATAAATGCAAATTTGACTGGTCATTATTAGGTTTAGCTTCTTTAAAGTGAACCTGTTAGGTACACCACAATGAATAAACTAATATTTTGTCATGAATGGCAGGCGGTTGCATGTCCGCAAGTGCCTAGTTTTGTCTTCATACAAATTCCTTTGTGCATAGGTAGGACCCTGGATCCTAGCAACAGGTTGTATATGGGGCATTGACATCTATCAAAGTGGAGATTAAGCCCTATCTTCTTCCATCTGCTAAACTCTACTCCCTGTGATGCATTTGTTGAATGTCAGAAGCTCAGTTGCCAGTAGAGGATCTTGCATCTGATAGCTGAATGACAGATAGGGTTTAAAGTGAAACTATTGGCAAAATAAAACAATTGCATATATAGTATGATACAATCTGTCAATACCATTAGCACATCAGTTTTCGTTTTTCTCAGTACCCTTATCTACAACAAAAAGTGAGAGTAGATTTCTCTAAAGTTAGGGGAAATGCTCTTTTAGGCTGGGTTCACACCAGTGCGAAATGGAGACGCACAGGACCCCCTGCTGTGAGCCACTCTATTCCTCAGTGTGAACCGAGCTTAAGACAGTTGTACTTGAAACAAGTGTTTGCATTGGAAGATTTCCCGTCTATTTCTTAACAAGCGGCAAGGTAACTTATTTTGCCTACCTGTTGATCCTGCCAATATATCAGTTGTTTTTCTGCTTCCTTTAACAGGCCAAGCTTTCCAGTCCTGCAAAATGTCAGCCAAGCCATATAACAATGATAAAGGTTCTGACTATAGTCAGTTTTTATTCATGAGGATTAAACCCCTTTGAAAAAAAAAAATACAAATGTTGCTGAAACTTCAGTGTTAGCTTTGAATTGATCCTCAATTTGTTTGTCTGTTACTTAACCACTTCAGCCCCGGAAGGATTTGCCCCCTTAATGACCAGAGCATTTTTTGCGATACAGCACTGCGTCGCTTTAACTGACAATTGCGCGGTCGTGCGACGCTGTACCCAAACAAAATTGACATTTTTTTCCCCCCACAAATAGAGCTTTCTTTTGGGGTATTTGATCACCTCTGCGATTTTTATTTTTCGAGCTATAAATAAAAAATAACCCAACAATTTTGGAAAAAAGCTATATTTTTTACTTTTTGCTATAATAAATATCCCCCAAAAATATCTAAAAAAAATTTTTCTTCCTCAGTTTAGGACGATACATATTCTACTACATATTTTTGGTAAAAAAATCGCAAAAAGTGTATATTGATTGGTTTGCGCAAAAGTTATAGCATCTACAAAATAGGGGATAGAGTTAGGGGATTTTTATTATAATTTTTTTTTTACTACCAATGATGGTGATCTGCAATTTTTATCAGGACTGCGACATTGCGGCGGACAGAACAGACATTTTTGACACTATTTTGGGACCATTGACATTTATACAGCGAACAGAGCTAAAAAAAAGCCACTGGTTACCGTATAAATGTCACTGGCAGGGAAGGGGTTAAACACTAGGGGGCGATCAAGGGGTTAACTGTGTTCCCTCAGTGTGTTCTAACTGTAGGTGGGATGGGCTACTAGGACATGGCAGAGATCGATGCTCCCGATGACAGGGAGCAGTAGATCCTTGTCATGTCACTAGGCAAAATGGGGAAATGCCTTGTTTACATAGGCAATTCCCCGTTCTGCCTCTCCTCGCCATGATCGCAGGTCACCGGCAGACATTGCGTCAGCGGGACCCATGGGCACGCTCCTGCCAGGCGGCTTACACGGAGGGACGTACGGGTACGCCCTTTTGCCCACCCATGCTATTGTGTCAACCTATATCGGCGTGCGGTGGTCGGGAAGGGGTTAAAGTTCATTTAAAACTAAATATCCTTTTAATACCACCCTGTCCACAGGGTGACACTGCTGAAATGCAATTTCACTGTGCTTTATCAGTTTTTACTCTTTGGTTGATCTTACAAGTTATATAAGCCTAAAAATGTATCAAATTTGCAGATTTATATCTCCTGAACCTTATTGCAGTAAGCATAGTCCAGTGTAAGTAAAAGTGCTTCACTTCCTTACTGACTGTTTAAAAAAAAGCTATGGATTATTCCTAAA
Source organism: Aquarana catesbeiana (assembly GCF_042186555.1). Taxonomy (NCBI): domain Eukaryota; kingdom Metazoa; phylum Chordata; class Amphibia; order Anura; family Ranidae; genus Aquarana; species Aquarana catesbeiana. The sequence goes on from NC_133325.1 coordinate 397,705,057, forward strand.
GCTCATACCTTTTGAAGAGGGCAAGCAGGCAACTCCACCCCATCAACTGACATGCTTGAAGAGAATATTTATTTTTTCAACTTTTTCTTAAGTATACTCGTTGAAGATATGTTAAGAAGCTAGGTGTAAAAACAGTATCTTGTTTGTATGTATAATTTTTATTAATATATACAGGCATACCTCACTTTTAAGTACGCAATGGGGTTTATTTACTAATGCTGGAAAGTGCAAAATCAGGCTCACTTCTGCAAAAAACCAATGAGCTTTCAGGTTTTATTACCAAAGCTTAATTGAACAAGCTGGAGTTAGAAGCTCATTGGTTTCTATGCAGAAGGGAGCCTGATTTTGCACTTTCCAGCTTTAGTAAATAAACCACATTGTGTACTTAAAAGTGGGGTATGCCTGTATACAGTATATCTATCTATCTATCTATCTATCTATCTAGCTTCTGATTGCCTGCCCAACATCATCTTCCATGTATTAAATATTCATCAGCAGACTGCTGGAGAAGGACTGCTACAGTCCCTGGTTTAAACAAGTGCTGCTGCTGAACATTTACCTTTTTAGCCAGGAAAAGAAGTAAGAAATTCCTATATGCATCTGAAAAGGGGATTTCACTAAACTGTTTTCAATGTATTTTTTTCCAAAAAGTGCTGCTGTTTGCGGCTTTGCTGAACTGTAGGTTCTATGCTAGCTCTCATGAATTACTATAGGGGTAATCCTATTATATGGCTTGAGAAGTAAAGGAGGACATTGGCAACTTGTTGTGTGAATTTTAAAGCATATGTCAATGCAAAATAAAATAGAAACATCTCTGAAAGACCCACACACTTCCCCATGTTTTATCCCTTTAAAGTGGAGTTCCACCCAAAAAAAAAATCATTAATGTGCATGAAAAAAAAAAAAAAAACATTTGGAAAAATTTTTTTTTTCACTCACCTCTTTAATGCCTGTTGCTAGGGGGTCCTTCGTAATCTGCTTCCTTCGGCGCCTGGGCTCCTGACGTCCCTTCCCTTGGCGCAGGAAGGGAGATCAGCTCCCCCCCCCCTCTAGGCAATCATCTGGGACACGTGACAGGTCCCAGATGATTGCGCGGCCAGTCACGGTGCGTGGCACGGCTCAAGCAGTGAAGCCACAGCCGGGCGCCCACAGTTACAATGCTGGCGCCGCCGAGCGGAGGGGGAGACGAGCGGGGCTTTATTCCCTCGCATCGCTGGACCCTGGGACAGGTAAGTGTCTGATTATTAAAAGTCAGCAGCTGCAGTATTTGCAGCTGCTGACTTTTATTTATTTATTTTTTTTAAGCAGAACTCCGCTTTAAACATGGTTACACAGTTACATAGTAGGTGAGGTTGAAAAAAGACACAAATCCATCAAGTGGATTGTATGTCAGTATTACATTGTATATCCCTATAAACACACTACAAGTACAGGAAAAATAACTGTTAATGTGCCAGAAATATAGTGTGTTTCTACCTTCCTTTCAGACATGACAACACAGCTCTGAATTCCTAGGCATGTATTGTTAGCCCTGCCTACTTCAGTTGTGATGGGTTGAAAAGAACACAGAACTCATCCAATCTCCTTCTCCCCTCCACATCTTCATAATCCCTCCTTGTGCACAGGCAGAGAGCACAGGACATTAACAGCTCACAAGATTTTTTAGAACAATCAACAGTTCTTTCGCATTAATTAACCTCCCTGGCGGTATGATTATTTCGGATTTTAGGTGCTGAAAGCGGTACAATTATTTTGCATGGAAATTTGGCGTTTTATATTGTAGGTCTGTAATTCTTAACAATAACACACTTAAATCTGTCCAAACAAGAGTCTAGTAGATATCCCGGGTATGAGAAAGTTTGAAACACAAAAACATAAATTATAATATAATAAATAAAAATAAATAATTAAAAAAAATAAAAATAAATAGTAATAAAATAAATTTCCCCACGATTCACTATCGCTCAATTCTGCAAGTGTTCTAATTTACTATTGCTGTTTTCTAGATGGTCTAAAGCCACTTTTGACGTAAAGGGACACTTTTTGGTTGCTATGGACAATCTCCAGTTTCCAGGCAGAAAGAACAGTATATATCACATAAAACTGCATGCAGGGCATGGGCCAAAGCACTGGGGACAAAAGGGATGTGAAATCATTTCATATAGTACTGTAATCTGTAAGATTACAGTACTGTATGTGTTATGATTTTGACATTTTTTTTAAATTTGCCGCCAGGCTCCGCCCCCGTGCGTCGCGACGCTCGCAGGGAACGGAGCCTGGCAAGGAGATGCTTCGGACGAGGACAGAGCCACGGACACTGCGGGGGACATCGCAGGATCCCGGGGACAAGGTAAGTAAAGCCACACCAGGATCCTGCGATGTAATCCCGAGTGTGGCTCGGGGTTACCGCTAATGGTCCTGATTTTTAACCCGGAGCCACACTCGGGAAAACCGCCAGGGAGGCTACACAGATATAATAAACAATCATATATTTAGCGGACCAAAAGGGAGCAAAAAAGAGAGGTTCATTGCTAGGGTTGGCATAAACTTAAAGCTTCACTTAAAGTATGGTGGCTTTTACTTCCAAAGTCAATAGGGAAGTTACAGGGTCCTCTGAATAAGTGATTCCTCATACTTGGCTTCTCTAGCCAAATGCCCACTGGTCTCTGGTGGGAAATACAGCTACGATGATCTTTGAATGGTTTATCCATTTTGGGGTTTGCAATTATAGTATAATTGTAAATAAATCTATGTAAATCAGGTGTGAGTAGCAATCTAATCAGGTAACAAGTAGAATTGCCTTATTTGGGAACAAATCCAGTGTTGAAATAATGATTTTTGAAATGTGATCAATAGTAACTAGCAAACCAAAATCAATTTTGGTAATTTGTATATAGTAAAAACTCTGTGAAGCTTTACTGAGTTCTAGGTGCAATAAATGAATTACTCCTGTGAGTGGGCCTGTGTACCTCCACGCACAAAATGTTAGTGGTCTGTTGCGACTGCTTTAACACCATACACCATTTGTTGAATATGGGTGTAGGTCTTGCCAGTCAATTACAACTTATCTTTAGATTGTTTACTTTGTGTCTTCATGATCAATTTTCAATGTGTTTATGTGCAGAGACTTTGGCAGCAGTGAGGAGCTCCAAGCAATGTAGATGTCAGAATATTTTTTGTACATTGTGACAACCACATCAACCACTGTGGCTATGTTAATGCTTAACCACAGGGAAAAGACTGCATTCCCTTATTGTTGCTCTGGTCATGCTATTAGTCATTACTGCTGGTAGGAACAAGTACAAACAAAACAGGGAATATTTACTGAAAAAAATCAAATTTTTTTTTTCCGCCTGCATTTGAACATTCAAATAATGGTATTTTTAACATTTTCAATAGCCAAATGATATCATATGTTTGAAAGGCTGTTGCACAGCTTTACATAAGTCAACCCATCTATGAAGAAAGCTTTACTTTAAACAGATACAAACAATATATTACAAAGTGGGTCCTAATATTTAAGTTATGTATTAAATTTTACGTTTAAGTATTTAAAGTATGTATTTAAGTCTGCACCAAGAACTATCATTCAGGAATACCAGCTTAAGTTATAAGGGGCCTTTAGTATTCTCAATTCTAGCCAGATTCTGGCAAACCCTAAGGATAGCTAACTGCCCTTTAACACTTATGCGTACATTTACTAGACTACATTTTGTTGAAAACTTTTCCTTGACATGACAATACAGTTGTGCCCAAGTTGGGATCAAAGGTCTCATTTTTTATAAACACTTTTAAATACCTAATAATAGCTCAAAAGAAAAAAAAACATATTTGGACGAAAACAATATATAATTAATAACTTAATTTCTGTTTAAAAAAATTGATTGTAGTTTTAACCACAGAAACAATAGTTGAAACAAATATTACAGATTCCTAAAAAAATCTTTTTTTTTTTTTTTAAACTTGTTTAAAACAGAATACTTAGTTTTAGAGACATCCAAAACTTACAAAACTTCTTGACAAACTGACCCACCTACATATATGTTTTTCATACTACATGTTAAATCATTTGTGCAGGCAAAAGATATTACGCTGATAATACAAATGCTGTATATGATCTTAGATCATAGTACTTAGCTATCTTCGATTTAATGATTATGATATATGTTATATTTTATGTAATGATTTATAACAATCTATAGCATTCAATCAGATTTAATTTTTCAGCAGTATTGTAAATTGAGATGAATGAAAGAGGATTCTTGATTGGCTGCTAATTTTTGACCAAACTACACTTAATACAATATGATGCTGAATGAACATATTCGCAAATGTTTCTTCTTTCTGTTGACAAGCAGTTCATCACTGCATTCTGGATAAGTTCTCCAGAGACCGTGATGCAGGGTACCCACTTTTCTCCACAATAATCAGCCACTGTTTTTCAAGTGGCTGGATCTCTTCTGAAAGTAAACCATGATTAAGTGTTGTGATTGTACCCAACACACTGTGGATAAATAATTGCTTTGAAAGTACCTGTGCTATATGTAATTCTTTCCAGATATATGAACTTATCCAGAGTGAACTTATTGAATTTAACCCAAATAACTGTTTCCTAAGCTTATAATATATAAATATATCAAATATAGTCATTGGGGTTGATTTACTAAAACTGGTGCACACAAAATCTGGTGCAGCTGTGCGTAACCAATCAGCTTCAAGGTTTTATTGTCAAAGCTTAATTGAACAAGCTGAAGTTAGAAGCTGATTGCTTACTATGCAGAGCTGCACTAGATTCTGTGTGCACCAGTTTTAGTAAATCTCCGCCATTGTTTTATTATAAACGTAATATGGTCTCTACCTAATTCTTTATTTTTTATCACACTGATATCTTAAATGAAATATTTTGTAGCATCAGTGTCTATCTATCTATCTATCTATCTATCTATCTATCTATCTATCTATCTATCTATCTATCTATCTATCCCAGTGTTTGTCAACTCCAGTCCTCAAGGTGCCCCAACAGGTCATGTTTTCAGGCTTGCCATTATTTTGCACAGGTGATTTGATCAGTTTCACTGCCTTAGTAATTACCACAGCTAGAGAGAGAGAGAGAGAAAGAGAGAGAGAGAGAGAGAGAAAGAGAGAGAGAGAGAATCCTAGATATCTGCTGTGAGTACCATTACTTGAATTTTCTTACACACTATTGATAAATTTGGTGATTTCAGTAACACTTATGAACTGCTAGTGAGCCTTGTGACCCAATGTGATGCCAATCTAATAAGCACAATAGAGAATTTCGAATGTTTGTATTTTATTGTCTGTAATCAAAGCTATTTGGAGATTCTGTTCCAACAGCTTTACAATAACATTTTAATATTCATATTTTGTCCCATTGCAATTGAGATATGACATGGGGGATGGTTAATCAAGTTTTACATGTAATCAATATTCAGAATTAAAAAGGATAAATAAAAGCACACATTTTGTGAACAGTGACTTCATTGGACGGATAATCTTAGATATTACCTATTTAGTTTATAAGAGTACATTATTTCATTAATCACATTTGTTGTTAATTGTTTTCATATTTTTAGCATGCACTGACATCTCCCTAATATGAAAGCATGATCTTTTTTTATTCAGTATGAGAGAATATTTGTAAATTTCTGTGAATTGCATATTAATTTGTAGCAATGTTAATATCCACTGTCTTCTGCTTTGTGGCAAAATAGTTTAACTAGACTGCACTGGATTTTTTTTAAGACTCGTGAAAATCTTAATGTTTCCACAAAAGGAAATAAATGAGCCCCACACACTTTCAAAAATCTGTCTAATTATTATTAAGTTAGGCTAAAACACCTAGTAAAAATCTACAAATGTAAATTTTTTGTGCACTGATATGATGAAATCATTACTGAAGCTATATAAAATTTAATAATATTAATTGCACACAAATGTTGCTCAAAACTATGATATAGCGGCTCATTTCACCCTCCAAAAATTGAAGGTGGTTTTCTTATCTAAGTCACTGAAAAGTTCAAAAGTACATTAAAATCACTGTGTGCCTATTCCCATCTGTTTTATTTATGATTGACATAATTTACTCATTAATTTATACACAAATACATAATGCAGAATTAATGAATCTCTGATCTGTTGCCAAGTTTTTTTTTTCTGATGTGGATACCAGGTCAGTAACTGAAAATGAAAGAAATTAAGTTAACATTTCTAAATGCAAGTCAAGTGCTTCTAATAGGCTGTTGAGGTCTTTGTATTAAGGAATTAGATTTGCCCAGTGCTATCCAGCCATGCTGGACTTCCAGACCACTGATAAATCCTGCAAATCTAATATTATACTAACTGCTGTTTTGCGACCAGATGCTGACAAGGGGTTTTAGGCTGTCCTTAGGTTTTTTTCTGTACCTCAAACCATGTTCAGTATCAGACACCTTGATAATAAAAAATCTGTAAAATATACTATGTAACAGCTAATGTCATTCACTTAACCACAAACAAATCATAATTCCCATCATAGGATAGAAAGTCAAGCCAAAGATTTGCTTGCTTAATCAGAACCTCCATACAAAATAATTTTGTGTAATATTTTTATGTAAAGCATTCACATTCACATTTTTTTTATTTTATTTTAAAAGAATGGCTTTCTTATTTTAGTTAAAATGTAATTTGCTAAATAAATATGAGACGCAGCATTTTGGAATATATTTTAATAATTGTTCAAAGCATCTAAACACATACAAAGTGCCAATATTTTAAATTTTTTTATATGTAACAGGAAGACATTATAAATGTTAATTAATAAAAATAAATAATGAATCATAGTCAATGCATTTTTATTTTGTTAACTAGTTAGCTAGAGGAGATTGTTATTATCTTTAAAACCAAGTTATTCCATAAGTGTGAAAATTGATCACTCCACTAACAGCGTGTCTAAGACTTTATCTTGTGGTGCTAGCAGTCTGCTCTTGTCATTCTTCATGGCCTTTAAAAAACAAACAAATCATCTTCTCACACTCTATAAGATACCATACCCCTTACTCGTCATCACCTTGCATCCTAGAAACCATAGAAGACATATTAGCTATTTGCTTGAAGATTTTTTTTTTTATCTGCCAAAAAAAAAAAAAAATCACAGGTCATAACACGCTTTTCAACAATCTCCTTGCACTGCCACTTTTTAATCCCCTCATATTTTTTTAATTATAATTATATCATTACCAGTGATGCTTTTTAAGTACTGGAGATACTTTGGATGCAAAAAAAATGAATAGTTTATACTCTAAACCCTGTTGATTACTATATAATATATGGAAACCAAATTTTCATCTGTAAAAGACAGTGTTTTGAAAAATTTAATGTTTGAAAAAAATAAACCAGACATTCAGAAGATAAGGAAAAAAATAGAAAAAGAAAAAATTTCAAAAGTATGACATTTGTAATATTTATTATCTGCTAATAAATGCTAATATGTTGCTGCGCATTTGGAAACAGACAGTTAGAACTATTGAAATGCATGCTATTGTTTCCTAAAAATGCAAAGCAAATGATGTTTCCAACAGGGACGGTAAGGTCTAATAGAACAAACGTATGGCAATACCTTAAAAGCGTGTGAGGTGATATTTTGTATCCTGACAAGGTTAAACAAATAAGGGTTTCTATATGAACACAGTCCAGGAACAAATGACTCCATGTGATATGTTAAATATTTAAACAAGATTTTTCATGTAAATTCATTTTCTTCATGTATGTAAACGTCCTGTCTCATTTTATGACAAATAATGTGCAACCAGTAGTATTTACCAGTAGTAAGAGGCATATTGATGCAGTTAAATATTTTTGGCTTTGGGATCAAGAAGATTTTCAGTTTATTTCTCAGCCCTTATATAGAAATGTAAAAGGCTAAGTTCAAAGTGAGGAGACTTGACAGATTTTGTATGCAGTCACTTGCTCCGTTTACATATCATATGCGTCTTAAACTTTTTTTTATAATAATAAGAAAAATTGGTTTCTGAAGGATCTGAGAATTGTAAAACTGCGCCATCAAATCACTTAACAAAGGCAGCTTATAACGTTTGCATAACTTAAAAGACAGTTTGCAATAGGCGTCTACTTAAAATAATCACTTATTACATATAGGTGTTGATCTGAGTTGCCATCTAATCTCTTTAATTACTGTTGCATCTAAGTAATACAGGTTTTGTGGTTAATTATATCACGTTAGTGCCTCTTTGCATTTAGTTAGCCACACAACCTGTATACATCATCTAAAGACAGGAGTTTACAACTTATGTGTTAATTCCACTTGCACTTTCAGTGAGCTAATTACTAACAAGAGTATATTAATATTGTGGTTGTAGTGAAAACTGAAAAATATCATTGTATAAAAAATATACATATAGAGGGTCCAAATACAGCAAGTATGCAGAATTTACATTTACTGGAAGGTAGCAAATTAGTTATTAGCAAAAGATAAATATTTTAGGCAGACTAGACCTGTGGATATTTCAAACACTGGTTTGGTTTTGTGAAATTTTTATTTTGTTCAAAAACACATGAATTCAATGTAGCATTACAAGAATAGTTCCTTTTGTAATGTAACCACATCGTTTTAATTAGGGTTACAGCTTGAACAAAGGGCAGCCATTGGAGTTCATTTTAAATCTCAAAGATATTGTGTAAAAACTAAGGCAAAGAAAATTGTATCAAAATTTGAGAAATTGTCAGTAGCAGCAAGTTAAGTGCTTGAAAAACACCATAGAAACTGATTGGTTGCTATGGCTATCTGCTCCTCTTGTTTTCTTTGCTTCAGTTTTTGTAAATTAGCCTGGTTTGACTTATGCTAGTAGTTTTTCATTTACTCTGTTTAACTCTATAGCCCCCCTTTACTTGTTAATTACTAAGAGGAAGTTATACCTTCAAAGCTGCCTTCAAATGAAACCCCCATAAGGAGTAGGAAAGCAGGAGGAGGGAACACAAAACAGTATAAGAACTTGTGAATAGTTCTGGTTGGAAATTAAAAAAAAAAATTGCAGAGCGTATTTAGAATACATTTCTGCTCCTCTTATAGAGATTCACAGTATGCTCTACTAAACAAATACATTTTTCATATTCCATTTATTGTTATTCTTGAGTTATGCAAAAATACAAGCCTTTAAAACATATAATGTAAAGGCCATCAATTGTAAGTCATTTATAAGTATTAGTTCACTTTAATTGAGTGTGGAGCTTGTGTCATGTGCACTTGTGCCACATTCTTATCATCTTTAAACACTGATAGTAGTAAAAGTGAGCAGTAACCAGATGATTAGTAATTATATGGGCAAACACAAACTATGTAATTTACATAAACAAAATGGGAGCATGAGTTATCCAGACACACACAGACTGATTATATATATATATATATATATATATATATATATATATATATATATATATATATATATATATATATATATATTTATGTGTATATATATCTATCTATATATATAGATATAGATTGTGATATATAGATATACATATACATATCTATATAAGTATATATCTATATATTTCTATATATATGAGCAACAACACAGTAAATGCCCATATGGTGCCTGTGAAATTAGAACCACATTTGATCACGTAATGAAGCCAATTCCCTTTCAAAATCTTTACATCATCTATAAATTATGCTCTTTATCCTACTTTCAGAATAAAGTCTAAATTCTTGAATTTACACTAAAAGCCTGTCTTTTAACCTGACCTATATTACAGATAAGGTAATCCCGTGGTTGTAAATTGTTGGTCCTTTAGTAGCGTGTATGTAATATACTGTGAGGCTTCATGGGGAAGATGGCCATTATCTTCACTTTACACAGATTACTAAGTGTTTAGATGGAATTTCTTCATATAAGCACTTCTCACCCTGTTTTACACATATTGTTCTTTAACAAAGCTCCAAGTTTCTACTTAATACAAGAAAACATCCACAATATATATAGATAGATAGATAGATAGATAGATAGATAGATAGATAGATATTATAAACCAACGTACTCATGTATAACAGTAAATAAAATGATGTAATAATAGAGAACATGTTCATTATTGGGGGGGGGGGGGATTACACTATTATTGGTGTAAAAATCAACAATGACCCCTTCATGTACATTTTAACTTACTGGGGTTGATTTACTATAGATGTAGAGGCTATTCAGTTAGCAAAGTAAATGTTCACTTAGGTTAAAAAATGTTGGGGTTGATTTACTAAAACTGGAGAGTGTACAATCTGGTGCAGTTCTGCATAGAAACCAATCAGAATCCAGGTTTTTGTTTGTCAAAGCTTAATTGAATAAGCTGATGTTGGAAGCTGATTGGCTACCATGTACAGCTGCATTAGATTTTGCACTCTTCAATTTTAGTAAATCAACCCCAATGTGAAGGTGTGTTCACTTTGAAGACCCAACCACATGCACAGCAGTGAGAATTGAAAAAGAAGGATATTGCTTGCATGTGATTGGATGTTTGAAATTGTCTGAACATTCAGTTTGCAAAGTGAGCATTCACGTTGCTAAGGGAACGATATCTATTTTTAAATAAATAAACCTTGATGTGTATGTAGCAATGGTAAAGAATATCAATCATTTATTGCTAATTTTTCATATACTCAATAGCTTATCTAGATAGGGTTGTTCAGCTCTCTCTGGTGCATTATTAGCAAATCTAGAAAATCTCACCACAGAGAAGAAATTGGCCGGCCTTTGATTGCTTTAGTGTGAGAAGCGCAAGGATCCATGCATAGAGATCACCTTTACTGAGTGCACAGACATCAACTGGGGAGTTCCCATAAGGACCTTACTTTCTCACCTAGACCCACTAAGTGAGATCATGCTTTGGAGCTGATCAGAAAAAACATTTTTAAGATCCCAAGGCAAGTAATAGATAATGCACTTTCCTTCCGTGTTCCCACATTTAATTCCAGACTGTTTCTTCAACATTAATTCTTTCATGTGCTGCACTATAACACTCAGATATTCCTCAAAAAGTTTTGCAACTCTGTTAAAACCATTTTGCGTCCTTTCTTTTATTCATTGGTAACTCATTGTCTAGCTCTGTTTTCACAAGAACCTCAGACATATCAGACATCATTAGCTGTTACACTCAAAAAATCTGCATCTACAATTGACAGTTGTGCTTTTTTTTTTAATCACAACTGAACCTAGGCGTTCATCATTCCTAGCACACATTCTGGAAATAATAAGGGTTCATTGGTCTCTAAGAAATGGTTATTTCCACTTTCGTGCCCTATATGCATGCTTACAGTGACTACAGCTCTGCTATCGATGGATAGCTTTATGCCAAAACCTAACATCAGTAAAAAAAATTAAAACGCAAAAACCACATCTAAACTAAATCAACTGCTTGCATGGATGCCCGTGTTTGATCTATGTCCAATGGATTAATGGCACCTCCAAAAAATGGCATTTCATTTTGAAGACCAGTTTATTTATTAATGTATCTAGTTCATTAAACTACTAAAACTACAGCAGTTCTAAAGAAGAAGAATGTTTCAACTTCAACAAAAGAAATTAAAATATTTGCATGTTAGTACATTATATAATCATTAATTGTGCAATGCCAGGGATTCTAATGATAATTATTATTTTTGCACAATACGTTTACAAATAAGCTTAATAATAAACATGGAAATAAACATTGTTAAATTAAACAGAAGTACAATTAATGTTGTACAAATGGTATATGAGCACAACCTTTAGTACATGTACACAAACAGATCAACTGGAACTTTTCTATAAAGTGCCAAATATATTAACTTCTAATGATAAATAGCCTATACATATGTTTTTATACAGGGCAGCAATATGTGATTGTTTTATTGCATTTCTGCAGTTCTTACCAGGCCGTGCAAGTTTCTTCATGCTCTTAGGAAAAAAAAATCACTGTATCTCCCCTTCACCCTTTTTTTTTGAGAGTGGGAAAATGGTTCATTAAAAGGTTGACCCCTGTTTACTTTATCCTGCTTCTGTTCCCAATTTCTGGACCACGTGACTGTGGGAGTGAGTTTGGTTTAAATTTACTTTCAAGAAAATCTGATAAAATCTTGCCCATAAAGAACCAGTAGTTTTATAGCATTGTCTTTCTTAAAGTATTCGTATGCTGGAGAATTGGTTGTCTTTGCAAATTTGAGGTTGTGAAAAAATCTAACTCTCCTAGCATCTCAGTGAGAGGACCAACTGAAATCTGGTAAGCATCTAATCTCAATTACTTTCTAGGAACTACTAAGAAAGATCAATCGGAATTAACTAAGTACATTCTATCAGCATTCATTTGATTACTATTAATATATTTTATGTCTAGGTTGCTTATCTTCCTTTTACTATATTGTTATATTATTTTTTGATCAGCACATACATAACAATGGGACATATCTTGTTCATTACATATTGTTTAGAAAATGGTAATGTGCATACATGTTTAGAATGTACAGGCTATTGGTAAATTATAATTTTTAGGCATTAATGCACAGCTATGCTCGTATCTTTGGTCTTGCTACCAAGACCTAGGTTATATTTTAGCCACAAATATTAAATTATAATGTACAAAATATACCATGACAAGCTGTCAATTATAAAAAAAATAGTCAGTAATGTATGAAAATAATAAGTAATGGTAATCAATACTCTATTTTATTTTTTAAATGATATTTAGAATTAACGTATAGGTATCTAAATCTATCTAACATATAAAATTCCTATAAAATACCATGCCCATCAAAGTTTAAAACCGTTTCTGGAAGCTATAGTATTCACATTTAAAGATTTTTTTCTTTTCCGTGATACCAAATACACTGCCATTTTAAGAAATTTGTGCACAAATAAGCAAAAAATAATTGCACAAAAAAAATAACAGAAAAATAAAATGCACACGTATAGGAAGAAAACAGCTGTTTAAACATTTTAAATAGTATAATGAATCATTACAACTATATATAGGGAATCATACCATTTCTATATTATACATATACAGGACAACTTAAGTTTAGAAATTTTTATTTATTTTTTTTGTTACTTTTCTATGGCAGATCACTAATATTTACATTTAGCTTAGTAAACATGTAGACTGTGAGAAAGATGATTGACAATTATGACGTGACAGCAGAAATAATTTGTACATGTAAGTAGTAATTGGAGTACCATATCAAAATACCAAACATCTTTTATTCTATTCCCTTACACATATCGCCTTGGTTGAAAGGCCGCTGATCCCAGCAGCAGTCAAGAGAGGTTGGTGAAAGGAAAATAAATGTATACTACTAGACCTTTTGTGTTTGGTTCAAGCAGTGCTGGTCACTACCCTGTTTTTTTCTCAATCTACGCTGAATACAAATTGCTTGCCATAATTTGAAGCAAGACCTTAGAACTGTAATAATATCCACTAGTTTGACATTCTACAGACTTTCCAAAATATTTATTTATTACCGTCTACATACTTGGCTCCTTAATAGCCTTTGGCACTAACTGAATAGTTTGCTTTGTTTGGTGATATGCAGCCAACAGCTCAGTGAAGCCATGCCATTGTTCATATTTGACTAAGAAACCATATTTCCATCTCTGGACATTAACCTTCTTGACCGCAGATAAAAAATTAAAAATTTTGCCTCATCTCATTCACGTTCAGAGTTGCCTACTGGATGTGATATAATCATTAGGCAAAGCATTTTGACAATGAGAGTAACACTCCACTGGAGCAATTTTTATTCTGGGAAGATGTGTATATCAGTAGAAAAAACTGCAGATCCATATCCATCTTATAGATCAACTTCTACGGGATAAAAACTTTTTTTTTTTTTGGATGGGTGTTTTCATTATTAGAATTTCTGATTTAGGTAACTATGCATTTCTGCAATGGCGTCTCAATCTACAAACGATTTGATGTCACAAATTGTGCAGAAAAAGATATGCGGTCTGGTATATATAAGTATATGTAGTTTGTGTTGAAAAACATTTAATTTATTGGAGGCTAACTGTATAAAAAGGATATGCAGGTTCAAAAAAGGTCACATCTACATTTTTGTGCCTTTGACATACCCCGTTGCTTGAATGAGAAACTCGGCAGTGAAAATACGTAGCACAATTAACAACACTATTTTGCTTTTCTGTAGACATGGTTTTTCTCTCTTGGCGCAGAAAAATACTTTTGTTTACTCCTGTTTATGCCATTCACATCAGACTGTAGGAAATGCATTTTGTTCTCACTAATTTTCCAGGCAAGCCTAGGTACGATGGGAAACTATCATTCTCTTTTCCAGTCCATTCAAAGTTTGATTGTTTTTTAAATGCAATTTGCAATTCAATTAGCAAACTTTAATTGGAATTGGGCCTTTTAAAAAATCACATACACATCCACAAAAAAAATTTAGGCCATGCTGATTGCTTGCATATAGAAAATAAGTCAATTAAACTATACATGAATATATTGAAAGAAGTATACATTAAACAGGTATATGCCTATATACACATAAATTAAGTATGTAGAATATATCTATCTATCTATCTATCTATATATATATATATATATATATATATATATATATAAAACTATCCCAGTTGCAAGATCAGTCTTGTAGTCATTTGTTTTTAATATTCAGAATTTTTATTTTATAGTTATATTGCATGCCACAATACACTTTAAAATAAATAAAGAGAAACTGTTATTTCACACGTGGCTTAATGATAAAATACATTTTTGCTTATGAATGATTCTTACAAACTTGCTTAGTGGTTATCATATCTGTTATTTTGTTTACTGCAGTCACGGGGGAATTTAGAAAAATAGTTGTGAGTTATAAATTGAAATGGTCAGACACTAAGGTTTTGAATTAGGCTGGGAGTTGTTTTCATAAAGTAGTAGCATGGTGATATATAAAGGACCAAAACAGTTAAGTTCAGTGTGTATAATATTGCTGGAGCATAGTCCTAAAGGAACTGATTGACAGCAGCAACGTCAGCAAGAGGGGGGAGACTCAAAGGGGAGGGAGAAAGAAGGCCAAAAATTCTATCTCTGAGAAACATTTTTTAGAGAAGATCAAGGAAAAGTTTCTGTGGGATCTGGGAATGTCTCCTCACTGCAGTCTGCGATCAGTGTGAAGGATGCATACACTGGACAGGGACCATTTCAGCAGTACCACTAGTTGTTTCTAAATCTCCTGTCAAAAGCTGACCCTCATCTCTCAGCCTTCAGTTTCTGCACCATCATCGGTCTTACTCAGAACCAATCTGATTCTGGCCAGACTTTACTGCCTCGGTAACAGGACAAAGAAGAAAAGGGCTTGTAATCGAACTTATTATTTTCAGGACATGCTACTTCTTTTTATTTGGATGCAATTGTCAAAGTATAAGTGAAGTTTAAGAGTTTGGACCCACTGAAGCCAGTGTAAGTGCAACTCATCTTTTTCTTTCTTTCTCTCCGTTTGCCTGTGATACTAGTATGTGATGATAAAAATGTATTCTGTTACACATGGTATATTAATTGAATTGTGACATATGTAGACAACGTAATCCATCATTGCCTCAGTTAAGGCAGAAAAAAATGTATGTGGCATCCCCCATAAAGTTTCTAAATTACAGACACGACACGATAATAATCTAGAGTTACTCGATAAACAAACTGAACTTTAAAGTCAAAGGGAGTCACTGGCATGATAACGGTTTCAGAGACACATCAGACTAGTGTAAACACTGTCTTCAGAAATCGCTTGGTACCTTCTGCAGGTACACAGAAACTGCAAGTTCACTCTTTTCATCTCCAGCCCCCTTCTCCTCCCCCAGCCTGCCAAATCCTTTTCACTACAAGTGCTTTGTCCTATAGCTGCCTATGTTGGGCCTGGTTACTCTGAAAGTGGATGTTCCACAACTACTTGCAGATTTTTTTTCAGACTGAGGCCTGCAAGTGTTTTGCATTTCTAGAATATATGTAAGCTACAGAGAAACTTGTACTACATTACAAATTCTCCTAATGTTATAAGAAAATGCCATACAAAATGAAATGTTTGTAATAATTGTATTGCATAGCTAGTGCATTGTTTTATCAGTCAAGGATGCATATTTTGGTCCATTATTTGCGTTTCATGAATTTAGTGATCAAGTAAGGTAAGGATTTTGAAAATTGCATCCTGCATATATTATACAATGTATACAATTGGGTTTGTCAAATCTTTACCTAATACTAATGCTATTTCCGATGGGTAAATTCCAGAGTATTAGTAATAAACCATCATATAAATATCTAAATGCATTTAAATAAGTAAAATTTACAAATATCTAGCAGCACTTAATCTACCAGTAAATTACCAAGCATACAATAGTGAGCATATATCACCAAAGTGAAATAAAAAAAATATATATTTACCTGCATGAAAATTACTTTAGTTTTATATCAAACTTCATTAAATACTTTTTGCAATATTATCAACGACCATACTAATTAAGCTTTCATTATTAGTGCAGTTATACACGTTGAGGTCAATTTAATAAAACTTGAGAGTGCAAAATCTGGTGCAGCTCTGCATAGAAATCAATCAGCTTTTAGTTTGTTTTGTCAAAGCTTAACTGAACAAGCTGAAGTTAGAAGCTGATTGGCTACCATGCACAGCTGCACTAGATTTTGCACTCCCTAGTTTTAGTAAATCAACTTGCTTCTATGAGGTTGATTCAAGAAAAATGGTGAGTGCAAAATCTGGTGCAGCTCTGCATATAAACCAAACGGCTTTCAGGTTTTATTGTCAAAGCTTAATTGAACAAGCTGAAGTTAGAAGCTGATTGGCTACCATGCCCAGCGCACCAGAATTTGCACTCTCCAGTTTCATTAAATCAAACCCTATGATACCTAAATCACACTGTAAATAATATTAGTGCTTCATATTTTTAAACCAAAGCTGGAAATACCGAATTCTGTTTTTATTATATCTGGACAAATCTGAGGCAAGAATTTCTCATAATTCCTGACAGCACTGTAAACGCTGGTAAAAAAAAAAGATACAATAACTTAGGCTAATTTTTGTTTTGTTTTCTTCTTTAAACATGTCATAAAACAACTATATATATATATATATATATATATATATATATATTTAATTGTTAATTGTGTATCCAGATTAAAACATATCAAAACTGATTCATTACACAATAGCTATCACTAAATAATAGTGAAAGTACGTCATTTAACATCAAATATGTAACAGTTATCAAAGGAGAAAAAGTGTCAAAGCAGAGTAATATATGAAAGGAATGAATGTACACAGGCTTAGAAAATGGCACATTTTAACATGATTCATAGCAAATTTCATAGTTTCATGCTATGAAAGAAATGGCATGATTATTATTTTTTTTTTATATTTCAGTTAAATCCTGTGACAGAATTATTTTTTCATTAAATATAGGTATGCAGCCAGCAAGTAGGATATTAATATATATATATATATATATATATATATATATATATATATATATATATATATAAACCATAGGAGAAAATATTTAACCCAAAGAGGTGAAACTAGTCACCTGTAAAACCACATGAAGTTCAGTCTCTAGAAGTGACTGTTGCTGACTGCTGGCTGCATATACACATAGCTTTGATTTCGGCATAGTCAAGTAAAGAATTATGTTGATGAGCAACAGGTCCTGCAATGCTGTTGTCATACCTTATCTTTATTACTTCTTCCCTGTCTCTGTTCAAGTTTAAGAGAGGTCCTTTCTAATTCCACTCTGCTTACATTTGAACTGCATAGATTATCTCAGATGTCTTTTTTTTCATAATCAACATATTTGGGATAAAATGTGCATGCGCACGCACACACACACACACACACACACACACACACACACACACACACACACACACACACACACATATATATCTATCTATATATAGATAGATATATATATATATCTATATATAGAGATATATAAACACAGCGATACTATATTAAATTATCAGGATAAAAATATAGAATAA
The DNA here is from genome assembly GCF_042186555.1 of Aquarana catesbeiana. Taxonomy (NCBI): domain Eukaryota; kingdom Metazoa; phylum Chordata; class Amphibia; order Anura; family Ranidae; genus Aquarana; species Aquarana catesbeiana. The sequence continues at coordinate 397,723,093 of NC_133325.1, forward strand.
ACTACTTTGCAATATTTTTTTATCCTAATGCTTTTGTGTCTTTCTATTTTGGTTTAAAAATCTAGAAATACTAAACACTTCTATTTGGATGTGCTCTGTATGTGGTCTGTGACAGATACCAACCCTTTTCTAGTTCTAACTAAGCAACTACACTATTTCATTCATATTCCTGAAAACCTATGGATTTTCCTGAGCAGCATATTTAAACTCTCAAACTTCGTTTGAGAACGGAAGCAATTTTGACTTGCTGTTGGTGCTGCAGTGCATTTGGCAATGCATCCCAAAACTCCTCCATGCAGTAATTTGGATACATTTCAAAAACGGTGCTGTGATGCACATCCTTCAATGAAGCTTTAGTACTGCAATGAAACTGTACTTTGAAACTACTGGTTGTTTTGACCCTCAGTTTTTGGTGAATGATCCCTAACATGCTTTATTGGATATGACTTGTTTCTGGATCATCCTCCAAGTATTTATCACATGTATAATTCAAGAACTCCTTTTTTTTAACAGTCCTTGTTTACATATATAAACATACATAACTGGGAGACTGCCCAGGTTTGGTAAATACCTACACAGCCTGGAAATAATGTGCTTTTCTATTATGCATAATACTGCAATATTTGATATTTATGTCTACAGGTTATTTTGATTACGTGTTAATAATAGAACAATAAAAATATATGCACCCTCTGGAAATAATTGGATGAATTTACTGAAGCATCGGCCTTGATGTTGGCCCAATGAACCAGTGTTCACTAAAAATATCCAATTCGTTTTTAGTGAAAACTCAATATTTTTTAAATTACCATTAAACTGACTAGGGGCCTGGTTTACTAAAGAGTGACAAAGTGAACCTGCGAGAGAATGAGTGAGGGTATTAAAAAAATAATATCCTGGTTTGTGAACACGCTTTGCTTCCATAAACCTTGCCATATGTCACACTTTAGTAAAGCAAACATTCATACATGCAACAAGTGTATATATGTGTGTATGTGTGCTTGAATGCAACTTCTCACACATTTTTAAAACAAATAATTTCATTAAATACACTTACAGAATTCCAAATGGAACATAGTACTGTGTTATACTAGACAAACGATAAAGATGATTTCTAACCTATTGATACAGCAAAGATGGCATGTTGTCCTTTGGATGGAAAACATGGTATAAAATAAAGGAGTAAATCAACCCAGTTTGCTTTAATTATCAGATGATTGATGTAAAATCAAAATCTATGACTTTTTTATGTGACATCTAAAAATCCATATAGGATTATTATTTAATAAATATTAGTTAATAAAAAATAAGGCGATGCTGCTTAAAAGAAAAAAAATACACTACAAAACATGTTTCAGATTACCTTTGGATATACAACCATAAGAGCACAATTGTTTCTATTGTCAAACAAGTCCCTAAAATATTTGAATAATGTACATGTCAGAAATGCATTTTAATTTTAGGGTAAACTCTACCATTTTTAAATGCCAACACTTTAACATGCATCTGTCATTGACATGGATTTGATTGGTGCTTTGATGTACAATTAGAACAGATCAGTCTTCAGTTAACCCTATATTTATAAAATGACATTTCTCATCATATGGAACCTCATTCATCTCACTTAAGCAAGGCATTTATTTAAAAGTGGTCCATTACTTACTGTATATTGCATCTCTTCTAACAGCGATCAAATATTGCAGTTCTTTTTTTTTAAGAGCACATGTTTCACAAGCTAAACTGAGAAAGCAAATGTTAAAATAAAGTCAACTTTTCATAGAAGTTTGCTACGCACTGAGCATATGCTTTCAACAGAATAGACTGATTAGGGTTGTGTTGTGATAATTCTGCTTCGGTGACAGTGTCAGATCCTCATTATTTAGGAGAGTTTGATAAATGAAGCTTTTTGCATGAAAGTTTTTTTAAATCTAGAGAGGAAAAAACAGCCAAGAGTTTATCTAAATTATATGGCAAGGTTGCAAAAGTAGTAATTTGGTAATAATTTTTCATTTAAGATTAAGCACGTCATCTTAGTATGTTTGCAGCTGGAAATTATTTACGATGGAAAAAAAAAAATCTTTACAAATATTTTAGTATATATATATATATATACCAAATCAAATATTCTCAAAGATACAGTACTACAGTACCATTCTATAAGGTATCCTGTTTAATGACAACTCTATAAATGCCCAAATTAATATTATAATGAAATTAAAATTACATAGTGGGTGTGGCTTTATAAAATTATTATCAAGGGGAAGGGGAAGAACCATGCCTTGTCACATAAAATTAAGGAATACTTCTAAGTCTTTGCAACATTCTGCAGTTAGAAAATTATATATACAGCACATTATAAATTCTTTATCAATTTTCACTGCTGATTACTCAGCACTTTTTGCATGCATTTAAAGTAAGGACCAATTCTATGTTGTGTAAATCTTTACTAGAAATTGATCTTACTTAATCAGTTTCTGAAACCTATGTAAACTGGGCTGGCAGCAAATTAGTTCCTTTAGTATGCAATTGGTATTTCTCAGGGCATTTTGCATTTATAATATGACAAGATTTGAGTTTCAAAATTATATATTGCTTTTGAAAGCAGGACGGGAAGTATTTTAGTGAGGCACACAGATTTATTTATTTTTGTGCCCAATCGGTGTCCACTGTTATCCTGTGGTGCATAAAGTTAGAATTTTATGTGGTGTAGTGATAAAAAAAAAAAAAACACCAATTGTGAATAACCTTTCTCAAATAAAAGTCAAACTAGTTTTCTCAAAGTTCCTCAGCTACCATTAGAGGGCCATTTCCCAATGCACAGCTTCAGTCTTTGTGGGCCCATAACTAAATGTGTTGATATTGCTGCTTCAGCAAATGGCTAGGTGAATAGATCAGTCATTTTGATTGACACACCTGTGCTCTGCAACAGTTGCCTTAAAAAAGGTAATCTGTAATTGGGTGGGTATAATTGCAGCTCTATCCAACTGAATTTGCACATTTATATTACTAATCATTTATGCTTAAATAGCTTCATAAGTCATGTTTAGATAAACAGGTTTCTAAATATACTTTGCTGGAATTAGACTGCTGCTTGCACATGGAAGCATCCACGACCAAAACTACTGTTAGACCATGGCCAAAACACGATATATATAATTTAAAATTGAATATTCTTAGAATGCTGTAATTTATTTTACTGGTAGGCAAAAAAAAATGAAGAAAAAAACATAAAAACAAAGAATTTGCCAAGCAGGGAAACCCATATTTAAGGTGAACTCTCAGTTTGCGCAAGGGAAAAATATTGCGTTTTAAGCAAATGCAGTGCTACTGACTTTGCCCACCTGTAGCAACGCAATCTGTGACTTTTAAATACATGTAGAAAGAATATGCTCAAAGAGAAAAATCACTTTTTATGTTTAATGCCATTTGTAGTATTTTTTGTAATCATTAAAAATTGTACATATAAGTGCATGAGTTGTACATAAGAAAAGACAAAAGGGATAATTATGTATAATGTATGGTTGCTGTTTATGTAAAATAGTGTTAGTTGACCTATGTTTGACATTTTTTATAGTATACCTTTACAATTGTACATAAACACATTAAAAACAAAATAAAATATCAATGTGTTTTTAAATATTTTATCAGGGGACATATTTTAAAATAGATAGTAAGCACTCTTCCAACAAAATTACAACTGTTTACTTTTTGAAAATAAAATTGATAATGATGATTATGATTGTTTTTTGTTATCATTAGCAGCATTAGCAAAAATAGGGAGGATGGGTGACAGCAAAAACACAAGTAGGCAGGCGATGGTATCAGCATTTCTTTAAATAAATCCCCTGTATGGGGGTATGGTTATAGCCTTTAGGATACAATTAAGTCCTAATTTATAGCATCTACGGTATTGTTGTAACGGACTAGTTCATATTATCACTACATACAAACATGGTGTGTTTAAGTTGAATTCTTTAAAACTGGTAAAAATATGTTGTTTCCTGGTAGGGATTTTTTTTTTTTAGAGAATTATTATTTTAAAAGGACTGGAAAGGGAAACACGACTAGGTAGATATTACAAGTATTCATAAAACTTACAATTTCCTCTCAAACTTTGAATGTGGTTTCAGACAGGGTGTCTTTAGTATAGCTTCTGAACTCTGTAACTTAAAAAAAAAAAATGTAATGTATTTTTAGCTATCCTTAAATGGCTGCTAAAGAGATGTGATGAGATATCATATAAGGATTTTCCTCTCTAAAATGACCAGTTTACTAATCAAACTCATACACTATTCCGTAAATTTCATGTTGCTCCAATTATGGGATTTATGTGAAGAATCTGCTTATCTCACAAAACTATTTGGCTGCCAGATCTAAACCTTAAGTATTAAGACTAGTAGTATCTTGTATTCAAGCTATAAGAGAAAACATTTATGACTGTAAAGTCAACTTTATAACGACATGAAACTGTACCTCTCACATATGCTTTTTGATATTGCTAATGGCACAATAGCACAAAATGCTGAGCTTTTGATGAAGCTTCTGAGAATAAACAGTGATTTTTTTCCAGTAAGGAAAAAAATCACTGTTCAAGTCTAGGCTGATGAGCAACAGATTCTAAAAACCCCTGTCATACCTTATCTTTATTGAGTTTCCCTGTCTTTTTCCAAATCTAAAAGAAGTCTTTTTATCTCACTCTACTTATATATACATGGTTTACATAGGTGTATACTACTGTTCTATCTAAGTGATTAACATATACAGTATTTGAAGTGCATAAAAAAAGTTCTAAATATGTGCTGTAGCAACAATCTACAGTGCAAAACGTCATCATATTAAGTTATGTTCAATAATAACAAAAATTAGCTAGGGCGGGAATTACTGGTTTTAATCCTATTTTTTTCACAAACCTGATTAGCCTGAGTAACAATTTAGGGATATCAAGTACTCAGTTTAAAAATATAACCTTTTTCAAAGTTTGTACATATGTTGTAGAGGGGTTGATTTACTAAGGGACTAGTTCTTTCATAGCCAATGTACACTTTAACTCCCCAAGCAAGTTCAGAGGAATATAAAATGAACAGAAATAAGCTTTTCAGTGAACCAGCGCCATTATATTTGAGTTACAAAGCTAAAGGAGTGTGTTTTATATCAGCTTAGCAAATGTTTGTTTATATGGGCATTTTTGTACTTTTCTGCTGACCTATGTTTGTGAAGCAGTTTAAGGGGTTTTGAAAGGCTACATTTGAATTGCGATCTTATGAATTTTGGTGAGCTTAGTGTTTTGGTAAATGCACTGTGTACTATTCTAATGCATTTTCCACCATTCAAGAGAATCATAAACCAATTTCAAACACATCCCAATTTGATCTTAAATGCATTCCATCTTGGCTGAATGCTTCAGAAGCATGCTGTATTTGATTTGATACTGGCTCACTTACAAACTAACCCCAAAATCTTACTCTCAGTTTCCAATTTACAGGAAAAAACAAACTAATAACAATAAATAAAGAAGATAAATGAAAAATAGAAACATAGGTATGGATTAACTAAAACTGGAGAGTGCAAAATTTGGTGCAGCTATGTATACAAACCACTCAGCTCTCAGGTTTTTTGTCAAAGCTTAACTGAACAAGCTCAAGTTAGAAGCTGATTGGCTATCATGCACAGCTGCACCAGAGTTAGCAAATTACACATTTTTCATATCAAATGTCATATCTGTCAATCTATGGGGTTGATTTACTAAGGCTAGATTTTGCACTCTCTAGCTTTAGTAAATCAACCCCATAGATTGATAGATATGACCTATGATATGAAAAAAGTGTAATTTGCATAACACCCTTCAAACAACATCATTGATATTTCAAAACATATAGACACACATGGATGGTTTAAATGGTAAACAAAACAGAAAATGCAAAACACAATATTTAGAAGTTCAGACTTAAAATTACTTTTCCAAACTATCAGCAATACATAGGAGCACACTACATCAAAGTTCACTGATTAATGTTTTAAAAGAACGCAATACTTAATAATTTGACGTGCCAGCTAAGAAAAAAGTGTGAAACATTTTGAAGAAATCTAATCCTAACCAGTTTTCTTTCATTAAGTGAAAATGAAATTAAGTTCTTTTTAAATAAAATCCAGCTAGGAAAAAATGTTCTAGGGAAATAAAAAAAAAATTGGAGCTGTCTCATAAAATAAGAAATATGCCACATGTCAAGGATATTAGTACCCCTAGTATGTTCAACTGGCAGGACACACAATCCTTGTTTTCCAACACTGCAAGCCCATGACTTTAGAAAGTCTTAGCAAGGGGTAAATAAAATAAAGATTAAAGATACATCTTATTTAGCAGTGTAAACTTAACTATTTAATAAGGCTCTTAGCTTTAAGATGTTAAAGTACGTCTATTCTGATGTTTACATGAACTTGATTGGTACTTTGATGAACAGTTAAAACACACCAGGCTTCAGCTGAACTGTTTATTTGTAACAACACATTTATATCCAGAAAGCTCCTATGCACTTAATTCACATGAAACATTGTTTACATGCAATTTAATAAAGTATTCTTATTTTTACCTGAACCAATCCTATACTTTATATAACTACTGGTTTAGGCAAATAGATCATATTACGTTTTAGATTTATATTTGATACCGAGACTGAGATTTTAAAACAAACACAAGTTTGCTATATTGGTATAAATCTTACATAGTTTACCAAACCAATACCAGTTCCTTAATTAACAGCTTCTAGTTAGCATGCCATAGTTTTTTTTCAAAGTCATAACAAATGACATTGGGCATGTGTTCAAAGTGGGTTTATACCAAAATTATTTTATAAAATGATCAAATCAAATGCTGTAACCCATGGCTTTTGTAAACAGTATGTGTATATATATATATATATATATATATATATATATATATATATATATATATATGGTTTGATCTGGGTACAGGTAAACATACTGCTAAATAATTTCAGCATTTTCCACTGACAGCTGGAAGCTGTTACAATTATACAATACACAGATTTTATAACAATATATTGTAATAGAAGGAAATATTGTTTTCCAATTCAGAGAAATTTTCTTACAGTGGTATTATATTTCCTAAAGCCCAGGTCAAAATTTGGAAACACTTATCTACACTTACTGAAATAAAAATGTATCCCCTATTACTGCTACAACTGCTATTACTATATTTGATACTACTAATACTACCTCTAATAGCATGATACAACAGTGCAATATTAAATGTTTGTAAAAGACCATTTACTCCTGAAATCCAACAAATTCAGTAAAACAGCATACTTAGAAATATTGTTTGGAGCAATACCAAAGTTTCAACTAATAACCTCAAAATGTAGTGGCATCAGAAGTTTGCATGAATAGCATGTATTGCTAGCTTTCAGTAACCTAAATATGGTATATATGTAATTATTTTCAGACCTTTGTGACAGATAAAAATGTTTTATCCATTATTTTAGTGGATATACACTCATGACCCACATTATGCTGTTTTTATTCCTTCAAAAATACAGAGCAAGAGTTATTATTTACTATGGGGTACTTAAACCAACTCAGTAAACAAAGTTCATAAAAAAATAAAATAAAATGTAATGCATTCATGTTACCTTTGTGTAGGCAAATACCCAACTGCAGCACTCACATAACACATATATCCTTTAGCCTCTTGCCAACTGTGTAATGCATATATACGCTGGCAGGAATAGTGAGTGGGCTTTAATGTCCCATCACTGCACATATGTGTTCATGGTGGCCTAAGGTTGTGTGCTGATAGCATGCTCATTGTCCCCTCACAGCACACTGATGGAGCTGCTATCAACAGCTCTACATATATACAAAAACCTTGAAAGCCAGTGTTATCAATATCAACAGCTCTAGGTAACAGTTTCTGAGCCAATGGGATAGGATCCTAATCATGTGACCACTGTAAGATCCAATCACATGATAGCGAATCTGTGCTGGGGTACTTAAGCCAACTCAGTAAACAAAGTTCATAAAAAAATAAAATAAAATGTAATGCATTCATTCTACCATTGTGTATTTAGGCAAATACCTATCTGCAGCACTCACATAACACATATATCCTTTAGCCTCTTACCAACTGTGTAATGCATATATACGCTGGCAGGAATAGTGAGTGGGCTTTAATGTCCCATCACTGCACATATGTGTTCATGGTGGCCTAAAGTTGTGTGCTGATAGCATGCTCATTGTCCCCTCACAGCACACTGATGGAGCTGCTATCAACAGCTCTACATATATACAAAAGCCTTGAAAGCCAGTGTTATCAATATCAACAGCTCTAGGTAACAATTTCTGAGCCAATGGGATGGGATCCTAATCATGTGACCACTGTAAGATCCAATCACATGATAGCGAATCTGTGCTGCCTCCTGGGCCTTAAAGACCAACTAAAAGGGAGGTGGCGTGAAGGGGTTGTTTAAAACACGTTAATATGAGATATACAACAGTGGTGAAAGAACCAAGTAGCCATAGCCAGAATTCAAAACTTTTCACCACTTTGTTACAACATTAGTACATTTGATAGGTTCTTTCATGGTTCTTTGCAGTTTTGGGAATCTCTTCCTTCTAACCTTTGTATCAACCAATAAGTATTGGCTATGTTAACAGATACAAGCCTTTAAGCATAGCTGGAATGCTGTTTTTTATACATACTGGAGATGACTACATCTCTCAAAGGCAGCTCAGAGACACAACTGTAGGAATACACTGCACATAGGGGAGTGAAGTCAGCAATAAGTCTGCTTACCATCATCATATAAACAGCATTGTACTACCAAGGTTTGCTGTGCTGGCTAGTGCCACACACCGCAGCTGAAAAGTGAGAGACAGGGAGTCTTCCAGTGATAGGGTGGCTATAAAAAACAACTGCCTATAAGGACAAACATAGGAGATGCAGATAATTTTGTCCTGCTTAGACTCACTGGGGGAGATTTACGTAAACTGGTGCACACGGTATCTGGTGCAGTTTTGCATAGTAACCAATCAGTTTCTAGGTTTTATTGTGAAAGCTTAATTGAACAAGCTGAAGTTAGAAGCTGATTGATTACCATGCAATGGCTACACTTGATTCTGTGTGCACCAGAGTTAGTAAATCTCCCCTTGTATGCTCCAGCAAAAGCTATTTTTTACTATCCTTGCACAATTAATTTCATACCACCTTAACTAGCCACTATGCCCCTTTTTTCTCAATTCATTAGCAACACAAATGTAGGATAATTCAATAAAGTGCATGCCTAGCCCAAACGTTTTTCTATTTTTGAATAGAATTGGGAAGAGTTTAATAACCATGCCAGTCTATTTTTTACTGTTGCGCGCTGCTGTGGAAATTTCTCTTCACTTCCACTTCACTGACCCAAAGATGCAACAGGAAGTTAGAGGAAATCTTGAAACGCGAGGCAAATGCAATTCCACACTTGGACTGCTATCCCTGACACAGGTGTTCCCATTGGCTGATCTCCCCTTACCTCTTGGTCTGGGGACAACCCTAAAATTTAGGACTTTCCATCACTTTCTGTCTTATTCTGTGACACCAGTGACCAGTGCAAAACAGAGTAGTGAAGCTCTCCAATGGGTACACTGAAGGCAATAAAAACTTGACAGAAGGTGCAATCCTCCCCCATTCTATCCAAAATTATATACAACAAACAAAAAAAAAGGTTTTGCCTAGAGATACACTTTAAAACTGGAGAAAAGAAAGTGAGATCAAAAGTGAAGTTATTGCACACAGCAACAAATCAGAATTTTTGTTGAACTTTCCCTACACTGAAAGGTAAAATCTTTCTGGTTGTTTTTGGCAACAACTTCACGTTTGTGCTAATTTTCCAATCTCCACTTTAAATGAACCAGCTTTTCAATGTTTTTCACTATTCACACTAAACTGAGTATCAGTGGGAAATATAAATTGTATTGCGCATACATCAAAGAGTATATTTGAAGTCATACATTCCCAATAACATGAAGATGAATGTTACATAATTTCTCCTACAATACTGAAGCTGTTGGCACCTAAAAATATAGACTAGACATGATCACTGTTGTCATTTTGTGTGTACACTGTAACCACAATATACTCCAAGTCAATCTACTGTAAATTCATCACGAAAATCACATATAAACTTTAACATGTTACTGTAATTTCATAAGTTAGCTTCAATTATCGATCTTCCACTAAAATAGCACCTAGTGATACTGCTATAAAATGTATTGTTCAGGCATTTCTTGCTGTGGAGTGACAACTATTAGTTTTACTCACGTTTCGTTACCCTGCCAAATGCACCCATAGCTGCAACTGCAAGTAGCCATGCCAACACTATCAATAAACTGATCAAAAGCAAAGCTGTGATTCTGATGCTGAACTGCACACTGAAGTGGTTGATAATGTTTTTAGAAGATCAACAGCACTCAGATGCAAAAAAAGGATGAAAAATGGGGAAAAAAATTATGAAAAAAAGATTTCAGTTGTTTATGATACACAAGATGCATTCTGTCCATTTAGGGTTTAGCTTATTTTAAATTATATCTAAATCCAAGAACAAATATTTGATGTATTTCCGCTTACCACTCCTTAGATGTGGTGGCTGCATCTGTTATCTTTTTTTAAGGCTAAGAACATTTTCAGCAAGTACAGAAAATAGATGTAAAAAATGTAGTGTAGTCTTGTGAAATTAACCTAAATCACAAACAAAGGAAATCATATCATAGGATCATTGGGATGCTTGAACAACATAAGCTGTTTTTAAAGGGGCATGGTAGTTAATATTATGTAAATATAGTTCTTTGTATGTAAATAAAGGTTTTCATTTATTCTCTTAAAAAAGAATCATGTAGTAGAACTTAGAGAGGACACCTGTCCTAATAATTGGGAAGAGAACTTCAATTATTTAAATACTCTCTGGATCCTGCCTTAACATCTTATAAAATAAAAAAATCATGGGATCAGTGAAAACTTAGTGAAAAACATGGATCTCCTAGAAGATACAGTGCAGTGACTGCTACATTTACTACATATTTACTATAATGCTTTAACTTGTCAGCAGAGCATGTTAACTAGAATGAGAATAGCCTCATAGATACATATGGCAAGTGTTTAAGTGGCACTGGGAAACAATGCTCCTTCCATGTTACAATACATTTGTCAAGGTACAAGTGAAGGTAATAAAAATGTCAGTGGCTGTAGGAAAAGTAACACCAGCAGCAGCAAGCACATCCCAAGCAGGAGAAAGGTGCAGTTCCCAAAACGATGAAAAATACTAGCATTGATTAATCCTAACTAGGTTTATGACATATTATAGGGCTGATTTACTAAAAGAGTAGAGAATGTTCCTTTTTGCAAAGTGAATGTTCATTTTAATTAATGAATACAGATGTGTAAGATCTGTTGACTTTCAACTGTTTATTATAATAACACAATACAACGAGTGCAAACAAAATTTTAATTTTAAATGAATATGCTTGTATGATCGAAGTGAACAAAGCTTTATATTATTCACCAAGGTAAGTGAACATTTACCCTGCAAAGTAAACTTTCATTTTGGGAAGCCCAGTGATTTGTGCTAAAATGTTGTTCAGTCCTTTTGAACCCATACGGGCATTTTCCTTCATAGTTTGAGCTGTTAGCGACTACAAATGTTCTGTCACAATGTTTGCTTTTTGTAAAATTTACACAATATATTTCCCTGGATCTAAACAAGCAGGGAAATAAACTGCATGAGGACACCCAAAGTTTTGAATGTGCTAAGTATTTGAAAGACAAAGGATGGTGTTTATATTGTTGATGGACATTAGTGGAATATTCAGTGATGTAAAAATAATTGCCTTTGACATGATTTAAGATAGAGACAGCTGATGGACAGAATATGAATACTGGCCATGTTGACTGAAAGGAAGCAGAAGAGAAGTTTTAGCTATGTTGGACCAAAAAGCACAATTATCTGAGGGCAGAGTGGCTTCTAAAAGGGGTACCTCTGACACTGGTTATGTTATCTTGCTGGGTTGTCCTGGCTGTTATTGAAGTGTCAATCCAGACCATACTAGAAAAAGTATGTACCCAACCATCCACTTATCTTTAAAAAAAAATGTCAGTCCAGTTAGACTGGGGGTGCGAAAGTCACTACCATACCATTTACTGGATTTAAGCTCCTTTTGCATACTTCTAAAGAGCCACCATTCCTTCAACAATGCTATCCTTGCACAATATGTTCTGCCTGCAGTTAGAAAACTTCCTGTACTTGTTGTTGTGTATCCAAAAATTATCATAAAATTACAAACTAGAGTTTAGATGTTTGTGCTAAAGCCTCAGAGGGCAATAGGAACCTGTGGGGCAGGAGCAAGCAAGCCAGAGTATTATCTTTGTTTTGGTATATGCCTGTACAATGGTGTGTTCTATGATTGGGGCTCTGAGGACGTTCTGCAGTTTAAAAAAGGATTGTAGGTATTTAAGGTGCCTGCTGCAGAGTTTATTTGGCAAAATTGACCACACAGGTACATTTTTACTTCTGCATTTGGTATTTTAATATATCGACTCTTTAAAGTGTCAAGGAAGCATATATATAACTTGTTCTGATTGCTTCTGTGTGACGTAGATTTTTTCATCATTTCACACATATAATTTCATAGTTCCACACCCCTACACACAATCTGTAAGACTGTGATTAAACCAACCATCACCACAAGCCACTTCCAGATATACTCCATGTACATTCAAAGGAACAAGAGGGATTCATTCTTTTCCCTCTTTTCCATGCAAACATATACACTGATTCTGCTTGCATATATACACTAGGCACACTGTGCGGCTCTCTAGACATTCTGTGCTACTCATTATATATTCTACACCGTCACACAAGGTAACTGTTCTTACATGTCCACATAAACATTGAGACAGTTTTGTTAAGCAGCGATGAATGAATTGATTTAAAATCAGGTGAATCAGGAATTTGCATTTTAATTTGCTTTAATGTAGCAAGCATGTTTGTTTAATCTGCAGAGAATAATACATTTATGACATGATTGCCTGTATCCCTATTTTGCAGGCGTGTTTATGAAACAGACAGATCTGTATGCAAATACTCAGCTAAATTATTTTCATGAAAAGGCTACTGGTAGAAAGGCTGCTTACTAGTTCATGAAATGCAGAGTGGTGGAAAGTCCCTCCCCCACCCCAAGAAAGAATTCAAGCACAGATTCTCTTGTTCTGGGTGATTCTAAGCATCCCTAAGATCCAAATATAATCACGCTTTTAAAGTGTAAGTAAACCCTACGATCGTTTTCAGCAAAGGAAGCTGCCATCTTGGCCTCTGTTTAATCTTCAACTGCCATGATGCTGCACATGTGATCAGTTATGACAACAGCTATTGGATGGTTTGACAGTTTGGTTGCGAGCACAACCAATGTGACAATTACATTCCCGACACGTAGCGGGAATGTAACTGTTTTTTGAAACTGTAAAATCGATGGGTTTACTTCTGCATTAACAAGGGCATTACAAGGTTGATAATCTCCACCTCCATGTCGTTGGCCTAATAAGGAATAAATATAGTTCCTAATTAGATGCCATGCTTGAAGAGTACTTCTTTGTCTCTCTGCTAAGGAGAGTGAACTGGTAAGGCCGGTTTCACACTGGGGCGGTATGTGCGTCAATGGTAAAATGCTGCTATTTTTAGTGGTGCTTTACCGACGTTTTAGCTGCGGTATTCAGCCACTAGCAGGGCAGTTTTACCCCCCACTAGCAGCCAAGAAAGGGTTAAAAACCGCCGCAAAGTGCCTCTGCAAAGGCGCTTTGCAGGTGGTATAGCCGCGGTGCCCCATTGATTTTTTTTCCGTCCTGCAAGCGCACCGCTCCAGTGTAAAAGCCCGAGGGCTTTCACACTGGAGACACAGCAGCAGCTGTTTCAGGTCGGTTTGCAGGCGCTATTTTTAGCGCAATAGCGTCTACAAAATGACCCAGTGTGAGAGGGGTCTTAGTGGTCTGTGGACTGGTGAACTGGTCCACAGAAAACATGGCTTGACTAGATCACCCAAACATAAGTTCTGTAATCATCCCTACATACATTTTAAAAAACTGATCTTACTAACATGCTCATACGTATGCAGTCACTTAAGTTAAATGTGTAATGTGTAAATTATTTAGCAAAGGAAAGAAACAAAAGACACAAAGACCAAGCTTATTAAAACAATTAGACCTATTACAAGAAAGCTTTAAAAAAAGGAATCATTATAACTAAAAGTTTCTAAAATTATGCAGCTATGTAAATTAAAATAGATTACAAACCAAAAGCTATTCTATGACAAATTCATTTTTAATAATAAATCATTATTTTCGGTGAGAAGCCAAAGGTTAACAAATAAGCCAACAAAGCAGTTGACTTATTAAGAACTTTTAACACATGGAAACATTTACATAAACAAATACATGCCAGCAAATGGTTTAGCTATGATCCAGCTGTAAAGCTGTGGAATGTAGTATATAAGTTAAAAAATTTGAATAAAGAAAAGTACTTTTAGAATCATCACGGCTCCACTAATCACCAGAAATGGAAGCATGGACCCTGCTTAAAGCAGGAAAGTCATGAATGGCTTTAGACAGTTTGTATTCAGGAATCGGAAACCAGATCAGAAATAAGACAGACAGAAATAGAAACCAAATGGTAGTTAACCAAGTCATTTGAGAGAAGTCAGACTATACATTGAAGATACACAAGCCACATAGAACAGAGCAACAGAGCAGATCCGAATCCATGCTCTTTGGTTTATAGGGACCACCTTTCTCCTACAGAAAATATGCTACTAGCCCCTAGATGTCACTTGAACACCCACTAAAGACTCTTTTCTTGTTACTGGGCAAGCATGGGTGCCATTATCTATAGGATAAATGAATGAATTTTACAGAATACAGGGAAATACACACAGGTCACAAATATACTGTAAAAGCAAAACATCTCTAAGTACTAGGGGTGCGCATCTTCACTGACCTCGCGATTAGATTCGATTACGATTATCCTGTCCATGATTCGATTGGATTCCGCAATGCATCACGATGCATCACGATTACTCCGCTCGGTTTTCATCCAAAAAATTCAAGCAGTCAGAAGAACTCAATTTTTTTATTTTATTTGTTCTTAAAAAAAAAAAAAAAAAGACAACACTCCCTGCATGTAGCAAAGTGTAAATTACAGCAGACAACTTATAGAGGAGTTCCAGTCTGCCCCCAAAATACTACAGGAGAGGGTCAGAGACTGCAGATATGATACAGGAGAGGGTCAGAGACTGCAGATATGATACAGGAGTGGGTCAGAGACTGCAGACATGATACAGGAGAGGGTCAGAGACTGCAGACATGATACAGAAGATGGTCAGAGACTACAGACATGATACAGAAGGTGGTCAGAGACTGCAGACATGATACAGCAGAGGGTCAGAGACTGGAGACATGATACAGGAGAGGGTCAGAGACTGCAGACACGATACAGGAGAGGGTCAGAGACTGCAGACACGATACAGGAGATGGTCAGAGACTGCAGACATGATACAGGAGATGGTCAGAGACTGCGGACATGATACAAGAGAGGCTCAGAGACTGCGGACATGATACAGGAGATGGTCAGAGACTGCGGACATGATACAAGAGAGGGTCAGAGACTGCAGACATGATACAAGAGAGGATCAGAGACTGCGGACATGATACAAGAGAGGGTCAGAGATTGCGGACAATGTCCCCATAACGTCCCCCCAAACGATAATGTATGCCATTTCATTAATTATGGTTTAGTTTAGTTTAGTGATTGATTCACATCACAACTTCATTGATACCTCTTTTTTTTTGTATGATTTATGGTTTCGCTCACCACAGATCCCACACATGCAACGCTGCATGTGTGGGGTCAGTGATGAGCGAAACCATAAATCATACAGAAAAAAAAGTTATTAATGAAGTTGTGATGTGAATCAGTCACAAAGACATACATAAACCATAATTAATGAAATGGCATTGTCATTTGTTAGGTCAACCATCAAGTTTATTTATTTTAAAGTAACTTACTTGTGCATACAGTAACTAACGATTGCTGCAGGCGCACACAGGAGCCAGAGAGGAGACTACCTGACTCCAATGGGGAAACACAATGCCAGTCGAGTGGTAGAACCTGGGGGTGCTCAGGAAAGTAGCACTGGATCTATGTTTAAGTGCGGGGGGGACTGCGGTGTCCACCAGCCGCCAGCCGCACAGCACAGAACGCCAGGGGATGGAACAAAGGGGCCAACCGTGTAGCCTTGATGCTATCCGGGGAAAGCGGGCAGCACCGGCACCGCTGCAGTTAGCCAGGGAGAGTGGAGGAAACCTCTTGCGGCTCGATGAGGTCATCTCAAAATTGATTTATAGCAGTCGCAGCATCGATGCCAAATCGCAGATGGCTGAATCGCGATGCATCGATGCTGCGATTAAATTCAACACCCCTACTAAGTACACTACAAACACAAGACGGAGGCCCCAGGCAGAGAAAAAAAAATCACAACATAAACACAAAGGGGGAGATTTACGAAAACTGGTGCACTCAGAATCTCATGCAGATGTGTATGGTAGCCAATTGGCTTCTTGTTTAATTACTTTTTATTAGAGAGTAGTATGTATAAGGTATAATGTACAATACAGAGAAGAATTAGACATGTTGACGACTGAACCTCGTATTAGGCATGACAAGCAGTTAACCATATGTGCAGGGTTATATATGCACATGGATATTCAGAAACTATCTGTGACATTTATCAAGGTTTAAGGTACTCAATTCTTACCGACTGGGCAATATAAAAAACATTTTCATCATACACTGGGTATAGATGCCAATATCTTCCCCGTAAGATACCCTTACTTAATCATAAAACCTTGAGAAAACAGAATGTAAGTGAGAGAAAGTAGAAGAGAAAAAATAGAGAATAGGAAAGGGAAAAAAAAGAAGGGGGGGGAGTGAGCCCGCCTCGGTCCAATCTGTTTTATGCAATACAAACAGCCAAAAACATATTACTTAGGTTGAGACATAATTTCCGCGTAGGCGGATGTGTATTTAAAGGCAAACCAGCAGGACCATATTTTTTTTGCTAGACTTATTTCTAAGGGAGAGAGTAAGATCTTCCATATAATGGACCATATGTATGGTCAACTTCCAGTAGCCATTGGCATAGTGTAGGTATAGTTGGTTGTTTCCAATATTGGGGGATAAGTGCTTTTGCAGCATTAAGGAGGTGTGGTTTTATAGACTTCTTATATGTTCCCACTGGTTTGCCTGTACAATGCAGTAATACAATCCACAGATCATTGGAGATCTCAACCCCTTGAATCTCCTTGGCCCAGTGTAGAATAGTCAGCCAATACGTATAAGTGGACAAAACCACCAAATATGAGCGTGTGTAGCTAGTTCACCACATCCCCGCCAGCAAAGGGGTGATGTTTGGGAAAATTTTTGTGAAGCACCACCGGGTGTGGTGCCATCTCATCAGCAGTTTATAATTCACCTCCACCATTTTGGAAGCCCCGGAGGAGGTATGGGACATTATGAGAATAGTGGATCTTTGAACTGTTGACAACTCTTTGTGAAGATCTTTTTCCCAGTTGTTTAGGAAAGTAGGATCTCTTGTGGGAGTTAACGTTTGCAATGCTTGGTAGAAATGGGAAACAGGCTTCTCTACTGGTTGGTGTTCAGAAAAAGCCGTATAGGTTTTGGGAGAGAATGAACAAAGGCCGCTAGCTGGCGGTACCTCCACTGGTCCATGGGTGTCACTGCTGAGCAATGTGTTATTGTAGCCAAAGGGACAATACCCGTTGGAGTGGTTACTTGATGTAGTTGAGCTGTAGCCCCAAGATTCCAAACATGAGTCTTGGGGTCTATGTTCCCTGGTGGGAAGTAGTTGTGGCCAGTCAATGGCAAGAGAGGAGAGTTATATAACCAAGCCAATCGGCTTCTAACCTCAGCTTGTTCAATTAAGCTTTGGCAATAAAACCTGGAAGTTGATTGGTTTTTATGCAGAAGTGAGCCTGATGTTGCACTCTCCAGTTTTTGTAAATAAACCCCAAGGACAGCTAGATAAGCAAAGACACCCAGAGCATGTGATACCTAGGGGATCTAATGGGCAAAATAGAGACATAGGTCATAGGAAAATTGACATCATATACACTGATAAATGGGGACAATGATTACTGTTAGAAAAGTGATACAAAAAAAGAAATAGGATGTACGGATGATCGAGGCTGTAAACAAAGACTGAGATTCACAGTAACATAAGCTGTATTTCCCAGGGCAGTATGTGGTGTGGCCACATTAAGGAAAGTGCACCTGGTTGCAGTGTATTCATTATCCCAAACTGGTATCTGTATGAATTTATGAATGTAGTAATTTTTCACAGAAACCCAACTTTTTGTACTTTTTCTATGACCCATTGTGATAAATGTGGAACAATGAGAAGCAATGTAAATGTAACAAATTGCACTGACCCATGTTGGAATGAAATTGTAATGCTCTTAAAGTTCTCTACAGATATTATAACATGTAAAAATACATTCACAGGAAGTGCTGCAACTACATGAAATCCATAAAATCATTCTGTTAATTTTTTCCAATGCAGTTGGTACAGGAACAACCAAGAAAAATCTCTTAAAATTAAGCTGGGTCCATTATTCTGTTGTTTCATTAATTTCATATTTAATTCTAAAGTTTATATTGATGGACATTGTTATTAATGAATTACGTGTCATGTATTTAAGTCATATTTTATCATTGAATTATATTTTTAATGTGATTATGAGACTTTTGGGACTTTTGATAATCCAAGTTGGAATACTACACAACTTGTAATGATATCTTAAGTTTCTACATATTACATGTTTTATGGCACGATTTAAAAAAATCTATTGCAGTTTTGGGTTTGCTTCACTCATAAAACTGCTTACATGGCCCTTGGGGGTGTTTGAGGGCAAAGCCTGGGGCCCGTTGATGCTATTTAGTTAACTATAACTGCATATAACACGACTTACATTGGCCTTGCATCAAGACAAATGCATTCTCCTATAGAGAAGGTGTTCAACTTTAACACTAGTTAAAGTCTGCATACCTATTTTATTGTTTTAAAGGTGAAAAGCACAAAGTAATACTACTCTGTTTATTTTAAAAAGGAAATGCTACAGGAGAAAAGCTTATCTGAAGGTGAGGATGGGTTTACAACAGGCCAAACTTCTGGACATGTTGAAGCAGCAGCAGGATCACCAGCATTGGGAGTAGCTGGACTAAGCAACGCATTGAACAGTCCACAGAGCCAAGATCCAGAGCAGGTAAGAACTAACCAAATTGTGTATTTTGACTGAATAAAAAACTAAATCTAAATCCAAAAATGTTTCTAGTTTTGGATAGAGTAAGGAACCTCTGTCAAGTTTATTTATTTATTTTGCTGTCTATGTCCCATTGTGGAGCTTGTTCTTCACTACCTATGTCAAGACACAGCAGGAAATAACTGTTATTTTACAGAACAAGTGACACATTGGAACAATTATCCTCATGATTTTATTCATTTTGAAATCTTTCTACTGTTGCTTTTTAATTTTTTTTACATGTTAATTATACCATAAAGATGTTTAGATGTGTTCTGGTGCATTTTTATGCATTTTACAGCGTTCCAGTACAATTCAGTGCAGGAAAAACACAGCATGTTTTACTTTTTTTTCTGGAACTGGAACACACTGGAACTGCAAGCATTAGTGTGAACTGTGCCATTGAAAACCACATTACCTACTTTCCATGCATTTGTGATGCTGAAAAAAATGCACTGGACTGCACGTGGTGTGAATTGGCCCTAAAAGATCTAGTAATCCAAACCTTTCTTCTACTTACAGTAAAATAAATTGGACATACAGTATCTCACAAAAGTGTGTACACCCCTCACATTTTTGTAAATACTTTATTATATCTATTTATGTGACAACTAGGGATGAGCTTTGAGTTCGAGTGAAACTCATGTTGGACTCAAACATTGGCTGTTCGCAAGTTCACTGAACAGCGAACAATTTGGGGTGTTCGCGGCAAATTCGAATGCCACGGAACACCCTTTAAAAGTCTATGGGAGAAATCAAAAGTGCTAATTTTAAAGGCTTATATTCATGGTACCATAAAAAATTGTGAAGACCACAAAGCAATTCTTCAAGGAGGACAGACCAGTGGAAAAACTATTGATCATTTATTGATTATCCATTTAGAAAAACTATTACAAAAACTTGGTGAAAAAATTACAACTATCTCCAACACATATTAAAAAGACTTAAGGTCTTAATAGGACACTGGTGGCCACCATTCCTTGATCGCACCTTACATATCCCTCACAAACACACATACACAGGCAAACCAGGATCAATCCTCAGATTGATTGAAAAGGATAATAATGGCCATGAACCCTGGAAAATAGTGGTGGTTATATCTGGATGGAAGGCATTATCTTCCGTGAAATTTACAAGTGTTCATGACAAGTGTTCCCGGGAGGGGAAAGAATTTAAACGTACAAAGTGCTAGTGCAGTGTGAAAGTTCCTCGGTACTTATCCGCTGTGGATACTATATTTCAAAACTAGGGATGAGCTTCGAGTTCGAGTCGAACTCATGTTTGACTCGAACATTGGCTGTTCGTAAGTTCGCCGAACAGCGAATAATTTGGGGTGTTCGCGGCAAATTCGAATGCCGCGGAACACCCTATAAAAGTCTATGGGAGAAATCAAAAGTGCTAATTTTAAAGGCTTATATTCATGGTATTGTCATAAAAAGTGTTTGGCGCCTCCATCGTACATATAAGACGTATGGAGTACCAAGAAGGCCGCGCCTCAGATGACGTCTTGATGATGAAACGCGTAAGGCGTGGCCACGTGATACGCATACGTCTTGTCCTTTTGCTTTACTTCCGGGTGTGCAGCGAGCGGTGGAACACACGCCGCACCGCGCTGCCTTCACTACACTTTGTTTGACTGCTAACCAGTCAGCGGAGCACTGTTTGCTTCCTTTAATATTTTTAATAAAGCTAAGTTTTTTTACGGATTCACGCGATGGGGCTCATTCTTGTTTTATATGGATGTGTCTGCGGGGAGTGACTGAAACTGATCGGGATTCCAGGAGTGGAGATCCGAACGGAGGACTGTCACCAGGGACCATTGCTGCAGGATAGGAAGGCTGGAAGAGTTTACAACACTAAGAGTACTGCTAGATGTTTGAAGAGACTTACTATTTGCACTTTAGGAAGAACGTTCTATGGACTTTTTTTTTTTTTTTTCTTTTTTCTTTTGGGACATTTTTTGGACTGATGATTTAATGATTTATTTCTAAACACTTTTATGCGCATCTATGATTATAAGGTTCTTATTTATATATTTTAGCACTTTTTTATGCACATATTTACGCTTTTTTATGCACATATTTACGCTATTTTTTCAAGGATTTTCTGAAGGTTTTTTGGGAATTCATACCACTTTCTTTATACCAACCTATAATGTTTTGTTTTTGATCACCTCTAATCTAGTAAGGTGATAATACACGCTGCACTTTATATATATGTGGGCATTTTTTGCATATATACAAAGAATAGTTTTTTCCACACGTTTGTAATTTCATCATTCCTACATATATAATAATTTATGTTCAGTTTTTATTTATTCACATTTTTTACTTGATACACCTCACTAGTTTCTGCACATCAGACGAGGTTTAGTGGAACAGCGCCAATCACCCCGTATTGGGACTCTAATCTTCTTATAGCCTAGGCCATCTTTATGTAGAGCAACAATTCTTTTTTTCAGATCCTCAGAGAGTTCTTTGCCATGAGGTTTCATGGTATACATATTGACCAAGTCAACAAACAAAACACAAATGCAAAGAACACTAAATTAAATCCACGTTGGTGAAATTTTGCAAAAAAATTGTATCTGCCTCCGAGAAATTTGACCTACCTCAGCAACTGGGTTAGATATAAAAATATGATAGAAAAGACCGCCCTTGTAACTCCTTTGACATATAAGGGACAAAGCTGCTAGCCCGATGTTTTGGTAAAGTAAACATAAAATTCAAACACTCCAATAGAGGAAGCACTAAATCCCTTTGTGAGAAAAATTGTGATTTTTCATGATATACAGTATATGTAAATCATTGTTTTTCTCACAAAGGGATTTAGTGCTGCCTCTAGTGGAGTGTTTAAACTGGGTTAAATAGCCAATGCTACAGCATTAATCATGTGAGCTCTCCTGATGTAGTTTGGGGGGGGGGGGGTATAGGTCAGGTGAAGCTGGCCAGTCAAGCATGCTGTCTGAACACTTTTGAGGATTCAGATTGCCATTGTAAATGCTGTTGTCCAGAAGCAATTTGTGTTACAGGGCCTGACATAGTTAGAATAGCATAAGGAGTCCAGCAACAACCTAAACAATGGGCACTGGCCCACTGACTGACTCACTGGTCAGTTGAAGGACTAGTGGGAGGGAGCTAATGTCAATCAGTTGTTCCTTCTAAGCATGTACTTCAGAGATTTGGCCAAGATGTATGCCAACTGTTTTATTTGTGTTGCAATATGTATTAGTCCAGCACAAATGAGGCCATAACTGTTATGTGCCTCAGGCCTCAGAGCTTATTGAAGTAAATGTTGAGATTGAGGTGATATTCATGTCTTTTTTTCTGTTTTTCCATTTACAACATTCAAGCCAGTGGTGTAAATTTATCAAACATGAGATAAATGATCTCATTTCAGTTCTCAGCAGTTCTCAGAGAAAAATCTTCTCCTCTGGCATCCTGTTTATGAAGCAAAGAACATTTGTTCTCTGAAGGAGAAGAGAGGAGAAGTTTTTCCTCTGAGAACACCAAAGTTAAAAAGACCGTGTAATTATAGGAAAATAATAAGCACTGGCACTTTTTTAAACACATTTTGTTTCTTTAGCGCACATTTTGGCACAGGTTATTTTAACACGCATTTTGGTATAGTTTGTATTGCACATTTTGGCACTTATTTTAGCATGTAGTTTGACACTTTTTTTAATGTGAACATTGATTTGCTTTTCATGCGTATTTTGACAAATAGCACATTTGCTAGCCACTTTTGGGGTGCCATTAACAATTAATGGCACCGCAAGCATATCATGCATTTTACAAGTGTTTCCAGAATGCACACAAAAAGGCAGGTAAAAAAATGAGCCAGAATACAGCTGAAAAAAAGCACCAAAATGCACATAAAAAATGTGCTAAAATGCGTTTTAAAAAACAAGACAAAATGTGTGTGTCAAAAAAAGCAGCAAAAAAGTGCACCAAAAATCGTACCAAAAATGCGCACAAAAAAGGCCCAAAAAGCCAAACTGAACATTTTTTGGGCATAAAGCATTGTGCATTTTTTAATGCGCATTTTGGCACGTTGGTAGTGTATTTGTCAAATGACAGAATGTGTGGCAAAATGCATGTCTGCTAACTGCATTTGGGGTGCCATTAACAATGAATGGCACCCAAAAGCACATTGTGCATTTTGACACAATTTTTACAGCAATTTGGAATTGTGGCAAGAATTGTGCATTGCTCAGATGGGAATGGGTCCTAAAAGAATATACATTATAACTATACTGTATGTGTGTGTTTGTGCTATGTGTATATTATATATATATATATATATATATATATATATATATATATATATATATATATATATATATATATATAGTAAATATATATATTATATATAAAACATATATACACACACACATAAACATATATAGCTATTATTTGTATCAATCTTTAAAGTGTAAGTAAACCCCCCTATCGTTTTCAGCCAAGGAAGCTGCCATCTTTGCCTCTGTTTAATCTACAACTGCCATGATGCTGCACATGTGATCAGTTATGACACCAGCCATTGGATGGCTTGACAGTTTGGTTGAGAGCACAACCAATGGGAGTGTTACATTTCCGGCACGTGCCGGAAATGAAACAGTTTTATGGATGGGTTTACTTCCGCTTTAAGCTTGCTGTTGCTGATATTAGGAAGAAAGAAGCCTCCTTCCTCACATTGCAGCTTCTCACCCAGATTCTCCACCTCTGAGCTGGTGAATCTGGGAGGAGATATTTTACAGAGATGGCCAATGAGATCTTCAGAGCTCACCTTCATAAACTGGTCATCTGTGTAAAAGTGAATGACAGAAGGGTGTGTCCTGTGATGAGAAGTAAAGAACATGTTATCCACTCCTCATCTCAGCTTCATGAACTGGCACACCTGAGAGATCAGCCGTGATCATCAGGATCTCGACTCTGTTTGTTAAACGTACAATAATGTCCTATGCACAGGTCTTGTCAAAGATCTCCATTAAAAAGCAAACATAGTTGTGGGAGCCTCAGCTTTTTATTAGTTACTGCAGGAAATGTTAGCTCTTCAATAAATACATTGCGGTTAAGGGGAAATGTTTGAGGCAGATAAACAGGGAAAGGTTGTGTTATAGTTCAAAAATAAATGCTGCAAATGCAAGCAGAGGGGTTGATTTACTAAAACTGAGAAGTGTAAAATCTGGTGTAGCTGTGCATGGTAGCCAATCCATTTCTAACTTCAGCTTGTTCAGTTAGGCTTTGACATAAAAACCTGGAAGCTGATTTTTATGCAGAGCTACACCAGATTTTGCACCAGCTTCTTCCCAGCAGCAGCATAAGGAAAGGGGGTTGCACTGTGATGTAAGGGAGAGTGGGGGACTCAACTTCTGATGGTGGGGTGGCTCTTGAAATCTAATGTAAGGGGAGGGGATGCATTGGACATCTAATCTTACAGATTCAACCGACCTTTTGAGGGCAATCATAATGCTGATGCGGCTCACAATGAAATTGAGTTTGACACCACTGCTGTAGAGAGTCATATATGTAGATCACAATAGGAGTTTTTGTACATATGTTGGTTTTATGTATGCCTCTTATGTGTGCACTTCTGTCATAAATGTATGTCTTTTTGTATTTATGTTTTGTTTCTGTTTTACATTGTGTTGCTTCTTTGTACTATGAATAGCACATGGAAAGTAAGGGTGAAAAAAGCTTGAAAACAAAGAATTTTAATGCCCATGATTCATGTGTTTCTCAAACATAGTAGCCTCACATGTTTTGCCTGACAATCTACAATTGCAATTTCTAAAGTATCATAATTTAAAGGGGTTGTTAACCCTTGAGGTTTTTCACCTTAATGCATTCTATGCATTAAGGTGAAAAACCTCTTGTAGAGCACCAGCCCCCCAGAGCCCCCATTTTACTTACCTGAACCCGTTCTTTCCCGCGACGTGGACGAGCACACCATCTACAGGCAGTGTCTTTGGTCCTGATTGGACAGATTGATAGCACCGCCGCAGCCATTGGCTCCGGTTGCTGTCAATCAAATTCAATGACGTGGCAGCCGTGGGTGGGGTGGGGTGGGCCTAGTCCTGATGTCTGTGTCAATAGACGCAGCAGCAGGACACGGGAGCGCCCCCACATGGGTGTCCCGAAGGAGAGCGCTTCTCCTTCAGGACACCCGAGGAGCCATGAGCGCTGCTTAGGGACACCAGAAGAAGAGGATCGGGGCCACTCTGTGCAAATCCAACTGCACGGTGGAGTTAAGTATGACATGTTTGTTATTTAAAAAAAAGGAACCTGAAGCTGTAGTGCCCCTTTAATGAAATAAAGATATTTAAGTGATCATTGGTAAAGCTAATATTATTCAGACACTATTTATAATGATACAATTGGTAGTCAGTGGTACATCGGCTACAAAATACATCACTGTAAAACCTTGAAACTGGGTTTTTACTATTTTCATTGCAGAAAATCTTGTTAGTAGCAACAATTCTGTAAAAAAAAAAAAAAAAAAAAAAGAAAATGCACAAAAGAAAATTAGACAGTTTACTAATATGTGCTAATGCTAAGCTGTGAACATTAATATAACTTTGCAAAAATGTTTATTTTGATGTAAATAAGTAAATCACAAACATTGTAGGATAAGAATTGTAGAAAAAAAGGTGATGCCACACTCCAGAGTAAAAGATGATGTACAAATGTATTCATTCACAAGGTGTGAAGGGCAAGATCACTCGAACCTCCACCCTCTAACAGCAATGCTGATATACAGCATAGGATGGAAAATGGTGAAAACTGTATTTTATTTAAAAAAAAAACAATGCCAGTTGTTTATGATACAGAGTGCTTTGGTAAACCAATTGTCATTCAGCTAGGCATTACAATCTTTTCAAAATAGAAGTTATCTTTGCTATCAATAAATCTAATTTATTAAAGTATAATTAATATGGATAAATCTATTGACAATGCATTCATATTAATTAAAGACATTTGCTAATAAGCAGGGCATTCTTCTAAATAATCCAGGAGAGCTTACCACCAGAAATTGATTACATCAATTTGTATGTGCAGCCTGGAAATTAGTGCATTTATTAGTGCATTTATCAACAATAATATTGACTGTCACTTGTATCAGCTAAAGGAATGCTGCACACCAATATGGAAAAAAATCTTCCCTTACTAAAATAACCAACTGGAACAAATTCTATTCTGACATGTTTCAAGTTGGGCACAACACTTTCTCAAATAATGTTGGCTGTGCTAACATCACAAGCATTTTTTGTTTTCTGCATGCAGGTTGTGCTGTCTTTTCACTTAATATCTTCCCCTGATTCTTCTTTTAACAGAGCTTCAGTTGTAAGTTAGGGTTACATTCAACAATCTGTTTTACGATATTTGCCTTTTTAAACTTGAGCTTTCTTTAAAATCAACCAACATAAATATACCATCTGGCAGGGCATTGTAAAGTATTTGACCAGATCTTTAGGACAAGATTGCATAAAAAAAGACATTCTATTTTAAGATTTAAATATTGATTTTTTTAAAAAAAGAGCAGCACTAGAAAATGCAGTTGATAAATTAGTTGGTTGTATTTACAGTATTTAGGATTAAATAGTAGTGAAATCCCTCTTTGATTCTTTGATATGCTGCATTTTATTGCTGAAGGGGAGCATATATTCAGCCAAAAACATTACATGTACTTTCTTTCCATGGTAATTACAGTGGGGAACGGAAAGTATTCAGACCCACTTAAATTTTTCACTCTTTGTTATATTGCAGCCATTTGCTAAAATCATTTAAGTTCATTTTTTTCCTCATTAATGTACACACAGCACCCCATATTGACAGAAAAACACAGATTTGTTGACATTTTTGCAGATTTATTAAAAAAGGAAAAATGAAATATCACATGGTCCTAAGTATTCAGACCCTTTGCTGTGAAACTCATATATTTAACTCAGGTGCTGTCCATTTCTTCTGATCATCCTTGAGATGGTTCTACACCTTCATTTGAGTCCAGATGTGGAGGTGAGTATAGCCTCAATTAAATCAATAATGATACAATTCAATAATCAGTGTCATCATCCCGGTTGGAACGACTAAGAATCATAGGGGTGGAGGCAGTTGCTGTTACTTGCCTAACCACACGTGCACCCCTATGAGTGGGGAGTTGGGACTATCTCGGCACCCGTTAGTAACAAATAATTCAGGGAAATTATATAAAAAACGTATTAACTTTAAAAATTACAAAACACATTTGCCAAAAAATACATACATAGAATGCTAAAACAAATTAATACACCACACTTAGCACAAGCATAAACAGGTATAACCGTAAGATTTCTTGTGGAGAGGGGTATCTAAGACGGTTCCTCAACCGGTTTCGCGGTTAAGACCGCTTCTTCAGGAGGGATAGGTCTAAAACAATAAACTTTAATTTAGACAAAATTGAACAAAGACAGCAAGCAGAGGTAATAAACACCATACAAAGTAGTAACAAAATAAAAGACTGGCTCACCAACTCAAACGGATTGGAAGGGATAGTAGAACCCCACACAAATCCCCCCACGGCAGACACGGGGGATTATGGACAATTTCTGGTTAAATAAATAATATATGTAAGGGAATTACAACTTACAAAGTAAAAAAGGTTGGGGAAGTGCTCACCCGGGTGGAATGAATGGATGTCAAGGCAGGGAAGGTGATGTGATGGGGAAAAGGGAAGAGGGGAAGGGAAGGAGAAGAGAAGGTGACAGAGGGATGGAAAGGAGGGGGATTGATGTGGGAGGGGAGGCCGGAGGGGAAACAAGGGGGGGAGGGAAGGGAGGGAAAGGGAAGGGAAGGGAGGGGAAAAGGGGGGGAGGGGGGGAGAGGTAATGGACCGGGAGGTGGGAAGGGGGAAGAGGGAAGGGAAGAGGGATAGGAGGAGGGAAAAAGGGGGGGGGGGGAAACAGGGGGAGGAGGAGGGAAGGGGAGGGAAAAGGGGGGAGAGGAGAAGGGGAGGGAGGAAGGGAGAGGGGAGGCAGGCCAAGGGGAGGAGGAGGGAAAACCGGGTAGGGAAGATTGGAAGGTGGGGTGGGAAGGGGGGGAGGGGGGCTGCCAAGAGGGGGAGGGAAAAAGGGGAGGGGGGAAAGGGAAGGTGGGAAGAAAGGGGAGGGTGGAAGGGGGGGGAAAGATGGAATATCCCAAACCAACCTGGACATCGGGTAGTGAGGACGTACAACATTAAAATAATTGTATAAGCCAGTGGGCACTCACCAACACATTGGCTAGTCAATGATACTGCATGGGCTGCTTAGCTCAAATATCAAGTATAATATTGGTAGGTAATTGAGATTGGTCCCAAGAAATAAAATTGGACAATCAGATTTGGGGATGCAAAGAAGCAAACCCATGTACCATAAGTGGGACTCCCAGGTAACCACCAGATCTGTAATATAAAAAAGGGTTATGATGTGAAACCTCTGAAGGTCAGTGGACAGCAGAGGGGAGTGGAGCAGGAGAGTAAAGGAAAGGAATTAGGAACAGGGAGCAGAAGGTATAGAAAAGGAAAAGACCAAAGATTCTGACCAGAATCAGTGAACACCAGAAAGAGAAACAGCATACAGAAGGAAAGAGATCAATGCAATGGGAGGGACAAGGAGAGAATGTGTGGGATGATAAGGCTCATCACAGTAGAGTAACCAGCCCAAGATAACATGCAGAGTAAAGGGATAGAACAAGGTGTAGAGATGACAAAGGGTGAAGAAGTCCACAGCCATTGGGCAACCGACCTTGAAAGGGAGAAGGATCACATAAGGCAGCCCAGCAGAAGCATCCATTGAGGCTCAACGCGCGGTCCCGAATGGGACCGCTAGAAGAGCTCCCCAACCCGGAAGTCAGATGCACACCGCTGCTGGCGGCGTCTGACGTAACCGGGTCTGTTTACTCGCACTGCGCAGGTGCACGGGTGCACCTCCCCCCACACATTGCACAGCCCCCGCATTTCAAAACCCCCTGCACATTACACAGCCCCCCTGCACATTACAAAGCCCCCCTGCACATTACACAGCCCCTGCACATTACACAGCTCCCCTGCACATTACACAGCCCCTTGCACATTACACAGCCCCCCTGCGCATTAAACAGACCCCCTGGGCATTACACAGCCCCCTGCACATTACACAGCTCCCTTGCACATTACACAGCCCCCCACACATTACACAGCCCCCCCCACATTACACAGCCCCACCACAGCTTTGAGAATGACTCAAATCAGAGCAAAGCAGTGAAAAATCAGCCAGCAGCAGGACAGTTTTATGTACAGAGAAAAAGCCTGGTGTATGCCGTAACATTAATTAATTCAGGTATGGTGAATATGGGTAATATATTGTGTGGTGGTTTAGGAGCACACTGTTCCTGCAAATAGCTTTTATTTTTTTCAAACAATGCAACAATATGCTGTTCTTTGAGTACCTGAAACTTCTTAAAAAGTTTATAGAGCATAAAATATAAACCGCAGAGGTGATTAAATACCCCCAAAAGAAAACTCTATTTGTAGGAAAAAAAGGGATGTCAATTTTGTTTGGGTACAGCGTCACATGACCGCGCAATTGTCAGTTAAAGCGACACAGTGCCGTATCGCAAAAAATGACCTGGTCAGGAAGGGGGCAAATCCTTCCAGGGCTGAAGTGGGTAAATCAACAAGAAAAAAAAGACAAAAAAATCCCCTGGATAAAAAGAACCACTAAAAAGGCATCAAATGGGGTGGATTTAGTAACTGATCCTGATAATTCCCTATGGATCTTCAACACCATTCAACACTTGCGCCATGGCTGTTCTGAGCCCCCCTTTTATAGTAAATTGTTGGCTTATCCAAAAGCTCATTATTGGCTCTTCTAAGCCAGCTGATCATTGTTGAGGAGCCATGTAGTGTATTCTGGTGTGAGAAAAAAAATATATCAGCATACAAATTTTTCTAGGACCATGAATTTTGAACTAACAAGATTCAAAAAATCCAAGCCTCATCCTTACTGGTGACATGGATATTAGGAAGTAATGTTTCTGTGTTGAAGTAGAGATCTCTATAGTACCATGGATACTGGGAAGTGATATGTACTGTATGTGCTAAAGTGCATATCTTATTGTAACCACGGAAACTGAAAAGTGAGATGTGTGTGCTATGGCATACATACAAAAGGGTGTATATAAATATCAATAACTAAAAATAATAGAAGATAAAAACTAAGATACATTCATGACATGTGTTTGAATAAATAAACAATCAAACAGACATATATGCTAGCATGTGTCCATAAATACAGTTTTAAAAAAAATAAGGGGATAATAATTGTGAAAAAAGGTTCATCAATATGAAATATTTCCCAGTGAATACACTGGGGTTAATGATCATTACATATCTATCATTGTGTCAGAAACCATGAAATCAGACCAAGACAGAAGTACAGTTAAATCACACTTGTTTAATAATAAAAGTAAAAAGAACAAACGTAGTCAAAACATAGCCAAAGTTCAGTAACCGGAACGAATAATCAGCCAAGCCAGAAGTCAGGGATCAAAGTACTGGAACAGCAAGCAGGATCTGGAGCTAGAAGGGATGTCAGCAATGCCAGTCTTTAAACAGGAATGCAGGAGATAGTTTCTTGTGATGTGACCAAGGCGAAGGCAGAGCTCTTCTGGACTGGACAGCTCAAGTAGGCAGGACTGACGAGCAGGATCATCAACAGCTGAGTAACTGTGGAGAGAGATGGGAGCTGGCAATTAGCCAACAGCTGAGCGGCCAGCTGAAAGAAGGAAGGGCTGAGCCCAGCCCTGACAGTACACCTTCCTCAATGACCCCTCCCCCTCAGAGGACCACCAGGCTTGAGGGGAAAATGTCTATGGAAATTCACGGAGGAGGACAGGGGCATGTACGTCCGAGGATGAGATCCAAGAGTGTTCTTCCGGGCCGTACCCTTTCCAATGCACCAGGTACTCTATGCACCCACGGAACCTACGGGAGTCAACAATGGACTGTACTTCATACTCCTCATGGTTCTCAACCTGTACAGGGTGAGGATGTGGCACCGAGGTGGTAAAGCGGTTTCAGACCAAAGGTTTTAATAAGGAGACATGAAATACATTTGAAATACGCATATTAGAAGAAAGGTCTAATGCGTAAGCCACTGGGTTAATCCTGCGAAGAATACAGAAAGGCCCAATAAACCGAGGTGCGAACTTCAGTGAGGAAACACAAAGTCAGAGGTTGGGAGAGGACAGCCAGACCCTGTCCCCAACTTGGTAGGAAGGCGCAGGCAGGAGTCTGCGGTCAGCATGGAGTCTGTACCTATCATTAGCATGACGCAAAGCCTCCTGGACTTGTGCCCAAGTGGAACGTAGACCACGGAGATGCTCCTCTAATGCAGGAATACTCTTGGGAACAAACAAACATAGAAGGTTGGAAACCATAATTCGCCATAAACGGGGACAATCGGGAAGCAGAATTTAAAGCACTGTTGTGAGCAAACTCTGCCCATGGTAATAGGTATGACCAGTTGTTATGATGGTCAGAAATTGCTCCAAGGACTGATTGGCTGGTTCTGCGGCCCCATTAGACTGCAGGTGATATGCAGAGGTAAAAGCAAGCTGAATTCCCAACTGTGTACAAAAGGCTCGCCAGAACCGGGACACAAACTGACTACCCCTGTCCGAGACAATCACCTTGGGTAGCCCATGTAAGCGAAAGTTCTCCCAAGCAAAAATGGAAGCCAGTTCCTTAGAAGTGGGCAACTTCTTAAGTGGAATACAATGGCACATCTTTGAGAACTGGTCAACCACCATAAGGATAACAGTGTTGCCTTGGGAGTTGGGTAACTCCACAATGAAATCCATAGATAGGTGGGTCCAGGGCCTCTCTCCATTGGGTATGGGTTGTAGGAGGCCCACTGGAAGGTGTTGTGGAGCACACACGGAACAGGCAGGTACGAAGGCAGTTACATCAGCACTTAGGCCCCCAGAATTGTTGGGAAATGGCCCAAACGAGTTGATTCTTCCCAGGGTGGCCAGCTGCCTTGGGCGAATGGTAAGTATGGAGCAGTACGGAGACTCTCTGGGACAAAGCAGCGGTCACAAGGTTTCTCAGGAGGAGCATGGACCTGAGCAGCAAGAATTTTGTCACCCAAAAGAGAAGTGATACTGGTGCGAACCGTAGCCAGGATACGATCAGGAGGAATCACAGGAACCGACTCCAACTTGGAATTGGAGGAAAATTGTTGTGACAAGGTGTCAGCCCTTACATTCTTAGGGCCTCATTGTTCCACGCAACCTCTGCTACCAAAGTACAGAACTCAATGGCGTAGTTGGCAACAGTTCTCAAACTCTTCGATGGACATGAGGCATTTGGCAGCAGAAGTGGAGCGTGCAGGAACGTCAAATACCCTTTTAAACGGAGCCACAAACTCAGGGTAACTCAAGACAACAGGTTTTTGCATCTCCCATAGAGGGTTTGCCCAGGTCAAGGCTCTCTCAGAAAGCAAAGATGTGATGTGATGTGACCAAGGCGAAGGCAGAGCTTTTCTGGACTGGACGGCTCAAGTAGGCAGGACTGGCGAGCAGAATCATCAACAGCTGAGTAACTGTGGAGAGAGATGGGAGCTGGCTCAGAGAAGGAAGGGCTGAGCCCAGCCCTGACACATTGCAATAAATGGTGTGCCCCATAAACCTCCTATAGTGATTGGAAATGGTGTTTTACACTTTATGTTAATAGAAACTGAAAGTGATGCTTCAATATGAAATATTAGGCTATGGGAACTATAGTATAAATTAGGAAATTTACAGGGCATACACTTTATTACAATGACAGATATGTAACAACCCCAGTGGATACACTGAGCATATGCCCTTTTTTTAAACTATTACTATACTACTCAATTATCATGAATTTCATTAGCTATTTTAACCCCTATATTTTAATTGTATAGGTTTATGTCATGAATTTATTTATTTTTTATTATTATTATCGATATTTATATACACTCATATGCATATATGTCATGTCATGATTGTTCAAGGAGTATCTTTTTACTTCTTCTTTTGTTATTTATTTCAACTTTTTATGTTAAATTTTAGCCCTAATGAAGAGAGTGATGTTAGCCCCCAGAAACACATTGGTTATTGTACCCAATTA
This sequence comes from Aquarana catesbeiana, assembly GCF_042186555.1. Lineage (NCBI taxonomy): Eukaryota > Metazoa > Chordata > Amphibia > Anura > Ranidae > Aquarana > Aquarana catesbeiana. The sequence goes on from NC_133325.1 coordinate 397,756,658, forward strand.
ATATTTGGAATAAACTTAATTTTGAACTTTAACCCATTGGTATGGTGCTGTAACTTCCTGTTCAAAATTTTGCCTACATCTCTGTGGAACAAGTCAGTACTCCTATACTAATTTCTATGTTGGCATGGTCACTACCTAGTACCCAGCAAACTTTAACATCTTATCCAACGATTGGGCCTATTCTTATGCAGCGTACACACGGTCGGACTTTTCGACCAGACTTGTCCGACGGACGCCGACGGACCAAATCCGGCAAACAATTCGATCGTGTGTGGGCTTCACCGGACCTTCAGCTGACTTTTCCAGTCGCAAATCTGACGGACTTTAGATTTGGAACATGCTTCAAATCTTTACGTCGTAACTCCGCCGGACCCAGAAATCCGCTCGTCTGTATGCTAGTCCAACGGACAAAAACCAACACTAGGGCAGCTATTGGCTACTGGCTATCAACTTCCTTATTTTAGTCCGGTATACGTCATTACGTACGAATCCGTCGGAATTTGGTGTAATCGTGTGTAGGCAAGTCTGTTTGTTAAAAAGTCCGTCAAAAGTCCGTTGAAAGTCCGCTGGAAAGTCTGTCTGACCTCAGTCCAATCGAAAAGTCCGCCCGTGTGTATGCGGCTTTAGTGTAGTGCATAGGATTTTCCCTCTTCCAAGAAATTGACTTGCCCTTTCACCTCTTTTAATAGTGATAGGGCACCCAGATTTTCCAGTGAGCACAGATGGTAAGCAGCTTAGGTGACTCCTACAAATGTGCAAGAGAAAAATCATGAACTGTATTCTAAATCAGGACTGGCTGGATCAATAGCAGATCCCTGCAATGCTCTCACCCCCCTGTGGGGTTTCTATCTGCCACTCAGATCAGACATTTTCTCAGGGTTCTACCTCCTCCTATGCAGTTTGCAAGACCTCTCACAATTAGATTTTCTGCAGATTTTTGTCTTCAGATTTACCAAAACCATGTAGTGCAAGGGTCTGCCTGATTGCATACAAATTGAAACTCTTAAGGTTTGACCTCATATTATATGGTTTTGGTAAATCTGAAGACAAAAATCTGCAGAAAATCTAATAGTCTGTATGGGGCTTTACACTTCGAGTCATTTTGTCAGAATCAGCTACCTGCTACACATGTACTTTTGGCAGTTTACAAATTATTAACTGGACTCCCAGATAACTATGTCCCTTCTTTTATTTGCAAGTGGGAATTGGAGTCACAAATTACATCTACAAACTCCCAGATTAGGCAAGCAATTTTACTTTCACATTGATCCTCGTTCTCTAACAGTTTCCAGGAACAAAGTTACAAGCTCCTTACCCATTGTGTTCCTGCCCCTCTTCATAAACATTTTCCTCAGATTTTGAGCTCTGGCTGGTGATGCCAGCAAGGCATGGGGTACAACATACAGACTGGCACAGGTAGTTTTGTTTGTTTTTAGAAACCCTGTGCAGGGTACTTTCACTTTTAGTAGATCAGGTCCCAGGTCTTTTGCACTGCCATTGAAATAAAAATGTATTGAATACAGTATATCTTTATTTAATATTTATACAAATATAACCAATTTGATCAAAATGAACATTACTAGAGATGATGACATTTCTAAGAGTTTATTCATAGGGAGGTTTAGTCACCAAAGTGATGGCTTCTAGAATTCTACCCAAGTATGGATCCCCCACTCACAATTGCTGACCTTCACCAGTTCACCAAGCAAATCAGAGATAATCTGTCATTTAGCACTATGGGGGATATTCATTAAAAAAAAAAAAAAAAAACTGGACAAAACAAAATATGGACAAACAAGAAGTTGCCTGTGGTGATCAATCATGTTTCATCTTTTATTCTCCTGTAAAGTATATAAAGAAATCACTTCTTCTGTTCCCATTTGCTCTCCATTTTATATAATCGCACATTTACTCTATTAGCAGCTTTCTCATTTTTATCTTTATGCATTTCTACAGCTACTCATAAGCAATAATGACAATCTCATTTCAATAGGAGACCCTCAACCCAAGCAGCTGCTTTCATGGGTAACAGTCAACCAAAAAGGTTAAAAAATACCCTGATTGATATTGTTCCCCTTTAGATAAAAAGCATTAGCACCAAACTGCTTTTTCTCACTCGTATCTCTATTGACATGAGCAGGAATTTGTTTTGCACAGAATTTTTTTGTTTTATGGAGCACTCAAGTCTTACATGTTCCACAGGGTAGATGGAACCAGCTGCACATCCAATCACCCAACTATGTCTAAGGGCTATGATAAAGGGGATGAGGCCCCAAAATAGAACCAAAGTGTGGTCAACAGAGGCACTTATTAAATATAAATGTGTTTCCAAGTAGATTCTTCGGGAAGGTTGATATTTATTGATCATACAAACAGGTTAAAACACACCATCAACACATTTCATGGGTCTTTGGAGGCTACTATGTCAGGAAAATGGGAGGTACACTTTAATGGGTAGAATCTATGTATATTCTGTCAGCCCAGAGTAAGCTGCAGATTCCAGAAGGCAGATGGAACTAGCTGCACAGCCAACCACCCAACTATGTCTAGTTGACTTTTGATCATTAATGAATGTCAGATTTAATAGCTAATGAAATCTTTTATTAAACAAGAAACTGTTTATTTATTAATTGCTTTGTTTGCAGTGAAATTTAATGTCATATGCACAAAGCATGTATCATCACTAGAAATCAGTTTATTGAAAGACATTAACTTTAAAAATATAAATTTATATAGTTATAGTTTGAAAACATTTGTTACCGTTTGGAAAGTAGAAATTGTTGGAGAAATGGAAAAATAGGTTTAAATACAGCCACCTGTGGTAATGGTAGTAAATTATTTGCTTTATAACAGTATTTTTGGATGGAACTTACGTACAAGAGATTGAGAGAAAACTTTAGTCTTATGAGAAAATATATTTATAATACTCAACTTGGTCATAATGACCAGAAAAGTTTTCCATAAAATGATGTTTTTATTCCAAATAGTAAGAAAAATATGTGCAAATATTTCTATGATATGAGGTAAATGGAGGTCACTGTTTTAGTACTCTATACTAGCATAAAAAGTTTGATTTATTTTCTGAGCAGCAGAATAATAATATCTTATCCACTTTAGAAAAATATGTAAATAATTTAATCTAAAAAAAAGATAAATCTGTTTTTCTCTCTCCTACCTTCCCTATCTTTTTCTTTTCTTGTTCCCCCCTTCAATCCTTCAAATCCTTAATCCCCCCCACCCATCCCTTCTTTCTTTTTCATCAGTTGTTCCTTTGTAGTTTTTACTTCTGCTTCCCTATTCGTTGTTTTTCTCTGGTTAAAAACTGTTCTAAAAGGTATTACATTTTATTTTTAAAGATATGTGCCAAGCCATACAATGAAACCTGTATGCTTGTTTATGGAACTGTACCTCACCTACACAGTTAAAGGGGTTGTAAACCCTCGTGTTTTTTCACCTTAATGCAGCCTGTGCATTAAGGTGAAAAAACACCTGGCAGTCACCCAGCAGTCACCGGCCCCCCCAGCCCCCCGTTTTACTTACCTGAGCCCCTTCATCATCCGTTCAGCGGGGATGTGCTGTCCCTCTTTCCACGTTGTCCCGGCTCTTGATTGGATAGATTGATAGCAGCGCAGCCATTGGCTTTCGCTGCTGTAAATCAAATCCAATGACGTGGGCACCGGGGGGGCGGGCCGAGTCCGCCATTCGTGTGGACGCAAATGCTGGACTCTGGAGTGCACCCGCAAGGTAACCCCCTCGGGAGAGTGCTTCTCCTAGGGGGTTATCCGATACTGGGAGGAGCCGCGAGAGCAACCGGGGACCCCAGAAAAGGTTGTTCGGGGCCACTCTGTGCAAAACGAGCTGCACAGTGGAGGTAAGTATGACATGTTTGTTATTTAAAAAAAAAAAAACATCCTTTACAATCACTTTAATGTAGAGTTGCATTGCTTATTAGAATTCCTATGGATGTTTAATAACATTTAAATCTGATAAAAAGATCAGTATATATACTTTTAATGGTATACATTCTCCATTATAAGTAAGGGGCAGGGGCAGAAATCAGCCATTTCTGATTTATTTCTAAAGGTGCAGGTCTGATCTCCTTATCCTTTTTTCATTTATTTAATGTGTCAATGACCAAGAACAAGTGTGTGTATATTGGTGTGCTGACACATCTTGGGTTGCATTATTTTGGAGGTTAGTGACTCACTAAGTTGTTAAAATATAAGGAAGACAGTGCTGAATTTTTCATAAAAGGAATTCTCAAATACCAACATCAAACAGCCAAATTTGATACAATTTCTGCAATGCAATGGTTTCTCAACAACCTGACAATTTACCTTTGTTTTTAGGATTAGGTGTCAGTAAATGCATACTTCCAGAATTTTATAGGACTTGGCTTGTAATATGAAAATGTTATAGACTGGCGTTTGATTTTGCAATTGTAATTATCCCAAGGTATGACTTTAAACATTGTACATCCCCTAATATATAATTGTTTATTACAGTTATCAGCTGTACTTGTATATAATTAATACATCTTTAACACCAGCTTGTGAATAGGTCTTTCGTGTTTATTAGACTATGCACCTAATATGCTGAGCACATTGCTAAACCTACCTTTACATATTATTTGCAGGTGATTCTAGGCATAAGTCTACATCTCAGACTTGCCAACAAATATACTTGCTGGCCACTTTACTAGCTTTACTTGCTAGTACCGGGTTGGACCCCCTTTTGCCTTCAGAACTGCCTTAATTCTTCGTGGCATAGATTGAACAAGGTGTGGGAAGCATTCCTCAGAGATTCCTCAGTTGCTGCAGATTTGTTGGCTGCACATCCATGATGCAAACCTCCCGTTCCTCCACATTCCAAAGATTTTCTATTGGATTGAGATCTGGTAATTGTGGAAGCAATTGGAGTACAGTGACTTATTGTCATGTTCAAGAAACCAGTGGTGAGATGATTTGAGCTTTGTGACATGGTGCATTATTCTGCTGGAAGTAGCCATCAGAAGATGGGTACACTGTAGTTATAAAGGAATGGACATGGTCAGCTATAATACTCAGGTATGCCGTGGCATTTAAACAATGCTTAGTTGGTAATAAGGGGCCCAAAGTGTGCCAAGACAATATCCCCCACACCATTACATCACCACCACCAGCCTGAAATGTATTACAAGGCAGGATGGATCCATGCTTTCATATTGTTTACCCAAAATTCTGACCCTACCATCTGAATGTTGCAGCTGAAATCGAGACTTTATCAGACCAGGCAATGTTTTTCCAGTCTTCTATTGTCCAATTTTGGTGAGCCTGTGTGAATTGTAGCCTTAATTTCCTATTCTTAGCTAACAGGAGTGGCACCCAGTGTGGTCTGCTGTAGCCCATCTGCTTCAAGGTTCGATGTGTTGTGCATTCAGAGATGGTATCTGCATACCTTGGTTGTAACGAGTGGTTATTTGAGTTATTGTTGCTTCTCTATCATCTTGAACCAGTCTGCCCATTCTCCTTTGACCTCTGACATCATCAAGGCATTTTCATCCACACAACTAACGCTCACTGGATATTTACTCCTTTTCTCTTTTACCAACCATTCTCTGTAAACCCTGGAGGTGGTCATGCATGAAAATCCCAGTAGATTAGTAGTCTTTTAAACACGCAGACCAGCCTATCTGGCACCAACAACCCTGTAACGTTCAAAGTCACTTAAATCCCTTTTCTTCCCCATTGTGATGTTCAGTTCAGAAAGTCGTTCTCACCATGTCTAGATGCCTAAATGCATTCAGTTGCTGCCATGTGATTGGCTGATTAGCAATTTGTGTTTCCAAGCAATTGAACAGGTGTACCTAATAAAGTGGCCGGTGAGTGTATCTATGTATTATACTAAGTACCAGATTAGGATCTGCTTACTGTTCATTCCAAACAGTTCAGTATGTTATACTTGTATACAAGTATTTGTGCATGTAGAACCACTTATACCTCATGTATCTTAGCAGAAGATGTGGTTTAGCTTTGTACTTTTGACATAAGAAATCCCTAGAATAAAATATTAAAAATATAGCTCTGCACCACATATAGTGTGTCATGCTGTTATTCCTGGCTTTGAAACTTAATATTAGCTATTCTTTGTAAACACTTAATGACTTATACTATGAGTGATGCAGGACCTGACCTCAATAACCACAAAACAGAAAATATGGTCAGCTTTCATTCAGGTAATCATGATCTGCATTGCTTTGAGAAAAACATAATTTTAAATTCATCAAGTTCTCCTCCAGCTAGCCTGTATTTGCTCCGCTAGGTGCTACTGAAGGAGTTTACAGTGAGCTAACTCATGTATTTTCAAAGCAAAAAAGCCAACATAGTCTCTTATACAACAGCAAGGTTATAAGCTTGAAAAAGGACACATTTCTGTTTTTGTTATATTATTATTATTGTTACATTGTATTCTTCTATGGTTATTGTATTTGTGGGTTTCTAAAACTCTGAATTAAAGAATAAGAATAGAGGGGAAATCTTCTAATGGGTACACTTGTTGTAATTACTGGTGACAACTCAATAATAAAAATGTTCCGTCCCTTTGAAAAGATTTCCAGCTGTGAGGGCACACCAACAGGAGTTTTAACCCTTCACTATTCTACCCAAAGGGAAATGTTTCAGCGTTAGATATAATTTAATGATAAATCACTATAGATCATACTTTACTGGATCTATTACTCCATACCACTATATTTTATTGTGATGAAAAAAAATGTGTACTAAAATGCTGATTATGCAAATGTAACTAAGGGTGGACTGACAATTCGGGCACATGGGTGCTTCCTAAGGGCCCGGGGTCAATAGGGGGCTCCATTATCAGGGCGGTCTTTTTGCACACCGAGCATTGCATAGGTCAGGTACATGAAGGGGACATCTCTGATCATTCCATGAGGATGCTGGGCACAGTGCAGAGTGGGAGAACCAGAGAAAAGAGCTGGGTGGACACCCTCTCCACCCCAATCCCTTCATGCGGTGTGTGTGCTGGAGGCAGCGGGTCTGCTGTCTATGTGACCAAGCCAGGCAAGGGGAATGCAGCCTGGACCAGGGCACCATGGATGGTGGGTGTGAGATGGGGGGGCACTGAGTGTCTGTACTAGCTGCTGCTGCTGCATGTGTGTCATTGGAGAATGTTCAAGAGAGGGGTCACTACATGCTACCTGTCTACCAGGGGGGGACTGACCATTCAGGCACTCGGGCACTGCCCAAGGGCTGGGGCCAGTAGGGGGCCCCATGAGCAGATCTGTCTTTTCACACAGGCAGCCCTAGGCACAGCCCCAGGGACCCTAGGGGCCCAATAGGAGGGATGGTGTGTGGATAGAGTGGGTGATCAGTGCAGTGGGTGGGGAAAATAACTGAAACCAATCTTTGTGCCTCTCACTGAAGCTGCTGAAACTTGACATCTCCTGCTCCAGCTGCTGCAGGGTGAGCCAAAAAAAGATTGGTTCCAGTTATTTCCCCCACCCACTGCACTGATCCAAATTTCTCTTGCTACTTGAACCCCCACAGTGCTTCCAGCTTCTTTCCTTTCCTCTCCTGCTTGCAACAGCTGTAGGTACACAGGTGGATCTTTAGGATGGAGAAATATGTAATTTACCGGCCCTTTCCTTTTCCAAGTGAACACAGTGAGTGATTGGTGCTGATCACTCACTGTGTTTATTTATAACTGAAGCTTAGTAAACAGTGTGTATTATGCTTCAGTTGATGAATGAACAGGAGCCTGTTCATTTATTTGCAGTGCAGCTGAGGCTACAGAGTAAAGAGTTGCAGAATGTATCCTTAGTCACTTTCTCTGTCTCAAATGTGAGACTTCAGGGGTCTATTTAGATATCTCACCAAAGCTTCCCCCCCAACAGCGTTGTGAAAAAAATGTAAAAACATATCAAAGTAAAATTAATTAAAAATGTAAATATTTGTAAAAAAAAGACTAAAATTTGAAATCAGACTAAAAAGCCACTCCCAATCTTTGGCGTAATTTAGCCCCCACCACTGTGTGTTTTGGAGCGTTATGTGTGTTGCAATTCACCATCTACCTGGTAGGAGCCCAGTGCATTACTTTCCCTAGGGGTCCATGATGTTGTTAAGGTGGCACTACCCATGAGAGGCTCATGGTACCTTTATTGGGTTGCCAGCTTTAAGTTTCCTTCCACTCTACATGTTGCTGAGCTCAGTGCCCCTTCACGAGGGCCTGCCGCATTAATGTTGCATCATAAAGATGGCTGCCGTACGACAGCCATCTTTAAATCTGGGGGCCCCATGATCTCCTATTTCCCGGGGGCCCCATGAGTTGTCAGTGTGCCACTGGATGTAAGAGCATTCTGTGTATATTAGAAATTGGTTAAATGGGAGATTGGGGCTTTTAAAAAATGCAGACTTGCAATAAATGAACATTTGCTGATTGTTTAAAATTTTGATAAGAATACTTATGCGCTGCTATGTGGAAGAAAAAAAAATATATCAAATAAAAATACAACAACCTATTGATTAGTGAACTGCTGGAACTATTTCTCAAGTGAACTCAAACATTCTCAAACAAAGAATTAATTTGAAATGAATAGTGTGCTGTTCAAAAATCAACTTATATACCCTTTAACTTTCCTTAATAAACGAAATCCATAAACATCACATTAAATCAATGAATGCATGAACTTTTATATCACATTGAATCCTTAATTGATACACATCGTGCTCAAATCCCATGCAGTGATTAAATAGCGAGGGTGAGATTCGCTATTTAATCATGAAGTGTATCAATTAAGAATTCAATGTGCATGCATTTATTAATTTAATGTGATGTTTTTACGGTATTGTGTTTATTAAGGAAAGTTATAAGGATATATAATTGTATTTTTTAACAGTGCACCATTCATTTAAAATTATGCTGAATGTTGCTACTTATAATAGATTAATGTACTGATTTTGAATGCAGGTAATAGTTTTAGGCTATCTTTGAACAAACTAGTGCCACCAAAGTGCTATACTGATGTACTTTATTAAGCTGCCACTTCAGGTGGTCATAGCGTCAGTAAATGTTACACTATAATAAGCTGTTGGAGTCTTTTAAGAGCTGGAGATTGCTCTGCCTTATATTCTTGTGCATGTAGTTTAATCTCTTTGCTGTTGTGAAGTCTTCAGTACAGAAGCTATGTTCACACCGCGCTTCCAAGAATCCTAAGCCATGTCTAGAAGAATCCACATCATCCAGACATTCTGACATGCCAGTAATGAAGTGCTAAAATTTTTTTTTTGTGTAGCACAGTGCAGCCGAGACCCACCACTATCTTCTTCCCAATTCAGCCAATGAATGGATGCAGCACATGTGCAATAAAAGTGTTGTTACCTTTTCTTCCAAGAAATGAGAAAACAATAACCTATCAGCTGTAATATCTAGATGTGGGATAACAAGGTTTGACTTCTTGGAGTGCTCATTACAGCAGTAATACATGGGCAAACTACTGTAAGGGATATATTTAACCAGCAACATCACTTGCATTTTTTAAGAAATAGGTGTATCTCAATGAGATACAGAAATATGTCAATGGAATAAATTTACTGCTGTAGATATATCAAAACAACGTATGGAAAACATTTTTATAGGAAAAAAAAATACTCTCAAACATAGAAATTGGCATTCAGGATAAATATATTAGATAGAATAGATATAACAGATAAGATAGGTAAGATAGATAAGATAGATAATACATTTTGCTATTATTTTCCACCAGGCAGCTGCAGCCTGATTGATTATGATTAACGCCTCAATGTTGACTACACAGTATACCCCAGAATTTCTGTGTTTCCAGCAAATGGGTCTCCAGTGACCCCAGAATATCAAATGTCCCCCCCCAGTGACCCATGAGGAATCCTGTGTCACTCAGTAACTCTAGTACTTCCTGTGTCATTCAGTGTTCCTCTGCTCCTGTTTTCCAGTTCTTGTCATCCTCGGCTTAGTATCTGACCAGTGCCCACACTCGTTCACTGCATGCCCTGATTTCTGATCTCTCCTCACTTACAGGATCTATTGATTCTGTACTATGCCCTGGTCCTTTTCTATGTCAGCTGTCATCTCCCTCAACTGTTTTTTAGGGGCACAACCTGGGATGTAATCCCTGACCAGGCCTGATATATACCCTACAAGATTTGTATATTTCTGTGCCATCTAGTAATTAAGCAAGAGCATACAGTGCCTTGAAAAAGTATTCATACCCCTTGAAATTTTCCACATTTTGTCATATTACAACCAAAAATGTGAAGGATTTTATGCGATAGACCAACACAAAGTGGCACATAATTGTGAAGTGGAAGAAAAATTATAAATGGTTTTCAAATCTTTTTAAAATAAATATCGGAAAAGTGTGGCGTACATTTGTATTCAGCCCCCTTTACTCTAATACCCCTAACAAAAATCTAGTGGAACCAATTGCTTTCAGAAGTAATCCTAATTAGAAAATAGAGTCCACTGGGGTGTAATTTAATCTCAGTATAAATACAGCTGTTCTATGAAGCCCTCAGAGGTTTGTTAGCTAACCTTGGTGAATAAACAGCATCATGAAGGCCAAGGAACACACCAGACAGGTCAGAGATAACGTTGTGGAGAAGTTAAAAACAGGGTTAGGTTGTAAAAAATATCCCAAGCTTTGAACATCTCATGGAGCACTGTTCAATCCATCATCCGAAAATGAAAAGACTATGGCACAACTGCAAACCTAGAGAATCAGCCAAGAGGCCCATGGTAACTCTGGAGGAGCTGCAGAGAGCTTAGGTAAGAGAATCTGTCCAAAGGACAACTATTAGTTGTGCACTCCACAAATCTGGCCTTTATGGAAGAGTGGCAAGAAGAAAGCCATTGTTGAAAGAAAGCCATAAGAAGTCCTGTTTGTAGTTTGTGAGAAGCCATGTGAGGGACAGAGCAAACATGTGATAGAAGGTGCTATGGCCAGATGAGACCAAAATTGAACTTTTTGGCCTAAAAGCAAAGCGCTATGTGTGGCGGAAAACTAACACTGCACATCACCCTGAACACACCATCCCCATGAATCATGGTGGTGGCAGCATCATGTTGTGGGGATGCTTTTCTTCAGCATGGACAGGGAAGCTGGTCAGAGTTGATGGGAAGATGGATGGAGCCAAATACAGGGTAATCTTAGAAAAAAATATGTTAGAGTATGCAATAACCTTGAGACTGGGGCAGAGGGTCACCTTCCAGCAGGACAACGATCCTAAAAATACAGCCAGAGCTACAATGGAATAGTTTAGATCAAAGCATATTCATGTGTTTGAATGGCCCAGTTAAAGTCCAGACCTAAATCCAATTGAGAATCTGTGGCAATACTTGAAAATTGCTGTTCACAGATGCTCTCCACCTAATCTGACAGAGCTTGAGCTATTTTGCAAAGAATAATGGGCAAAGCTGGTAGAGACATACCCAAAAAGACTTGCAGCTGTAATTGCAGCGAAAGGTGGTTCTACAAAGTATTGACTCGGGGGGCTGAATACAAATGCACACTTTTCAGATATTTATTTGTAAAACATTTTGAAAACCATTTATCATTTTACTTTCACTTCACAATTATGTGCTACTTTGTGTTGGTCTATCACATAAAATCCCAATAAAATACTTTTACATTTTTTGATTGTAACGTGACAAAATGTGGAAAATTTGAAGGATGAAATACTTTTCAAGGCACTTAATAAAACTCCAATTCCAAAAAAGTTGGGATGCTGTCTAAAATTTACATAAAAACAGAATGCAATGATTTGCAAACCTCATAAATTTATATTATATTCACACTAGAAAATAGAAAACATATCAATGTTTAAACTGGGAAAATGTACCATTTTAAGAAATAAAAAAGGTAATTTTTCAACTGATGGCAGCAATACGTCTCAAAAAAACTGGGACAGGGTAACAAAAAGCTGGCAAAGTAAGTGGTACTAACAAGGAGTAGCTAGAATTTTTTTTTCAACTAATTAGATCCATTGGCAACAGACCAGTAACATGACTGGGTATAAAAAGAGCATCCTAGAGAGTCAAGGTGTCTCAGAAGTAAAGATGGGCAGAGGTTCAGCAATCTGTGAAAAGCTGCGTCTAATAATTGTAGAACAATTTCAGAATAATGTTCCTCAACATAAAATTGCCAAGACTTTAAATGTAATTATCATCTACAGTAAATAATATCATCAAAAGATTCAGAGAATCTGGAAAAATCTCTGTGCGCAAGGGATAAGGCCGAAAAGCAATATTGGTAATGATCTTTGGGCCCTCAGGTAGCACTGTATTAAAAACAGGCATGATTCTGTGATGGACATCACAGCATGGGCTCAGGAAGACTTCTAAAAATCGCTTGTAAAACGCATTTAGGGGCAACCCTTGTGTTTTTGGTGCAGGTCCATTGAAGTCTATTACACGCAAAACGCAAACTGCTGTGGGAACAAAAGTCCCCGACCCTTTCCAAAAAGCAGCGGTTCAAAAACACATAGATGTGAACGTGTCCCATAGGAAACCATGCTAAATGGACTGTAGTGCGTTTGTGCCAACCACAAAACACATTACAAATGCATAGGTGTGAACCTAGCCTTACTTGAGGTTAGCGTTAACCACTGGGACATTGTGGTTTATAACTCTGTACAGAAAGCTCATTACGAGGATTGCAGCTTTTGAGCCTTCATGGGTATTGGATACCTGCATGGTCTATATGTTGGTGTATGCTATACCTTTAATACACAAGCTATTGTATCTTTAATTGCTATTTAGCAGTGGAAGCTTATACTGTTTCAAGTGACCATGACTGAGTTATTTATGCTTAAAACCCTAAATATATACATATAACCACAGGGAATATGCCCAAGTAAGGAAGTTATAAGGGTCTATTAGAGGGTGAAATTTTTGTATTGAATGGTTGTTTCCTTGCAGGTACCCATCACTTAACAATAGGGCTAAAGCCCCTACTCAGCAATATGAATGAGATACCCAGATTGGGATGGGAGGCTCTGGATAGCTAAAGCCATTTGATTGACAGTTAGTTTCAGGTGGGCAAAATTACTAGAGCATTCTATAACACATAGGGTATATTCAAAATTTACCTATTTGGTGTTTTGTAGTCTATATGGTAAAGCGCCTGTGGTGGTGATCCTGCCAGAAAAGGTGATGCTGGAACTTCCATATGGGTGATATTCCTATCACTGTATGCTATCTGTACTATATGTGTTGTTCCAATTGGTATTACTATCGTTGCAATAGCTGATGGTGTACTATATATGGACATCTTCAATAGCTCTGACACTAACGTTTTTATGTACAGTCTTTTTTAGGTGTTGTGTGTTATTTAATACATTTTTGGATTCATTACTTTGGATATTTTTGAATATTGAATAAAACTTTTTTTTTAATATACAGCATCTCACATAAGTGAGTACACCCCTCACATTTTTGTAAATATTTTATTATATCTTTTCATGTGACAACACTAAAGAAATGACACTTTGCTACAATGTAAAGTAGTGAGTGTACAGCTTGTATAACAATGTAGATTTTCTGTCCCCTCAAAATAACTCAACACACAGCCATTAATGTCTAAACCACTGTCAACAAAAGTGAGTACACCCCTAAGTGAAAATGTCCAAATTGGGCCCAATTAGCCATTTTTCCTCCCCAGTGTCATTTGACTCATTAGTTTACAAGGTCTCAGGTGTGAATGGGGGGCAGGTGTGTTAAATTTGGTGTTATCGCTCTCACTCTCTCATACTGGTCACTGGAAGTTCAACATGGCACCTCATGGCAAAGAACTCTCTGAGGATCTGAAAAAAAGAATTGTTGTTCCACATAAAGATGGCCTAGGCTATAAGAAGATTTCCAAAACCCTGAAACTGAGCTGCAGCACAGTGGCCAAGAGCATACAGTGGTTTAACAGGACAGGTTCCACTCAGAACAGGTCTCGCCATGGTCGACCAAGTTGAGTGCACGTGCTCAGCGTCATATCCAGAGGTTGTCTTTGGGAAATAAATGCATGAGTGCTGCTAGCATTGCTGCAGAGGTTGAAGGGGTGGGGGGGGTCAGCCTGTCAGTGCTCAGACCATACGCCGCACACTGTATCAAATTGGTCTGCATGGCTGTCGTCCCAGAAGGAAGCCTCATCTAAACATGAGGATGCACAAGAAAGCCACAGTTTGCTGAATACAAGCAGACTAAGGACATGGATTACTGGAACCATGTCCTGTGGTCTGATGAGACCAAGATAAATGTATTTGGTTCAGATGTTGTCAAGCATGTGGGACAGCAACCAGGTGAGGAGTACAAAGACAAATGTGTCTTGCCTACAGTCAAGCATGGTGGTGGGAGTGTCATGGTCTGGGGCTGTATGAGTGCTGCTGGCACTGGGGAGCTACAGTTCATTGAGGGAACCATGAATACTGACATACTGAATCAGAGCATGACCCCCTCCCTTCGTAGACTGGGCCGTAGGGCAGCATTCCAACTTGATAACGACTCCAAGCACACCTCCAAGACGACCACTGTGTTGCTAAAGAAGCTGAGGGTAAAGGTGATGGACTGGCCAAGCATGTCTCTAGACCTAAACCCTATTGAGCATCTGTGTGGCATCCTCAAATTGAAGGTGGAGTAGCGCAAGGTCTCTAACATCCACCAGCTCCGTGATGTCATCATAGAGGAGTGGAAGAGGACTCCTGTGTCAACCTGTGAAGCTTTGGTGAACTCCATGCTGAAGAGGGTTAAGGCAGTGCTGAAAAAAAATTGCTGGTCACACAAAATATTGACACTTTGGGCCCAATTTGGACATTTTCACTTGGGGTGAACTCACTTTTGTTACCAGCGGTTTAGAAATGAATGGCTGGGCTGTATGTTGACTTATTTCGAGGAGACAGCAAATTGACACTGTTATACAAGCTGTACACTCACTACTTTACATTGTAGCAAAGTGTAATTTCTTCAGTGTTGTCAAGTGAAAAGATATAATAAAATATTTACAAAAATGTGAGGGGTGTACTCATTTTTGTGAGATACTGTATTTACCTCACTGTATTAGCTGCAAGCATGGCCAATAGTAACCTTTCTTCAAAACTCAGACACTCTTGCTGTAGTTATTTTTCTGCAGTAACACAGCTGCAACAAAGCTTTCATTTGCAAATCTGACAAACCAGAACTATACAGTCTTGGACATTCAAGATGAAAATGCAGCTAATAAGAGAATATACATGGAAATGTATGAATAAAGTCCAAAATAACACCAGATCAGATGAGTGGATAGAAAAATATCAGAACGCTCAGAGCACAATATCTCTTAGCAAAAAAGATGATCAAATCATCCATACAGTATATGTAAGTGTGAAACTGCTAAAGAAATGTGGGAAGGATTACAAAAGGTGCATGAAAGAGATAATCTCAGCAATAAACAGTATATGCATGATTACATAAGGCACACCTTGGAAGTGGTTGAACGCCTGAGAGCCATAGGAAAAGAAATAAAAGATTTTCATGTCGCAGCACTATTACTCAGTGGTATGCCAGAAAGTTATGAAATGCTTGTCAAAGCACTTGATGTATGTTCAGATGATGAACTGACACTGGAATATGTTAAGGGTAAGCTTGTGGATGAATACATGTAAAACAGAAAACATTATTAGTGACAGTGTTTCTTTTGCAGAGTCTGCTTTAAAGATGAAAAAATAGGAATAAAAACAGAAAAATTCAACAAGTGACACGTTAATGTTTTGTGTACAAGAAACAAGCAGATTGCAGAATCTGAAAAGCTAGAATGCAAAAACAAACTAAACTACAAAAGGCCAAAAGTGTAAATATGTTTTTCAATCAAAAAGTCGCACCTTATCTTTGCAGGGATGGTCTATTGATTCAGGAGCTAGGAGTCACATAACAAATTACATACATTTCTTTATTCACCTTGACTAGAGTAAAACAGAAAAAATCACCACAGCTTACTGGCAAGTAAAGGAATCAGAAGAACTAGGAAATGGTTTTCTTTACTGTCCTATTTCCCAGAGTGTCACCAGAAAGATACCTGTGATGAACGTCCTTTATGTCCCTGCTCTTAAAACTAATCTTTTGTCAGTAAAGAAGCTCACAAAACAAGGCAATGTAGTGACCTTCCAAGATAACAGGTGTGCCATCACAAAAGGAGATCTCTTACTTGCAAATGCTAAAATTACAGATAAACTGTACCAGCTGAGTTGCAATGAGATGGTTATAACTGCCAAGGAGGAAAAATATTCAAACTGCATTCACACATGGCACAGACGACTTGGGCACAGAAGTCCTGACATAATAAAGAAATTAACGGAGAATGACTATGCAAGTGGAATAAAAAAAGCCTTTCCAAAGCAGAATAACAGCAGAGCTAAGAAACCTCTGGACTTAATTCATTCAGATCTTTGGAAAACTGGACTTCAGGAAAGAAGAGGCATTTCTTTTTTTTTAGATGATTACTCCAGGTATACTACACTTTATCTGGAATACAACAAAAGTGAAGCACCAGATAAACTTGAACAGTACTTGGCTCAAGTAAGCAACACATTTGGCAAAATGCCGAGTGTGCAGGTGATACTCGAAAAATTAGAATATTGTGCAAAAGGTAATTTATTTTACTAATGCAACTTATAAGGTGAAACTAATATATGAGATAGACTCATTACATGCAAAGCAAGATACATCAAGCCGTGATTTGTCATAATTGTGATGATTATGGCTTACAGCTCATAAAACCCCAAATCCACAATCTCAGAAAATTAGAATATTGTGAAAAGGTGCAATATTCTAGGCTCAAAGTGCCCCGCTCTAATCAGCTAATTAAGCCATAACACCTGCAAAGGGTTCCTGAGCCTTTAAATGGTCTCTCAGTCTGGTTCAGTAGAAATCACAATTATGGGAAAGACTGCTGACCTGACAGTTGTGCAGAAAGTGAAATAAATTAACTTTTGCACGATATTCTAATTTTTTGAGTATTACCTGTATTGCGCACAGACAATGGAACTGATTATACAAAAGGGATACAGAATTATACATCACGACACAAACAAGGTAACCATCAGTAGAAGTGAAATTGTCGATGAAACTTTAGTGTGTTCAAAATTTCATGAACTAACACTTCAAACTGAGGGAAATTCCACATCAGTGCCACATAAAGGTAAGCAACAAAGCGACACAGAAATAAAAATTAATGCAGACAATTCAAATGCTGTAAGGGCCAGTTCACACTGCAAAAAATGCACGCCAGATGCATTACCAATGTGTTTTTGCTTACAGTTCACAACACACCACACTGCAACATGTTCTACTTTTTTTTCTGCAAAAGAAACTGACTAGAACTAACTACACCAGTGTGAACTAAGGCAATTGGAATACATAGAAAACACTGTGCATGCATTTTTGATGCAGAAAAAATGCACTGGACTGCATCTGGGGTGAACCTACCCTAAAAGAAGAAATTAGGCCTCAAGAGGCTTCAATCAGCAAATCCACCAGAAGCAATAAAGGCATCCTAGCCAAACGTCTGTCTTATGTCTTCCATTTTTTCGGATTTAGATAGATCAGGAAAGGGTAAGACCTCTATCAGGTGATTTTTGTATTGTCTTTGTCCCAGTGGAGAGGATTTCCTTTACTGCAACGCAAACTCTAAAGAGTTGTTATAGGGACAGGTATTAGATGACTTTTGTTTACCTCTTGCTCTGGTAACCTGTACTGAGGAATATGGAGGTTGCCACTGTTGACCCACTCTTCTGAAATAATACTTGGCTATCATTCTATTCCAATTGTTTTCATATTGACTAAAACACTGGCTTGGGACAAATATACAGATCAGTTGTTTTTACTTCACTCTGACAATCTAATCTGTAGAAATCTAATCTATGGGTCAGTGATGGGGTGAGCTTTGCATGTTCAGAGTTCGACGAATGGCTAAAATAAATGTAGTTTAACCACTTACCAACCGGCCCATAGCCGAATGACGGCTGCAGGGCGGTTGGATAACTCTGGGAGGGCGTACTATGACGTCCTCCCAGAATTCCCCTCTCACGCGCCCCCCTGGGGCGCGCACCCGAACACATCCGTGACCGCCGGGTCCAGAGGACCCGGCGCATCACGGATCCCGGTAAATGGCCGCTGATCGCGGCCGTTTACCATGTGATCGTGCCGTCTAATGACGGCGCGATCACATGCAAACAGACCGGCGTCATCTGATGACGCCGGTTCCTCTCCTCCCCTCCTGTGTACCGATCGGTACACAGTGAGCGGGGAGGGGGATGGATGGATGTCTGCAGCGCTGTGGGCTGTATGTGTAGTACCCATAGCGCTGCACAGAGACATCCAACCATCCATCCATCCATGCTCAGCCATCCCTCACTACTCTGCAATGGCCTGCAATGCTGTGCAATACTCTGCAATACCCCCACAATACTCTGCAATGCTGTGCAATACTCTGCAATACCCCCACAATACTCTGCAATGCTGTGCAATACTCTGCAATACCCCTACAATACTCTGCAATGCTGTGCAATACTCCGCAATACCCCTACAATACTCTGCAATGCTGTGCAATACTCTGCAATGCCCCCACAATACTCTGCAATGCTGTGCAATACTCTGCAATGCCCCCACAATACTCTGCAATGCTGTGCAATACTCTGCAATGCTGTGCAATACTCTGCAATGCCCCCACAATACTCTGCAATGCTGTGCAATACCACCACAATACTCTGCAATGCCCCCACAATACTCTGCAATGCCCCCACAATACTCTGCAATGCTGTGCAATACTCTGCAATGCCCCCGCCATACTCTGCAATGCCCCCGCCATACTCTGCAATGCCCCCGCCATACTCTGCAATGCCCCCGCCATACTCTGCCATGCCCCGCCATACTCTGCCATGCCCCCGCCATACTCTGCCATACCCCGCCATACTCCGCAATACCCCGCCATACTCCACAATACCCCGCCATACTCCGCAATACCCCGCCATACCCCGCCATACCCTGCCATGCTGAGCCATGCTCAGCTGTACTCACCCTCTTTATGTGGCCAGGCTGTGGAAGTCTCACACATGTGGTATCGCCGTACTCAGGAGGAGCAGGAGAATCTATTTTGGGGTGTCATTTTTGGTATGTACATGTTATGTGGTAGAAATATTGTATAAATGGACAACTTTGTGTTAAAAAAAAAAAAAGCGTTTTGACCACTTCCCGCCCACCGGCCGTCATACAACGTCCTTGACTTTGTGCGGGGATATCTGAATGATGGGTGCAGCTACAGGCATCATTCAGATATCAGCTTTTTCAGCCGGCGATTACCTACACCACAAGAATGATCATAGCGGCTATTCCACTGCTTGATCGTTCTTACGGGAGGCGAGAGGGGATGTCCCCCCCTCCCGCGCTTCTACCGACTCACCGCTACGATCGAAGCCAGGATCATTTTTTTTTTTTTCAGGCTTCCCAGCCTAGAGGTGAGATGTGGGGTCTTATTGACCCCATATCTCACTGTAAAGAGGACCTGTCATGCCATATTCCTATTACAAGGATGTTTATATTCCTTGTAATAGGAATAAAAGTGGTCAAAAATTTTTTTTTTTTGGAAAAAAGCATCAAACTAAAATAAATAAAGTAAAATGAACAATAAAAAAAAAAAAAAAATTTTTTAAAGCGCCCCTGTCCCTGCGTGCTCGCATGCAGAAGCGAACGCATATGTAAGTCCCGCCCACATATGAAAACGGTGTTCAAACCACACATGTGAGGTATCGCTGCGATCGGTAGAGCGAGAGTAATAATTTTGGCCCTAGACCTCCTCTGTAACTCAAAACATGTAACCAGTAAAAAATTTTAAAGCGTCGCCTATGGGGATTTTTGAGTAGCAAAGTTTGGCGCCATTCCACAAGCGCGTGCAATTTTGAAAGGTGACATGTTGGGTATCTATTTACTCAGCGTAACTTCATCTTTCACATTATGCAAAAACATTAGGCTAACTTTACTGTTTTGATTTTTGTAAAGCACAAAACAGTTTTTTTTCCAAAAAAAAGCGTTAAAAAAATTGCTGCGCAAATACCGTGCGAGATAAAAAGTTGCAACGACCGCCATTGTATTCTCTAGGGTCTTTGCTAAAAAAACATATATAATGTTTTGGGGTTCTATGTAATTTTCTAGCTAATAAATGATGATTTTTACATGTAGGAGAGAAATGTCAGAATTGGCCTGGGTGCTCCAGAACACCTGAAGGTGCTCCCCTGCATGTTGGGCCTCTGTATGTGGCCACGCTGTGTAAAAGTCTCACACATGTGGTATCGCCGTACTTGGGAGTAATAGCAGAATGTGTTTTGGGGTGTAATTTGTGGTATGCATATGCGGTGTGTGAGAAATAACCTGCTAATATGACAATTTTGTGGGAAAAAAAAAGTAAAAAAAAAACCTTGATTTTGCAAAGAATTGTGGGAAAAAATGACAACTTCAAAAAACTCACCATGCATCTTTCTAAATACCTTGGAATGTCTTCTTTCCAAAAAGGGGTCATTTGGGGGGTATTTGTACTTTTCTGGAATGTTAGGGTCTCAAGAAATTAGATAGGCCGTCAGTACTTCAGGTGTGATCAATTTTCAGATATTCGCACCATAGCTTTTGGACGCTATAACTTTCACAAAGACCAAATAATATCCACCGATTTGGGTTAATTTTACCAAAGATATGTAGCGGTATAAATTTTGGCCAAAATATATGAAGAAAAATTACTAATTTGCAAAATATTATAACAGAAATGAAGAAAAATGTATTTTTTTACAGATTTTTCTGTCTTTTTTCTTTTACGGCGCAAAAAATAAAGAACCCAGCGGTGATTAAATACCACCAAAAGAAAGCTCCATTTGTGTGAAAAAAAGGACAAAAATTTCATATAGCTACAGTGTTGCATGACTGAGTAATTGTCATTCAAAATGTGAGAGCACCAAAAGCTGAAAATTGGTCTGGTTAGGAAGGGGGTTTAAGTGCCCTGTTGTCAAGTGGTTAAAGTCAGAATATAGGGGATGGCGCTGTGTAAAAAACAAAAAATGTGAATGTGAGTGTTTTTAAAGTGACAAGTGCTTTAGTGCGTGATACAATTCTTCATAAATGGAAAAAATAAATTATAAAAATCAAAAATGTGAATTGACCACAAATTAATAAATATTATATTGTAGAGCATGTGTTGGAAAAATCCACTAAAAAATGCAAAGTGACAATTGCTAAGAGTTATTGTATGGATCTCCATTAACAAAGAAGAATCTTCTGGGAAATACGCTATAAGATTTATTGCACCGCATATTGCATCACTATTATGAACTTTTATATTAAATAGCATATGGGACTATATACATATTTTTTGATGCACTTTTTTATATTTATATAAAAAAAATTTATATAAAAAAAATTAAGACCAATCTATATTTAATAGATTGGTCTTAATTTTCAACGGTTTTTGCACAGAATTGCACTGTGTGTATTGCACTGTGGTTTGACAACCAAAATTTTTTAGATTTGGCACTTGTCACTTTGCATTTTTTAGTGGATTTTTCCAACACATGCTCTACAATTTAGATAATATAAGGATTAAGTTCAGATAACATAAGGATTAAGTTTGCTTAATGTATGGGATTATAATTGTTGGCAATTTAAATAAGGATCTGTCACTTTATAATATTTATTCATTTGTGGTCAATTCACATTTTTGATTTTTATAATTAATTTTTTCCATTTATGAAGGATTGTATCACGCACTAAAGCACTTGTCACTTTAAAAACACTCACATTCACATTTTTTGTTTTTTACACAGCGCCATCCCCTATATTCTGACTTTAACCTCCTTGGAGTATCTTTGAGGTGTTCCCCTTTCACATAGGGGGGCAGCAGTGTTTTAAAAGTCTGAAGCGCGGACCCATAGATAGATTAAAATAAATGTAGTGTTTGCCAGAGTCAAACTTGCATGCGGTGGGAAGTGAAATATTTAGCAGCAGTATTACCACCATTGCTAAATGTGGCAGCTTCCCACTCTGGCTGGTTGCTGGGATTCCAGCTGACAGGAGGGTGTAAACAAATGGGTAAGGATGGTGGCTGATACATACAAAAAAGAATGGGATGGGATTCCCCCAAAATGCATATTGCACAGAATGCATGTGTCAGGGAAAAATAATGCACAAAAATCTTGGCCCAGGTGTGTGTAATGTGCAGAGTGCTGGGATCAAGAGTACAAAATGAAGTTACTCCCAGCAATAATTCTCCCCCCAATCCCCCCTCCCAGCACTAAACCTCTCCTCTCCCCGAACTAAACCTCTCCCTCCAAAATTCCCACAGCACAAATCTTCTCCCTCTCACATCCTCCTTCCCCAGCACAAATCAACCCCCCCAGCACAAACCCTTTCCTCCCCCAGCACAACCCTTTCCTCCCCCAAATCCCCATCCATCAATAACCCCTCCCAGCACTAAACCTCTTCCCTCAAATACCTTCCCCTGGCACAAAACCTCTCCTTCACCAATTTGCCCCAACACTAATCTTCTCCTCCAACCCCCCTTGCATAAATCATCTTTTTCCTCCCAATTTCCCTATTAGAACAAATCATCTTCCTCCCAAAATACCCCTCTTAGCACAATTCCCCCCCCCCCCAAGTTCCAACTCCCCAGCACAAACCCCCCCTATCCTCGCCAGTAGCCCTTAATACAGTGTATATTTATGTGTACCTACGCTGATACCAGTGGAAAGTCCTATTCCATCCAGGCTTATATTGTATTTGTCCTTTTATATAAAAAACCCTATGGGCTATCTAAGGCCCGTTAGCATTAAAACATCAGCTTCTACTGTCCGGTTATAAATGACCATTGGGACGATCTGACTATGTACCCAGGTCTCCCCTCTCCTATTAGCTGTACATATATCTCCTATCCGTAGCTCTTCTCAACACGTCAGCGTTTCTGATATTTATCAGATTCCGTTCCTAGCCCCATTGACGTCTGCGTCAGATTTTTGATAACCATTAAAATGGCCGCCCCCATACAACCCTGGGAAAATGGCCGCTATGGCGTTTTCCCATTGGACTTCGAGAAAATGGCCACCGCATATTCACTTAAACTTGTCTATTTAAAGACAACTGTGTGTGCTCCCTAGCATCCCCTGATGAAGTCACGTGACCTGTGACGCCACGCGTAAGGATGGGACAGGCACCTTCCACTGACAGAAGCGTATGAGCTCGCCACTCGTTGGATAGATGCGCTTTTTGTCATACACTGTGTGAGTACTACTGTTTGTCAATAAAGCATACCTGTTTTTAAAAAAATTACTACACTATATGGCATCCCCTTCCTTTCTTGGCCGCCCTGCTCCTTGAGGATCTTAGGCATATAGAGACCTTGTCCAGGATCCAGGACCAACCCCCAGAGAAGCTGTTTTGAGCGGTGTTTCACTTATGCTGTAACCTCAGTGTAATGAGGTAAGGGGGCACTACCTACTAGTGTAGGATTGCTGCATGGAGAGGACCCAGTAACTCTTTCTGGTCTATACACCTCACAACTCCCACCCATTCAAGTTATTGGTCTATGAAGAAAGTTTGCTGTTTGCACTGATTCACTGATTGGCACTTTAAGAAAGAGCTTTTGAAGACTTCTATTTATTTGTTGCACAAGTCACTTTCTCTGGATTATATTTATGTCTGTATGAGTGTTACCGTTTGAGCACTGATTTGTTTGCACAGGACACTTTGGATCATTAAGTACGCTCCGTGATCTCTCTGGACGTACAGTGTAACATTGTAATTTTTTCTAATATAATATATGCCGCATATTGGGTTATTATTTTTGTGTAATCTATACACCTGTAGATGCACGTTTTTGAGTGACACTGCATGTTTTTATTGTTTATGATGATGTTTATTGCATTTTACTTATTAGCACAAATCCTCTCCCTCGCCAAATCCCCCTCCTCAGCAAAAAATCTCTCCCCCAGCACAGAACCTTTTCTCCCCCGAATCGCCCCAGCAGTAACCCTCCCCACTAAATCCCTCTCCCCAGCACAAATCACAGATTATCAGAATCTGGAAGCCATGCACATCATTGACCAAATAAGGTTATGTCCAAATTTTGGTCGAAGATGTCACTTGGGATATCCCGCCCCTTTGTTCACATTCAGCTGTCAGCTAAGGAGCTGTTATGCACAGGGAGCAGTCATTAAGACTAAATAATGTTGGTGGTTGGTCTGTTTTTTTTTTCTTTTGGCTGGGCTTGTGGGTGGGGGTTGTTCATTGTGACTGACATAGGTTTACAACACTTGATGAGATTTTTGATATTGGACATTTTTTTTAGAATAAACGACTTGCAAAAATTGTGTCAGTGTGTTTATTTAACTTACATTTATTTTTGTGTATGAGTACAGATACTATGTACTCCTTACTCATTCAAGTAGGGGAGGGGTGGACATCTGGAGCCCCCATTACTTTATCAGATTTTGATAAGCCTCCCTACCCACAGACCTCTACAACCACCAGGCCACGGTTTTGGAGAAGAGACCCTTCTCCTCATCAACATGGGGAGCATGGGGGTATAGTGTTTTGCCAGGGGGGCCCTCGCATGTGATCATGTATGGTTTGGTGGGGGGGCTGCTCTCCACACCTTTCTTGGCCTGTAAGACTGCATTCTCAAATAAGGCAGGCATGGGTTTTATGGGAGACATTCATTTTTTTTTTCTTTTAACATGGGTCTCCTATTAACATCTGTAACAGACCTTCTTATAGGATAAGAGTCTGGTGTAGATGAAGGGAATCCCAGGATTTATTTTTACAAACAGAACAAAGCATTCAGTGACTGCTACTTACCGGCAATTTAAACTGCATTTTTTTTCTTTATATATGTCAGTTTTGCTGCAGAAGGTTGTATACATTAGACAGATGCAACACTTCATGTGCAGGTTCAGGGCATCCCCCAAACATGTAATTTGAAGGAAGTTTGCATTTTTTAAATGTTTTTCTTTAAACATTGTTAAAATTGCTGCTCCCCACAAAACAGAATTAATAATAATAATATCTTTTTTTTTTTTTGCTTTGGTACACGTACCTCAGGAACATTGCCCAGCTTCATAAGACATTGCCTCTAGCCCAGAGAATGGACACATTTGGCAAAGTTCGCCTTAGTCAAGGTTCGCTGACCATACACTGAACCAAACTCAGATACATTTAGCTCATCGCTAGTCATTGACTCAGAAAGTCCTGAAGCAAAAGACAGATGGGCAACTAGTATTTTTAGAAAAGATTCAGCAATGGTAACTTCCTTATTAATCCCTGTACAGGTTTCCTTTAACGGCTTCCCGTCCAGCCTATTGTAATATGATGGCTGAACAGGAGCTACCTGGTTCCCGGAGGATCTCATATGACGCCATTCCATTCATGTGCCTCTTGCGTGGTTTGGCAGCTGCTCTGTAGCTTGATCTGTCCATCAGACACAGCAGATGACAGATCGGGGTTCCAGGCCTGCTCCAGCACTATGTAATCACTGTGACCAATCACAGCAATCACATGACAGTTGTACACAAGGAAATGCTTTAATTCATAGCCATTTATTGTGTACTATTTTGTTGATATCTGTGATTGGTCATTGTGATCACATTGTGCAGACAGCCAATCACAGTGCACAGTACTATGTGTCTCAACAGAACATAATGGCTATAATGTTGTAAAGCGCTGTGTAAACTGTCGGCGCTATATAAATCCTGTATAATAATAATAATAATGAATGTATGCCATTTATAAAAAAGATTGCTTCTAACAGTGATCATCATTGCTATAAGCAATCATAGTTTGAAAAAAAAATCCTGGTCACCCCCCCCAGAGTAGTACAGTGTCACTATGGTAAAACTGCACTGCTCTGGTCACAGTGTACAACAAAAGTAAATAGCTGTACTGCTGTGGTGACAGTAAATTAAAAGATTGTGAAAAAAATAACACATTTTATTTATTTTCATCATTTTCTAAAAAAATTATGACATAAAAATTACAACTTCAAAAAATTCAACATGCCTCCTTTTAAATACCTCAGACTGTTTTTCAAAAAGGAGTAATTTGGAGGGTATTTGTATTGTCCTGGTATTTTAGGGCCTAAAGAAATGAGATGAGGCAGTCAGTATACTGTATATGGATTGATCAATTATCAATATATGTACCATAGCTTGTAGACTCTATACCTTTCACACAGACTAAATAATATGCACTGATTTGGGTTATTTTTACCAAATAAATGTAGCAGTATAAATTTATGAAGAAAAATCAGTTATTTGCAAAAAATTATGACAGAAACTAAGAAAAGTTTTTCATCTTTTTTTCATTTATTCAGCAAAAGATTAAAAAAAACTGTGGTGAATAAATACCACCCAATGAAGTTTCTATATGTCTCAAAAAAGGAAAAAATCTTGTTTGGGTACAGTGTTGCATGACTGAGTAATTATCATTCAAAGTGTGACAGCGCTGAAACCTGAAATTTGGCATGGGCAGAAAAGGGGTAAAAGTGCCCAGTAGGCAAGTGGTTAAAGGGGAATTGTATTGTTTATTGTATACATACTCTGTATTAAATTTTTGTTTCATAAAGATGTTATACACATAGTAGGGGTATATGTCACAGACACACACTAGTGGTCTCCAGTTGCCTTGAGCAAGTCTTTGGACATCAGCCCATGCTGTAGTTTTGATTGAAAATTGTGTTCTATCTCTTCCATATAGACAAAACATGTCTAAAAACATGTCACAATTCAAAATGTGCATAAATGTGGCCTAGTACATGTAAAAATAAGTGCATACTCATAAGCCCATGTTGCAAGTACATGGGTATGATGGGGCAATAGGGATAATACGGATAAAACTCTCCTTTTTTGGTGTATTGCAAATGTAAATTCTGTCTATGACATTAAAGACTAATATTATTTTTAACATCCTTTGTCCTTTTCAACTTGCAGACAATAGAAAATATCAAAGTTTACCTTCATGAGAAGGAACTGTGGAAGAAGTTTCATGAAGCAGGAACTGAAATGATCATAACCAAAGCTGGCAGGTTTGTAATAATTCTAGTTCATTATTTGCTGGGATTTTACAGTATTGCCTTATTCAGCCTGCTCTACAAATGTTTTGTTCTCAATTACTGGGTCTTCATTCTGAAAGCATGAAAGGTCCAATAAGTACAGCATCATCACAACTAAAAAAAGTCATTTTCCACCTATTTATACGGTATGTCTTTGTACAAACTTATTGCAAGATCGTTTACAATGCTAAAGGTTCACATTTATGGGACAAATACTATGCATTGTTAAAGCATGCAGGTTTGTAATAAACCAAAGCTGGCAGGTTTGTAATAATTCTAGTTCATTATTTGCTGGGATTTTACAGTATTGCCTTATTCAGCCTGCTCTACAAATGTTTTGTTCTCAATTACTGGGTCTTCATTCTGAAAGCATGAAAGGTCCAATAAGTACAGCATCATCACAACTAAAAAAAGTCATTTTCCACCTATTTATACGGTATGTCTTTGTACAAACTTATTGCAAGATCGTTTACAATGCTAAAGGTTCACATTTATGGGACAAATACTATGCATTGTTAAAGCTTTAGGCATTGCTATCTTTGATTTACAACTAAGTTGGAGTTGAATTTCTATAGGCAAATAGACTCTGTATTTTGCAAGTGCAGTTGCACTCATTTTCCCCAGAGCTTAGTGGTGGTGAAGCTGTGCTGATTTCCATCGCCCAATCATGTGCAAGCAAAAAGGCTTTTTTTTTTTTCCTTGCATCTGATTGGGTGTTCTTTACAAATTGAAGCTTCACCCCATTCAGTCTATTTGTCTTTAGTAAATCAACCCAAGTGCCCTGAAAATGTAAGCAGAGTGGCTAATAAGCAGAGAAAGAAATAACAGCTAACCCCTATCCTCAGAAGTTCCCTTTAAAGGCAGATTGGAAAATTAAACTTACACAGAAATGTCCATGTTTTCAGTTCCTCCCTCTTTTGGAAGTACACACTTAGCCTTTGTAAATGTACTGTGTGGCACAGTAGAGCCTTCTTAGAACAGAAATTATTCACATATCTCATTCCAGCACATATCCCAAAATTAAGAGGATTATTCCTCATTTTAGGAAAGTGAGCATGAAAAATCCTTCACACACGCCCATGGTCATATTCACATTCAGAACCACTGGGGTATAGTGAAAACATAGCCTAATATTATAGCACCATTTATTACAAAGTACCTATAGCTGTTTTAGACATTTGGACATCATCAGTGCAATGTATTGAAGCCATTGTTTCTGCTGAGAAGGGACTGTGACTCAGCAAGCATATATAACCCTTACATTGTTTGTTGGGTCAAAAGCTCTACTCTATTTGGCTATTGGGGCATACATAGATTGTAGCATTAGCTCCATAGGAGCTGTTGAATAGGATGGTGTGACAGACCTAGCCGGGAGAGAGACTTTTGGAGGGGACTGTATGCTAGCCTCTTGCCGATAGATCGGGGGCCCTTGCATTTGGGGGAACGGTGCTCTTTGTGAGCTGTATGCGAGCCTGGCTTTGCAACCATACAATTTCACCATATAATATCGGCCAGGGCCTCAAAACGGGAATGCGGATGGGTTATCCCGGCAGACGGACCTGGAACCTTAAGACTACTTTTCCAACATCCTCGAGTTGACCCGTTTGGGGTCCCACTGTGGCTGTTGGACTGTTTCCCGGGGAGAAGTATTGTCATGAATATTGGAATAGTGACTGATGCATAATGCTGGGACAGATACTGTTAGGAGATGCTGATGTAAATTCCAACACCTGTCTGTCTATTGTCTGCTAAAATGTGTATTGTAAATAAGTTTACTATGGGATCTAAGAGTCATTAGATCCCCATTGTTATTTGTGTTAATTAACTCTGCTAATGTGTGAAGAAGAGTCTATCTAGGCTGTCTAAAGGGATTAGTTAATTAGCTCATGTTAATTAGGTTAATTAGGTTACAGCTGTATTGTTAGAGTAATATGAGCAGGAGGTCTGCAAATCCACTTCGAGTGTATAAAAGCCTGTATTTTGTCAATAAAGAGAGATTCCTGTTTGAACTTACATACAGCCTGCCTGGTGTTTGTTCTGAGCTATCACAACTGGGTTAGAAGAGGACATAGCTGAAGTTCTAATCCCGGAGCATTGGATGACCGAACCATCAGACGTTGCAATCTGATTCAATAGCTGCAGAGGAGTGTCGGGAGAGTGGAATCGAGTGAGCAAGGGGCTCGTTACATTGGTGGCAGCAGTGGGATGTAACGAGCCCCTTTGCTCGCTCGATTCCACTCTCCCGACACTCCTCTGCAGCTATTGAATCAGATTGCAACGTCTGATGGTTCGGTCATCCAATGCTCCGGGATTAGAACTTCAGCTATGTCCTGTTCTAACCCAGTTGTGATAGCTCAGAACAAACACCAGACAGGCTGTATGTAAGTTCAAACAGGAATCTCTCTTTATTGACAAAATACAGGCTTTTATACACTCGAAGTGGAGGTGCAGACCTCCTGCTCATATTACTCTAACAATACAGCTGTAACCTAATTAACCTAATTAACATGAGCTAATTAACTAATCCCTTTAGACAGCCTAGATGACTCAGTCATGACCGTTAGGCCAGACTGGCCGTCTTGTAGTTCAGAAAATCCAATCAACATTATCACAATCAACATAGACTCTTCTTCACACATTAGCAGAGTTAATTAACACAAATAACAATGGGGATCTAATGACTCTTAGATCCCATAGTAAACTTATTTACAATACACATTTTAGCAGACAATAGACAGACAGGTGTTGGAATTTACATCAGCATCTCCTAACAGTATCTGTCCCAGCATTATGCATCAGTCACTATTCCAATATTCATGACAATACTTCTCCCCGGGAAACAGTCCAACAGCCACAGTGGGACCCCAAACGGGTCAACTCGAGGATGTTGGAAAAGTAGTCTTAAGGTTCCAGGTCCGTCTGCCGGGATAACCCATCCGCATTCCTGTTTTGAGGCCCCGGCCGATATTGTATGGTGAAATTGTACGGTTGCAAAGCCCCCGATCTATCGGCAAGAGGCTAGCATACAGTCCCCTCCAAAAGTCTCTCTCCCAGCTAGGTCTGTCACATTTCTCCCCTTTTGGCAGGAGACTAACACAGGAGGAGACCCCAGACGGGTTGACTCCGAAGTTAGTCAGTAGTTCCAGTCCTCTAATGCCTGTACCCACACAGTACCCCAAACAAATTGTTCCAAACAAAGCATTACTCACCCAGCCAACCTCTGCCTCTCTCAGAGAACATATCTGCCGCTGGGGAGAGGCCTGGACTGGCCCTTCTCCCTGGAGTCCTTTCTGCCGCTGGAGAGAAGACAAGGTGTCTGGGCTCACTCAGTCATGCTGTTGGGGATCTGGGCCAACTGCCCAGCATCCCTGGGGTATACAGGTGGAGACTGAAGTCCCATCCACCTTCACAGGACATCCATGCTCTGTTAGTTGAGGGCAAAGTCCAGCAGTACTCGGCCCTGTTGCCAGCCCTTCTGCTGGAAACCCCACACCATCTGCTCCGGCTAACTGTTGGGAAGGGACGACGAACACCTCCTCTCCCTTCTCCCCCTGTATCCTGATCTGCTGCTGGGAAGTGACCACCTCCTTCTCACCCTGAGCCTCCGGAACCGACGCAGGTGTAGGGCAGAAATCTTGGACCCTCTGTCCGGTTGCCAGCGCTTCAGCTGGGGAAGTTCCTTGTAACTTCACAGATACTTCTGTTGGTGCTGGGCAGAGCATAGTGAAGTTTGGCCCTAATAATAGCTCTTCTTCTGCTGGAGGCTCACCAGGTTGTTCTTCCTCAGCAGAAAAGTCTATCAAATCCCCTGTCTCTGCAACTGGTGTCTGGGGATAAAGGTTCACCATCTCCTCTCCGTGGAACCCAGAAGATGCTATCAGTGCTGGGCAGAGGTTAGCAGAGCTCTGCCCTGTTGTCAGCACTTCAGGTTTGGGGACGGCAATCTTCAGATTTTCCACTGCCGATTCTCTGGCATTCTGCTGGACAGGCACATTCCTCCATCCAAGATCATCCAATGCAGAAACAGGTTCATCAAGGTCAGTCAGCACTTGCTGCATCCGCCTCCATAGCTGCGGGGCAGGTTGGCAAAGTACACCGTTACTCTGCCACATTGTCAACTCTTCAGCCAGGATTTCAGAGTTGTCAACTGGTATTTCATGATAGTCCCAGGCAAAAGGAGCACCACCCTGCTGCTGAGCAGAGTCTAACAGCTGTTTGTAGGCGATCTCCAACTCCCATTCCTGAACGGCCAGAAACTGCAAATCTTCCAGTGCCCAGTGCACTTCTGAGACATTCAGTCTCCGCTCTCTGTGCTCCATTATTTCCTTCAAATGCCACTCCGGATCACTTCCAAAGTCAGGGTCCCTGGACAGCCTCCAGTATAACAATCCCAGGCCATCATAGTCAAAGCCTTCCGTGGGGCTGTCATCCGCTGTCCATGGGCACACTTGGGCTACATACCACTGGAGGGCTCTGTAGCTCTCGTCCAACCGCATTTCTGCCCGGATCAGCCTGCTTAACTCGGCTGTCCACTTCTGGTTCGGCTGTTCCCCCAAAAACAGCATTTGCACTTCATACTGCGACCAGTACCTCACATTGATGGAGGGGAGAACTTTTCCCTGGTGTCGCTGCTCACGGGCTAGCGCTTCCTTCCAGAGTTCACAGCGGATAGAATCAAACCATCCTAGCAGGACCTGCTCTGATACTGGTCCTCTGTGCTGTATCTCCTTCTCTCGCAACCTCCTTCTGAATTCCTCATCCATGGTGGCTGGTATCTCTCCTCTCCTGCTATCCTGCTACCTTGGATCCAGGTGATGGTTTGGATGTGTTCACGGCAAGGAAGCACGATCCCACCATTCCCTCCATGGCTCTCAAGTAAGTCTTTCAGCGTGGCTCTCCTGCAGGCTGGTTTGGAGTGTCCCAGTAACTGGAGAGCACTGCTGCCACCAATGTAACGAGCCCCTTGCTCGCTCGATTCCACTCTCCCGACACTCCTCTGCAGCTATTGAATCAGATTGCAACGTCTGATGGTTCGGTCATCCAATGCTCCGGGATTAGAACTTCAGCTATGTCCTGTTCTAACCCAGTTGTGATAGCTCAGAACAAACACCAGGCAGGCTGTATGTAAGTTAGTTCAAACAGGAATCTCTCTTTATTGACAAAATACAGGCTTTTATACACTCGAAGTGGAGGTGCAGACCTCCTGCTCATATTTCTCTAACAATACAGCTGTAACCTAATTAACCTAATTAACATGAGCTAATTAACTAATCCCTTTAGACAGCTTAGATGACTCAGACATGACCGTTAGGCCAGACTGGCCGTCTTGTAGTTCAGAAAATCCAATCAACATTATCACAATCAACATAGACACTTCTTCACACATTAGCAGAGTTAATTAACACAAATAACAATGGGGATCTAATGACTCTTAGATCCCATAGTAAACTTATTTACAATACACATTTTAGCAAACAATAGACAGACAGGTGTTGGAATTTACATCAGCATCTCCTAACAGTATCTGTCCCAGCATTATGCATCAGTCACTATTCCAATATTCATGACAGATGGGTCCTCTGTTCTTTGCCTCGACCTTCTCAAGAACTTCAGCCCCTCTGACACACCAGGTTGAGTGCACAAACATACACTATCACAGAAATTCACTGAAACTAATACTTAGTACCCAATAATAGTACTATTTTAAAGAAAACAGGCACCAAAACAGAAAGTAAAGGCAAATTTAATATATTGCCACCCAATATGGCTGGCAACAAGGCAAGGATAAAATGGATTAACACTGGTAATAACACAATCTAGCATACAAAGTGATTAACAGTAGTGACTAAGAATATTATGACATTTGGTGTTTAGACAAGCATAAACAGGGGCAAGGTCACCTTAAGTGCAGCAGTGAGCAGTAGTACAGTTTAATACACCAAGTGCTTGAATTATATTACCAGAGTGCATTTAAAGCAGTGATGCTAGTCCTAGACCAACTGAGCATGCAGTGTCCAAAAGTAAGGAGGATGGTAGTGAAGGGTATAGGGGAACAAAAGTGGGCTTGCAGAATAATTATTACGGGAATGGTCGTTCTCTGAGATGTTCTTCTGGCAGCTATCATTGGGGCCCTTTAAGAGCATCGGTGCACTTAACCACAGTTCTCGTTAACTTGCATGCAGTATAGGTACAGTATAGTCTAAACACAGGTGCAAGGTGGATGCAGTTAAGATGCAGTAAAGGTTCAGTATAATGCTATATAGGGTTGGTGGTTGTGCAGTCTATATTTGAAATAAGGTGCCGCGTGGAGCACAGTATGGGACGGTGTGGATTGGGTACACATGGTGTTCTGCTCTCAGTGGCTCAGTCCCTATTATCAGTATCAGCAATGGGCGAATAGCCCTCTCAGCAGATGCTCACTGTCCCTTCCCAATCTCTATCTTGGATCTTTGCTGGTATGGTCTCCTGTTGGCAGGCAAGTATAAATAGAGGTGCTCTCTCTCCAACTCCCTTGGCAAGAGGAATAACTTTCTTGGGTTGTTTAATAAAAATTCATCTCTTCACTGCATAGTGCCTCCTACTGCACATGCCGACATTAGTATAAGGATTCTATTTGTCCCATTATACGGCTGCCGTCTCAAACTAGAATTCCTAGCTTCTCAGAACCCTGCATAAAAGTCCATGGGTTTGCTTGGCTTTAGCTGTCCCCCTGCTGGCTGGAAGAGAATGGTGCAGCAAAACATCAGTATCTCAGTAGAGGGAGAGAAGACTAAAAGGCAGTGATTCCTTCTCCATACTGCTTTAGCCCAGCAGCTGGCTACAGAATGATTTTGCATGGCTCTACCCACTGTCCTAAAATGAGGACTTATGCCCCGTACACACGGAAAATGTTCGATGGGAGCTTGTTGTCGGAAATTCCAACCATGTGTAGGCTCCATCGGACATTTTCCATCGGAATTTCCGACGCACAAAATTTGAGATCTGGATCTCAAATTCTCCGACAACAAAATCCGTTGTCGTA
The DNA here is from genome assembly GCF_042186555.1 of Aquarana catesbeiana. Taxonomy (NCBI): domain Eukaryota; kingdom Metazoa; phylum Chordata; class Amphibia; order Anura; family Ranidae; genus Aquarana; species Aquarana catesbeiana. The sequence goes on from NC_133325.1 coordinate 397,790,803, forward strand.
AATTCCGATCACGTGTACACAATTCCGACGCACAAATTTCCACGCATGCTCGGAATCAAGCAGAAGAGCTGCACTGGCTATTGAACATTTTTCTCGGCTCATCATACATCTTGTACGTCACCGCGTTCTTGACATTTGGAATTTCCGACAACATTTGTGTGAACGTGTGCATGCAAGACAAGTTTGAGCCAACATCTGTTGGAAAAAAACATGGATTGTGTTGTCGGAAAATCCTGCCGTGTGTACAGGGCATAAGCCTTTTATTTTGGGATGTGATGGAAAGAGACATGTTGATACCATATGTTCTTAAGATGGCTCAATCATTCATTGGGCTTTTTCTTGCCTTTAATCCCTTCTTACTATAACCTTAATGGTTGTACTTGCTTAAGTGTACTGCAAAATACTACTTATTGTGGTAATACAGGTGGTTAGGACTTTTGCTTAGTGTAGGTCAGTGTACTGTATTTTGCACTATATAGGTACCCTATTTAAAAAAGGCTAAGTGTACACAAAAGATAGCTAATCCTTTAATAGTGATCATTGTTAAATATTGCTGTCTTTATTTAAAGCTGAACTCCAGGACAACACGAATCCACAGTTTAAGTATACTGTATACAGACAAAGGGTGAAATTAACAAAAAGTGGTGCAAGCACAATGCTTGTCCCACACTTCTAAACATGAAAAATGGAGCAGATGCTGTTCCTGAGTAACAAAAAGGGCACAAGTCTCTTTGTTAATTAGGTTGAATCAGGTATTTGTTACACTGTTTACAAATAGTCACAAGTACAAAAACCTCTTGCGGTTGGAAGTGGGCCTGCACAATTTAAGTAGGCTATATTTTGATCCTGGCTTGTATGGATACACCTCATCTTGCAGCTCTCTTAAGACTGGAGGAGTCTTCACAGCTGAAACCACAAAGAAAAAGGGATGACGCTTGGATCTAGTGCATTATCCTAAAGCTATCACTTTATTATTAAAAAGTGGTAAGTATTATACTCACAAGATTACAAAGGTATCAAGCTCATCTCATAGTTCAACGTCATCTAGTCCACATGGCATCATATCACGTGGTAGGAGAAGTTACAGATCCAATAGGCTAACGTGTTTCGAAGACTAGCCTCTTCCTCAGAGCCCTTTGTTACACTGTGTCTGTGACAGGCAGTACAGAGAACATGGGAGCAGCAGCTGCATGCTTCATTCTCTTTGTCTGTCCTTACCCCCCTGCTTGGTTCAGAGTGGGAGTCTCTGCTCCTGTAGTCTAATCACTGCACGGGAGTGAGAGAGCAAGACATGTATGCTGTTTACTGACAGCTCACATCCCGTACCACAGGTCACACCTAGCGGGAATATGCAACAGTTTTCTATGTGGCGTATGAGATCCATTCATCCATCCATTTTTGGTGTATACCTGTGCTTTTTAGCCCATTTGATTTCATCTTGGGCATTTGAAACTGGTGAGTGTGGGACCATAAGTAGGTGGCAGGCTGCACCAGATTGGATTTTGTTCACAGTGGTAAATAAGAAGTTTAAAAAAGTTTATTTGAAGTTTGCACATAATGAGTTAACAAGAAAAGTGGACTGTGCACTTAATGAAATGGACGCTGTGGTTCAGTTATATATTACTTTGTAGCTTTCAAATAAGTGGGATGGAGACATTTCACATTTAGAAAACCCTTTTTGGATGATTTATGTATTTATTTATTTATGAACAGTTTTATTCTGGTGTAATGCTATGTACAGTGTATATGTATGGTCATCTAAGGGTATTTATATACAGCTGCTGCTTATTTGGGGGTTTTGTTTGTTTGGTTTTGGATTTTTATCACCATCTTTTATTCTATACATTTTTTTTTTAGTCCACTGTTTATCGCTTTTTTTGTTTGTTTTTACATTTTGTATGTATATACAAATATATATTGTATATCATGAAATAGGACTTGCTCAAATAGTAGCTCTGTGATAGGAAGGCAACATACAATGCAGTTTCTAAGGGATTACTGATCCTATGTTTATTTTTGGACATCAGAAACCCATTTCATGTCGGAAAAGGAACAATTAAACAAACTAGGTTCATATAGCAGGCCTTTTTACTAGCCTATACAACTCTCCGCACTTTCCCAAGTGTTCTCACGCAGTAAACCGCCTGTCTGATCACCTTCCCCATAGGTTTTAAAGGTTCTCTTTCACAGCCACTTCCTGTGAGGCTTTCCAACCCTTTTAACAGTCCAAGTATTCTTGCAGGTGGATTCGTGGGCTGGCCACCTTAAAGGGAGAATGGTTTGTGTTCCTAAGTAGTAATCCCTAGAGCCCAAAACAGTCAAAATTCTTATTCTGAGTGATGCATTTCTCCCATCCACTACCCTATCTGCCATTTTAGCCCAGGCTCTGTCACTATATATAGTGCACTAGCTGGCAGAATCATGAATGGTGCATACGTGTCACCAGCGTTTCTCATCTACACATGAGAAAGAGCTTTAGGGTTTGTGATTGATATGAAGGAAAAAAACTTCTTGTTTTCTCAGACCTTAAAAGGATCTGGTCTAGGTCATGGAGCCTGGATATTTTGTAATGCTTTGGGTGGGATAAAGCCTCCAGTTCAAGGTACACTTTTTACCTTTTAAGCCTAGTACACATTGACTGCCGGCATCGGTTGGTTTAATAGAAACCGGCTGACATTTGGCCCATGTGTATGGCAGCCAGTCCTTCATGACCAAAAAAGGTCTGCCAACTGGCTACTGGCCAATGGCTGAGAGCGCTGACCAGAGTGTTATGCCATGGAGGACATCCCCCTGTCAAAACACAATAGCACAGCAAGGGAGATTGCTGTACTAACATTGGATTGTTAGTATAGCGGCTCCGACCTGAGCTGACAGTTTTTTTTTTTATTCAACCCAGCGGGTTAAATGAAAAAAAAAATGAGTGGTGTGTGCAAGGCTTTAGGGCGGTTTGGGCACAGCGCGTGTGCAGTGCAGTTTACCGGCGATTTTTATGTGGGTTACCTGAGCTTTTCCATAGACTTTCTATTAGATTAGGTGTTTTTTTGTGCGCTTTCTGAAAGCGCACCAAAGATGAAGCATGCGGGACTTTTAGTGCTCTTACAGAAAACTCACCAAAAATGCACAATTTAATAGAACCCTTACTACAGTAATTTGTTTCAGCTTCCACAGGCATATTTAGCTTACTGATGATAGAGGATCTCTCGCTTTCAATCTCTTGGCTGTGATGGGTGGAAAGTTAGACTGCTGACATAACACTTAAAAGGTACCAGAGCTGCCTGCTTGTATTGGGGATGGGGAACCTGTTGGAGGGCACCCAGTTAGCCAGGAATGAATCTGAGTTTAGTTAGTGGCTTGGATGAGCAGATGTTTTGTTTTGTTTTATGCTGTGGAATTGCTATATAAAGCCCTCCTGCATTGATGCTATGTTTGTTTACTGCCTTGCTGAATAAAAGTGCAGGACAAACTTACTGGGACTGTTCCTGGGGGTCCTGTCTCGCCTCTGGTTCACTGCTGCCACTACCAGTTAAGCCTGTCCTTAGAATACTAAATACTGTCAAAACTGAACAGTAATGACTATAGACAAAAAATTTGACTGAATTTGATACAGTGGTATGCTCTTAGGAATCAAAAGGCTAACTAACTTTGCAGCTGCAGCCTATGTACACCATGGCATGTTGTCCAGAGCATTCAAAGCCAATGTTCTGAAGTTATTTTACCTGTGAGTGTTGCAAATATTTATATAATATATATATATATATATATATATATATATATATATATATATATATATATATATATATATATATATATATATATATATATGTGTATATATATATATATATATATATATATATATATATATATATATATATATATATATATATATATATATATATAAAACTATTTTTTTAAGTGCAATAAATTGCGAGAGTTGTTTTGGAGACACAACTATCACAGAGGTAATGATACAATGATGAGATAATACTCCCATTGTTTTTACATCTGGGATAAGCGTTAAGCTGACCATAGATGGATTGTTATTTGACCAGTTTAGCAGGGAACCAACGGATTTCGATGTATGGGCACTGTATTTATACACAAGTCGATCTGCCGATCAGCTTCTGTAGAACTGCCCTGTCAAGTTTTCCCCACTTCATCAGCATTGCAGTCTATCAGTCTCTCCCTCCATATCCCCCCAGTACAGATATCTATCCCCCAAAATCCCTCAAGTACATAGCATTCCCCCTAGTACAGATCTTTTCCTCCTTTCTGTACAGATCTCACTCTTTCCTTCCCCAAATCCCACCACTGCACAGCCAAGCCAAGGAAAAGCCTTCTTCAGCTCTGTCCTGGCAGGTGAACAAGCTGGCACTGTAGTATAAGTGTCACTGCAGTGGTAAAACTAAAAAAAACTAAATTGAGCACACTGCAAAAGAAACCAGATGTGCACCCTTGTTGCCCAGAGCTAACAACACCTATTTGATGAAGGAAGCTGAATGTGGTATCTTCCATTTTTTTCTGGTTTGTTGTCTATTAAAATTAATCATAGTGGGAAAAAGTCAAAGTTTCCTCTTACGATCTTGCTAAGTATGACCAGGAGTCCAAGAATTGTTAGCTTGTGTGAACATTTCTTCCCTAGGTGACATTGGGTGCAGTCCAAAGTATATTTAAATTAGAGATTTATGCAACTGATTGAAGCAGGGTACATATAGCTCTGTGAGTAACAAACACAGGATACCTGACTTATAGAGGGTTCAAGTAGCTTTTTACAATGGAATTAAGCAGAGGGTTGGGTTCCGGAACTGCATACCAGTCCAGGGGCAAGCACTTCTGAGCTGCACAAGGAAGGCTGTATTGCTGAAAACAATCTCCCTTGCTGAAAATAATCTCTCTTGCTGAAAATAATCTCTTAACCACTTCAGCCCTGGAAGAATTTACCCCCTTCTTGACCAGTGCGTTTTTTGCGATTCGGCACTGCGTCACTTTAACTGACAATTGCGCAGTCGTGCGACGTGGCTCCCAAACAAAATTGACGTCCTTTTTTTTCCACAAATAGAGCTTTCTTTTGGTGGTATTTGATCACCTCTGTGGTTTTTATTTTTTGCGCTATAAACAAAAAAATAGCGACAATTTTGAAAAAAAACGCATTATTTTTTACTTTTTGCTATAATAAATACCCCCAAAAAATATATAAAAAAACATTTTTTTTCCTCAGTTTAGGCCGATACGTATTCTTCTACATATTTTTGGTAAAAAAATGGCAATAAGCATTTATTGATTGGTTTGTGCAAATGTTATAGCGTTTACAAAATAGGGGATAGTTTTATGGCATTTTTATTAATAATTTTTTTTTTACTAGTAATGGCAGCGATCAGCGATTTTTATTGTGACTGCGACATTATAGCGGACATGTCGGACATTTTTGACACATTTTTGGGACCATTGTCATTTATACAGCAATCAGTGCTATAAAAATGCACTGATTCATGTGTAAATGACACTGGCAGTGAAGGGGTTAACCACTAGGGGACGGGGAGGGGTTAAGTCAGTACTAGTACTAACTGTAGGGGGGATGGGCTGTGTGTGACACGTCACTGATCTCTGCTCCCGATGACAGGGAGCAGAGATCAGTGACACTGTCACTAGGCAGAACGGGGAGATGCTTATTTACATCAGCATCTCCCCTTTCGTCCTCTCTGTGAGGCAATCGCTGGTATCCCCACGGTGATCGAGTTCGCGGGACCCGTGACCCAACTCACGGCGGCAAATTCAAAGTAACGTACGGGTATGTTACTTTGCACAGCCGTGCCATTCTGCTGACGTATATCTACAGGAGGCGGTCAGGAAGCAGTTAAGTGATGCTTTTCAATGTACTGTGACAGGTAATTCAGATAAACATGTCATTCTCCTGCAAAAGGGTTATTCACTGGGCCCTTTATAAGTCTGGATGGCAGGGCTTAGAACTTGGGAATGACTGGAAAGTTTGGTGCATTTGTCATTCTATTAGTCTGTTTTGTGTTGTGTCCTATCCAGGCATATTGATTGGCTCTGCTAAAGTTCTGTGAAGGCTTCAAGCTTTGCAGCCTGCAGCATCGCTGAAGCTGTTTGACACCATATGATGCTACGAATCTGCTGCTGTTATATATATATATATATATATATATATATATATATATATATATACAGTATCTCATAAAAGTGAGTACACCCCTCACATTTTATAAATATTTTATTATATCTTCATGTGACAAAACTGAAGAAATGACACTTTGCTACAATGTAAGTAGTGAGTGTACAGCTTGTATAACAGTGTAAATTAGCTGTCCCCATATAGCAGTTTAACAGGACAGGTTCCACTCAGAACAGGCCTCGCCATGGTCGACCAAATAAGTTGAGTGCACATGCTCAGCGTCATATCCAGAGGTTGTCTTTGGGAAATTGACGTATGATTTCTGCCAGCATTGCTGCAGAGGTTGAAGGGGTCAGCCTGTCAGTGCTCAGACCATAAGCCACACACTGCATCAAATTGGTCTGCATGGCTGTCATCCCAGAAGGAAGCCTTTTCTAAAGATGATGCACAGAAAGCCCGCAAACAGTTTGCTGAAGACAAGCAGACTAAGGACATGTATTACTGGAACCAAGTCCTGTGGTCTGATGAGACCATGATATACCTATTTGGTTCAGATGGTGTCAAGTGTGTGTGGCAGCAACCAGGTGAGGAGTACAAAGACAAGTGTGTCTTGCCTACAGTCAAGCATGGTGGTGGGAATGTCATGGTTTGGGGCTGCATGAGTGCTGCTGTCACTGCGGATCTACAGTTCATTGAGAGAACCATGAATGCCAACATGTACTGTGACATACTGAAGCAGAGCATGATCCCTTCCCTTCAGAGACTGGGCCGCAGGGCAGTATTCCAACGTGATAATGACCCCAAACATACCTCCAAGATGACCTCTGACTTGCTTAAGAAGCTGAGGGTAAAGATGATGGACTGGCCAAGCATGTCTCCAGACCTAAACCCTATTGAGCATCTGTGGGGCATCCTCAAATGGAAGGCAGAGGAGAGCAAGGTCTCTAACATCCACCAGCTCTGTGATGTCATAATGGAGGAGTGGAAGAGGACTCCAGTGTCAACCTGTGAAGCTCTGGTGAACTTCAAGCACTAGAGGGTTAAGGCAGTACTGGAAAATAATGGTGGCGACACAAAATATTGACAGTTTGGGACTAATTTGGACATCTTCACGTAGGGGTGTACTCACTTTTGTTGCCAGCGGTTTAGACATTAATGGCTGTGTGTTGAGTTATTTTGAGGGAACAGCAAATTTTCACTGTTATACAAGCTGTACACTCACTACTTTACATTGTAGCAAAGTGTAATTTCTTCAGTGTTGTCACATGAAAAGATATAATAAAACATTTACAAAAATTATATATATATATATATATATATCTATAGATATATATATATATATAAATATATATACTGTACTGTATATATATCTATAGATATATCTATATCTATAGATATAGATATATTGTCAAATCAAACCTAATTTTTTGGGGGAATAGTTTGGGGATGGTCCTTCCTGTTCCAATATGACTGCACCAATGCACAAAGCTAGGTCCATAAAGACATGGATGAGCGAGTTTGGGGTGGAGGAACTTGACTGGCCTGGTCTCAACCTGATAGAACACCTTTGGGATGAATTAGTGCGTAGACTGCGAATCAGGCCCTGACCTCCCAAATGCACTTCTGGAAGAATGGTCAAACATTCCCATAGACACACCCCTAAACCTTGTGGACAATCTTCCCAGAAGAGTTGAAGCTGTTATAGCTGCAAAGGGTGGGCCAACTCAATGTTGAACCCTACAGACTAAGACTGGGATGCCATCAAAGTTCATGTGTGTGTTTGTGTAAAGGCAGGTGCCCCAATAATTTTGACACTATATATATTTTTTTTTTTTATGGTAAAGAAAAGAATTACCCTCGTTAAACCTATAAAGTAATTACATTTTCGTTGCTTTGCAGCCTGAAATGAAGACAGACGCGGTTTTTATTTTACCCAGCTGTATTTACTAAGTGCACTTAATAACATTCAAGTGAAAGATATAACCCCAACAGGTCAGGAAAAATGTAAAATTTTCAAAAACAGAATCACTAAGTTGGAAAAAGGATAACCCCCTCCTAAAAATGACTTGTAAACTCAGTCAGGTGTAGCTAATCACCTTCTCAATGGCACACAAAGCCATTTGACTTTCTACTGTGATCAGCTGTGGTCATTTTGATTAGCTTAGCACTAAAAGAGCTGTCCTGGAGCATTTCAGTCCCTGGTAGTGCAACTGAAGCAAACAATCAACCATGGGTGGCATGGTAATGTCAAAAGATCTCCGGGATAAAGTTGTGGGCAGGCACAAGTCAGGAGATGGAACCAAAAAAATTCCAAAGGCTTTATTAATGCCTAATAGCAAAGTCTATTATTAAGAAGTGGAAGCAATTTGGTACAACACAGACCCTCCCTTGATCAAGACATCGCTACCAAGAGGCCTACAGCAATTCTGTAGCAGTTGCAGGAATTTATGACAAAGAGTGGTCATTGTATGCATGTGACAACAATATCACAAATTCTCCACAAATGTGGCTTGTATGAGAGGGTTGCAAGAAAAAAAGCCACTCCTCAAGAAAAGCCACATGCAGTCACAACTGAGCTTTGCCAAAACGCACCTAGAAGATTCTGAGGCATGGAAAAAGGTGCTATGGTCAGATGAGACAAAAATATTATTTAACCTCAACACCAAATGATGTCTGGCGGAAATCCAATGCAGCTCACCATCCAAATAACACCATTCCTACAGTAAAGCATGGAAGTGGTAATATCCTGTTATCAGGATGTTTCTCTGCAGCCGGGACAGGAGCACTTGCCAGGATAGAAGGAAAAATGGATGGGGCAAAATACTGTCCAATGTTTGAGGAAAATCTGCTACCCTCTGCCAGAAAGTTGTCAGTGGGAAGAAGGTTTATCTTTCAACATGACAATGATCCAAAACACACATCAAAAATGACCACCCAGTGGTTGAAGGAGTTGAAGGAGAAAAAGGTGAATGTCCTTGCATGACCTAGTCAGAGCCCAGAATTTAACCCTATTGAAAATCTGTGGAATGACTTGAAGACTGAAGTTCACAAACGGTCACCATCAAATGTAACGGAACTTGAGCAGTCCTACAAAGAAAAGCGGGCAAATATTGTTTGATTCTGTTTTTGATTTTCTTTTCCTGATGGTTTTATATCTTTTACTCTCCACAGTCCTCACTAGGATAAATAGAAAAATTCTGAGAAACTCACGCAATTTTGGACCATATGGGATTTTATGTATGTGCTTTCGCTTACATTAAAATGCCAAAGTCTAACTGTATAGTTTATGATAAAAAATATGATCACATTATAAGAATTTTATAATATCCCAATTCAAGTTGCAACCTATTCTATTAACTTGGAGTGCCACTGTCACGGTCCAGGGTCAGGCTCAGAGATCAGGATCTATAACAGTAGAGAGGCTCCGACCGACCAGCTGGATAAGAGCAGAAGCAGGTCACCCTGGTAAATGACACAGGCTCATCCAAGCACAGAGTACAAGCACTAACCAGCGTTCATCAGAGCTCCTGGGTTTTGCTGCGTGTTAGTACCTGGTATAATTCCTCAGGATCACCCCACCAGGAGGTGAGCAAGCCGGGGTCTAGTAGCTGATATAGCAGGTAGGGATCAAACAGAAGCATAGTCAGTAAACAAGCCAAAGGTCGGTAACATTTGTTCACAGGTTGGCATTAAGCAGAAGCATAGTCAAGAGACAAAGCAAAGGTCGGTGGAGTGCCACTGTCACGGTCCAGGGTCAGGCTCAGAGATCAGGATCTATAGCAGTAGAGAGTCTCCCACCGACCAGCTGTATAAGTGCAGAAGCAGGTCACCCTGGCAAATTACACATGCTCATCCAAGGACAGAGTATAAGCACTAACCAGCGTTCATCAGAGCTCCTAATGGTGGAGATGGGTTTTGCTGCGTGTTAGTACCAGGTATAATTCCTCAGGATCACCCCACCAGGAGGTGAGCAAGCCAGGGTCTAGTAGCTGATATAGCAGGTAGGGATCGAACAGAAGCATAGTCAGTAAACAAGCCAAAGGTCAGTAACATTTGTTCACGGGTTGGGATTAAGCAGAAGCATAGTCAAGAGACAAAGCAAAGGTCGGTAACAAGTGGTAGTGGAGATATGAATGACAGCAGGACTGACAAGAGCAAGATATTGGCTGGAGGGAGCACAATAATCTGGCAAACAGAAATTACAGAGACATGGCTTAAATCAGGAAGTTCATGGAAAGAGCAAAGAGTTCAAGGTTCACCAAAAAACAAGAGACAAGAAAATCCAAACAATCAGACAAGAGATGTCCAGCATCTCAGGTGGTTCAGCAAGAAGAGACATCACCAGACAAGGCAGAGGTCACAAGTTCAGACTTGGGTCCTGACAGCCACTCAAAGGATCATTGTATCCACTCTGGTTATCCATGCTAATGTGGATGCCAGCATCTAGGCTATTTATCCAGGAATCATGATAATCAGATTAATGTAATACAAAAGTGGAAAATGGCCTCAGCCTTGGCCTCTCCCAAGCCATGTCCCCTGATACATTTCAAGGCTTAGTCTCTATGACTAAGTTCCAGTGGTGGGGAATGGCTTGGGAGGAGCTGAGGCCATTTTCCTTTTTTTTCACACATGTGTCTGAAGTGTGGCGTCTCCGTATTACACTGGCTGTCATAATCCAAATTCCAGTTACCATTAAAAACTTCTGTGCCATCATTAGTAGTGTGGCACCTCTTAGGGATCATTCATACAAGTCTGCATGTTATAGCGTGTAATGCAATGTTGCAATGTATGGCACGGTTTACTTATCTTTTAAAACTCAGTTGAAGTGTTGCAAAATGACACTTTATTCAAGTCTGCACCATACCCTATTGCAACATGCTACAGTGACATGCGGTGAGGTAAGGTGTAGTATGCAAAAATGCTGACATGCTGCAATTTTATGCAGAGAACCACAATACATCTATATGGTATGAACAGGGAACATAGAAAACAATTATCTCTATTTGTGCTTGCATTAGTATACATTGATTTGAGCTAAACAATGCAGCTCGACAGACATGATGTGAATGAGCCCTAATAGTTCAAATTATTATTTGTAAATACAACAGTATCTACTATCTTTACAGCTGAACTCCAGCCAGTATTATATTTAGTATTCTAAAGATAATTGCCTTCCTCTTGCAAAATGTCATTCATTTATCCTGAAGAATTTATTATGCTACAACAGGTCCCTCATAACTCTTTATTCTGCTGTCTTCCTGTTTCTGCAACTGGCAAGTGCTATTTTCATCTTATAGAGAAATGGCTCAAAGTCACGTATATTCGGCATAGTGTTGGACCTGATGTTTAAGTCGAACAAAACGAAGCTGAACAAACGTACAAATGGGGCGCTCACGGGAAGTTCGCCGGCCGCCAAGTTCCCCATGATGCACTGCGAGAACGCAGTGTAATGATTACTGCTGATTGGCCAAAGCATGCCCCTGACCTGTATGCTTTAGCCAATCACAGCGCGATGTACTGTGAGAGCTATGATTGGCCAAAAGCAGGTTGCCTTTGGCCAATCATGGCTCGGGGGCTAAGTCTACACCCCACACTATATAAAGCTGCTTACACAGTGGCCGTATGTAGTGTGTATTAATGGAGATTAGACAGGTAGTTAGTGTATTGTGCGTTCAATCAGTTTAGTGCAGTCAATGAAGTGTATATCATATAGTGTAGTGTATATAATACAGTGTAGTGCAGTTTATATAATACAGTGCAATGCAGTGTATAACACAGTGTAGTGTAGTGTGAATAACACAGTGTGTACAACATGTCTGTGTCACCACTAAGGATGGGCTCGGGCGTGTTCGCACACTCCACGTGCAGAGCCCGCCAGGAAGTTGGCACGGCACTGTGCTAATAACAGGCAGTGAGACATTTCCTGATCTCTGCAGGCGCACATCGGGAAAATGTCTCACTGCCTGTGATTAGCGCAGTGCTGTGCTGACTTCCTGGCGGGCTCTGCACATGGAGTGTGCAAACACGCCCGAGCCCATCCTTAGTCACCACTGATTCTATATTTTTTTCATGAATTATTTTTTTTTTTTTGCAGTATCAGGTTCTGTTGCTGCATTATTAGTACTCCCCCCTTCTTTGTCACAGGTGTTATTACTTCTGCGTCAGCACAGCAGTTGTATGCTTTTTTTTTTTGACGGCGGCGCAGCACTAAGAATAATTAGGGAATAATTGCTGCCCCCCCTTTTGCGTCACAGGTGTTCCTCTTTCTGCTTCAGCAGTGGTTCCCCTTTTCTTTTTTTTCTTTTTTTTTAGGCTTTTTGATTTTCTTTTTCCAGCAGCAGCAGCAGCAAAAAAAATAAAAAAATCTCCATAATTGCTGTTTCTTTTTCTGATTCGTAGGTGGTCTTCCTTCTGCATCACCACTGTTTTTTTTTTTTTTTTGGCTTTCTTATTTTTTTTTACATTTATTTTATTTTAGTTTTTTTTGCAGCAGCAGTAAAAGAAAAATCCTTCATAATTGCTGCACCCTTAATTTCTTTATTAAAAAAAAACTATAATAAAATGGTATGCACCAAGCATAAAAGTATTACACCCAAGCACCATATTTCCATTACACACTCTAAAATATAAAGTTATAAAATTCCCCACCAAAAAATAAAAAATAATAATAAAATGGTTTATAGTGCACCAAGCACAAAAGTATTGCACCATATTTCCATCCCACACTCTATAATAAAAAGTTATAAAAATCCCCCCAAAAAATCCTCATCACGTTTGAAAGGCCAACAGAGAGAGGCAGACACTCACAGGCCACTAAAAGAGGGCAAGCAGCCTCTGTGTTAACAGTGAAAGTGGTGGTCATGGACATGGTGCATCCTCTGCAGGCAGAGCAGGCCTCCCCTTTTTTCCGGTGCTGGCCGTGTTATTGAGCCACAACATGCAGAAGAGGCCCAATTTTTCTGCACCTGTTTGATAGGTGCATGTCATTTCATTTTTTTTTTCAAATTTTTAACAGTAGGGCCCATTCCTGCACCCAGCAAGAGTAACTGTGAGGGGTTACAGTGTTCAGGCACCACTAGAGATGGGCGAATGGTTTGGGGCGAGCATAAGTTTGGCCTGAACATACAGGTACTCGCCCCACACCTGAACTTTCTGGGCACTTAGTGGGATGTTCACCGGCTGAGCGCACAGTCAATAGGTTGTTAAGGCATCCCCACTGAAAGCTAAATTTTAAAAAATTATTGTAAAAAAAAATAAATTTAAATTTAAAACAATTGGGGGAAAAATGGCGTAGGGGGACCCTTTGGGTCTGGTATGGATTTTAACCACTTCCCTAACAGCGCATTGTAAAATGACACCAGTAGGAGCACTCCCTCCCTCCTGCAGCCCATCAGAGTACCCGAGTACCTGTTTCCATCCTATTAGACTACCCGAGTACCTACAGTGCCTTGCAAAAGTATTCACCCCCCTTGGCTTTTTACCTATTTTGTTACATTACAGCCTTTAGTTCATTGTTTTTTTTAATCTGAATTATATGTGATGGATCAGAACACAATAGTCTAAGTTGGTGAAGTAAAATTAGAAAAATAAATACATAAAACAATTTTTTTGAAATAAAAAACTGATAATTGGCATGTGCGTATGTATTCACTCCCTTTGTTATGAAGCCCATAAAAAGCTCTGGTGCCACCAATTACCTTGAGAAGTCACATAATTAGTGAAATGATGTCCACCTGTGTGCAGTCTAAGTGTCACATGATCTGTCATTACATATAAACACCTTTTTGAAAGGGCCCAGAGGCTGCAACGCCTAAGCAAGAGGCACCACTAACCAAACACTGCCACGAAGACCATGGAACTCTCCAAACAAGTACGGGACAACCAAATGGAAAGAACATGGCACAACAGCAAACCTGCCAAGAGATGGCCGCACACCAAAACTCAAGGACCGGGCAAGGAGGGCATTAATCAGAGAGGCAGCACAGAGACCTAAGGTAACCCTGGAGGAACTGCAAAGTTCCACAGCAGAGACTGGAGTATCTGTACATAGGACTACAATAAGCTGTATGCTCCATAGAGTTGGGCTTTATGGCAGAGTGGCCAGAAGAAAGCCATTACTTTCAGCAAAAAACAAAATGGCACATTTTGAGTTTGTGAAAAAACGCATGTGGGAGACTCCCAAAATGTATGGAGGAAGGTGCTCTGGTCTGTTGAGACTAAAATTGAACTTTTTGGCCACAGTGAAACATGGTGGTGGCAGCATCATGCTGTGGGGATGTTTTTCAGAAGTCAGGGACTGGGAAACTGGTCAGATTTGAGGGAAAGATGGATGGTGCTAAATACAGGGATATTCTTGAGCAAAACCTGTACCACTCTGTGTGTGATTTGACTAGGACGGAGGTTCACCTTCCATCAGGACAATGACCCCAAACACACTGCTAAAGCGGTGGTTTAAGGGGTAACATGTAAATGTGTTGGAATGGCCTAGTCAAAGCCCAGACCTCAATCCAAAAGAAAATCTGTGGTCAGACTTAAAGATTGCTGTTCACAAGCGCAAATCATCCAACTTGAAGAAGCTGTAGCAGTTTTGCAAGGAGGAATGGGCAAAAATCCCAGTGGTAAGAACTGGCTCATAGAGACTTATCCAAAGTGACTTGGAGCTGTGATAGCCGCAAAAGGTGTCCCCATGTTGATGGGGACAAGGGCCTCTTGCAGATAACCCTGGGCTGTGGTTGTCGGGGGTCTGCAGATGGGGGGATTATCAGAATCTGAAAGCCTCCTTTAACAGGGGGACCCCAGATCCTGGCCCCCCCTATGCGAATGGGTATCAGGTACATCGTACCCCTACCCATTCACCAAAAAAGTGTCAAAAAGTAATAACCACAGGAAACAGTTTTTGACAAACTATTGATTAAAAAAAAAAAAAAATAATGTCCCTCAATGTAATCCATTGTCAATCACGCCACTCGCAGAAATTGAAAAAAACAAAACTCAAAAACACTGTCATCTCTTGGGAGGCCTCCGGCCATCTGCCTCCTCTCTGCTTTGACAGCTGTTATACAGGCAAGGGGAGGGGCCACCCGGCTGCGTCACCCAGTGGCACCGCCCCTTCTGACCTCACGTGATGCCCTACTGAATAGAGTGTCTTTAAACAAAGCTACCCTCCATACTCACATAACTTTATTCCCAAAAGA
Source organism: Aquarana catesbeiana (assembly GCF_042186555.1). NCBI lineage: Eukaryota > Metazoa > Chordata > Amphibia > Anura > Ranidae > Aquarana > Aquarana catesbeiana. The sequence continues at coordinate 397,806,127 of NC_133325.1, forward strand.
GGACATGGATGGTTCAGACTGTGTTAATGAATGTTCTATCTCTTTACTAAAAGTAGATCTTAAGATCTTCACAAAAGTTTTAGCCAACTGTCTCCTTTCATTCATACCCTCGCTGGTCCACAATGACCCAGTGCAATTTATTCAAAATAGGGAGGCTAGATATGATACATACAGGGTATAGCTTGCTTGCGCCATATACTGATGACGGTTTATTTTTTGTAATGTGCCCTGAAATAACTATTCCCAATCACTTACAGGAACTGCATGTGTATGTGAGTATTTCTAATTGCAAAATTAATGTGGTTTTGGCAAGATATGTCCCCACTCCCAGAATCTGTCATGGCAGACCTCATCTCTACCGCCTGATGTGAAATCTTACCCCTTGATAGGAACTACCCTGTCTGTCTTGGCCAAGGCAAGATGTCTAGCAGCTTCTCATCACTCTTTTACCCTTATGTCTGCAATGATTTGAGCCCAGGAATTCATCCTTGGTTTGCTGGATGCAAAGTTCAAGGCCTTTCTCCTGACTAACCAGTTCAGGATTCATCATTTTTTGCATGAGGGACATTGGAATTCAATTCCTGAGATCCAAGATATGCTTTCTCCTCCACTGGAATACTGGTGAAGTATGCAAATAGAACATTTTCTAAATACTGTACTATCCAATTGTGCAGAGAGTACCATTGGATCAATACTGCCTGAACACTTCCTTACTATGTCTTACAGTTGATTTCCTATTCTCTGATCCACAAACTTCCTGAGGAATATGTCCCCATCTTTCCGCAGAAGCAGAAGTGGGAGCATGACCTGGATAGGACCTTGATAAGCAAACAGAGGAACTGTGTCCTTTTCTTTGTTCACCGATCCTCCATCTCCAGCAGATATCAAGAGACAGATTATAAACTGTTGGCGCATTGGTACAAGACTCCCACTCTCCTCCATAAAATTCTCTCTTTGGTTTTACCTTTTTTTGTGTGTTTGCATTGCCAGCAGAAAACCTGCTTCTTGCTAAACATTTTTTGGTGATGCCCCCTCATACGTCCTTTTTGGGACTATGTCTGGAGGTTGATCTATAAACTTACTAATATAAATTATCTGTGTAGGCTTGCTCAAAAACTTTATTTCATATTATTCCACTCTCGAGGCGCAGATACAAGAGATTCCTCTTGATTCACTTACTTAATGGCACTAAGGTTTACATCCCGCAATTGGCCAATGGAACGCAGTGGTAAAGAAGATCACCGCCATGGAACACCTAACCGTGACTCTGAAATGTAAAGATGAACAGTTCCATAAAATGTGGTATTATTGGCATTATTTCCAGTACCCAAGGGAATATGCCACATATCTAACTAACCTGATCACACAGGCAACATCTCACATGAGGTCACATTCCATTTTCTGTTCCCAAATGTGTAATGCCCTCATGAATATGCTTTCAGTCTTGTGTATGGACTCCATTCTCTCAACCCCCCCCCCCATTATCCTACTCCCTTCCTCTTTCTTTTTCTCCCTCTTTACTTTACCTTCTTTTCTCCATTTCTCTCTCTCCTCTCTCTCGACCTCCATTGCCTTTCCTGGCTTCTCTTCGCTTATTCTTCTTCTTAGTTTTGAGTCATTCTGGACCTCCTAAAAAAATTTTTGTTTGAAAAATAAGACCTTTCGGAGGGGCAGGAGGCGGAGCCTAGCGGAGCAGACATGCATTGTTAGAGCTCCACACCGCTGAGGAGAGAAGAGAAGGACAAAGCGGAGCCTGCAGGCTCAAAAGGTATCCATTTAAACCTTTTTGGCCCAGGGAACAAACTGTGAAAGTTTGGGCAGGAAATATGGTACTGGGAGGAAACCGTGGCAGAAATAAAAATCACCTCACAAAGAGCTCACAGGCACTCACTGCAGCTGAAGCAGCTCCAGTCACCTCACAAGATACAGCATCAGGGCGCTCTCACAGACAGAAAATGTCACAGCAAGACTCTCCATTTGAGTCAGATACAGAACAAATCCTCTCACAAACTTCTCCACAAGCCTCCTCAGTATCCCCAGTAATATTATTACAATTTGAAAAGATGCTTCATAAGGCTTTAAAACAAACCTCAGACCACATAACAAAAAGCCTAACCAAAGAAATAAGAGATCTGGGAAACCGCACCGCAGCTTTAGAAATAAAAATGGATGAAATTGAAATTACAACCCAAGAAAATATAACAGAATTGGAACAATTAAAAAAAGAGAATTTAATACTTCAAACTAAGCTTGAAGATTACGAAAATAGAGCCAGACGTTCAAACTTACGCATAAGGGGAATACCTGAAACTGTGACAGACCTGCAATCTACTATTACTGCTCTATTACAAGAACTAAAGCCAGATATCCCTATTGAACGTTTAGAACTGGACAGAGTACACAGAGCCCTCACAGCCAAAAAGAAAGATGGACCCCCACGTGATATAATCACAAAATTTCATTATTACAGAACGAAAGAACAAATACTAATTGCTGCAAGAGAAAAAAAGGAACTTAATTTTCAAGGACACAATTATCAAATTTTTGCTGACCTATCCCAACTTACTATTACTAAAAGACGATCCATGAAACCCCAACTAATGGAACTGCAACGCCACAACATTATGTATCAATGGGGCTTCCCCTTTTCAGTCAGATTTAACTACCAAGGTACAATTTACAGAAGCAGATCAGCAGATGAACTACAACAAACCCTTTTAAAATTAAATCTGACAGAACCCACAAGCAGCAACACCCCCACACGCAGAAGAATGGCATCATCTTCACCTTCAGGCAGCACCCAGAAAATTTCAGAACAAAATGGGAATCATCATTCTCACAAAAGAGGCCGTTATGCCACATCATCCATGGACCAAGAAGATTCAATGGACTGACATCCTAATTCCTGATATCTCTTCATTTATTATACTAAGAGAGGGTTCTCTATAAAAAACCTATATTTATAACTGAATGTAACTGCATTCTGATAGTCACACACTGTGTGGGATCATGTTACATTCCAGTTATATTTCTTATTACTTCTGATTCATATAGCCTTAGAATATATAAGTGAAATAAGGAAATTCTTGTTCAGTTATATATTATCAGGTAATAACAATAGATTTATTACTTTTTAGGACAAATATGTTCAATAATCCAGAAGTAATGGAAGCTTTTTCTTTCTTTTCTTAAAACAAATATATTATTACCCAACTAGTTCCTAGAATTATGTTTTTGTTTATTCTAATCTGAAGCAATACAACCTCAATTTTATGAGTTAACATATCTAAACAGTTACGTATGAATAAAATATGTAATTGTTTACTCTAAAAGGGTTAAAATCCCAAAATAATTCAAACTATCTTCATCAATACCAAAGTTATTAACAGTACCTTTCTAACTGAATTATTTAGCCTAGGGCAAGACTAACCATATACAACCACCCTGGAATAAATAATTTCAACAAAAACTATATTCTGCACTCCAATTAATGAAACATCATTTTGATGTCTTTTGACATAGCACTTCTCTCCTGTAAGCGGAAGATCCGTGTACCCCCATTAGCCCTCCTCATTCTCCCAACCATATTATGTGGGAGTGTGACGAAGGCACTTATTCCCCTGAGAGAGATATTTATTCTCTTTCACGGGTAAATTGTGATTACTTGCAAAAAATAATTTATACAATGTATCATCTAATCTCGTATGTTTTTTGTTTACTCTTTACTCCAGAATTCACTGGTTTCTTTTCTATCTATTCATCTCTTCAGTCCACACAGGTTGATCTGCGCAGTCAGCTCTGCATAACAAAAAGTAAGTCAAAACTATTTGATCTATTGCCATGGCACCACTGAATATACTTTCCCTGAATGTTCAGGGAATAAATGTCCCTCAAAAAAGGACCAAAGCCTTCCGTACTTTCCATAACAAGAAGGCTCACATAGTATGCCTCCAAGAAACACACTTCACCAAAGATTCTACTCCAAAATATATTTCTCCTTTTTATCAACAAATTTACACGGCTTCTGCCTGTACCAAGCAAAGGGGAACTCTAATTGCATTTCACCGATCCACACCATTCACCTTATCATCAGAAATTAAAGACCCAGAAGGTAGATACCTGATACTCATGGGTTATATAATGGATACAGCAATCACGGTGATTTCTTACTATGCTCCTAACAAACAACCTACACCATTCCTCTCACATATATTACAAGTGATTAATACACACAAAATAGGAACAGTGATAATGTGTGGGGATTCGAACCAGGTCCTCCTCCCATTTCTAGATAAATCACCTTTTACACCATCCAAAATAACCTCTAGATTACCTTTTTCTCAACTTCTTTCCAAATACAATCTGGTAGATTCATGGAGAGAAAGTAACCCAATGAAAAAGAAATTCACTTATTTCTCGCACCCTCATCAAACCTTCACCAGAATAGATCATATTTTTCTAACAATAGGAATGATACCAGAAATGATTGCATCAGATATAATTCCGATTCCGTGGTCTGACCATAATGCAGTATACACTACTATAGCCTCAGCCATACCAAAAGCGCATGACCCAACGTGGTACTTACCGGACATAATGCTCAAACACCCACTACATCAGATGGCCATTGAACAAGCTTTAAAGGAATGCATATCAATTAATAATACAACAGACATCTCCCCAATAACACTGTGGGAAGCTCATAAGCCTGTCTTGCGTGGTACAATACAAAGACAAATGGCACTATTTAAACGGGAACGCAAAAATCTAGCAAAAAAACTAGAACTCAATTTTAATGCAGCCTACATATCATTTCAAGATAATCCATCTCAGAGTACAAAATCTCATCTGGAAAAATCTAGATTGGAATACGATCTATTTCTCACTGAGTCAGTTGATAAATCCCTCAAACGCTCCAAACACAATTTCTACATGAATACAAACAAACCAGGTATATATTTGGCTCGGGCATTAAATTCAACTAACAAATCTTTCAAACCAATACGTTTGAAATTATCAAAAAATGTTTACACTTGTAATCCAGTTAAAATAGTCCATAAATTTCACTCACATCTCGCAACTTTATACAAGACAAACAATGAATTTAATCCTACAGAGGCTGAATCCTTCTTCTCAAAAATAACCTTACCTGAGTTATCTCAAAATCAAAAAAGCAGTTTGGATGAGCCTATAACTATAGATGAAGTTGCTAACGCCATAAAAGACCTAAAACTTAACAAAAGACCAGGCCCAGACAGCTACTCGGCTTTATACTATAAAACATTCTCAGAAATACTCTCTCCCATTCTCACTGAAACTTTTAACAAACTTCTAGATGGACATTCTTTTCGGCAAGAAACACTAATGGCAATTGTTTGTATGATCCCAAAACCCCTTTCTGATGATACTTCCTGTGTGAATTATCGGCCTATCTCTCTGTTAAACCTCGATATTAAATTATTAGCAAAAATAATAGCAAAACGCCTCAATAGCATTATAGGAAAATTAATACATAGAGATCAAGTAGGCTTCATGCCAAATAGACAGGCAGGTGATAATATACGCAGGGCAGTGTTATTGGCACATATTGCTAAAAAACGGAAAATCCCTTTATGTTTTCTATCTCTCGATATTAAGAGGGCATTTGACACAGTATCCTGGCAATATATGCAATATTCATTACAAAAATGGGGTTTTGGACCCCACTTTTTAACATGGATCAAAGCATTATATAATAAACCCAAAGCCTATATAAAATATGCTGGATACAAATCTGAAGCCTTTAATATCGAAAGAGGTACCCGACAGGGTTGCCCATTATCTCCCTTATTATTTGCCCTTATACTCGAACCCATGGCTCAATACATCAGAACAAACCAAACTATAACTGGCATTGAAGTAGGAGGTATTACACACAAATTATGTATATTTGCAGACGATATATTACTTTTTCTATCATCACCACAGGTCTCTGGTCCTAACTTAATACCAGCTCTTGATGGGTTTGCAGCCCTATCCGGCCTTATGATTAATCCTAAGAAATGCCTAGTGCTTAATATTTCACTCACAAACATGGAATTGATCCCGGCTAGGGCTGCACTCCCATTCACATGGGCAGAAAAATCAATCCCATATCTTGGAATTCATTTAACAGCATCTCATTCTGACTTATTCTCAACCAATTATCCTCCTGTATTAAGACAGATCACAAATCTAATAAAACAATGGTTGCAACTTCCTTTATCCTGGATAGGGAAGATTAATGCAATCAAAATGACTATTCTACCCAAATTGCTTTATCTATTCAGAGTCCTCCCTATTCCAATTCCTTCCTATTTTTTGAGAATAGTACAAAAAAGAGCAACTTCGTTTATATGGGGCTCTTCTAAACCACGTATACCTATACACACACTACATCTTCCCAAAAATAAAGGAGACCTGGGATACCCTAATTTTACTAACTACTACAGAGCAGCACATTTGGCCAGTCTGTCCAAATACCATGCAAAACAGGAAATCCCATTATGGGTATTTATAGAGGCTTCAGAAAATGACCCTCTATTAATATCAAATTTATTATGGCTTGATCCTAAAGACCGCTTTAAAATTCATAATCCCATAACTAAGCACTTCTTATCTCTCTGGGATAAACTAAAAACCAAATATCAGTTACAATCTCCACACAATCCTCTCCTTTCTTTTATCAGAAATCCGGCCTTTTATCCGGCATGGATCTACCCAAATTCTTTTAAAGCTTGGACAACATCAGGCATTCAGACACTAAATGACTTCATAGCATCTAAATCATTCCTTTCATTCCCATCGCTTAGAGAAAAATATGATCTACCAAACTCTGAGATATTTAGATATCTCCAAATCAAAAATTTCTATACACCATTCCTAAAGGGGGATACACCATTATCCCAATTATCCATTTTTGAATCAATCTGTACAAAAGATCCATTTGCTAAAGGTACAATTTCATCACTTTATAATCAATTATATGGAGTAACAAATCTTAATAGACCCTCTTACGTTCAGAGGTGGGAGGAGGACCTGGGACGAACTTTAGAAGACACGGACTGGTCTAACATATGGCTCACATCTAAGTCATCTTCACCCAACATCTTAGCACTGGAGACAAATTATAAAGTCCTAACTCGCTGGTACCTTGTACCCGCTAGAGTGGCAAAATATTCACCTAATACCTCAGTTCTTTGTTTTCGAGGATGCCCAGAAATAGGCACATATTTACACATATGGTGGACATGCCCAGTAATCCAAACCTTCTGGAAGGAAGTCTTCGTGATTGCATCTAAAATATTTTAAAAAATAATACAACCAGATCCATATTTAACTTTACTTAATCTAAAACCGGAATGGTTAACACTCTCTCAATTCAAACTTATGATCCAACTAATAACGGCTGCAAAACAAACAGTGGCCAAGGCATGGAAATCTCCTACATTGGTACTAGCAGAAACAATTCACAGAATGAATAATACAATGTCCCATGCTAAGATGGTAGCCATCGATCAAAATCAAATTCCAAAATTTGAAAAACTTTGGCATCCTTGGATAAAACAACAGTTCCTGTCAAACTTCAATGACTCTGTCCTGTTGCCATGGTAACAGATTAAATGACTTACAGAAACACCCATTCTAAGGCTTCAAAGAGAACTAAAAAGAATAATAAACTGACGAGCGGGACAACCTTGTGGACCATACCTCTACCTTTCAACCCTTTTTCTTCTTTCTCTTTCCTTTTCTCCAACTTACGATTAAAGCTCATTATCAGAATTTATTTGACCTATATACACTCTACTTGCAAACAATATGTATAGTAGGTATAAATCATTTAAATACCTACAAAAGTAACTAAGGAAATGATATATATCTTTAATTTAGGTTTACGTGAACCCAATGTTTAATATTTGAAATTTCATGATATTTACCTATATAAACCCTACTGTAAAACAATGAGCTTACTTTATAGATCCTTGTAAACTTACTTTATGTATCTTTATAACATTGTATACTCAATAAACTTCTTTTGACAAGGAAAAATAAGACCTTTCAGCTTAGCAACACCTCATGGTTTTCTGCCTACAGTTGGAGTATACAGGGTCAGGAAATGTATCTACCTCTTATCCATAAGGAAACATTGTATCTTACTATGATATTATTACTCAGATGTACTCCTTGTGTATTTAAACCCTTATGGACTCCACTATGATATGTTTTTTTTGTATCTGATGTTACATTCCTGTTAACTGTTCTGTATGCTTTGCTAAAGGATAAAATAACACTTATAAATATTAAAAAAGGGAAGGAAGTGTGATTATGTCAAGCTTCCTTCTGTAGGGCTGGTATCACTGGCACAGCACATGGACGCAAACCACTCACATCCATTTATTGGCAGCGGTGTATTGAATAATATTTTATAAATTATTAAAAACATCAAAAGATCACATATATATATATATATATATATATATATATATATATATATATATATATATATATATTGTTATGGTTATAGTCAAATTTATTTTACATTATGACCCCAAATTCCTCCCAGACCCATCCACCCACGCATACACGTCTGACAGGAAATTGACCACAACATTTCACATTAATTCATTATTTAAAGTAGTGCTTGGTTTACCCTCAGATATGACATATAGCTTGCACATATACTTTCATCTCTGCACACAAGAACAGCGCATTGTTCTAACACAGAGAATGACATCACAGGGAATAATACCAGACATTTTACATCTATGGTGGTACTATACCCTGACATTTACTGCAAAAAAAAAAAGAAACAGTTAATTGACATGTGTGGATCTTGCTATTTCTGTATTGTTGTGCCTCATATTTTTTTGTAATGCTGTGCCATTTTAAAAGATTTTATATGTTCACATAACAAAATATTTAGTGCATCACGCACTGATTTTGGCAACTAACGAAAATAAATTTTGATGCCAACAATGACTATTATATGAAAACGTCAGAAATTAACTAAATGAAAGCCTAATTCATGGCATATTACACACATACATAAAGGTTTCAGTGCATAAATGACAAATTTGTAATAGAAGACATGATTGGAACATCTGCTTCCAAAAGCTAGCTGCTTCTAACAGGTTCCAAGTAATGTCCTGTAAGTAATAATATAGGCTGGCTGCACAGAAACATACTTGATTAGCTTGGAACAGCGGTTTCCAAACTGCAGCCCACAGGCCAGATGCGGCCCTATGCTTGTTTTTATCTGGCCGTTGGTGCACTGTTCCTTTCACTGATAGAAGGCACTATTGCTCCCACTGACATCAATGATGGGACACTATTCCTCCATTGACATCAGCGATGGGGCAGTATTCCTTCCACTAATACCAACAATGGGGCAATATTTCTCCACCTTATTTACTCCCACTGGCCACCAAACCTGAAACATTTTCTAATCCTATGGACCACAGTCCGGCCCCCTTAAAGTCTGAAGGACAGTAAACTAGGCTTTTGTTTAGAAGGTCTGGAGACGCTTGGTTTAGAGCATGTGCTAAGAATCCCCCCAAATAAAACCTTTTTTATTTTCACTAAACACTGAATAAGAAAATGATTTGACTCAGCATTTGAATTATTTATCTGACTTTCATGATTACTGAAGGGATTTAATGATTTAACAAATAATTCCTTTTGTTACTTTTTTTTTGTTTTTGTTGTTGTGTGGAATACATTTTTTTTTATACTTTTCCTATAAAACTATAGGTCCTATGGGATTTGAAAATTATTTTAACATTTTTTGTAGTATGTTAATTATTTTATTTGCCATCTGTGTATCATGGGGGGGATTCACCTTCACTTCTTGTCCCATAGCTAAAACAGGAAGTGAGAGGAAATCTCTCCAAAGTGAGGGTTTTTAATGGTGCTATTCATGCTGTGAATTTACCTGCACTTAAGTGCAGCCAGTTTAGCTGCATTGAGAGGAAAACAAATTCTTTGAATCCAGGATCTGATTAGACACTATGAATGCAACTAAATGCATGTAAACGAGGCTAAAAGCAGGAACATCTATATTCAGGAAAAGTGTTCCTTGATCAACAATCTACTGCTTTTTACTTTAAACAACATATTGTATATACAAGCCTGCTTTGGAGGGTTACATTTTCTCGGTAATTATTCACCAAACTACATTCTGGGGGTTATTTACTAAAGGCAAATCCACTTTGCGCACTTGGAAGTTCAGTCGCTGTAGATCTGAGGGGGACATGCAAGGAAAATATAAAAAAGCATTTTAGCTTGCACATGATTAGATGATAAAATCAGCAGAGCTTCCCCTTATTTCCCATTTTTCCAGCCATCATTTTTTTTTTTTTTTTTAAATGATGATTATTATTATTATTTTTCCCTACACACACTTTTTTTTCTATCTCTGCAAGGACAGGGAGACATATAATGTATCTTTCTCATCCATTCACAGAGACAGAGAACACAGGGGCGGGCTTCACAGTGACTGATCACTGTGATAGACAATCAGAGGCTATCACGGCGATCAGGTGACCCAGAATCAGATGTTCCAGGTCCTGTACATTAGAACGGGACCCAGGGCTCTAGGTGAGACCCTGGTCACTGAGCTGGGAGCGCGCCATGCAGCACGCTCCCAGCACAAAGGGAGGTATGTAACTATGCGGCTCCTGGGCTCCATCTTAACTATTTCTTCATGGTGCAGCAGTGAGCACATTTTGGATCTAATGATAACCAGTTAAAATTAAGTAATAGATTTGTACCACTGCAAAAATTCAGGAATGAAACTTTAATTTAAAAAGCTGGTATCCCTGTAAAAAAAGTGTACTATATGTAGAATTAATATGATAAATTGGTATAAGTGTACTTATTTTACAGCGTTTACAACTGGCAAACATTATCAGGCATATGAATCTCTAATATCTCAGGCAGACTGCAGGGACACTGCGGGTATATTTGAGGGACCATATTTCTAATATCAAGAAAGATTTGTGAGCTTGTCATTGCATTTTGCTATTCAACATAATAGGGAATAAAGTTTATGGCTAATTATAGATTTTGTTGTAACAAAAAGTGTGAGATATCTAAATATGAATGTGGATCCATGAAATTAAACATGTACCTCTGATGAGGTATATACAAACATACAGGTGTATCTCATAAAATGAGAATATCATCAAAAATTTAATTTATTTCAGTAAATCAATTCAAAAAGTGAAACTCATATAATATATAGATGCGTTACACACAGAATGATATATTTCAACCTTTATTTCGTTTAATTTTGATGATTATGGCTTACAGGTAGTGAAAACAGCAAAATTCAATAGCTCAGAAAATTTGAATATTATTATTATTATTATTCACAATTTTATATAGCGCCAACAGTTTACACAGTGCTTTACAATGTAGAGGGGGGACAGCACAATTACAGTACAGTTCAATACAGAAGGGACAGGAGGGCCCTGCTCGTAGAGCTTACATTTTAAAGGGAGGGGGTAATTTTGCATTTCATTTGGAAATCAAGGTCCCAGAGTCTGGAGGAAGAGTAGAGAGGCACAGAATCCAAGTTGCATGAGGTCCAGTGTGAAGTTTCCACAGTCAGTGATGATTTGGGGAGCCATGTCATCTGCTGGTGTTGGTCCGCTGTGTTTTATCAAGTCCAAAGTCAGCGCAGTCCTCTACCAGGAAATTCTAGAGCACTTCATGCTGACCTCTACTGACCAGCTTTATGGAAATGCTTATTTAATTATCCAGCAGGACTTGACACCTGTCCACACTGCCAAAAGTACCAATGCCTGATTTAATGATCATTGTATCACTGTGCTTGATTGGCCAGCAAACTTGCCTGACCTAAACCCAATAGAGAATCTGTGGGGTATTGTCAAAATGAAGATGAGAGACACCAGATCTAACAATGCAGATGAGCTAAACGCCACTATCAAAAAAACCTGGGCCTCCATAACACCTCAGCAGTGCCACAGGCTGATCGCCTCCATTCCACGCCACATTGATGCAGTAATTCATGCAAAAGGAGCCCCGACCAAGTATTGAGTACTGTACATGGACATACTTTTAAGTAAATCAACATTTCTGTATTAAAAATCCTTATTTTTTTATTGGTCTTATGTAATATTAACATTTTTTGAGATACTGAATTTTGGGTTTTCACTAGCTGTAAGCCATAATCATCAGATTTAAAAGAAAGAAATGCTTAAAATATATTACTCTGTGTGTAATGCATCTATATAAAATATATGAGTTTCACTTTTTGAATTGAATTACTGAAATAAATACATTTTTTGATGATATTCTAATTTTATGAGATGTACCTGTATACCCCCAATATGGAATGGGACATTCATTGTTTAACCAGTTGCCGACCGCCGCAAGACGATGTACATCGGCAGAATGGCACGGGCAGGCATAAGGACTTACCTGTACGTCCTTGCCTGCCCGCGGGCGGGGGGTCCGATTGGACCCCCCCGGTGGCTGCGGAAGTCGGATTCTTGACAGGGGCGATCAAAGGTGAGGGGGAGGCCACTCATTCGTGGCTCCCCCCTCGCGATCGCTCCTGGCGAATGAAATGCTTCCTTGGCTTCTGTATAGTAAACAGAAGCGGAGGAAGTGATGTCATCGCTCCTCAGCTCGGTATTTTCCGTTCCGGCGCCAAGGAGAGAAGACATCCGAGTGAGTGCACAAACACTACACACACAGTAGAACATGCCAGGCATACTGTGCACCCCCCATCACCCCCTGATCACCCCCCAATCACCCCCCCTGTCACACTGACACCAAGCAGTTTTTTTTTCTGATTACTGCATTGGTGTCAGTTTGTGACAGTTAGTGTGGTAGGGCAGTTAGTGTTAGCCCCCTTTAGGTCTAGGATACCCCCCTAACCCCCCAATAACGTTTTAACCCCTTAATCACCCCCCGTCGCCAGTGTCACTAAGCGATCGTTTTTCTGATCGCTGTATTAGTGTCACTGGTGATGCTAGTTAGGGAGATAAATATTTAGGTTCGCCATCAGCGTTTTATAGCGTCAGGGACCCCCCATATACTATCTAATAAATGTTTTAACCCCCTGATTGCCCCCTAGTTAACCCTTTCACCAGTGATCACCGTATAACTGTTACGGGTGACGCTGGTTAGTTAGTTTATTTTTTATAGTGTCAGGGCACCTGCCATTTATTACTGAATAAAGGTTTAGCCCCCGATCGCCCGGTGGTGATATAACTTAGGTTTTAGGGTCAGATAGGGTCTGCGTCGCCCCAGGCAGCGTCAGGTTAGCGCCAGTACCGCTAACACCCACGCACGCACCATACACCTCCCTTAGTGGTATAGTATCTGAACAGATCAATATCTGATCAGATCTATACTAGCGTCCCCGTCAGTTTAGGGTTACCAAAAACGCAGTGTTAGCGGGATCAGCCCAGATACCTGCTAGCACCTGCGTTTTGCCCCTCCGCCCGGCCCAGCCCAGCCCACCCAAGTGCAGTATCAATCGATCACTGTCACTTACAAAACACTAAACGCATAACTGCAGCGTTCGCAGAGTCAGGCCTGATCCCTGCGATCGCTAACAGTTTTTTTGGTAGAGTTTTGGTGAACTGGCAAGCACCAGCGGCCTAGTACACCCCGGTCGTAGTCAAACCAGCACTGCAGTAACACTTGGTGACGTGGCGAGTCCCATAAGTGTGGTTCAAGCTGGTGAGGTGGCAAGCACAAGTAGTGTCCCGCTGCCACCAAGAAGAAGAAAAACACAGGCCCGTCGTGCCCATAGTGCCCTTCCTGCTGCATTTGCCAATCCTAATTGGGAACCCACCACTTCTGCAGCACCCGTACTTCCCCCATTCACATCCCCAACCAAATGAAGTCGGCTGCATGAGAGGCATTTTCTTTATGTCCTCCCGAGTACCCCTACCCAACGAACCCCCCCAAAAAAGATGCCGTGTCTGCAGCAAGCGTGGATATAGGCGTGACACTCGCTATTATTGTCCCTCCTGTCCTGACAATCCTGGTCTTTGCATTGGTGAATGTTTTGAACGCTACCATACACTAGTTGAGTATTAGCGTAGGGTACAGCACTGCACAGACTAGGCACACTTTCACAGGGTCTCCCAAGATGCCATTGCATTTTGAGAGACCCGAACCTGGAACCGGTTACAGTTACAAAAGTTACAGTTACAAAAAAAGTGTAAAAAAAAAAAACACAAAAAAATATTTATATAAAAAAAAAAATAGTTGTCGTTTTATTGTTTTCTCTCTCTCGCTATTCTCTCTCTATTCTTCTGCTCTTTTTTTACTGCATTCTATTCTGCAATGTTTTATTGTTATTATGTTTTATCATGTTTGCTTTTCAAGTATGCAATTTTTTATACTTTACCGTTTACTGTGTTTTATTGTTAACCATTTTTTTGTCTTCAGGTACGCCATTCAGATGCAGCGCGGATTTATTTATCTTGACAGCAACAGCGTTTGCTCCCACGATATATAAAGCCGTGACTCCAGCGGAGGTGATATATGCCGAAGCATGGGGGCAGCAGAGGAGCAATTTGCTCCTAACTTTTGCGGGAGGATGCCCCCATGCTTCGGCATATAAAAACGGTGCATGTATGCCCATCATTAGAAGTGGGTGGATGAAGGGAGGTATTCTAATGGTGGGCATCCCCACTGATCAATCTCTTTTTTTCGTTCAGCCCACAGGCTGCATGAAAAAAAAAAGATTACAATATATGCCCAACAAGGACCAGCAACGTACTGGTATGTTGCTGGACTTTGAGTGGTTATACCAGAATGATGCCTGCAGGTTTAGGAATCATCTTGGTATCATTCTTTTCAGCCAGCGGTCGGCTTTTATGTAAAAGCAATCCTAGCGGCTAATTAGCCTCTAGACTGCTTTTACAAGCAGTGGGAGGGAATGCCCCCCCTACACCTTCTTCCATGTTTTTCTCTGGCTCTCCTGTCCCAACAGGGAACCTGAGAATGCAGCCGGTGATTCAGCCAGCTGACCATAGAGCTGATCAGAAACCAGAGTCCAAACATCTCTATGGCCTAAGAAACCGGAAGCTACGAGCATTTCATGACTTAGATTTCGCTGGATGTAAACAGCGCCATTGGGAAATTGGGAAAGCATTTTATCACACCGCACTTGGTGTGATCATATGCTTTGAGGGCAGAGGAGAGATCTGAGGGTCTAATAGACCCCAATTTTTTCAAAAAAAGAGTACCTGTCACTACCTATTGCTATCATAGGGGATATTTACATTCCCTGAGATAACAATAAAAAATAATTAAAAAAAAAAATGAAAGGAACAGTTTAAAAATAAGATAAAAAAGCAAAAAAAAATAAAGAAAGAAAAAAAAAAAAAAAAAAAGCATCCCTGCCCCCCCCCCCCTGCTCTCGCACAAAGGTGAACACAAGCGTTGGTCTGGCGTCAAATGTAAACAGCAATTGCACCATGCATGTGAGGAATCACCACGAAGGTCAGATCGAGGGCATAATTTTAGCAGTAGACCTCCTCTGTAAATCTAAAGCTTTTAAAAATGTATTTAGTTTGTCGCCACTGCACGTTTGTGCGCAATTTTAAAGCATGTCATGTTTGGTATCCATGTACTCGGCCTAAGATCATCTTTTTTATTTCATCAAACATTTGGGCAATATAGTGTGTTTTAGTGCATTAAAATTGAAAAAAGTGTTTTTTCCCCAAAAAATTCGTTTGAAAAATCGCTGCGCAAATACTGTGTGAAAAAAAAATGAAACACCCACCATTTTAATCTGTAGGGCATTTGCTTTAAAAAAATATATAATGTTTGGGGGTTCAAAGTAATTTTCTTGCAAAAAAATTTTTTTTCATGTAAACAAAAGGTGTCAGAAAGGGCTTTGTCTTCAAGTGGTTAGAAGAGTGGGTGATGTGTGACATAAGCTTCTAAATATTGTGCATAAAATGCCAGGACAGTTCAAAACTCCCCCAAATTACCCCATTTTGGAAAGTAGACACCCCAAGCTATTTGTTGAGAGGCATGTCGAGTCCATGGAATATTTTATATTGTGACACAAGTTGTGGGAAAAAGACACATTTTTTTTTTTTTTTTTTTGCACAAAGTTGTCACTAAATGATATATTGCTCAAACATGCCATGGGAATATGTGACATTACACCCCAACATACATTCTGTTGCTTCTCCTGAGTATGGGGATACCACATGTGTGGGACTTTTTGGGAGCCTAGCCGCGTACAGGACCCCGAAAACCAAGCACCGCCTTCAGGCTTTCTAAGGACGTAAATTTTTTATTTCACTCTCCACTGCCTATCACAGTTTCGGAGGCCATGGAATGCCCAGGTGGCACAAACTCCCCCCCCCCAAATGACACCCCAAGCTATTTGCTGAGAGGTATAGTAAGTATTTTGCAGACCTCACTTCTACTTTCCAAAATGGGGTCATTTGGTGGGGTTTGTGCCATCTGGGCATTCCTTGGCCTCCGAACTGTGATAGGCAGTGAAGAGTGAAATCAAAAATTTTCACCCTTAGAAATCCTGAAGGCGGTGATTGGTTTTCGGGGTCCCGTACGCGGCTAGGCTCCCAAAAAGTCCCACACATGTGGTATCCCCGTACTCAGGAGAAGCAGCTAAATGTATTTTGGGGTGCAATTCCACATATGCCCATGGCCTGTGTGAGCAATATATCATTTAGTGACAACTTTGTGCAAAAAAAAAAAAAAATAACAAAAAGTAGAAAATATCATTTTTTTTCAAAATTTTCGGTCTTTTTCCGTTTATAGCGCAAAAAATAAAAATGGCAGAGGTGATCAAATACCATCAAAAGAAAGCTCTATTTGTGGGAAGAAAAGGACACAAATTTAGTTTGGGTACAGCATTGCATGACCGCGCAATTAGCAGTTAAACTGACACAGTGCCAAATTGTAAAAAGTGCTCTGGTCAGGAAGGGGGTAAATCCTTCCGGGGCTGAAGTGGTTAATAAATAATATCAGAACAGTATTGCTTGTGCATGGATGGTTTTGTTATATAGTTTATATTTATCATGCAATGCTATATTAGAAGCTAGGAGTTATACATGTTGATCCTTGCTTACATGCATGTGGAATACATATGGTATTGTGCCTTTTTGTACATTCTCTTGTCTTGTAATAGAGCCAGGCCTGGTGGCTTTTATGTGCTGTTTTTATGTATTATTTTGCCTTACTCTCAAACACTTTTATATTGTTTTAATAAAGCTCAAAATGATACATAAACTAATTTGAGCTCCTCTCCTTCCTATGCACTTTGCACTCTTCTCCACTAGAGTGCTGGCACTGCTCTGCCCCCTGATTAAACATGCATAACCTAACACAGCATAAAATATGATTTATAATGTTATGTACATGCATGGGTAAAGAACAAAAGCAAAAATGACTTACCAAAGCAATGTTAAATAACTCTGCTTACTCAGCTTACCTTTTCCTTTCAGTGCTATCCAGGCAATATAGAAATTCATTTTGTGACAGCTCTATATTCCTCTGGGGGCTGGAACAGATAGCAGAAAAGGACTTACTGGCCTCCATAGAAGATGGACAGAAAAGGCCAAAATTCACATGCATGAAGATTTAAAGAATGTTTAACCACCAGGCACTTTCCACCCTTCCTGCCCAGGCCAATTTTCAGCTTTCAGCTCTGTCACTTTTTAAATGACAATTGTGCGGTCATGCTACACTGTACCTAAACACAATTTTTATTGTTTTGTTCCCACAAATAGAGCTTTCTTTTGGTGCTATTTGATTACCTCTGCATTTTTTTGCTAAATAAATAAAAAAAAGACCTCAAATTTTGAAAACAAAAAAGTTTTTCTTTGTTGAGATCTGATGGGCACTGATAGGTGGCACTGATGGACACTGATAGGTGGCACTGATAGGCATCACTGATGGCACTGGCACTGGCAGACATTGCTGATGGGTACTGATTGGCATAATGTCTGGGCACTGATTGGCATAATGTCTGGGCACTGACTGGCATCCCTGGTGGTCTAGGGTGGCATACCTGGTGGCTATCCATTATCAGCATCCCTGTTGGTCCTGGTGACATCCCTGGTGGTCCTGGGTGGGCATCCGTGGGGGGAGCTGCACTGATAATCAATCAGCGCAGACCCCCTCTGTCAGGAGAGCAGCTGATCGGCTCTCCTCTACTCGCGTCTGCCAGACGTGATTGAGGAAAGAACGATAAACTGCTTTTCCTGTTTACACTGTGATCAGCTGTGATTGGACACTACTGATCACGTGGTAAAGAGCCTCCATCAGATGCTCTTTACCGAGATTGGTGTTGCAGCATGTAAGACTGACATCATATGACGTCCAGTCAGTCTACCTGAACCCCCGCCCGGCCGTCATTTTGCTATAGGCCAGGCGGGAAGTGGTTAAATAGAGCCCACAACTTAAAAATGTTGAGCGTACTCTCATGAAAAGGTTAGCATAGTAAATGAGTTAAGTGTTAACTGTGTTTTAGCTCTAGTTGGTGCTACCATTAGGTGATGTCTAAACTCTTCCATGGTGGTCAGATTTACTGACACACGCTAACCACTCTCATACAAGCAAAGTACACTGTGCTCTTAGGAGCTGCCTGTTGGCTGTTAACTTCTTTGCCTTCTGCTTGGAACTACAAAATATTTTTAAATGAAGTAGTGTGTGACCCTTAAAGGAAACCTGTATTAAGAGAAACACAGAAGCTGCCAATGATGACATCTTAAAAATGCTAGGTTCCTGAGTGTCTGTGGCTGCAATACTTTGAGACACTGACCCAAAACAAGCATTTCGATCAGGAAAATCAGCGTAAAGCCTAAAACTCCAAATCTGCACATATACTCTAAGTCAAAATATGACTTAGAATAGAAAGAGTTGATTTAGAAAGTGCTGAAGCAAGCTATAGAACGTTCATTTTAAGAAGAGTTAGCAAAGACAACCTTCAAACTTCCACAGTAGAAATGTATTTTATGATCCTTTTAGTTTGATTACCACTTCATTAGCCTTTGGTTGCTAGCTCTGTAAATCATTTAATAATACTGCTATTAATTCCACCACCTTACCAATTCTTTTTAAATGAACCCCAAAATGTTTGGGCTGCCAGGAATTGGAAATGTTTTTGGCTTGGCCTCTGTGAAACTAAACAAATGCTGTGACATTTAATAGACAAAATGTATATCATAAAGGAATTAATGGTAAAACAAGAATAGTTTCCAGTTCCCCCAGTATTAAATTAACTTATTCTGTAAGGGCTTATGGAGTGGCAAAATGTACCTTAGTACCAAAGTCTTCACAAATGTAAAGCCCCTGTTTTACTGTCTGCAATCAGCTCCAGCTTCTTCCTACATTCCTAAAGCAAAAACTTTTCTGTTTGGAACAGAAACTGGCCCACAGGGATCACAAGACAGTTGCATTGTCCAACCACATCTGTCTGTTCACTAATGTCTGAAGCCAGCTCAAGGGAGTACAGTGTAAAAATCTTTTTCTTTTTTGAGTAGCTGCTTTTTTGGTTAATCCCTTTTCTTTGAAAAGTACTGCTTTCTTCTTTTTTCTTTTTTAATTATCTCCTTCAGCCTCTTTCAGCCACTTCCTGTCTACATGCACTCCAGTTTTGGCTGCACATCATTATACATATAAACAAATGTGAAAAAATAAATATCACCCCTTCACAACTATTTACAACATTACAGTGCCTTGAAAAAGTATTCACACCCCTTGAAATTTTCCACAATTTGTCATGTTACAACCAAAACGTAAATGTATTTTATTAGGATTTTTTGTGATAGACCAACACAAAGTGACACATAATTGTGAAGTGGAAGGAAAATGATAAATGGTTTTTACCATTCTTTTTACAAATAAATATGTGAAAAGTGTGGCGTGCATTTGTATTCAGCCCCCCTGAGTCAATACTTTGTAGAATCACCTTTTACTGCAATTATAACTGCAAGTCCTTTTGGGGATGTCACTACCAGCTTTGCACATCTAGAGAGTGACTTTTTTTGCAAAATAGCTCAAGCTCTGTCAAATTTGGATGGAGAGTGTCTGTGAACAGCAATTTTCATGTCTTGCCACAGATTCTCAACTGGATTTAAGTCTGGACTCTAATGCCCCGTACACACGGTTGGATTTTCCGATGGAAAATGTCCGATCGGAGCGTGTTGTCGGAAATTCCGACCATGTGTGGGCTCCATCGGACATTTTCCATCGGATTTTCCGACACACAAAGTTGGAGAGCAGGAGATAAAATTTTCCGACAACAAAATCCGTTGTCGGAAATTCCGATCGTGTGTACACAAATCCGACGGACAAAGTGCCATGCATGCTCAGAATAAATAAAGAGATGAAAGCTATTGGCCACTGCCCCGTTTATAGTCCCGACGTACATGTTTTACGTCACCGCGTTTAAAACGATCAGATTTTCCGACAACTTTGTGTGACCGTGTGTATGCAAGACAAGTTTGAGCCAACATCCGTCGGAAAAAATCCTAGGATTTTGTTGTCGGAATGTCCGAACAAAGTCCGACCGTGTGTACGGGGCATTACACATGAATATGTTTTGATCTAAACCATTCCATTGTAACTCTGGCTGTGTGTTTAGGGTCGTTCTACTGTAAAGTGAGCCTCTGCCCCAGTCTCAAGTCTTTTGCAGACTCTAACATTTCTTCTAAAATTACCCTGTATTTGACTTCATCCATATTCCCATCAACTCTTACCGCCTTCCCTGTCTCTGCTAAAGAAAAGCATCCCCACTACATATTAAAACAAGACACAAAAACCTAGATTCTGTGTAGGCAGTGCTACATAACCAGCAATAGCTTGCTGTCAATCAAAACCTGTGAGCAGAGATCGGAGGGTGGGCCAGGCTGTGTGTCTGAATAGATGCAAACAGGCTAGCTCGGGATCAAGCATGCAGTGACCTCATGGGAAGAAGCTTCCTATAGGTGCACTCGTGAGAGAGAGGAGCCAGAAGAGCCAGCAGGGGATCCGAGAAGTGGAATATCTGTGCAAAATCATTGCACAGAACAGGTAAGTATAACATGTTTGTTTTTTAAAAAAAAAATTGAAGCTTTACAATCACTTATGACAAAAAATATATTTTATTCCCAAACCCCAATAAAATACATTCACATAATAATGTGCACTGTAACTGGTGCACCACAGGTTAACAGCTTTCACTATCTCTACCACACCAGAGGGGACAATATGAATGGAGAGCACACTGAATAATCATCTGACTATTTGATCCTACACTAGGAAGGTGACGTAGCCATCATCCATCTATGGCCATTCCCATTCTCAAGAAGCCAATCTAATGATCAACTTCCCAAGTACGAGTTTGTTGAAAAATTTTCCCTCAATCAGTGCTGCAGCCATTCAGCTAATCAGAGTATTCTGACAGTGGAGGAGTCCCCAATGTTAGAATACAATAACACTGCGGGGAGAATTCTTCCATCAACCTCTCTTGTGTGGTTGGGGGAATCTGTTCAGTTTTTTTTTTTCAATCAACACGCTGGCTGATCAAAAAAAATGGATCCATGTATGGCCATCCAGGAAATTTAAAAAAACAGCATGGGATTCAACTTACCAGCAACAATGCGAAACTAAAATAACAGATGGACCTGAGGCTTTAATATTTTACTACCTATAATCAGGATAAAATCTCTAGTTAAATAAAAGGTTCCCCAAATATATTCTTACCAACTGCTGCTAATAACATGCAATCTGAATGATGTGATCTGCATCACTTTCCTTTTACCCAAAGTATACTGAAGTAGGCAATGATACGCTTGTATATGAACATGTGTTAATCACCTGTGCTGGC
This sequence comes from Aquarana catesbeiana, assembly GCF_042186555.1. Taxonomy (NCBI): domain Eukaryota; kingdom Metazoa; phylum Chordata; class Amphibia; order Anura; family Ranidae; genus Aquarana; species Aquarana catesbeiana. The sequence goes on from NC_133325.1 coordinate 397,827,986, forward strand.
ACAGAGAAGCAGAACTCTTACAGGAAGTACGTTGTGCTAGAAATACCAGAGCTATTTTTGAAGGTGCTTGCTTCTGGGCTTTTTATACTCCCCCTTACTTCAATTGAATCATTTACTCAAAACAAGCATTTGCATATAAATGTCCCAGCACTAAGTAGGAAAGGCCCTGGAACATGTATCTTCAAAACAATTCAATAATGGCAGCTTTCCTATCTTTCCTATATTAAACGGTTCCTTTTGAAAGATAGCACATTTATAGAATAAATAAAAAAGAGCACCCTGACCTTGGTCTCCCTGTAACATATATGTGCATTATTTTCAATAAATACTACCTGTTAAAAAAAAGAATACCCAAATACCTGACAATATTTTTTTCAGCCATACAGAATACACACGTTTTATGTTATAATGGTTTTGGCTACTGTTACCTGAAATATTAGAAAACTGCCATCAGAAAACAGCCTACAATATACAGAACCAAAGATGTCTTTGAAATAAATGATAAAAGCAGTCCAACAAATGTCATATATAATCTCTCAAAAATGTAATTTTCCTTACTGTCTGACTCTCTTGTCATTAGGACAACATATAAATCTCCACTATCTAACCAGAGACTATGAGTTCAATGTTTTTTATGTAAGTGGCAGTGAAATTGGGTTTGAAAAATGAATCACTGATGAGAACTCCTGCTGAACCTGTATTGTTTGTTATTTTGTGACTGGGATCTGGCAAGGTCTAATCCAGCACTTCAAAGCTAACGGCTATTACTTTGTATACAGAATGTCATTATGGAGTGGCGTGAGTGATAAGACCAGTAAGGGACGGCAAGTTCTGAATACACTGGGAAAAATGGTATTTTGTCGGTAAAACTTTGATCTCTTTAGAATTTGGTGAAAGCAAGAGTGACTTAAGAAATAATAGTTCATAAAAAAAAATTTCACATCATTCCTGTGACTCATTTTGACAATGAATTGTCTGTCCAATTTTGTGGAAAACGCAAGTCCATTTCTGGAAAGAAACTCTGTATGGTCATATGAAAACTACATAAAAAAAATCAAACTGGTCATACACAAAGAACTCTGATTGTTCAAAAGCAAATGATTTGATCCTAAGAAACTCTCATGTTTACTTAAATGATTCCCTCCTCATGGCAGGTGATTCCCCTATTAGGGTCTATTAAATAGCACAGATAAAGGTGAAAATATCTCTCAACTTCCTGTCCCTTAGTTAGTGAGATTCAGAGATGGATCACTTACAAGGTAACCTAGGCAGGAGTCTAGGGCACTATGGATGTACAGGGGGTCCATCTACACCGTTCATGTTCCTGCAGTAAACCAGGACGATAGAGCAGTTGGTTAAATTTGTGTAACTGTCTGTCATTTCACGAGGGAGGATGCACTTGTAGGCAGGTGGTGTCCGATAGAACAGACCATGCCGATATTGGCAATAGAGATGGGGCAGCTTCTCTGCCATTATTTTAGCCTTATTTCTGGGGTGCAAAGCTGCTACATTGTTGGGCCTTACATCATATCTAAACTCAAAAACAAAACATTTAATATATTGCAGTTTACCAAGCTCTGGTGGCTACATTTGTTTTAATTTTTTAGGCTTTTTTCTCTTTATTTTTACCTGGCCATTCATTCTATCTATGGAGGAACAACACAGCTACCTTGGGTCAACAAAATGTTCAACCTATGGAGAGGGTAAAGTTAAATTAACTAGTAGATGGGATTCAGGGTGTGGTGGTCCATGGAAAACCAAAGTGTTTAGCTGCAAAAGGGTTGGTTGCAGACCAGGGAGGCAGGAGAGCTCCTATAGTGTCATGAATGGCTAAAATATAAATAATACCTCAAAATGGTTTCTTCAAGAAACTAAAAATTAAAAAGGTAGTGACTTACATCTGCAGAGGTTGCTGTGACCCATAGGAGAAATACACGCAAAGTTCCATGAGCGCAGGTGGAGAATACTCTGTTCTCATGCAAGATAAGATAGGTCACTTGTGATGCCATAGGGGTACCAGTCTTGGATCCTCTGCAGGGTTCTCTGATGGGTGTTCGATAAGGTGATGTCAAAAAAGCCCATCAGTGATCCGATCAACAGAGGTGTCCTTTATCATGTCGTGTTTAAAATAGGATCAAGGTCATTGTCTGTATTAGGACCTGGGCCTTTAAGGCTGAGCAAAACCCACTTGAGACAAACTTTACCTGGAAACAACAGTGATTGGCCAGCTCTTTGCTGCCCATGTTTAAAGCACCTGTTACACACACCACCAGCTATGATAGCAGATGATACCTGGTGTGCTCATGCCCGACCCAGCTTGCTCCATGGGTTATCATGTATGACCTGGCTTGTTTTGACCCTGCTGTCTTCACTGTGTTTTTTTTTGTTTTGGACTCTACTCATCTACTCATGTGTGACCCAGCTCATCTGGACTACACTTCTGCCTGACCCTCCTGTGTTATCAAACTCTCTGTTACTTCTTGACCTGCTCGAACCTGCTCCATCCTTACACCAGTTATTTCTGCCCTGCTGACATCTGCAGTGCTGCACCACAAGTACGAGCCAGCCTGCTCTGCCTACAGTCCTGCCCGTGGCATGTGCTAGATGCGGTAGATAGTTAAAGTGTAAGTCAAGGCAAAAAATATGCAGTATATCTCTGCAATACATGCCTATTTGTTTATGGTAATCTCTTTAAAGACTCTGCAAGTACAGAAAACCTTTTGCCTTTTTTTAATGGATTGAGTGGTATAAGTTCTACATAGTTTTCAATTGCCCAACTATTCAAACCCTCTTACTATTTCATTGCTACAACATAAGGACTAATCATTCCATAGTGCCAAGTTAAGAAATATGAGGGCTAATTATTCTCCTTTAGAGAACACAAGATGCATGCATAGGACAAAGTACTGCTCTGAAGTTGCACAAGTGACCTAATGCATAGATAATCATCATGTATAAATTGTAATCAGTTGTTTGCAACTGGGGCCAAGGAGAAAAAAAATAATAGTGGTATCCAAAGTCTCACCTGAACATAAGCCTATAGTTAGAAGAGAACAAAAGCAAACTATAAGCTTCAGTAACAAATATGCGAAAGGACATTCTGCTTGTGTGTTTATTTTTGTTTTTGGATGCAGAACTTGGAGAGAAATGTTTGGACATGTTTTTAGGAAATGAAGTTTGCCTGTGACGTAACTCCCTACTCCTGTGCAATTAGTGTCTCAGCTAACCCTTACTTTCAACGTATTAAAGTTTATTGTTTTTAATGCAGTGTAACACAAGCAGGCAGAAATTACTATTTATTTTTTTCATACAAGAAAATGTAAAATGTCATAAATACAGTAAAATGCATGCATTAAAATAGATGTGCATCAAATTACAAAAAGGTATCATGTGTGCAATAACGCGTGTAAAAATGTGCTAATCCACCCTAAATGATTTGCTGGGAATTTAATGTTTTACCTGGTATTGTAGGTGCATAAACTGTAGTATAGTCTTGTACTATGTTAGCCATTGATTTTTGTTGAAAGTTTGTAGTTTAAGGCATATGTTAAGGCAAAAAAAAAAAAAAAAAAACATTTAGTACAGCTCTGAAAACACATGCATATTTCCTCATGCTGTACCCCTTTAAAAACACTGCAAATACAGAAAAATAACTGTTGTTGTGCCAAAAATATAGTATATTTCTACTTCCTTTTTAACATGACACACATCTGAATTCCAAAGAATGTGGTGTCAGCTCTGCAAAAATTCATTGAAAATTAATTAATGGATTGCAAAAAACATAGATGTCTCCTCATCCCTGCCCCCCAAACTCTATAGCCCCTAGTGATAGTAGGCCCTACCAGATTTCTGGCAAAATAAACAAGTATTTTTTGCAACTATTGAACAGTTATAGCAGTGTTTCCCAAACTGTGTGCCCCGACACACTAGTGTGCCGGGGCACATTTGCGGATGTGCTGCGGGGAGCTTGGGAGCCGTCATTGTAACCACCAGCTGCTGTTGCATTCTGGGAGTTGAAGTCCACGCTCAAGCACAGAGAAAACTACAACTACCAGTAGACTTGTGCACAACAGAAAATGTAGTTTAGTTTTGTTTTGTTTTCATTCGTAAAATACATCATTTCGTTCTGTTATATTCGTTATGTTACGTTAATACGTTTTCGGATAATTCATTATTTATGTAGTGTCGATATTCCTTATACTGAATCTCGAATCATGTGGAATTAATTCGTTATATGCGCTATAATTTTGTTCGTATTCGTTGAAATTCGATATTTATGTATGTATAAATATATTCATGATAATGATTCGTTGTTTGGAAAGTCGTTTGTTTATTGAATCTTTTAACACACATAATGACAATATCTCTTCTCCTCTGCTCAAATACAATACAACATCCTTCTCACTCAGTTCTCAGAAATGCACTTTGCCAGTAATCCAACCTCCAGCACAAAATTAATCACCTGATTGGGCTGTAAGATTTACTTTGAGTTGACTTTTTGTTTCATTAGATCTTTAGCGAATTACCAAATCATGTCGAATTAATTTGTTATATCCGCTAAATTTCTTTCGTATTAGTTAAAATTCGTAATTTTTTTATTCGGACATTCGGATGCATCCGGATGTCTGAAAGAAGCAAAATTCGGCCGAATTTCAATTCTTTACGAAACTAATTGCAAAAGCCTAACTACCAGACCGGAGTCTTGGAGGCAAGGCACGCAAGGAAATCGGGACACATGACTGACTCGGGCTGTGGGGCTGGGCGCTGGCAGCAACTTTACCCCAGGACCAGGAGCCCACCCCCCTAGGAGGCCATAGCATGCAAGGACCTGCTGACCAGAGCTGTCAGAGACCTTCACACCTGCAGCTGACCCCCCACCTCCTCATACACTCAATTTGCTCTGCTCCCGTGGATCAGGCTGCATTGGGTGGACATGGGTGAGGCTGCATTTATGGGCACAGGTGAGGCTGCATTTATGGACACTGGTGAGGCTGCATTTATGGACACTGGTGAGGCTGCATTTATGGACATTGATCAGGCTGCATTTATGGGGACTGATGAGGCTGCATTGCTGGGCACTGGTGAGGCTGCATTGCTGGGCACTGGTGAGGCTGCATTGCTGGGCACTGGTGAGGCTGAATTTATGGGCACAGGTGAGGCTGCATTTATGGGCACAGGTGAGGCTGCATTTATGGGCACTGGTGAGGCTGCATTTATGGACACTGGTGAGGCTGCATTTATGGACACTGGGTACTGTCCAATATCTCAGGTAGCTCAGCGAGGAAAGTAATTGCCAGACACGGCAGAGGTCCAAGGTTCAAATCCAGGCCCTGACAGCAAGGTTTCTTCCTTAGACAATACGCAATTCATATAACGTATAGACAATTTGCAATATGCCTAAAGAAGAATGTGTGTTGAAAGCTTGTATCTTTCATAACTTAAAGCTGACCTCTAGGCTGATATAAAAGACATGGAATAGTGCGGTTGTGTTTACTAAAGTAATATTGAAGTTTACAGTTTTATTGCTATTGAAATAACATACATTCTTTGCTGCTCTTTCTTGTGCTTTCTCCTACTTTCCATACAATATAAGCTTGTCCCCTGGCCGATCCTTAGGGTGGCTCCTTTTCCCTTGCAGGGTCCCATTGAGCCACCTGTACATGCCTGTTAGCACTAAGAACTAGTCTCCTTGAGTTCGCTAAAAAATATAGCCCTGGCAACAAGCCATCCACCTTCTGCCCTCCTCTGTTCTCTCTGTGAGTGACTGATAGCAGATGGACCCTGGGCACTAATGCGCTGTACATGTGAAGACCTTAGGACACTCACTCGGAAATTTACATTAGTCATTCTGCAGACCTGGTGATGGTGGGTGGCAGAGTATGTAATGATTGGGCACATATACATTAGATCAAATATGTATATATTGTAGTTTTTCACTCGTTGCATAGAATGCATTTAAATTTAAAAAAAAAAAAAAAAGTTGAGTGTTTAATATTGCTTTATTTTTTGCAAACAGTATTAGTACTTAAATTCAACTTGCTATCAGTCTCTTGCAGCTCAGAGTGGGAGAGAAGGATAGAGCCTAAGGATCCAATCAGCTCATGTGCTGACAGGGAGCGTTCTGACAGAGGGAGAAAGCAGACAATTAGAGATATAAGCCCATTACTATGCTGATTCTCCTTGTCATGTCTAATGCCCCGTACACACGGTCGGATTTTCCGATGGACAATGTCCGATCGGAGCATGTTGTCGGAAATTCCGACCGTGTGTGGGCTCCATTGGACATTTTCCATCGGATTTTCCGACACACAAAGTTGGACAGCAGGAGATAAAATTTTCCGACAACAAAATCCGATCGCGTCAATTCCGACCGTGTGTGGCCTGTTCCAACGCACAAAGTGCCACGCATGCTCAGAAGAAATTCCGACACGGGACAGCTCGTTCTGGTAAACTTAGCGTTCGCAATGGATACAGCACTTTCGTCACGCTGCAATGTTCAAAATGGTTTACTACAGCGCACTCTCTTCTTCTTTATAATGTGACAAGAATTAAGTAGTTTTGATGCTCATATTCACACACACTTCTCACAAACTTCTTTCGTTACTATTTATCGGGATTCCCTCAATATATTTTGATTTCTCACATCTGACAACATATTTTTTTTTTTTTTGACTTTAATGTAGATTCTTTTTTTGTGTTTCTCTTTTTTAATTTTGTTTTTTGGTGATTTTGATTTGTACTCCCGAAAATGTTTGTGTGTTTTTTGTGACAAGTTCCCACAACACCATTGATATGTTGTTCTATTTAATCTGTAGGAGATTGTTTGGTGTTGTTGTCCCTTGTTAATTTCACATTGTACTTTAGAAATGTACCTGAATCGTCACCAACAAACTGTCCTTTTTGGATGAAAACACACACAGGAGAGTAGAATTTACCTAAAAAAATTTTATTAAGGGGTCACAACTATAAACAAAGAGGGAGGCAACGTTGGAGAAACTGCAGAAGTGGGTGAAGCCTTGGACCCCCAGGGCAGACATCAATTATTTAAAAGCAAAATTGGTGGCCTGAGGAGTCCATATCTAAGGGAGGGCAGTCTGGTCCAGAAGTCCCAGAGATCCGGAAAGCAGCAGATGATATCTGTGTCCCCAGGCTGTGGTCATACGAGAGACTGCATCTTCTGTCAGACCAGACTGAACCCAGGGTCATCACTCTTTGGTCTTCCTTCCACGCTTCCTTCCAGCCTTTGGCTGTGGTGGTGGAGTTGTGGCAGCAGGAGGAGGAGGAGGATCGTCGATCTCAATGACATCCGTCTTGTGTGTCAGTTCCCCACTCTCCCCCTTACGTAGGACTTTATAAATCAGGTCCTCAGAGATCTTGCGTTGGCGCTCCTGCATGCCCTGCAATTTGGTGGCAGCCATGCAGGCAAAGGCCTCTTCAGGACTGGGGAAGGCTCTGAGGGATGCCGAAGCCTCCTGGATCAGCCTGTATGCTGAATCCTGCACAGGACTGGGAGTCATCTTCCTGGCTCGTTTATGTGGCAGGCGGAGGGGGGGAACCTGAGACTCAGTCAGGCTGCGACTTGTCCCAGGCTTCTCTTGGCTGCCACTTAGCCCCGCCTTCTCCTGGCTGACACTAATCCCCGCCTCCTCCTGGCTGACACTAATCCCTGCCTCCTCCTGACTGCCACATTCCACAGCCTCCTCCTGGCTGAGGTCTTCCTGTGTATGAAAAAGGGACATAGTTTTAGTATTTTTTACATCAATCACACACAATTTTCACCTCCTGACTGTTGCAAATTGAATGTTAACAAATATAACAGACTATCATTCTGAGCCCAGCATTTTGCATTCTTGTCCCAGTTTTGGGTGCCCACTACTGTCTATTGATATGTAAAACACTTTTTTTAATCAGCAATTAATGATCAATAATAACATCTAGTAAACATCATTTATTTATTGCCCAGAAATCTGTAGAAGAATGCTATACCTGACTCCAGCTGGGCTCCTAAACTTCTTCCTGGCTGGAAGGCCCAGGTTGGACATCGGAAGCCTCAGCTGGGGTGGAAGGAAGAGTGGAAGGAAGAGTAGAGAGTGATTCCCTGACTTCAGTGTGGTCTGACAGAAATAGCAGTCTCTCGTAGTACCACAGCCTGGGGACATAAACGTCATCTGCTGCAGCTCCGGACCTCTGGGAATCTGTGACCTTCTTGCGCTCCCTAAGATATGTGCTCCTCAGGCCACCAATTTTTGCTTTTAAATAGGGGATGGTTGCTGTGGGGACCACCGGCTTCACCAACTCCAGCAGTTTCTCCAGCGCTGCCTGCCTCTTCTGTTTGTGATTATAGTGGGGGTGTCTCACTTGCCACAGACAGGGCAGCTCCCTGTACTTGTCAATGAACAGGGGCAGGAAATTGTGGTCGTTGAACCCATCCATTTTCTCTGCAAGACACAACACAAGACAAACCCTAATGTCAGGCCAAACTCCCCTAATCTTGTTACAATATAGGCTTCCATTTCGAAGCAGTATAGGCCCAAATTTAGATCCTACCTTCGCTAGCACGATCAGCGTCTCCGATGCTCCTTCCTCCGCTCACAGATCGTACGTAAGACGTGCGCGTTACGATTTATACACACTGCGCATGCGTATAACTCCGCCCGCCCCTGACGTTCTTTCTATTCTATTCCCCGCCCCTTTTCGTTCGGCGCAGTGGAGGAAGAGCACATGGCGGATAGACAGCAGGATCGTGCTAATTACAGCAACGAGGAGGAGGAGGAAAGGCCGGAGCCTGAAACGTCCCGATCCAGAAGGAGATTAAAGGACTCAAATATGTCCTTTGGGGAGATGTTGGAGATGGTGGACATCCTGAAGAAGGCCGACTATGATGGAAAGTATGGGCCTTACCCCAACCACAATGTCCGAAAGGCCAAGATCATGGCGAAAGTGGTCAGGAGTCTGCACCGGAAATTCGGGGTACGACGATCGAAAGATCAGCTCAGGAAGCGGTGGTCGGACCTCAAATTACGAGAACATGAGCAGTACAGAAAGATCCGGAGAGTGCTGCAAAAAAGTAAGTAGTTGTGCTGTGTTCCTATTTTTTTTGTGTTTATTACGTTCGTGCTGCTCCATGTGCTTTTAGGAACTGTTGTACAGTTTAAAATGTCAACTTTCATGTTCATGGGCACATTATTCGTTCGGATCACACATTTTTATTTCGGACGATAAAATACCATTGTTTAGGCCATATGCATTTGGCCACCATTTTGACGCCCTATACTTGTCTTCAAAGAATTGGGTTGTGTAGATGGCTTTGTTACTAGAATGAAATGCAAACTAGATTGTGTGTAAGGAGAGGACACTCAGCAGCTGTTTTCACATCTGGACACTGGAGCACTAGTGTGGGACCCCAGAACACCATTTTTATTAGGGGGGGGCACACAGGTGCTCCAGTGTATACTATAGGGGGGCTACATCTGTGAAGCTTGTACTAAACAGGTAAAGTATTGCAGGTTGACAAAGGACACTAAAAAAGCTACATCTTGGAACTCGGCTAAAATAGACAATTGTACCCCACTACCAAGCAATGTTTCATCTTTATAGTTCTGACATTAAATATCTGTGTGCTAATTATACCATTTTTGTTTTACACAGGGGAGAAAAGACTCGGAGGACACCCCTCATTCGAGGAGACCAGAGCCCCCCCCCCCTCTGGAAGAAGGGGAAATCCCACCAACACAAGATGAGCAGGAGGAAGAAGACGTGGTGGAACTATTCACCACAACAGGTGAGTGTCTGCGACCACAGGCTCAGATAAGAGATGGATAGCGGCATATTTTTTAGACCTAATTTATTTTGGGTTTCCTCTCTTTTTAGGTGATCGTGAGGTTGTGGATGAAGATCCTTTCACATCAGAAAGTGCCCAGATCCTGATCGGGGAGATCATGGGGTGTAATTTACAATTGGAAAACATCAATGATGTTATTCCAAAATATAAAAACATCATTGATGTTTTGGGGCGAGTTTAAGCCCCTCCAAATCACTTTCTTCTTTTGTGTGCTACAATGTGCTAAATGTTTTTGTTATTTTTCCCAAAGCCAAATTTGGAGGATGCACACAGTGTGTCAACATGTGCTATCTGCCATCACGGGAGATCAATGGACGCGTTTTGGGGGTGCAACCCCTTCCTCAATAATAAAGTAGCGGTGAGGAAGGGCTTTCTCGCCCAAAACACGTCCCTTGATCCCCCGTGATGGCAGATAGCACATGTTGACATTGTGAAATTTGTGTGCATCTTCCAAATTTGGCTTTTCCTGGGGTGACTTCACCCCATCTGAACGCAATATCAAACACAGTTCCTAAATACTCATGTCTGATATTGCCTTCACGTTCTACCAAATGTGAACTTTGTAAGATCAAGATTTGTGTCTTTCTTGTGGGTTTTACACAGGCCTGTTTTCTATAAAATGCACATTTTGATTTTGGATAATGACACCACAAAAATTGGTATACAACAAACATGTTGGTTTGTCAGAAAAACCTTGGGTAAATGCACATGTGATTGTGCAGGTATTAAAAAGATTGTTCATCAAGAATGTGTGGATTATTGTCTCAACACTACAACACTTTTGGGGTGATGTAATTGTTGTTTTATGAGAAAATGGGGGTTATTTCCTAAGGGCAAATCCTCTTTGCACTACAAGTGCAGTTTCAGTGCAGTTGCAAGTGCACTTGTAGTGAAAAGTGTCTTTGCATTTAGTAAATAACAGCCAACAGTGCTTTGTATAAGGTTACACAATCACGACATTTTCTGCACTCCACACATTTCTGTCAGGGTCAGCTCAAACAAACACAAGCAGTAAATGTCCACAAAGAAGAGCCTGGGGGGAGATGCCTGTCGAGAACTTGAGGTCCTGCAGGCTTCTCCCTGTGGCCAAATACCGCAGGGTAGCGACCAACCTCTGCTCCGGAGTGATGGCTTGCCTCATGCAGGTATCCTGCCTGCTGATATAGGGGGTCAGCGAAGCCAACAAACTGTGAAACACGGGGTCCGTCATCCTGAGAAAGTTCCTGAAATCATCAGGATTATTCTCACGGATCTCACAGAGCAAAGGCATATGACAGAACTGGTCACGCTGAAGCAACCAATTCTTGGTCCATGAACTCCTCCCCACCCTGTTCATGGACTGGACTTGTGTCAAGGTCAGAACCCCAACACCAAGCCCCCGCACAGCACGAACTCTATGAGGAGTACGCATACGAAACATGGCTAGAAAACGGTCGGCTGCTCAGAACGAAGTAACAGAACGCACTGAAGAACAGCAAGGCCTGTGAAGAGTGACCTGAAAAACAGCAACGAGCAGGCAAGATCACACAGAAGACTCCGATACGAACTGACTGCACGCACTGAAGAGCAGATACAAACCCACAAGCACAAACTGAACGGCAGAAAACGATCTGAAAGCCACGAGTCTGAAAAAGCGCGAATCGTCTCTCACCAAACTTTTACTAACACGAGATTAGCAAAAGGAGCCCAAAGGGTGCCGCGCTTGGTTCTGAACCGGCCTTTTCTAGTCTCGTCGTACGTGGTGTACGTGACCGCGTGGTTGTCGATCGGAAATTCCGACAACTTTGTGCGACCGTGTGTAGGCAAAACAAGTTTGAGCCAACATCCGTCGGAAAAAATCCTAGGATTTTGTTGTCGGAATGTCCGAACAAAGTCCGACCGTGTGTACGCCCTATAAGGGTTAACAGCCTGGACTAAGAAAAAGTGGGTTAAATGATGTTGGTAATCATTCAACCCAAAAGTCTGGGGTCGTCCAGTGGTAGAAAAGAAGTACCGTACAGCTGTGTACAGCTCCAAACGTAAAGAAAGAATTACAATAAAAGCAGATTTTTATGTTATTTTTAAAGGACTATTCATAATTTTGTACTGGAGTTCTGCTTTCAATTAGCCAATAACCTCAAATGACGGATAGATAGCTAAATAAATATTTTTGTGTATCACACAAATGATTATATATATATATATATATATATATATATATATATATATATATATATATATATATATATATATATATATACTGTATACATATTAGTCTGTGTCGTTTCAGTGCTGTTAACATGCATACTGTATGTGGAATTTTGTTGGCCTTTACATTCCATTTACATTTACCTAAATACTAAAAACTTTGTTCCTACCAAACCACTCAACAAAAATAGACAGGGTGTGGGTCTGTATTAACGCCAATACTACATATTCCTGGCTTACCAAATAAAACCAGAACAAGGAAAATCCCAATGGAGAGTTTCACTTGCAAACTAATAAGTTCCAGATACCATATAGTAATGAAATCTTTTTTTTTTTCTTCTAAAAAAAATTAAAAAGTTGTAACCGGGAGAAGATAACATGGATAAAGTGCTTTAAAAAGTTGGCAAATTTTCATGCATTTGTGTGTGGTAATACCGGTTTGAGCAAACTTGCCTTTAAATCTTTGACATCTCCAAAAGAGCTTATCATGGCACAGTTAATTTTAAAACAATTTGTGAATATAAAACATATAAAATATACACAGCGTAAATTAAATAAACACTAAAAGAATAGATTAGTTTTATGAACTGTGCCAGTAATTTGTTTGCATACCTCCGTCTCCTCTTTTGCAAGGAAGATATCATTTGTCTTTGTCTTATTTTATATTACTCACTGGCAATGTAAATCCTGGCAAAGCATAACAAATAGATTTTTTTTTACCAAATATTATTTTAAAGAGGAGCTGCCTTTGAGGTAATACATTTCATTTACATAGGGACCAGAAGGTGGGGGGGGAAATATTTTAATGTGCTCTCAGATCTTGGAAAAGTGCATGGAAAAGGAAGAGGCTTATTATACCAGCCTGTAGTTTAGCATGTAGCTTTCCAAAAAAAAAAAGTTCTCTCTTCTTTATTTGTGCTTTGCTTTTTCTTTTATACTGCTTGGTCTGGAAGTTGAATTTCTTGCCACTTTTTCTTGTGGCTGTCCAAACCCATGTTTTTAGTCAGATTTTTGCAATCTGCAATGCAATTTTAAAAATAATAAAGTTCTATGTACCAAAAAATGTGGAATGGAAGCCTTTTTTCTTGGGTATTGCATATTCTCTATTATTTAATGAAAGCATATAAATCCGCTAATATGAAATCCATGGGGGCTGTCTCTGATTACCATGGGGGTGTGCTGCTTTGCCCCCTTGCAGGTCGCTGGTGCTTTTGACACCTAATACTTTTGACAAAAAGAAGGTTAGCATTAATTAGAGGCAGTTAAGAATGTTAGAGGCTAGGGATCAGGTTATTATTTGTGTTAGTGTCAGGGGTTTGGTATAGTGGGGTCATTGAAAGCAATTTTCACCTCTGGGTACCTTATATCTCCTACCAGCTTCATTTTTTAAGTGACAGAGTCGTGTTAAATCTTTACTATGGTCAGTTAAAAAAAAAAAAAAAAAAATTGCCTTCCCTACCAAAGGAGGTTGTAGCACTTGTTTTGTCCAGATGATCAGCTAAAACACAGGAATGCTCATTCTAATTGGTGGGCCTGAGATCTTCCTCCCTGCCAGTTCCAAAGTGATGACTGGTCCCATGACACCACTATTGCTAGTCTCCAACCAGTCACCTTTTTGCCAACACCATCACAGCTACACTTTATTCTGTGCAGGAGGAGGATGGGGCATGGCTGCAGGTTCCAGCACTTAGGAGGAGAGAATTTGATCACCAGCTATTAGTGTGGGTTAGCCCATACTAAAAAATTATAACTTTCTTTTTTATCAGTTGGCGCGGCAGTTTTATTTTTGAAATACCCTTGGTACGTTTTTAAGTTTGTGTTAGGTTTAAAAAGCGAAATTTTAGGCTACATAGGGACTTAGGGTTTAGGTTAGTGGTTAATTTTTAGATTTAGGTGAATGATTATGTATTGAGCTAGGTTGGTAGTTAAGTGTTGGAAGTTAAGATTAAGGGAAGAGTTGAGGGTTAGCTGTTGGGAGCAGAATGTTAATTAAGTGCTTAGGTTAAGGATAAAGGGGGACTGGGAGGAGTCACTTAATTTTTGGGGGGTTTCAAATGCAATGTTACCCGAAATGCTGTTTTCACTGAAGCATTTTTTTTAATAAAAATTCATACTACTGTCTATAATGTGAAAAAGCTGTATATTGCATCGGTCAAAGCAACAGGTTCATTTTATAGCCCTCACCTCCACATATATGCCCCCAAGGTGGGGCACATAGAGCTATGAGAGTTTTTGGTCATATCTATGTAACAAAAGTGAATATAACACCAGTGGTCAGGAAGAGTGGGCTGTAGCACAAATACTATCACTCCTTCCACCAAGGAACTGACATCCACTCAGTCAGTAACAATAAAGTAACTATTGGATAAGTGGTCAGAGGTGTGCTCGAAGGGGGAGCCATGGCCTAAGCTGTAGCAATGAGAAAATTACATACCCACAGGAGAGGGCCCACCCATCTTAGGGAGCTAACGAAACATACATCTACAGGGAAGTGTAGAAGATGCTAGAACAGATGATGCAAAAAGGGGCAATCAAAGTGAGTACAGCCTACAGGCACCCCCAAACATCTTGGCAAGGAAGAAGGATGTCAGTCTCAGCTTTTGTGTGAACTATAGGAATCCTAATGCTGTTACTAGGATGTACACCTATCCTCTTCCATGGATTAAGGAATCCTATGCCATCCTAGGACAGGTCAAATTTTTATACACCCTTGATCTTACCAGAAGGTATTTTCAGATCCCTGTCTTCAAGGTGGATCAGCCAAAGACTGCTTTTATTACTCCTTTAGGGTTGTACCAGTTCAAAAGGATGCCCTTTAAGTTGAACAATGTGCCCACCAGATTCCAGAGGACAATGGAATACTGCCTTGAGGACATGAACCGGTATAGTACCTTGAACAATCTAAGCAATGTAATGGGATTTTCTGGCACATTCAAGGACCATCTTGCACACTTAGATGATGTGTTGATCCAGCATACTCAAACTCAAGACCTGCTATCTATTCAAGTGTGAGATTGAGTTCCTAGAACAAATCATCTTCCCAAACTCAACAAAGTAAAGCCCATACAAGAATGGAGCCCCCCACTGACCATGATCAAAATCAGAGCTTTCTGTGACTGGTAGGTTATTATTTCATCAAGCACTATGGCCATCACTCTACCTTAATTTCAAAGCGTCTACATGAAAGTGGAATGGGGAACAGAACAAGAGGCATTTGACTTCTTTGAGCTGCAGCTTGCCTTCATTAACATCTCCCTTCCATTCTAGCTAAAAACCAGTTCTAACACTCAAAGCCTAGGAATAGTAGTCTTGCAAGTACAAGGTGTCCATGATAAAGAGAGTCACTGACTATTCCAGTCAAAGCCTATGTGTGACTGAGAAGAACCCTGCAAACTATAGCTTATTTACGCTGGAGCTTTTGGCCCTGCTTTGTTGTGTACCTGCCAGGACTCAAGTTTGAAGGCTGGATGGATAACAATCCATTAGTGCATCACCAAACAGATAAACCTAGAGATGTGGAGCAATGTTGGGCAGCCTGTATGGGGAAGTTTGAGTTCACCTTGAGTTATACTGGAAAGCACAACAAGGTGATAGACTGTTGTCATGGCATCCAGTATCCAGGCCTCACAGTGGCTAAAGAAGCTCATGAAATAAAAAGCCCTGACTTAACTGGATAAAGGCCTAAGAGCAGGCCTCCGGTGAATTCAAGGATATTAATGTGTGGGATCTTCACAAAATAAGTTTACAAACTTCAAAATCTTTCAGATTGTTAGGAGTAGGCTAGAAATAATTAAAATACAATGTGAAAATGAATATGAAGTTTTAATTTTGACCATAGACATGCTTTAAGAGGTTGCACACTTCCCTGTATCATCCACAAGGAAAAAGGGCACCTGAGAGGTTCAATTGCACCCTGATACTATTGCTGAGAGGCATAGTTTATGATAAATAAACCTCATTGTTTCTTGAATGATGGGAATAGTGGGAAGAAGCTGTATTATTTGCTTCCAGAACCTTAAAGTGTATTTAATCCCCAAAAATGATCTTCTCTCATTTTCTCCCTTTTGATATGTTGAATATACCACAAAGAGCATTTTATTACATCTGCTTAAAAATTGCAAAAAAATATAAGAAAAACATACCTGCAGGAAGATTGTGAGCTGATAACTTACTGTGCTGTTTATCTGTGCGACAGACATTGTTGTGTGAACCACACAACACCACCAACCTTGTTATGGAGTGGGGGGGAGTTCTGTAGTCCTGTCCCAGGATGGCAATGCTGCATAGGTACAGTATGTTAGCATTGTCAGCCTAGGACAGGAAGTGGATTGCTGGCAGGATCATCTAATGATAATAAAGGATTAAAGAAAACAAATGCACATCTTAGGACTTGAAGCTGAAATTCATTACATTTATGTTTTATTAGAAATGCTTAATTGCTGTGATAGATAAAGGCAAGCATAATAAGGCACTTATATTTTGCATAAACCTATCCAGCCTACACTCATTAAAGCTATTTTAAGAGATAGCGATACTGGTGCCTTAAGTATACATTCACAATCACTGGATTGGTATTATAACAAAATCTTTAAACTTAGTTTTTGTCCATATAATTTAATGTATTTGTACTTCAGCTTGTAATGGATATAGTAGCCTTTATTAAAAGGTAAGGTAGTACTAAAGCAATACAAAGTGCAAAAAATAATTGTGTACAGGAATCCATGTTAGCCAACCATAAGGTTAGTCATACACATTAGGTTCCTGTGTTGATGAAGGAATCTCCCCTCCTGACAAATGCATTTTGATAGCCACTACTCCCGCAGCTCATAGAATACCCAAACAATGACTGCATCTGATTGGCTGTAGTCACTTTTTGGCAGAAAATTTTCCACCCAGGGTGAGGGTGAAATGCATTGAGGTGGGTCTAGAGGACATTTACGTCACTTCTGGTGACATCATTTCTGGAAGGTGGAGTGCATGCTGGTTCCAGGTTCAGAAAAGCAGTGGCTCCCATCTCACTATAGTTGCCTCGCTGAATACACTGGGTGCCAGCGAGGCACCCTATCAAGTGAGTGGGTATTAGAGTGGTTTTATCGTTTTTTTTTTTTTTTTTAACAATAAACACTGCTCATTATAGTTATCGCACTTTATTACCTTTGATTTTCAGATCAAAGTTTGTTAAGCCTGGTAGTGCTGGCAGAGCCTCCCACAGCTCCATTATTGTCCAGTTCAGCAGTATTTGGCTAAATTTCAAGCCATGTATAGCCAGCATAAACACTTTTTTTAAAATTTGTGTATGATGTCTCCATGTTAATATACACCTCGCTGGCCTTTGTTCAATGCCTCATTATGCAAAAGCAAGACAGATGAAGCCAAATAATGATTACCTGTTCTCATCATTTGGGGTTTATAAGTACCCATTTTATAATAATAATAGTGGACATGTTTGCCATCTCTGGGCTAAATGTCGATTTATTTTTTTATGCCAGCAATTAGTTAGAGGGCTTGGGCAAATGAGGTGTTGGGGGTTTAAAGGGTGGCAGAAGTCAGTTTCCCAGCACTGGTAAGAGTGTGAGGCTAATGCCGTGTACACTTGACCAGTTTAGCCATCGGAATAAACTCTGAAGATTTCTCCGACGGAACTCCAACAGAATTCCATTCAAGCGGTCTTGCCTACACACAGTCAATCTAAAGTCCGACCAAAGTCCAACCATCCATACATGTACAGCATGTATGATGGGACTAGAAAAAGGATGTTCAATAGCCAGTAGCCAATAGCTTCCGTCTCGTACTTGCTTCAAAGCAAGCGTCATTTTTGGTCCGTCGGAAGAGCATACAGACGAGTGGTTTTCCCGATAGTAATTGGTTCTGTCAGAAATATTTAGAGCATGTTCTATTTCTAGGTCCGTCAAAATTTTCGAAAAAAAAAAGTCCGATGAGGCACACACATGATCGGAATAGACGATGAAAATCTTCCGTCTGACTTTTTCTGTGGGACATTCCGCTCGTGTGTACGCGGCTTTAGAGCAAAGTTGGGTCCCACAGTGTCTGGACACATTTGTTAAAGTGCCTGCATGTAATCATTCCTCCAGAGAATTGCAGTCTTTTAACCTTTTTTTTTCTTTTTTTTTAGTACTTATTATAACAATACATAGAGTTATACTAATTTTCGTCATAGCTGTTATTTCATGTTTCAATAACAAAATTGTATCTTTAAAAATCAATTGTAATGGTCAATTCAATATGTAAGCAATCATGCAATCATTCATGCCAAAAATGAACGATACATCTTGGCACAAGGTCCAATTGTATTTGAGAAAATTAAGTGTATGTAGCACCAAAACGTTTATTTTTTAAGCTAAGGATAAAGTAGGAAAGAATTATAACTCCTGACAGGTTTTTATTGCTGTCCATGTCCCCGTTAGGTAATTTCAACCTCTGTACTTGTGCTGTCTACCACTGTCACTAAAAACCAGTGATGGGAAAACCTAAATTTTACAGCTGACACTGGAAAAGGAAGTGAAGGGAAAACTTCCAATAAAGACACCTTTTCCAGTGACAAATGTCTAAAAGTGGGATTCCCCTTTACTTTGTAGAGATTGTGCCTGTAGGACAGGAAGTGAAGAAAACTTTTCCCCATGGGACAAAGGCACAAAAAACAAACTAACAGCAGTTTTAACCCTTCAGTACAATAACCAAAACAAGAAAAAAAAAAAGTTTTGTCTATATAGTACAAACACTTTCAAAATGTATTTGTTGTGTCTAATTGCATTCATAAAAAGATTGTTTTGGAATGACTGAATCTATGATTGATCAATTGTTTACCATTGATCAATTGTGCATGAAATTATTTTATTTTTTTGGGACACTGAAAAGTAAAACTCTTATGCTCTAAGCAAAACATAAAAAAAAAAAAGATTTTTAAAGTTGTATTAAACCCTGAACCAAAAAATGTATATATTGCCACTTACCAATCATCAGATGTACTAGCTGCATTTGTTTTCTTTTTATAGGCTTTTTTTCCCCTCCGTTTTCCTGTATTATATAGACACCACTCAGAATGAAGGCGCACAGAGGGCAGCTTTGGATAGCAGGGGAGAGGAGTGTTGGAAGTACCAGCAGATGTTTGGATGGGGAGAGAGGAGTGTTGGAAGTACCAGCAGATTTTTGGATGGGGGGAGAAGAGTGTTGGAAGTACCAGCAGATTTTTGGATGGGGGGAGAAGAGTGTTGGAAGTACCAGCAGATTTTTGGATGGGGGGAGAAGAGTGTTGGAAGTACCAGCAGATTTTTGGATGGGGGGAGAAGAGTGTTGGAAGTACCAGCAGATTTAGATGCGCAAATAAATTGAAGCTGAACTCCAGCTAATACTTTATAATTAGTCACAGCAAGCAGTTTTTTTTTCCTTTTGGGATAAAGGTTGTACATAAATAAATACAACCCCATACTTTAAGCACCCCTGCCAGTGTTAAATGCTCTGTTTCATTCCTGTAACTGCAAGAGAGCTTTTCTATTGAAAAACAACAGACTCATTGGCTGGATCACCAGATGAAAATAGAAAAAAGAAAGCCTAAAAAAGGAAACTACTACAGCCATCACATTGAAGAATTGGTAAGCTGCAACATAACAAATGTTTGCATTTGGGTTTAATACTGCTGTAATTTGTTGTGTCAGAAGTTTAAACATAAATTAAATTAAAGAATTTATAAAAAAAAACATAAATTAAAATTCTGGCTTTCTTCATATGATGCATTTTTTAAATATCTGTACTAGTTGATGGTCATTAAAGGTCAGCTCCCTTGACAGGAGCTACTGTCTATACAATTTAAAATTGTAGCTGTGGTGGGTCCCTAAGCTTTCATGTAAACAAAATCTGAACAGGAAGGCTCTTACTTCTTTTCCAGGATCCACATTATTCTCTTCCAACCTGGCTGAGCAATTTCACATTCAGTACTTTTTTAGTGGCCAAACATGTAATCATGTCAATATAGAGGCAATCCGTTTTTTCAGACAACAAGTGGTCTGGTCAAGTCAGTCTTTAAAGCAGAGAGATGCTGTTTTTTAAATTCCACATTTTAGCTCAACAGAAAAGTAGTTTGACCAATCTATTTAGTTATTTTTATAAAAAGTTGCCTGTTGGTAGCATTTCCATTTTCATATTGGACAGATTTATCTTTTTAAAAAAAAATTTACATTTTTTACAAATTCTTTATTTAAAGGAGAAGTACAGCCAAAGCTTATTTGGCTATAGTTCTCCTGTGGATCACAGGAGTGCAGTTCGTTCTGCACTGCTGTGACCCGTCTTAAGCTGACAGTGGGCTGAAACCCGCTGTTGGCTGATGTCACAGAGCCGGGCCAGGCTCAGGCAAGATCATGACAATGAAGTCGGGATCTACCCACATGCCTGGACCAGCACACGGCTCAGCCTCTCAGGGAGCCACTGAGAGGCTGAGACAGCTGTCCTGCTCCCTCCACAGCCCAGCACTCCAGTGAGTTTGGGGGGGGCAAAGCAGAGAGCCGGTGACTGAGTCATTGGCTCTCTGCTCATGGAGCTGTGAGAACTGAGCAATCTGCGGTGTTTGATCGCTCGCTTCTCAGTGTTAGAGCCAGCGGGGGGACAGATGCAGCATCAGACTGATGCTGCATCCACCTAGGTTGATATGAAATTGCAAAAAAATAAAATAAAAGTCCATACTTCTCTTTTAATAAAAACAGTCCCCAACATCACAAGGCAATATAATCAACCTTGTACAACCTGTCTCAAAATGGCAAAGGAATAACATGTATTTAAAGGGGAACCCATGATATCTACTGTGTGCAACATTGAATAACAGGGAGGGTACCTACAAAGGCCAAGGCATCATAGGTGAACTTGATGATGGAGAGACAGTTCCCAGGCATGCACTGGACAGTAGAGCGGTATCTGCAAGTATGCGTAAGCATGGTCAAAACTGAGTAGGACACTGCATAAGTTTTAGTTTAAAGGATGGAGCAACAGGAAGGGGGGAGTGGGGAGGTAGAGGAACAATGGTGTTGGGTATGGATGGAAATTAAACCCAGAGCTCATTATCTGGTGGGGCCCATCTCAAAGAGAGCCTTACCCTCTTCACATTAGACAAACATATTCCAAAGAGTCCAGTTTTCAGGAATACAGCTCATGTTTGTTTTGAGGAAAGCACAATCTGATTCAGCTTCTGTACTCTATTAAGCCAAAGCCCAATGGACGGAGGTTGTGAGTCTTTCCATCTGAGAGTGAGATGCATGATTTGGCAGCTTTAAGAAGATTACCCAATAAGGATTTTTTGATAAGTTTTGGCCGGGATATTTCAAGGAGGAAAAAAGCCGGGTCCTCCAGGATTTGAAAATCATTGAATTTTTGGGATATCCTATGGACTTCTTTCCAAAAAATGGCTAAGTTTGTGTAAGGGCTTACCTAGGTTGGAGTCCATGCCACAGAGATGTACGCTCACCCTTGCAAATACACACAGCCCACGGTAACAAAAAGATAAGCTACCTGGGCTGTGAATCTGTGCACGGGGGCTTGACAGGAATTTGCCAAAGGATACTCGAGGTAAAGCCATGATCAGGGATTCTAGAAGTCAGGATAATGATAAGCAAAGCCAGGGTCTGAAGCCAGGGTCAGTCTTGGAACACTGCAATAGAAGACAGGAGCACAGGAACACTTGGCAAACATGAAAAAATGAACTGACAGAGCCCTCAGAGTGAGACAGGGTTTTATACCCAGCTAATCGCCCACAGTACTACAAGCTAAACTAGGCATGGCTGGAAAGCAGGCTGAATTGAACTGAGGTGTGGCTCAGAGGTAAAGAATCAGGAGCAAGAACAGATAGTCATGAGCTCAATACTACCCAGAGCCACTTGGGGCACAACCATGCCTGGCCTTCTGCAAGGCACAGTAGGGACTGTGACAGTTTCCTCCCCTCAGAGCATAGAACAGTTAGTTCGTCAAAAATATCAAACTAAATCAAAAGAAGAGTTAGAAAATTTTCTTTGGGCTTTCTTTGTTTTAGAAGTCCCAGCTGGGGAGACTTTCGTCGCTCGCAAGGCTCTTTCAAAAACCTTCAGGTCCTGCTTACGGACTATGGTGCCATTTGAGGCATACGTACAGTCAGGAGGGAGCGGGGACACCAGCACAGAAACTTCTAGCTGGAACATGGGCACAGGGACATCAGACCGCGCAGCAGGTACCGGAACATCAGATGGGGTATCAGGCACTGGGACGTCAGACTGGGGCACAGGAACTTCAAGCTGGATAGCAGGCAAAGATTCAGGGGTGACAGGAAGGATCCTAGTAGTACCCACTTGCTGAAACTTTGGCCGAGGTGAACGAGTTGGGCAGAGAGAGATAAGGTGCCCTCTTATGCCACAATAGAAACAGAGTCCACAGCCTCTCCTCTGCTCTCTCTCTCTCCCTTAGACAGCTTGGACCGGATAGATCCCATCTCCATGGGTCCCACATCATCCAGGATAGGAGTGGGTAAAACCTCAGGAGCATCTAGGCTTTGAGGGGTTAGAGCTTCATAACTTGGCACAGACTGGGATGGCTTGGAGCCGTATCCTGTCCCTGGGTACCCATAGGCCACGTGAACTAGGAGCAGACTTGGGAACACTGGTTTTCTTAGAAACTGTAATATAAGAGTCCAGAGCAAACATGAAAGCTTCCCAGCTGTCCAAGACTTGACTCCTCTCCTGTAATAGCTGAAAAGCCCATGTCTTGATTAGCCCAGTGAGCAGATTGATGGATGCGCTAACCTTTATAAAGTCAGAGGCATAGGTCCTAGGCTTGAAAGCAAACAACAGCTCGCAATCCATCATATAGTTCAAGAATGATGCACGATTCTCATCAAACTTCTCAGGCATCACAACAAACGGTTCCGGACATGCAGGTTCCAGGGTTGGGCGTACTGTGCTTTTAAACAAGTGTACTTCTTGCTGCAACTCAGCAACGGTCTGGCCCAGGCTGGAGACTTGCAGAGCAAGGGAGGTGAGCATCCTGTACATCTCTGTGGACTCCATGTTGGTCAGTTCATTATGTAAGGGCTTACCTAGGTTGGAGTCCATGGCGCAATGATGTACGCTCACCCTTGCAAATACACACAGCCCACGGTAACAAAGAGATAAGCTACCTGGGCTGTGAATCTGTGCACGGGGGCTTGACAAGAATTTGCCAAATAATAGTCGAGGTAAAGCCGTGGTCAGGGATTCCAGAAGTCAGGATAACAATAAACAAAGCCAGGGTCTAAAGCCAGGGTCTGAAGCCGGGGTCAATCTTGGAACACTGGAACACAAAACAGAAACACTTGGCAAACATGAGAAAATGAACTGACAAAGCTCTCAGAGTGAGAGAGGGTTTATACCCAGCTAATTAGGTAACCTGCCTCAGCTGATCCAGAGGTGACAGGTACAGAGTATGGCCCACATTACTACAAGCTAAACTAGGCATGGCTGTAAAGCAGGCTGTATAGAACTGAGGTGTAGCTCAGAGGTAAAGAAACAGGCGTAAGAGCAGATAGTCATGAGTTCAATACCACCCAGAGCCACTTAGGGCGTGACCACACCTGGCCATCTGCAAGGCATGGTAAGGATCGTGACAGTTTGAGGGAAGACCAAAAGATATGCAGCAGCTTCCCTCATTCCTCCTGTCATCTCCAGCAATGATCCATAGCAGCATTTGTGAAGGACAGATGGGGGGAGGAACAATCTGGTCATAATCTTAAAATTATTTTCCTGAATGCGCATGCATTATGATTATTTCAGAGCAAAAATGGATGATGTTATTCTTTTGATCGGCGTGTAGGTCCTGCCTAAGTCTGATTCCTATTTGTCAAGATAGGGCAACGAGAAAAAACATCTGGAGGTAATACCAGCAGGGAGTACACTTTAGAGAGAGCATGAGGAAAAACTTCCTGTTCCATACAATATTGTTCTAGGGTAGTCAATGGATGCCGATAATTACTCGAGCAAGGGAGAGAAATTAATTTTTTAAAACATTTTTTTAAAAATTGCAAAGCCCTCCAGAAATCCAAACCAGAGGGTCCTGTCTGGTCCAGTAACACCTGAATGGTAGAATTCAGGGCTGTTTATGTGCCCATATAAAATTGATGAATAGATTATGGACTTGCTTGAAATAATTGGGGGGATAGAGATAGGTAAGACTTGGAAGAGATACAAAAATGTAGGCAACACACTCATTTCAATGATATTACAGCCATGATACCGCGTACCGAATAAGGCACAAATATTACTGAGGGGAGGGAAGTTCATCTCAAAGGTTTGGCACAAGTATGGAGGGATGCAGGTGCCCAAATATTTTAAGGCCATAGAGGTCACACTTATTTATTATTTTATTTATTTATTTCAGGTACTTATATAGCACTGTCAATTTACGCAGCACTTTACATATACATTGTACATTCACATCAGTCCCTACCCTCAAGGGGCTTACAATCTAAGGTCCCTAACTCACATTCATACATACTAGGGACAATTTAGACAGGATCCAATTAACCTACCAGCATGTCTTTGGAGTGTGGGAGGAAACCGGAGTACCCGGAGGAAACCCATGCAGGCACAGGGAGAACATGCAAACTCCAAGCAGGTAGTGTCATGGTTGGGATTTGAACCAGTGACCCTTCTTACTGCTAGGCGAGAGTGCTACCACTGCACCACTGTGCCGCCCACTTAAATTTATAATTGAGCTGTAGATTGTGGATCAGTGATTGCGGCATAGCAACCCCCACGTGGAAAGCCTCCATTTTTTTATTCAGTCCAGTCTCAGCTAGGCTTAGCTGTAGACACCAAGCTAAGCAGGAACACCCTGTCCAGTAGAGAGGCCAGTGCAGAAGCTTTCTAGATCTAAGAAACTACCTAAAGGGGACTAAGTACAAATCTGCACCACACCCAAAGCTACAGAAAAGACCTAAGGGGACATCTTGAGAGCAGTGCAAGACAACCAAGAGCACCCCAAAATCTCTATTTTGACCGTAAGAGCACCAGGTGCTGTGCAATACAGCCACGTGTTCTCTTGAACATTGACTTGTTTGTCAGAATCTTTCGCCATTTTTGTGCAGCTGCATAATTACTCCTAATAGCAAGCAGAAGTCAGCTGAAGTTTAGCAGCCAGAAACTTTAGCAGTCCCTCAACTATTTTTGGACATTTAAGAAATCTTCAGTTTTGGGCATCCCATGGACCCAGGGATTTTTTTCTCACAGCAAATGTGAAGGAACTCACCTCCCTCCCCTAGGTCATGCCCCTATATCCAGCAAGAGACAGTCCCCATATCCAGCAAGAGATAGGCCCATATCCATCCAGCAACAACACTGACAATGAAACAATTACCAAAAGCAATGTACTTGGTCAGGCAGTGAGCAGTCAGGAGTCTCAGGACAGGATAGGACACCACACGGCAACTCTTACTCACAGCTGCCACTGGCACCAAAAAAGGAACATCCAGTGTGCTACAAGGAGAGGCAGAGTGAAGCTGATATCACTCCGCCTTCCACTCTCTTGAGGCTGCAGCTGGCACTAAAGGGACTGTGTCAGCTTATGCGGCCACCAGTTCACTCCAGTGCCAGAATTAAACAAACTGTGAAAATAAAGTTCTGCTCCCTGGCAGAGGTGCCAAAACGCCATACCACCAAGTTCTGCCAGAAAAAAGCCCTGCGTGTACCCCAATCCCTATCCAAGTTTAATGTTCTTAAAATATACAACCTAAGCTGAAACCCCTAGACTGTTTTATTGAAACAATTGGAGAGTGTGGAAATTTCCTGTTGCCTGGCTGTGGCCTGTGGGTGCTGTGTGCAGGGAAAAGGCCTGAGTTTTAGCGGATCTTTCTGGGATAGTGCTACACTGTGATATGACAGCAAGAAATTAAAACAGGGTCATTAAGACAGGCATACAAAACTAACAGGGGTCATAACTCTTCTCCATTTTATTAAAAATAAACTTTAAAATATATCTAAGCCCAAAATAAAAAAATGTAACATTTTGCAGCAAACCAGTCGTTACATGTGGTGGTAGCATTGGTATTAATTTTTAAGACTAAGAACATTTTTAACAAATACAGAAAACTTTTGGTTCTGGGTTTAGATATGCTTTAACTAAAAGGGGGAGTGTTTTTTTGTCTTTGGGAACTGAGAAAAGACTGGTATGAAAATTTGACAGTGGTTCTAAGCATTTCCAGCTCTAGCAAACAAAATAATTTGGCCTTAGGTTAATTATTCCCTTTAGATTTTCCTTTCAGACTTCTACTAGGCTGCCAAAAGTCAGAATCCTCCTCAGGGCAAGTCCAAACACAATGATTGCTGTATAGTTTTATTTATGAAGACCCTATCTTAATAATTTTGAAGATTTTATTATTGGTTACAGACTCTGGGCTGTTCTTTCTTGGTTTTCCTTGTATTGTTTATTTGACTGTCTTTGCAAAAAGTTTACTTTGCCTTTGCAGCCAATCAGATGCAGTGTGCGGCGTATGGTCTTACCACTGACAGGCTGACCCCCCACCCCTTCAACCTCTGCAGCAATGCTGGTAGCACTCGTATGTCTATTTCACAAAGACAACCTCTGGATCTGACGCTGAGCACGTGCACTCAACTTCTTTGGTGGACCGTGGCAAGGCCTGTTCTGAGTGGAACATCCTGTTAAACCGCTGTATGGTGTTGGCCACCATGCTGCAGCTCAGTTTCAGGGTCTTGGCAATCTTTTTTTAGCCTAGGCCATATTTATGTAGAACAACAATTCTTTTTGTCAGATCCTCAGAGTTCTTTGTCATGAGGTGCCATGTTGAACTTCCAGTGACCAGTATGAGAGAGTGAGAGCGATAACACATTTTTACACACCTGCTCCCCATTCACACCTGAGACCTTGTAACACTAATTAGTCACATGACACCAGGAAGGGAAAATGGCTAGGGAAGGGGATATCACCGCTCCAGGTAGGTCAAACAAAGGTAGAAAACCTCTCCTCCAGTTTAGAAGCCCAGGAGCTGGCAATGCATATAGCAATCAAAATCGGAAGAAGTTCTGGACAGCCGCACCCCAAAGAAGTTTTTGCCTTTTATTCGAAAAATGTCATTAAAAATATATGCCACAGCAGAACAGACAAAAGAGCTTAAGAGCTTACTAAGCTATGATTAAGCACTGTTTTTTAGTGTGAAACGCGTAAGCTCTTTTCTCCATTCTGCTGTGGCATGTATTTTTGATGACATTTTTTGAATAAAAGGCAAAAACTTCTCTGCACTGCGGCTGACTGGAACTTCTTCCGTTTTTGAAGGGAAAATGGCTAATTGGGCCTAATTTGGACATTTACACTTAAGAGTGTATTCCCTTGTGTTGCCAGCGGTTTAGACATTATTGGCTGTGTGTTGAGTTATTTTGAGGGGACAGCAAATTTACACTGTTATACAAGCTGTACACTCACTACTTTTCATTTTAGCAAAGTGTCATTTCTTCAGTGTTGTCACATGAAAAAGACATAACAAAATATTTACAGAAATGTGAGGGGTGTACTCACTATAGTGTGTGTGTGTGTGTGTGTGTGTGTGTGTGTATATATATATATATATATATATATATATATATATATATATATATATATATACTGTGTGTGTGTGTATATATATATATATATATATATATTTATTTTATTATTTATTTATTTATTTTATTTTATCTCAAGAATAGAATGTACTCCAGAGGACTTGTTTGTTACAAATTCACCATTGTTTTATTTGTGCACGTCTGACTAGGGACTTTTATCAAGATGCTAAAAAGTTCCTAGGCGTACTTCTGAGAAGGAAGCTAGAGAGTCCCTTTAACATGACCTATAGACAAAAATTTGCATTATAAAGGGCCAACTCCAATGAGGTAGCTTGTCCTGTAAGAAGAGCTGATTTAGCTCTACTTCCATGAAAAACTACCAAGAAGGGTTGGCCCTTCATAATGCTAATTTAAATCTATAGGTGAAATGTACATAACCATTAAAAATCCCCTACAAAAAAAAACTATTAAACCACATACATATCAGTAAGTTTGCTATGCCCAGCTGTAAAATTCTGCCAGTGCTGTGGAGTCAGTACATACATTATGTATGTACTGACTCCATACCAGTCACCACTGACAGAATTTTACAGCTGGACATAGCAAACATACTGACATGTATTATACATGTTTGCTGTGTTCAGCTGTAAAATTCTGTCAGTCCACATTGTCCTTTACAGGGGTGGCTCTGCTCCACTCCTCTACTGTCCGCTCTGCTGGGCTGGTGCACTGCACACACAGCGCAGACGTGTGAACGCTCACACTGCTGCATCTCGTGATGTTATGCCAGCACACCGCCAACACGAACGCCCACGCAATGCTGGTCTGACCCTATCCCTGATTTAATAGGCACTGCGAGGGAGCATTTTGCAGTGGCAGCGCCTATTCATTAAATTCAGTGCTCTCTCTCTTCAGCTGACAGCTGGTGGTGCCGTGGTGGCAACAAATCACTGTCTTTTTTTGAAATAAAAAAAATACAAAAATACATAAAAAAGGCAGTATAATATTGTGGGGCCACGTATGCGTGAAGTTATTGCATGCTGGGCACTGGAGGCCTTGTCAATTTTAATTTTAGGATTAATTACATTTTTTGGAGTGTATTAACGCATGTGTGCTAATGTACCTTACGTGAATCATTGTCATGCAAATTCAGAATGCATAGGCTTCAAACACAATGCCTAACAAAAGCACATGACCTTTTTTTTCAAATGCAACACACCATAATGCACTATCGTGTATGTGCGTGTGTTGCTGTGCATTACAATCCATGTGCATTACCTTTTATCCCTTGGGTGCAAATCAGACTGAATGGCACTGGAATGCAGAAATGCATGTTGCTAACTCAATCTGGAAGCAAAATCTGGCACTGTTCTGCATAGAAACCAATCAACTTCCAGGTTTTATTGTCAAAACTTAACTGAACAAGCTGAAGTTAGAAGCTGATTGGCTAACGTGCACATCTGCACCAGATTCTGGTTTTAGAAAACCTCCACCAAAGTTTTTTTTTTCTTTGACAAATGTATGTTAACACATACTGGTGAGAATGAAGTACCTTTGGGGTTGTCAGAAAATAAGGTTCAAAGCAAACTTAAAGAGCTAAATATAAACAAAGCATCAAGGCCTGGTGGCTTACATCCATGATTCCTCAGTAAGCTGAGTTTTGCAATAGTCAAGCTGTTCTTTCTGATTTTTAAAGACTCCTTAATGACAGGAATAGCACCAACTAATTGGCATAGTGCAAATGTGGTTCAAATATTCCATAAAGGTTCCAGGTGTATGTCCGGGAACTACACACCAGTCAACCTAACATCAATAGTATGCAAGGTATTTGAGGGCATGTTAATGGAATGTTGTATTATAATTAACACTCAAAATGGATTTATGAAAGACCACTGTTGCCAGACCAAACCTGTCTTCTACAAAAGAGAGAGCGTAGTTTAGATAAAGGAAGGGATAAACATATTTTTTCTCAATTTTGAGAAAGTATTTGACACTGTACCCCACAAAAGCTTAATTTACAAACTAAAAGTCTATTGGAGTGGAGAAAATGGTATGTATATGGATAGAGGGCTGACTCTCATGAATTCGGCACTGGATATAAAACATTACAGGAAGGTCTGGACACAGAAGGGGGATGGGTTAAAACCTGGTAGATGAGGTTCAATGTTGAAAAATGCAAACTTATGCATTTGGGTGCTAAAATTATTTTCAGGTAAGATGCTTATTATGATGGGTTAGACTGGCTGAATCAGTGACTGAAAAAGATTGGGGGTCCTAGTGGACACAAACTTAGCAAGCAATGCAAGGTCACTGCTAGCAAAGCAACCAGAACACTTTCAAGAATAAAAAAGGGTATATGTTTGATCTTATGCAGCTCAATTTTGGTCACCAACCCACAGAAAGGATGTGCTAGAACTGAAGAGAGTTAAGCAAAGGGCAACAAAATTAATAAGGGGCTGGATGACCTCAGTTTTAAGGAAATATTAAGTAAATAAAATTATTTTTGTTAGAGAGGCAGCACTTAAGAGAAGACATGATCAATGTGTACAAATTAATCAATTATAAAAATTGCTAACAAATATTTTAACTCCTTAGAGCCGGCGTCTGCCAGCCCTTTAAGAGCTTTGCTGGGAAGCCGGGCTTATGATCATGTGACCACCGTGATTGGCTGTCACGATGGTCACATGATCGGAAAACTTCCAAACAGGAGCTTTCAGCTAGCCGCCGGTATCTGCACAGCTCTATCGGCACTATTGTATATTCAGCACTAGGGCCCAGCCGCCGAGAGGCCGCATATTTGCGTGCGCTCTGTGCCAAGAGGCTAACCCTAGGGTAAGGACACATGGTCACAAATTAAGACTGTAGGAAAGAAGGTTTAACCCTTTTGCTATACACAAAACACAAAGGATATTTGTGCAAAAACTATTACAACACAATATGTGAACCATATGTGAAAAATGTGCAACACATTAATGAAATGAGTGAATAATTTAATCACCAATAGATGAATATAGTGATAAAAATCACTAAAATATAAATATAGTGATAAAGAAAAACGTCCCAAGTGAAAACTTAAAAATTGAGACTTCACACAAATATTTATACTTGATGTGTCAAAAAAAGTCAGAAATAAAACAATTTAGCAAAGTGATGAAGAAGACTTTGAATGCGCCCCTCAACTCTGCAGGATTGATCAGATGCTTTAAATCCAGATAGAAACAATAGATTTAAATGGAGCCAGATGGCCTCTTACCAAATATGAAGGACCCCAAATTATAGGGGTCAAACTCGCCCGGTATCAGCAGTGCACTGTAGCAGCTTTTCACCCGATCCACTCCGGAACTACAAGCCAGCCACTTTTCCTCATCATGAACACCAAGATAGGATATTGATTTCCACTCACTCGTAACAGCAGTAGCTATCAGCTGTGATGTTCCACCTGGTCAATTCAAATGGGATAGCGGCTCTCCTCTGTTGTGGGTAATAGGTAATAGGATAGATTTAAACAGTTTTCCTTTTACTCCAAAACTGGTTGCAGAGAACTAAAAGAGAAGTCAAAGCTTTTTTTGGTCATACTTCTCTTCTGAGTCACAGGAGTGCACTTACAGTACCTTGAAAAAGTATTCATACCCCTTGAAATATTTCAAATTTTGTCATGTTACAACCAAAACTGTAAATGTACTTTATTGGGTTTTTTATGCGATAGACCAACACAAAGTTGCACATAATTGTGAAGTGGAAGGAAAATGATAAATAGTTTTCAAATTTTTTTACAAATAAATATATGAAAAGTGTAGCGTGCATTTATATTCAACCCCCCTCAGTCAATACTTTGTAGAACCACCTTTCTCTGCAATTACAGCTGCAAGAATTTTTGGGGATGTCTCTACCAGCTTTGCACATTTAGAGAGTAAAATGTTTGACCATTTTTCTTTGCAAAATAGCTCAACCTTTGTCACATTGGATAGAGAATGTCTGTGAACAGCAATTTTCTTGCCACAGATTCTCAATTGGATTTAGGTCTGGACTTTGTCTGGGCCATTCTAACACATGAAAATGCTTTGATCCAAACCATTCCATTGTAGCTCTGGCTGTATATTTAGGGTTGTTGTCCTACTGGAAGGTGAACTTCTGCCCCAGTCTCAAGTCTTTTGCTGACTCTAATGCCGCGTACACACGGTCGGACTTTCCGGCATACTTGGTCCGGCGGACCAGAGTGTGCCGGACAATCCGCCCGTGTGTGGGCGGCGGCGGACTTTTCCGGCGGACTTCTTCCCAAAAGCCCGCCGGACCTAGATTTTAAACATGTTTTAAATCTTTCCGTCGGACTCAGTTTCGGGCGGAAAGTCCGCTCGTGTGTGTGCTGGTCCGACGGAAAGCCCGCTCGTGTGTAGGCTGGTCCGACAGACCAAATACGACACGAGGGGATGGTATTGCATCTCGCGCTCGCTGCAATAGGAAAAACAAATCTTCCTATTGCGGCGAGCGCGGGGCATACCAGGCCCTTAGGTCTGGTATGGATTATAAAGGGGAACCCCGCTACGCCGAAAAAACGGCGTGGGGCCCCCCCTAAAATCCATACCAGACCCCGATCCGAGCACGCAGCCTGGCCGGTCAGGAAAGGGGGTGGGGACGAGCGAGCGCCCCCCCCCCCCTCCTGAACCGTACCAGGCCGCATGCCCTCAACATGGGGGGGTGGGTGCTTTGGGGGAGGGGGGCGCCCTGCGCCCCCCCCCCCCCAAAGCACCTTGTCCCCATGTTGATGAGGACAAGGGCCTCTTCCCGACAACCCTGGCCGTTGGTTGTCGGGGTCTGCGGGCGGGGGCTTATCGGAATCTGGGAGCCCCCTTTAATAAGGGGGCCCCCAGATCCCGGCCCCCCACCCTATGTAAATGAGTATGGGGTACATGGTACCCCTACCCATTTACCTAGGAAAAAAGTGTAAGTAATAAAACACACTACACAGGTTTTTAAAATATTTTATTAAACAGCTCCGGGGGGGGGATCTTCCTCCGGCTTCGGGGGTCCCTCCGCTTCATCTTCTCCCGGCGTCCGGTTGGTTCTTCTCCGCTCTCCGGCCTCTTCTCCCGGTGTCGCAGGTCTTCGGCCGGCCCCTCCGCTCTCTTCATGTAGCTCTATTGCGAGCGGAGGTCCGGACTTCTGGGCTTCTTGGCTTCTTGGCTTCTTGGCTTCTCTTCTCTTCTCTTCCCCCAGATGTTGACACGACGCTCTCTCCGGCTGGACTGGTCTCTGAGGGCTGCGTTGTGACTTATATAGGCGGAGACCCCGCCCCCATATGATGTCACAGTCCTTGGGCATGCTGGGACTGTGACGTTTTAGGGGGCGTGGTCGACCACGCCCCCTAAAACGTCACAGTCCCAGCATGCCCAAGGACTGTGACATCATATGGGGGCGGGGTCTCCGCCTATATAAGTCACAACGCAGCCCTCAGAGACCAGTCCAGCCGGAGAGAGCGTCGTGTCAACATCTGGGGGAAGAGAAGAGAAGAGAAGCCAAGAAGCCAAGAAGCCAAGAAGCCCAGAAGTCCGGACCTCCGCTCGCAATAGAGCTACATGAAGAGAGCGGAGGGGCCGGCCGAAGACCTGCGACACCGGGAGAAGAGGCCGGAGAGCGGAGAAGAACCAACCGGACGCCGGGAGAAGATGAAGCGGAGGGACCCCCGAAGCCGGAGGAAGATCCCCCCCCCGGAGCTGTTTAATAAAATATTTTAAAAACCTGTGTAGTGTGTTTTATTACTTACACTTTTTTCCTAGGTAAATGGGTAGGGGTACCATGTACCCCATACTCATTTACATAGGGTGGGGGGCCGGGATCTGGGGGCCCCCTTATTAAAGGGGGCTCCCAGATTCCGATAAGCCCCCGCCCGCAGACCCCGACAACCAACGGCCAGGGTTGTCGGGAAGAGGCCCTTGTCCTCATCAACATGGGGACAAGGTGCTTTGGGGGGGGGGGGCGCAGGGCGCCCCCCTCCCCCAAAGCACCCACCCCCCCATGTTGAGGGCATGCGGCCTGGTACGGTTCAGGAGGGGGGGGGGGCGCTCGCTCGTCCCCACCCCCTTTCCTGACCGGCCAGGCTGCGTGCTCGGATCGGGGTCTGGTATGGATTTTAGGGGGGGCCCCACGCCGTTTTTTCGGCGTAGCGGGGTTCCCCTTTATAATCCATACCAGACCTAAGGGCCTGGTATGCCCCGCGACGGGGCTAGCAAGGTGTCAATCTCGCCGATAAAAGCGGCAAGATTGACATCCTTTTCTAGTCCCGTCGCACCTGAGTCACGTTCAAAATGAACGGACTTGTCCGTGTGTGGGCAAGTCCGTTCATTCTGAAAGTCCGCCGGAACTCCGGCGAAAGTCCGTCGGAAAGACGGGCGGACTTAGCCCGCCGGAAAGTCCCGGCGTGTGTGGGCAAGTCCGTCCGTTTTAAAGTCCGGCGCACCTGGCGGACAAAGTCCGTCGGAAAGTGTGCCGGACCAAGTAGGATAGAAAGTCCGCTCGTGTGTACGCGGCATAACAGGTTTTCTTCTAAGATTACCCTGTATTTGTCTCCATCCATCTTCTCATCAACTCTGACCAGCTTCCCTGTCCCTGCTGAAGAAAAGCATACCCACAACATGATGCTGCCACCACCATGTTTTACAGTGGGGATGGTGTGTTCAGGGTGATGTGCAGTGTTAGTTTTCCACAACACATAGCGTTTTGCTTTTAGGCCAAAAAGTAAAATCTTGGTCTCATCTGACCAGAGCACCTTCTTCCACATGTTTACTGTGTGCCTCACATGGCTTCTCGCAAACTGCAAATGGGAATTTTTATGACTAAAGGCCAGATTTGTGGAGTGCACGGCTAATAGTTGTCCTGTGGACAGATTCTCCCACCTGAGCTGTGGATCTCTGTAGCTCCTCCTGAGTTACCATGGCCTCTTGGCTGCTTCTCTGATTAATGCTCTCCTTGCCCGGCCTGTCAGTTTAGGTGGACGGCATGTCTTGGTAGGTTTGTAGTTGTGCCATACTCTTTCCATTTTCAGATGATGGATTGAACAGTGCTTCTCCACAACTTTATCCCTGACCTGTCTGGTGTGTTCCTTGGCCTTCGTGATGCTGTTTGTTCACTAAGGTTCTCTAACAAACCTCTAAAGGCTTCACAGAACAGCTGTATTTATACTGAGATTAAATTACACACAGGTGGACTCTATTTCCTAATTAGGTGACTTCTGAAGGCAATTGGTTCCACTAGATTTTAGTTAGGGGTATCAGAGCAAAAGGGGGCTGAATACAAATGCATGCCACACTTTTCAGATATTTATTTGTAAAAAGTTTTAACAACCATTTATCATTTTCCTTCCACTTGACAATTATGTGTCACCTTGTGTTGGTCTATCACATAAAATTCCAATAAAATACATTTATGTTTTTGGTTGTAACATGAGAAAATGTGGAAAATTTCAAGTGGTACGAATACTTTTTCCAGACACTGTACTTGTGCACTTCTATGACCCAATGTCAACCAACAACGGGCTAAGCCCGCTGTTGACTGACATCACAAAGCCAATCCAAGCTCTGGAAGGATCTCGATCATATTAGCAGGATCCACTCAGATGCCTGATTGACAGCTGACTCTGGGTCTATGCCCAACTGAGAGCCAAACTGCGCTGTGCCTGCCGCGCTCCCCAGCCCGGTGCTCCAGTGGGCTCTAGAGGGGCAGAGCCCCCTTTTTTTGGAACCCTAAACTTTTCCTTAAACAATTTATTTCCATGGGTCTGTTTAAACAAACACTTAAATCAATATGTTGCTTGACATGTTTTTGTAAGTAAAAAAGTTCAATTTTTATCAATTCCTGCTCTAATTAAAGTGGCCCTGGTGACTCTTCCACATGTGTGATAAATCTAACTAGTTTGGTGTGACAAACTAACTACAATAACTCCAGTCAGTTGCAGTACTGTTACCTTTTCATGCACACTTTACAGTTGGACCACCAGCAGCCGTGCACGGTACACTGGCATGTCCAATAAATCTGTTAATTGCAGGTGCTGTTGGAGTGCACATATGCCCACATAAAGATTATATACAGAGTCTACAGGATGTGAACAGTGCGGGGTAGTAATCATGAACAAAGGGAAAACTGCATTGTGTAAACAAACAATAAGGCGGTCTTGTTTTAAAGAACTCTACAAACATAAACATTATTTTTAACATATGTAAAGGTACAAAGATTAAACCTATATGTTCTATTTGTTAATAAAGCACAAAGCTGCAGTGCATACATGTGATTACAGACAGTAATGAAATAGATTTCTACTTGAAATGCATATTTACTCCAGAAAAATGGGGAGGTGGAACAGCTCCTAAAATATGAATGAATTCACTGTGGCAAAATTCACAGGGGTGACAAAGAGACTGTTCACTTCATAAGGGAAATTTAATTTTGCAGTGGAATTTTCCCTTCGATTAGAGAAGAAGGTAAAGCTCTACTCACTTCCATCGTCCAATCATGTGCAAGTATAATCTTTTTTTTTATTATTTCCTTGCACATCATTGGGTATTGTTATATATTCTTATATTCAGTTAAGAAAAATTCCCTTGCAAAGTGAAAATTCCCTTTAATAGTGAACAGCCCATTTTTAACCTCATAAACTAAAAAGTTGGTCCGTCATGTTGTTAAACGTCCGTTTAACCATTTAATGACCACCTCATAGCAGATTTACTGCTACAGGGTGGTCATTGTTTGCAGAAAGGCATATATACTGTATACGTGATTCTGTTTTTTCGCCTAGGGGGTGCGCACGTGCACAATTGGCTCCTTCTGCTGTGATTACTCACAGCCGATCTGTGGGTGCCGGGCAATGAATGTCCGCTGGCACTCGCCTATGTAAACAAGGCAGAGCTCTGTTCTGACAGTGGGAAAGTGATGGATTTTCTGTCCCTGCTAAGCAGGGAATAAAACCAATCAATTTCCTTAGTAAAAGCAGCACACAGTTTACACACTGGCTAGGCACACAGTTAACCCTTTGATCGCCCTAGGGGTTTAACCCCTTCCCAGCCAGTGTCATTAGTACAGTGACAGTGCATATTTTTAGCACTGATCACTGTATTAGTGTCACTGGTTCCCACAGTGTCAACAGTGTCAGTTAGTGTCCAATTGTTTAACGCAATATCGCAGCCCCACTATAAGTCACTGATCGCCTCCATTACTAGTATAAAAAATAAATGAATACATTTCAGTATATATGCCATAGTTTGTAAACGCTATAACTTTTGCCCAAACGAATCAATATACGTTTATGGGAATTTTTTTAACCAAAAATATGTGGAAGAATATGAATTGACCTAAATTTATGAAGAAATTCGATTCTTTAAATTTTTTCATTGGATATGTTTTTTAGCAGAAAGAAAAAATATTGTTTTTTTCAGAATTGTCAGTCTTTTTTTGTTTATAGCACAAAAAATAAAAAAACCCAGTGGTGATCAAATACCACTAATGCCGAGTACATCGGTTTTCGGTTATCGGTTTTCTCGTCGGAAAAAGATATGACGGCTTTTTTGACAGGATTCCGTTCAAGTTTGCTTTGCATACACACGGTCACGCAAAAGTTTGCTGAAATTACGACCATCAAGAACGCGGTGACGTACAACACTACGACGAGCCGAGAAAATGACGTTCAATGCTTCCGAGCATGTGTCGAATTGTTTCCAAGCATGTGTAGGGATTTTGCACGTCAGAATTGCCACAGATGATCGCATTTTCGGATAGGAATTTTTTGCTGGAATTCCTCTAGCAGAAGACCAATGGAGCATATACACGGTCGCATTTTCTGATGAAAAACTCTCATCGGTCTTTTGCGGGCCGAAATTCCGACCGTGTGTACGCAGCATAAAAGAAAGCTCTATTCATGGGGAAAAAAATGACATCAATTTTATTTGGGTACAGCATTGCATAACTGCACAGTTGCGGTAGTTAAAATACCGCATTGCCGTATCGCAAAAAAATTGCCTGATCATGAAGGGGGGTAAATCTTTCGGAGGTCAAGTGGTTAAAGAAGGCAGCACAGTGACTAAGTGGTTAGCATTTCTGCCAAGCAGTGCTAGGGTTGTTGTTTTGAATCACAACCACAAGCCTACCTGAGTTTGCATGTTCTCCCTGCGCCTGCGTGAGTTTCCTATGGGTACATTCCGTTTGCTCCCACACTCCAAAGACATGATGGTAGGTAAATTGGCTCCCATCTAAATTGGTCCTAGTGTGTGTGTGAATGTGAGTTAGGGACCTTGGTCTGTAAGCTCCTTGAGGGCAGGGACTGATGTGACTGTATAATGAAAATATAAAGTGCTGTGTAAATTCACAGTGGTTTATAAGTACCTGTAATAAATGAATAAAGCCATAAAAATTATAGATTTGATTGTGGTATTGTAAAGGTCCACAATGTTATATATAGCTTGTTTATTTGTTGCTTTCTTCTTAAATACAATGTGTGTACACGATATAATATCATGAAGGCTACTCCTATTTATATGGGTTAGGTTTGCAGGATGTGATTCATCAAAATCCATGTTAAACATGTGGTCACCATAGGAACCCAAGCTTTAACCTAATAGCTGTTCCATCTGGAGAGTTCCACTGAATCTCTACTGTCTCCACATAGGTCCCGCTAGCCCCCATCTCCCCTGTGGAATTTGCATAGTAACTCCTTCTGTGTGTCCAACTCTGGTCTTACACAGGGTATCTGTTCATTGCTTGATAGCATATCCTGGAACAGTTTGAATTTATTTTTGTTTGAATAATTATTGTCGCTGTTCGGTGTAAGAATTAAAACACGTATTACTCTAATAGAGAAGAAGACCAAAATAAATATCACATACTGTATAAATAAGAAGAATAGCCAGTTGCATCCTGCAGAAGTATCACTGAAAGTTTTACACTTTACATTGTAGCGCGGAGAGGACATCCAATGCTTTTGGAATTAATATGTTTTTGTTGTTTTGTAAAGTGTGCAGAGACTTGGGCTTATGTCTGATTGCACAGAGTTTACTATATCCACTTTTATCAGCCTTTGGTAAACCCTGTTTTATTAAGGGAATCACGCTAAAATCCCCTGGATAGCACAGTGTTCTGTGTAATCACCAAATCAGAAGCAAACTGTCAATGTAGGTAAACAGATGCCAAGTCCTTTCATTTCTACAGATACTAGTGTTTTTTTTTTTTTTTCTAAGATGAAAACAAGCAAAGCTTTTGCAATATCCTAGTTAAAGAAACATTCCACTTTAATCATTAAAAAAAAAAAAACACTGCTTTTTACGTAGCAACAAGTGGTTTCTTTAAAGTGATTATAAAGGTTTAATTTTTATTTTTTAAAAAGTAACAAACATGTTATACTTACCTGCTCTGTGCAAAGGTTTGGCACAGTGCAGCCCCGATCCTCCTCTTCTCGGGTCCTCCTCCGGAGCTTCAGGCTCCACTATAGCAAGCCACTTGCTATGGGGGCACTTGTGCGAACCATTCTGAGCCAGCTCTGTGTGTCCATAAAACAAACAGAGCACAGCTCGGCCCTGCACCTCGCTCCTTCCTCACTGGCGGTGATTGACAGCACCAATGGCTCCCGCTGCTGAGACAACGGGAAAGAGAGTGCCATGAGACCTCTGTTCTAATGCACATCGCTGGATCAAGATCAGGCTCACGTAAGTATTTAGGAGGGCTTTAGAGTGAGCTGCATACAGAATTTTTTTTTATTTTAATGCAGAAGTGAAAAAAACATCTTCCTTTAGGACCACTTTAAAGCAAAGAGGCAAAGCCACACACCTGCACCCAAACTAACCCAGTTCCCAGAGCCTGCTCCAGTCTCCTTCCAGCTCATAAGCCTCACTATTAATCTTTTACTCTGATTGTAAGCTAGACTTAATCCCCGTGCACACTGGCCGAATGTCGGGAGACATTTGCCGGTTCAAATATAAAAATGACATTCTGCCTGTGTGTATGTCAGTCTGTCCGACAGAAGCCAGCCATTCGGCCTGTCAGAACACAACAGCTCAGCGAGAGAGATCACTAAACTAACCTTGCATGGCTAGTACAGTGTCTCCGATCGGAGCTGTTAGTGTGTACCTGGCTTTAGGATTCAAGAGAGGTAAAGCTGGGCTCTCAAGTCTGGAAGCTGGGTATTAGTTTACAAAAGAGTTCTGGGGTTTGGGGTACCATGGGCACTGAATTTAAGAACCAACCTGACTCGCAGGCATCTGTAGGTGCCTCTTAGATTTTTCTTTTGGTTGTTTTTCTTTTTCTGGTTCCTTTTTGGTTTGTTCTACGTTTACTATAATTACTGCACTGAAAACCTTTCACTCCCTACAATGACCACATTATTAGACTACTTATGCATTGGTGTTTCATGAAAAACCTGATATAGTCTTTTCTTTATTTTTACACAATGGTGATACTTTGAGTATATTTGCCAGTTGATGTATTTACTATAGAACTGATCAACCAGTTGGCAACTATTCTTTACAGAATGTGGCCAATGAAAAACTGACACATGGGCTTCTAATATAAAAAAAAAAAATTTCAGACCTAAACCTACCAT
The DNA here is from genome assembly GCF_042186555.1 of Aquarana catesbeiana. Taxonomy (NCBI): domain Eukaryota; kingdom Metazoa; phylum Chordata; class Amphibia; order Anura; family Ranidae; genus Aquarana; species Aquarana catesbeiana. The sequence goes on from NC_133325.1 coordinate 397,868,145, forward strand.
GCATGAGCTAATATTTGCTAAGGATGCAGCGTTATTAGGCTCCATGCACACTGGAGCTGTTAAACTGCAGTTTATTGGCGTTTGAGCTTTTTTTTTTTAAAAGCCCATAAACTCCACTTTATGTTATCCTATGTGCACACATGGACTTTTTTTAGCTTTAATGAGCAGTGGAATTTATGGGATTTTCTCTGAACGCCAGAAATTCACGTTCAAAGTGCCGTATTTCACCGCTAAAAAAAGTCAAACGCCGATAAAAGCTCATAAACGCTCATAAACAATCATAAACGTGCGTTAATTAGCGTTCGGCGTTCTATTTTTTAAATACATTGTGGGAGTTTGGAATGCATTGTGGGATTTTTGGAGTGTCCTCTGTGTATTTTTATTAAAAACGCCCATAAACGCTAACGCTAAAAAACGCTCATAAACGCTCATTAACGCTAGTACAAAACGCTGTTAAAAGCTAGTTTTTCAACCAGCGTTTTCTGCCAGCAATCTAGCGTCAAGAGAAAGCTTTTTTGAGCTCCAGTGTGCATGGAGCCTTAGTGATAGTTTACTCATATATAGGATATGGGAAGACAACTTTTGAGCTCATTTTCAGTTTATTGGGCAATCTCTTGCAAACTGCCTCTGATTATTATTTTATCCTTAAGAAAAAGGAAAATCTTTTTGCTGGTTATTTGTCAAACTATAGGGTTGATTTACTAAAGGCAAATACACTTTGCACTACACGTGCACTGCAAGTGCACTTGGAAGTGCAGTCACTGTAGATCTGAGGGGTAGATCTGAAATGAGGGGAAGCTCTGCTGATTTTATCATCCAATCATGTACAAGCAAAAAAGATGTTTTTTTTCCCTTGCATGTCCCCCTCAGATCTATAGCGACTGTACTTCCAGTTCATTTGTAGTGAAAAGTGGATTTGCCTTTAGTAAATCAACCCCTATATGTCACAATAAGCTGTGATTTACTGTTGTGTAAGTAATGCACTACTACAATTTGAGGTACGAGCAGATCTCATCATTTCTAATTTATAGTAAGCCTAAATTTTCCAAGGCAATGAGAATATTGTGATGAGTTTTGAGGGACATACAAGTGGTTGGACCGTTTCTTGTTAATAAACACTTAACTGGAGAATGGATACTCTTCCCAATCAAAGTGGTAAAATATGTGAACTGCAATCTGTTTTAATTCATAAGCTTGAAACCATAGTAATTTTGTATACTCAACATTTTAAAATTTCATTTGCTTCAGTGTCGAGATCAATGTTTCTATTTATTCAGGGACACTTACACAAAGAACTTTTTTAAGCCAATTCAAGGTACCCTACATCAGCTCCATATGTTCAAGCTTACTTTTAAATACCATTAAAAAAGCACTTAGCATTTATAAGTGTCCGTCTCCTATAGCAGTCTGCTTTGGAAGTGTAGCAAAGAAACTAAATAGCCCCAGAAGCTATGTGTCATAAATCATTTTTGTCCATATTTGTTATTGATACATCTTCTTCATTACTGTCAGGCATGTAGACTAATTTTGGCTTTGAAATCTTTATTACTTCACTTTTCTAAATGAACAATTTATAATACACATTCCCATGCAGAGTTTAGAATTCGCTAAAGGTCGCTTGTCTCTGCATCATATATCGCTTTCCACTACATGTTTCAAGTTTGATTTACAGATAACAATACGTTGATCATGCAAGTTCTCACCTACATAAATAGCACATTGTGGGAAAGTTCTGCTCTTTACTTGTAAGTAAACCAAAAGCATTTAGCAAACCCCCCTCCCCCTTCCTTGTCGAGCTACACACAAAACATCTGGAATTTATGGAAACATTAAGTGACTTTTAAGACGCAAAGCAGGCGGCCATATTGTTTCTTCTGTTATTCAGGAGAAAAACAAATATGTTCATTATAAGAGTAGATAACTTAGAAGTAGGTAAATGCAAAAATACACGAGTACTACCTGTCTTGGGTACCTTTTGCCAAATTGATCACCAAACGTTTGTTTTACTAAACAGAGTACTTTCTGTCCTTATAGCTGATGTGTTTTTTGTGAGGTATATTTTATGCTTGTGAATATTTGTGGCTTTAATGAAACCACACACTAGTTTAAACTTTCTTAATGGCTTGTGGTTAATTCAGGGCTGTTTCAAGAACAAGGTGACTAATATATCAGTCAACCAATACACCAACAACCATTTTTTTATTACCTATTATCAAGTGTCTTGTACATGTTAAGCCAGTCATACATGAATCGAAATTCATACAGTTCAGCAGGGACTGGCCAAATTTCAATCCATGTATGGGCAGGCTGGTTGTGCACAGGTCGATCTATTGATTGACTTATGTACAACCAGCCTGATGGGTTTTTCCTTGAATAATCAGTGCCGCCAGCTATAGCTATGCTGACAATCCTCTCCTGTATCTCAGAGATACATCCCCCTCTTTGAAGTCTACCCTGTGGATAATTTAATGAGTTTAGCATCATTTTCTGGAATTAACTGGGAGAAATCTCTGATTTCCCCCTTAGCCCTTCACATCCCAAACCAGCTATGAACATTCCGGTTTGCTGGGTGGACTGGTTTAAGTTACTTGGCGTACAAGTTGGAAGCGCCCTGGTTACTTATATAAATATTAATCTATTCTTTCTCCTTAAGTTCTTCTCCCAGAGATGTACATCTTGGAAATCATTCCCACTTACCCTATTAGGCAGAGTTAACTATATTAAGATGGTTTATTAGCCAAAATGGCTTTATTATTTCAGAAAAACCTCAGTTTCCATACAGAAAACATTCATCAATAAATTAGAGAGTGTTGCCCTTTCCTTTATATTGACTGGGAAAGTTCCACGTCTTTCATTGTTGACATTACAACTCCCATTGTCACAGGGTGGACTGTGTTTTCCAAATTTTCAGCTGTACTATTAGGCAGCAGTGCTGGTAACAGTTCTTTGGTGATTTTCACTGCCTAGAAATAACCCTGCAATTACCTTGGAGGAGACCCCCTTAGGGTCGTATGGTACCTTTGGGTTTCATGGGCTCCTACTCCAAACCAGCTATTACTGGCCCAATGAGAATGGCACTATTGGTGTAACATAATGCTACACCAATAGCAAGTCATTCTCCCCTGACTTTCTCTTCACATACACCCTTGTCAGGTAATTCCATCCTTTCCTACCTGTTAAGTGGGAGGCAGATACAAATCCATCACGCCATACCTTAAGAGAGACGTGTGATTGACCCAACATGCATTCTTCAGCAGGACAATGACCCCAAACATACTGCAAAAGTAATTAAGAACTATCTTTAACATAAAGAAGAACAAGGAGTCCTGGAAGTGATGGTGGGGCCCCCACATAGCCCTAATCTTAAAATCATGGAGTCTGTCTGGGATTACATGAAGAGACAGAAGGATTTGAGGCAGCCTACATCCACAGAGGATCTGTGGTTACTTCTCCAAGATGGAATAACCTACCTGCTGAGTTCCTAGAAAAGCTCAGCAGAATTGATACTGTTTTGAAGGCAAAGGGTGGTCACACTAAATATTGATTTGAATAGGATTTGATTAGGATTTCTCTCCTGTTCCTTTACTTTCCATTTTGTTAATTGATACAAAAATAAACTACTGTAATAACACTTCTATTTCTGAAAACAATAATTTACATCATTTTTTCACACCTGCCTAAAATATTTGCATAGTACTGTATATTAAAAAGGTACCAATGAAAATTTCTGTAAGTTATTAGAGATAACTGACCTATGTGGGTTCTGATACTTTTTTACAATTGTGGATACATTAGATATAATTGATGTTGATTATAACTTTATGATGTTGTATATTAGATGTTGTTTCCCTAAAAACGGAAACACCAAGGGGCTGATTTACTAAAGACAAATAGGCTGTTCACTTGGCAAGGACATTATGTCTCAGCTTAGTGAAAGAGGGGAAGCTCTGCTAACTTCCATCAATATTCTAGCAAAAATGTTTGTTTTTTTTTATATTTTATTTTGCTTGCGCATGAGTGGGTTATCTCTGCAAAATGAATTTTCACCACATTCACTAAACTAAGGGAAAATTTCCTTGCAGAGTGCTAATTCACTTGCAAACAGGTTATATGCCTTAATAAAGCAATCACCTTGTTTGGTCCAGATTGATTGCACTGTCAGTGGCTTCAGTTTTAGGCCAATTAATATAGTATTCTTTTTTAATGCTGTCTGTACCACCACTGGGAAGATTTTATTTTAGTTCCTGTTCCAAATGGCACTATCGACTAGTGTAATCTCCCCACAGGACCATACAAGTGGCAGAATTTTCCCCACTTTACTAAAAATGTTGTATTTCTGCTTGTAATAATTTTTCCTAACTTCTCATCCCAGATGGCACCAGTCACAAGTGAAGATAAATTATTTATTTTTATTTGTGTATTGCACAATTTTTTCTATTTTTTCCTTTTTTTGCACATTGGTGTGGATGCATGGAGCCTGCATTATCAGGGTATCATGCATTCACCACTGGCATGCACATTGCCACTATATTTATCCTTATATGTTAGCCAGTAGGTAGTGCCACCAACCCCACACCTGCACAAGTGAAGGTAAAAGTCCCTAGTGGTAACACAGCCAGTAGTAATAATCTGGCAGAGCTTCTAACCCTTCCACACACAGAACAAAATAAATAATGTGGAATTTCATTTTAAAGAACAACAAAATTACTCTTGGTCAGTAACCTAGAAAAAAAAAACGCAAATTACATCTGTGACATGTAACTGTAATATATGACTTTTTATGTAACTACTTATGTATAATGCATAACAAGTATACAGTCTATCTATTTTTATATTTTTAGGAGTCCACATTTTGTCACATCCTATAATCAGATGTGCCCCATGGTCCTCACAATGTATTTCCCAGAATGTTCATATTTGAAAAGTAATGGCAGGGAAAGAATCTCATCTGTGTTCAGCTTTGTGTAATGTGCCTGTTTGTCACTGTACTTTTTACATTTTAAATTAATAAGCCTAAGTGTTGGAACCAGCACGCTGCCATCTTTCATAATTTTTACTGCTAAAAAATGTTTAATGTGACTCTTTGCACATCATCTTTGTTTTATGCATTGCCTTACTAAATGGCAACTCTGCGCTCAGTTTAGAGATTGCTGGCAAGCTGAATTTAATACTGACTATCGCTCAGGAACAGATGTCAAAAGTTATCGCTTTGAGAATTCTTTCTTACAGCTGTGGCTCACTGTATGGATTGTTTATGATATAGAGAGTAAAAAATAATTGGGAAATTTGTTTGTGATAGACTGCTATTTTCTCTTTGGCTATGAATGAGCCCTGTTTTCCTGTTCCCCATCATCATGTGACCATCCATGGAACTTCATATTCCATGTCTTACTGCTGGACAAAATTGGGTGTGTTTAACCTCTCTGGACCACATCTCCCTCATCACTGTACCACCTCTTGTTATCCCCAACCACTTTCCTACTCCCTCCTTAATACAAGTACATGGGAAGGAGTGGGCAGAGATGCTCAGCTGTCATTGTCTTGTAATCCAGCACTAGCTCAGGGAGGGGAAGGGTGTAAACACACGATTTTTACTTTCATGCTCCATTCACACCTAGCATAGTAGGAGCACATGTTGTTTGGCACATTTTTCCCACCACACTCATAGGGCAGCCTATTGAATCTATTAAGCTTCCCTATGCGTCATAAATGGAGCATTGTAGCTCATATCAGTTTGCACGTTTTTTTACTGTGTGTTTATGCATGCGGCAGAATGTGCATTTGCTTTCACATTTAAAGGCATAACAAGTGTGTTGCACATTTTTCACGTGCTCTGGGAAATTGCAAATATGCACGGAGCCTCCTTGTAAAACCATTCTGGTATTTAACAATGCCCCTTTTGGATCCTTACACTGTCTTTTGACCACGCCCACTATTTAATGTGGCCACCTCAGAGCTGCACGCAGGCAGCCCACAGAAGTGTATGCGGACACAGCAGTTGCAATGACATAGTTAAGAAAGAAAAATAATGGCGCTGGAAGGATGAGAAATGAGAAATCAATTAATAAATCAGAAGCTGTATAGATATAAAAACATCAATAAAAACCACAAATCCATGATAAAAGACAATTTGTCTTTGTCCGCCACAAAAACCAGCATGGAACACAAGATGGTGCCGGACCAGACTGGACGTCAACGGGAGGCCGTGCTGACGTAAAAGGGTGCAGTAACACATTTCGAAGCTTCTGCTTCTTCATCAGACCTTCATCAGGCTTGTTTTATTGTCCTATATGTAAATTGCCCTTTGTCTTGTTTTTTAAATAATTTCAAATACTACTAATGCTGGGCTTAGTCTGGTCCTCCTTTGTGCAATTACATAGTTGCTTGTCAAAATTGACATGCCACTGTGTCTGTAGAGCCACTGCATATGCATACAAGCTCAGCATAGAGAATGGGTCTCTGTACCTATCTGAAAGACTCCAAAATCTGCTACTCAATGCACATGAGCTAAATGGGTGCAAAGGGCCAAAAGCTGCTCATCACAGCAGAAATTGTAATGTGGAACACATAAATCCAGGGGAAAGCAATCAGTGAATCTCGTTCTCTCTCTCTCTCTCTCTCTCTCTCTCTCTCTCTCTCTCTCTCTCTCTCTCTCTCTCTCTCCCTCTCTCTCTCTCTCTCTCTCTCTCTCTGTACCCTCGGCTGTCTCTCATCTCTCTGTGTTGTTTCTCTCTCTCTGTACTCTCTGCTGTCTCTCCTCTCACTCTGTTGTTTCTCTCTCTCTGTACTCTCTGCTGTCTCTCCTCTCACTCTGTTGTTTCTCTCTCTCTGTACTCTCTGCTGTCTCTCCTCTCACTCTGTTGTTTCTCTCTCTCTGTACTCTCTGCTGTCTCTCCTCTCACTTCGTTGTTTCTCTCTCTCTGTACTCTCTGCTGTCTCCCTCATTACTGTCTCTCTCTCTGTTCTCTGCTATCTCTCCTCTCTATCTGTACTCTCTGCTATCTCTCCTCTCTATCTGTACTCTCTGTTGTATCTCCTCTCACTCCGTTGTTTCTCTCTCTCTCTCTCCGTACTCTCTGCTGTCTCTCCTCTCACTCCGTTGTTTCTCTCTCTCTCTCTGTACTCTCTGTTGTCTCTCCTCTCACTCCGTTGTTTCTCTCTCTCTCTCTGTACTCTCTGCTGTCTCTCCTCTCACTCCGTTGTTTCTCTCTCTCTCTGTTCTCTCTGCTGTCTCTCCTCTCACTCTGTTGTTTCTCTCTCTCTCTGTTCTCTCTGCTGTCTCTCCTCTCACTCTGTTGTTTCTCCCTCTCTGTACTCTCTGCTCTCTATTCTCTTTCTCTCTGTGTACCCTCGGCTGTCTCTCATCTCTCTGTGTTGTTTCTCTCTCTCTGTACTCTCTGCTGTCTCTCCTCTCACTCTGTTGTTTCTCTCTCTCTGTACTCTCTGCTGTCTCTCCTCTCACTCTGTTGTTTCTCCCTCTCTGTTCTCTCTGCTGTCTCTCCTCTCACTCTGTTGTTTCTCCCTCTCTGTACTCTCTGCTCTCTATTCTCTTTCTCTCTGTGTACCCTCGGCTGTCTCTCATCTCTCTGTGTTGTTTCTCTCTCTCTGTACTCTCTGCTGTCTCTCCTCTCACTCCGTTGTTTCTCTCTCTCTGTACTCTCTACTGTCTCTCCTCTCACTCTGTTGTTTCTCTCTCTCTGTACTCTCTGCTGTCTCTCCTCTCACTCCGTTGTTTCTCTCTCTCTGTACTCTCTGCTGTCTCTCCTCTCACTCCGTTGTTTCTCTCTCTCTGTACTCTCTGCTGTCTCTCCTCTCACTCTGTTGTTTCTCCCTCTCTGTACTCTCTGCTGTCTCTCCTCTCACTCTGTTGTTTCTCTCTCTCTGTACTCTCTGCTGTCTCTCCTCTCACTCCGTTGTTTCTCTCTCTCTGTACTCTCTGCTGTCTCTCCTCTCACTCCGTTGTTTCTCTCTCTCTCTGTACTCTCTGCTGTCTCTCCTCTCACTCCGTTGTTTCTCTCTCTCTGTACTCTCTGCTCTCTATGCTCTTTCTCTCTCTGTACCCTCGGCTGTCTCTCAACTCTCTGTGTTGTTTCTCTCTCTCTGTTCTCTCTGCTGTCTCTCCTCTCACTCTGTTGTTTCTCTCTCTCTGTACTCTCTGCTGTCTCTCCTCTCACTCTGTTGTTTCTCTCTCTCTGTACTCTCTGCTGTCTCTCCTCTCACTCTGTTGTTTCTCCCTCTCTGTACTCTCTGCTGTCTCTCCTCTCACTCCGTTGTTTCTCTCTCTCTCTCTCTCTGTACTCTCTGCTGTCTCTCCTCTCACTCTGTTGTTTCTCCCTCTCTGTTCTCTCTGCTGTCTCTCCTCTCACTCTGTTGTTTCTCCCTCTCTGTACTCTCTGCTCTCTATTCTCTTTCTCTCTGTGTACCCTCGGCTGTCTCTCATCTCTCTGTGTTGTTTCTCTCTCTCTGTACTCTCTGCTGTCTCTCCTCTCACTCTGTTTTTTCTCCCTCTCTGTTCTCTCTGCTGTCTCTCCTCTCACTCTGTTGTTTCTCCCTCTCTGTACTCTCTGCTGTCTCTCCTCTCACTCTGTTTTTTCTCCCTCTCTGTTCTCTCTGCTGTCTCTCCTCTCACTCTGTTGTTTCTCTCTCTCTGTACTCTCTGCTGTCTCTCCTCTCACTCTGTTGTTTCTCTCTCTCTGTACTCTCTGCTGTCTCTCCTCTCACTCCGTTGTTTCTCTCTCTCTCTGTACTCTCTGCTGTCTCCCTCATTACTGTCTCTCTCTCTGTTCTCTGCTATCTCTCCTCTCTATCTGTACTCTCTGCTATCTCTCCTCTCTATCTGTACTCTCTGTTGTATCTCCTCTCACTCCGTTGTTTCTCTCTCTCTCTCTCCGTACTCTCTGCTGTCTCTCCTCTCACTCCGTTGTTTCTCTCTCTCTCTGTACTCTCTGCTGTCTCTCCGCTCACTCTGTTGTTTCTCCCTCTCTGTTCTCTCTGCTGTCTCTTCTCTCACTCTGTTGTTTCTCTCTCTCTGTACTCTCTGCTCTCTATTCTCTTTCTCTCTGTGTACCCTCGGCTGTCTCTCATCTCTCTGTGTTGTTTCTCTCTCTCTGTACTCTCTGCTGTCTCTCCTCTCACTCTGTTGTTTCTCTCTCTCTGTACTCTCTGCTGTCTCTCCTCTCACTCTGTTGTTTCTCTCTCTCTCTCTGTTCTCTCTGCTGTCTCTCCTCTCACTCCGTTGTTTCTCTCTCTCTCTCTGTACTCTCTGCTGTCTCTCCTCTCACTCTGTTGTTTCTCCCTCTCTGTACTCTCTGCTGTCTCTCCGCTCACTCTGTTGTTTCTCCCTCTCTGTTCTCTCTGCTGTCTCTCCTCTCACTCTGTTGTTTCTCTCTCTCTGTACTCTCTGCTCTCTATTCTCTTTCTCTCTGTGTACCCTCGGCTGTCTCTCATCTCTCTGTGTTGTTTCTCTCTCTCTGTACTCTCTGCTGTCTCTCCTCTCACTCTGTTGTTTCTCCCTCTCTGTACTCTCTGCTGTCTCTCCTCTCACTCCGTTGTTTCTCTCTCTCTCTCTGTACTCTCTGCTGTCTCTCCTCTCACTCCGTTGTTTCTCTCTCTCTCTCTGTACTCTCTGCTGTCTCTCCTCTCACTCTGTTGTTTCTCTCTCTCTGTACTCTCTGCTGTCTCTCCTCTCACTCTGTTGTTTCTCCCTCTCTGTACTCTCTGCTGTCTCTCCTCTCACTCCGTTGTTTCTCTCTCTCTCTCTCTGTACTCTCTGCTGTCTCTCCTCTCACTCTGTTGTTTCTCCCTCTCTGTTCTCTCTGCTGTCTCTCCTCTCACTCTGTTGTTTCTCCCTCTCTGTACTCTCTGCTCTCTATTCTCTTTCTCTCTGTGTACCCTCGGCTGTCTCTCATCTCTCTGTGTTGTTTCTCTCTCTCTGTACTCTCTGCTGTCTCTCCTCTCACTCTGTTGTTTCTCCCTCTCTGTACTCTCTGCTGTCTCTCCTCTCACTCCGTTGTTTCTCTCTCTCTCTCTGTACTCTCTGCTGTCTCTCCTCTCACTCCGTTGTTTCTCTCTCTCTCTCTGTACTCTCTGCTGTCTCTCCTCTCACTCCGTTGTTTCTCTCTATCTGTACTCTCTGCTGTCTCTCCGCTCACTCTGTTGTTTCTCCCTCTCTGTTCTCTCTGCTGTCTCTCCTCTCACTCTGTTGTTTCTCTCTCTCTGTACTCTCTGCTCTCTATTCTCTTTCTCTCTGTGTACCCTCGGCTGTCTCTCATCTCTCTGTGTTGTTTCTCTCTCTCTGTACTCTCTGCTGTCTCTCCTCTCACTCTGTTGTTTCTCCCTCTCTGTACTCTCTGCTGTCTCTCCTCTCACTCCGTTGTTTCTCTCTCTCTCTCTGTACTCTCTGCTGTCTCTCCTCTCACTCTGTTGTTTCTCTCTCTCTGTACTCTCTGCTGTCTCTCCTCTCACTCTGTTGTTTCTCCCTCTCTGTACTCTCTGCTGTCTCTCCTCTCACTCTGTTGTTTCTCCCTCTCTGTTCTCTCTGCTGTCTCTCCTCTCTCTCTGTTGTTTCTCCCTCTCTGTACTCTCTGCTGTCTCTCCTCTCACTCTGTTGTTTCTCTCTCTCTGTACTCTCTGCTCTCTATTCTCTTTCTCTCTCTGTACCCTCGGCTGTCTCTCCTCTCACTCTGTTGTTTCTCTCTCTCTGTACTCTCTGCTGTCTCTCCTCTCACTCTGTTGTTTCTCTCTCTCTGTACTCTCTGCTCTCTATGCTCTTTCTCTCTCTGTACCCTCGGCTGTCTCTCAACTCTCTGTGTTGTTTCTCTCTCTCTGTTCTCTCTGCTGTCTCTCCTCTCACTCTGTTGTTTCTCTCTCTCTGTACTCTCTGCTGTCTCTCCTCTCACTCCGTTGTTTCTCTCTCTCTCTCTGTACTCTCTGCTGTCTCTCCTCTCACTCTGTTGTTTCTCCCTCTCTGTACTCTCTGCTGTCTCTCCGCTCACTCTGTTGTTTCTCCCTCTCTGTACTCTCTGCTGTCTCTCCGCTCACTCTGTTGTTTCTCCCTCTCTGTACTCTCTGCTGTCTCTCCTCTCACTCCGTTGTTTCTCTCTCTCTGTACTCTCTGCTCTCTATTATCTTTCTCTCTCTGTACCCTCGGCTGTCTCTCAACTCTCTGTGTTGTTTCTCTCTCTCTGTACTCTCTGCTGTCTCTCCTCTCACTCCGTTGTTTCTCTCTCTCTGTACTCTCTGCTCTCTATTCTCTTTCTCTCTCTGTACCCTCGGCTGTCTCTCAACTCTCTGTGTTGTTTCTCTCTCTCTGTTCTCTCTGCTGTCTCTCCTCTCACTCTGTTGTTTCTCTCTCTCTGTTCTCTCTACTGTCTCTCCTCTCACTCTGTTGTTTCTCTCTCTCTGTTCTCTCTGCTGTCTCTCCTCTCACTCTGTTGTTTCTCTCTCTCTGTTCTCTCTACTGTCTCTCCTCTCACTCTGTTGTTTCTCTCTCTCTGTACTCTCTGCTCTCTATTCTCTTTCTCTCTCTGTACCCTCGGCTGTCTCTCATCTCTCTGTGTTGTTTCTCTCTCTCTGTACTCTCTGCTGTCTCTCCTCTCACTCTGTTGTTTCTCCCTCTCTGTACTCTCTGCTGTCTCTCCTCTCACTCTGTTGTTTCTCTCTCTCTGTACTCTCTGCTGTCTCTCCTCTCACTCCGTTGTTTCTCTCTCTCTCTGTACTCTCTGCTGTCTCCCTCATTACTGTCTCTCTCTCTGTTCTCTGCTATCTCTCCTCTCTATCTGTACTCTCTGCTATCTCTCCTCTCTATCTGTACTCTCTGTTGTATCTCCTCTCACTCCGTTGTTTCTCTCTCTCTCTCCGTACTCTCTGCTGTCTCTCCTCTCACTCTGTTGTTTCTCCCTCTCTGTTCTCTCTGCTGTCTCTCCTCTCACTCCGTTGTTTCTCTCTCTCTCTCTGTACTCTCTGCTGTCTCTCCTCTCACTCTGTTGTTTCTCCCTCTCTGTACTCTCTGCTGTCTCTCCTCTCACTCCGTTGTTTCTCTCTCTCTCTCTGTACTCTCTGCTGTCTCTCCTCTCACTCTGTTGTTTCTCCCTCTCTGTACTCTCTGCTGTCTCTCCTCTCACTCCGTTGTTTCTCTCTCTCTGTACTCTCTGCTGTCTCCCTCATTACTGTCTCTCTCTCTGTTCTCTGCTATCTCTCCTCTCTATCTGTACTCTCTGCTATCTCTCCTCTCTATCTGTACTCTCTGCTGTCTCTCCTCTCACTCTGTTGTTTCTCCCTCTCTGTTCTCTCTGCTGTCTCTCCTCTCACTCTGTTGTTTCTCTCTCTCTGTACTCTCTGCTGTCTCTCCTCTCACTCCGTTGTTTCTCTCTCTCTCTGTACTCTCTGCTGTCTCCCTCATTACTGTCTCTCTCTCTGTTCTCTGCTATCGCTCCTCTCTATCTGTACTCTCTGCTATCTCTCCTCTCTATCTGTACTCTCTGTTGTATCTCCTCTCTCTCTCTCTGTACTCTTTGCTGTCTCTCCTGATTCTCTCTGCTACCACTCTCTGCTGTCTCTCCTTTCTCTTTCTGCACTCTCTGTTGTTTCTCTTCTCTCTCTGTACTCTCTGCTGTTTCTCCTTCCTCTCTGAACAAGGTACAAAATGATCCATTAGCAGAGGACACTGGCTATTTATTGAGGGAGAACAGTGCTCACTTACAATGACTGCATTGGATCAGCAATGGTGTCAGAACTTCCTCGTTTTACTAACAGCTCTGGCATCCTGCAATATGGACACCAGGACAAGGAGGAGTTTTCTATAGAAGAAAACAGAAACTGAAGTGAGGCCTGCTCCAGGATATAGGGACATATTTCTCTTTTCTGCAACACAGAAGTACATTAATGCTACATTGGTACATAGGGAAGCTGTACTTTAGAAAAAGAAAAGGCGAATCTGGCCTTTAAAGTACTCTGTCACTAAATAAAAATGATTTAGATAAGGATTCCCTGTACAGAAAAAAATGAAAGGTGACCTGTTCTATCTAAGCCATTGATCATTACAGAGGTAAGCTGGCTGAAAAATCTTTTGCATCCAACATGCTTGTTGTATTGGATGCCCGCTCCCCTAATTCACTATTGTACTGTAGTTATGTTGCAGTCAGTGGGAGGAACCACAATGCACAGAGAGTGACAAGACAGCCAACACTCCTGATGTTGGATGCCGAAGTTTTTTTGGGCAGATTAGCTGCGCAACACAGTAAAAAATCAACAGTGCAGGTGGTGTGACACGAAAGTATTCTTTTCCTAACCCGGGGCTTTTACTAGCATTCTAGCTGCAGAGTGATTATAAAGACATATATGAATTTGATGGGTAATTAAAACCACTGGTGCCTGGCTGAAATATTTGCTTTGAATGGAATTGACATTTAAAGACAACTGTTTTATGTTCTATTAAGCACTTCTTAAACAATTCCAGGAAAGCTTATATAAACTATATATTTTATGTTTTATACACAAAATAGTAATAGTACACAAAATGTTTTATACACAAAATAGTAAAATAGTAATTGTAAGAAAAAACAAATGTGAATCTGTAGTCATTTGTTCCAGGGTGTGACACTAAACTATGGTTTTAAGAAAAACAAATCTATCCAAAAAGTACCTTCTATTGCTCTCAGCCTCCTTCAAATTCCTTTTTTTTGATGCTGTGATTTGACTCCATGGTCCCACTGTTTGAAGGAACATAGCCATCCTCTCTTGCTTGCTCCAAAGAAGGTCTATGGACTATGTACTATGTGATGTGTAGCTTGCATAATTGCAATAAATGTGAACTGCCAGTTCCAAACAAACAGAAGCGAGGGGGAAAGGAGACCTTGGAGAGCTTACAGTGCTTACACAGGACAATACAAGGAGGCAGAAAAGCATATTAAGGATTTCATAAGTTACAGGACCATTAAGTAGTTTAAGTGTATGGATGTTTTTGGAGAATAAAGATATTGTTTTGTGTTACTTTAAGGGATGGTATGTAATGCTCGTTTTTGTTTTTTAAACACATCGCTAAGTGCATTTCATGTATAAACTAAACACAGAACATAGGGTTTGATTTACTAAAGGCAAATCCACTTTTCACTACAAGTGCACTGCAAGTACACTTGGAAGTGCACTTGGAGGTGCAGTCACTGTAGATCTGAGGGGAAGATCTGAAACGAGGGAAACTCTGCTGATTTTATCATCCAATCATGTAGAAGCAAACATTTTTTCTTTTCCTTGCATGTCCCCCTCAGATCTACAGCAACTGCACTTTCAAGTGAACTTCCCAGTGCACTTGCAGTGCACTTGTAGTGCAAAATGGATTTGCCTTTAGTAAATAATCCCCCCTGTCTCATTAGTGCTGTGAAACATTGATTTAATCTCTACATCAGATGGGAAGCATTTATGTATTTATTTTTTGGAGCAGTAACTTCTTTTTTTTTTTAACCACGTCAGTGACCATTTTCGGAAGGGCATGTTTCGACTTTACAGTTCAATCTTATCCCGACTCGTTTTCACATCATTGTGGCGTTTTTAAAATTTTTTAAAATTTAGTAATCAGTCATTTCTTCTGTGAGAAATACTAATCCTGTTTAGTATCTTTTTTTTTAAGGTAAACGTATAGACAAAGATGGTATATCACTAAGAGACACCTGGATATTCTTAGTCATTAGTCATCCTAAGGTGTTGATTTACTAAAACTAGAGAGTGCAAAATCTGGTGCAGCATTCTGCTGTTCGGTAGCCAATCTGCTTCTAACTTCAGCTTGTTCAATTAAGTTTTGATAAAAAAAAACAAAAATGGAAGTTGATTGGTTACCATGCACAGCCGCACCAGATTTCATACTCTCTATTTTACTAAATCGACCCCTATGACTCTTTGTTACCTGTTGTGGGATTTAACATGCACTTGTGCTGAGCTCTGTATACTCACTATAGCAAGAGAATCAATTAAGCTAAACTTCTTCTATTTCTAAAATATCTACCTGACTAGTATGGACTGATAGGGTCTTAAAAACTACTGCAACACTGGGCCAATTCGGACATTTCTCACATAAATGTAATAACCTGCATTTTTTGCAAGAAAATTACTTATAACCCCAAATATTATATATTTTCTGAAAGCAAAGGCCACGGAGAATAAAATTGCAGTTGTTGCGAATTTGTAGGGCACACGATGTTTGTGCAGCGTTTCATCAAATGCAAACTTTCAGGAATAAATACACTTTATTGAATTTTAATGCACATAGACACAAAAAATACCACATTTTTGGTTAAATATAAAAAGATGATTTTATGCCAAGTAAATGGATACCTAACCTGTCATGATTTAAAATTGAGCACACCTGTAGAATGAAGGCAAAGCACAGTACATTCAATTATCCATAGACGACACTTTAACAGCCTTTACAGGTTGCCAGTTTAGAGTTAAACAGGAGGCCTGTACTAGAATTATTGCCCTCACTCTGACATTTGCGGTGATACCTTACATGTGTGGTGCAATCACCACTTATATATATGCGTGTGGGACCAACTGTATATACATTGCGATGTTTATACTAGCCAGTAACAGCAAGTAAACAAACGGCTGAAACTAAAAGTACCGAAATTCTCATCTCTTCATAACCATATAGAAATCTGGAAATGGACGTTCCTTATTCTTTTCTTTGGCCAGCTGGCGCAAACCGCCAACAGCGGCCCTGGTAAAGCCCAGCAATGGTGGGGTGCTCCTTGTAAAAGTGATCGGGCAGCTGTATAGCCGCTTAGATCACTTTAACCAAAAAGCCCATCGCCGACACTAAAACCACTTAAACCTGAGGATGTACATAAATAGTAGAAAAGGGTGTGTCAGGAGCTACTCCAAAATATTGCCCCACGACAACAAGAATTGTTGTGGACTACCTCAGTACCCAGGAATTTAAACAAGGTAAATATAAAAAGTCTCAATTTATTTAAAAAAGGACATAGGTAAAAAACATTAAGTACAACAATACATAAAATAGTTATTGCATACAATTACAGGTGGTTCAAAAGAGAACGGATAAACCCCACTGGTATACGGAGAGTAAAGATGTAGTTCCAGATGTAATCCTCTACATGTTTTGCGACACAAGTCGCTTCTTCTGGAGGAATTGACCATAAACATCTATAGAAAAAATACAGTCTCATAATTATGTAATCGCAGATAATGAGAACAGTAGAAAGGACAAAGAGTACAATTTTACATAGATACAGTAAATAAGAAAATTTTGGAGTGTTATAGCCAGGCATAGCTTACCAGTGTATATAAGAAAAAAAAGTGTAGCGCTATAATATGTCAGTCAAAAACATTAAGGTGTACTGATTGACCAGTAGTGTATATCCCAAAAGTTAAATGGTATTGGATCACATATACAAAAGCAATAAAACAGTGAAAATTCCAAAATTTGCAAAGAAAACCACTCTCATTAAGACCTTTAAGATATAACAATATAAAGAGTGTGCATCGCACAGATTAAACCCAAACCCTTATAGCTGACCACAAGCATATAGGGATGGGAACAAGTGATAAGTCCCTGAAGTGGGAGAAGTTCTTTTAATCAGGTAGAGACCTCTTAAAACATGGATCCAGATCTCATAGAGATGGTTGTTAATGGTGGACTCCTCCACTGATCAGCCTGATGCAAAGAGTAACATAAAATGCCCTTACCAGACGCGGTGGACTCACAAGCCATACAGCGGTGAGTCGTACGAGCTTGAACCGTGTAGCACGGTAGGGTTATAGCTGTTCCTGGTCTGCAACCTGATGGTCTTGAGAAGGACTCCAGTCCTGAGCAGTCTCTCGGTTCGTCCTCCAGCACTCTCTTGGGTCTCAGGTAGTTAGAGGTAGGGAGAAAGTGGACGAAAAGAAACTCCACATAGTGTAAATCCAATCAATCAGGAGATTTATTGTATAAAAAATTTCCAACGAAAAAGTTCCAAATAAAAACAAACATTCATAAAAACGTGATTAGCGCAGTAGACAGATGGTATAAGGTAGCGTCCTACACCCCGACGCGTTTCGTCTGAGAAGACATCAACTGGGGTACCTGAAGCCTGAAGAGGGCACCAGACGGCACAATTTGAGGCACCCTAAACGGGTAATCCCCCCACGGCGAACACGGGAAGCACTAAAAGGTGCAAAAACGGAAATCAAAAGCTATAAGAAATATTTTAATTAGGGTCTATATAGTCTATGGAAGGGGACGAACAAAGAACCAGGAAGGGGGGAAGGGGCAGTGGGAGGAGGGGGGAAGGGGGGAGGGGGCAAAGGGAGGGAAAAAGAAGAGGGGGAAAGATAAGGGACAGAGGAATAGGAAGGGGAAACATCAATCCAATCAAAAGACTAACCCACGCGATAGATATCATGTAAGTAGTATGGCACCTGGGGATCAGAGGCAGAACTCAAAACACAGCCGTGTTCCGAGGATAAAGGCAGGTAAACTTGTTTGTAAAATGCGATGTTCAGTGGTCAGACATGGCCAGCAATAGGTCCCCTACAGCCATTGAGCTAAAGAAACAAGTACAATGAGTACATGTAAAGATATGGGCCGTTAGTCCACATCATAAATAATAGACCACAAAACGTGACAACAACAGCAGATGCCAAGCAGCTTCCTGTCATAAAAACACAGGTAGCGCTGGCAGTAGCTGAGCAGGTCGGTCTTACCTTGTCCCCGGGTGGCAGCCATCTGAATGAGGGCCACCAAAGCATCCTTTTAAGAGCCTCCAACCCAGCCCACATCACCGAGCTGGCGCCTGACGTCACCAGGTCCATCTCTCCCACTGCGCATGCTCGACGTGCGCAAACACGTGACCCTCACAAAAGAACGGCCAAAGGCCATCATCAAGGAAGAAGGGGTGAGCAATCCACAGAATGGGGTCCCACCTCCTAATGGAGAGATGCATGTCCGCTGCTGGGGGGAGTATATCGCCTCAACCTCTGTTGATCCCATGGCAAATCATGCCTGACAACAAGAGTTATACAAGGAAAATCAGTTTAAAAAACAGTTAGCGAGGCGATCGTATGGATCCTAAAATTGAATAAAGAGTATTTATGGAATATGTACTTAAACCCAAACCACAATCAACACTCGTCATAATGTATATAAATGTACAATGGTCTGGAATCTTACCCTCCTGACCTAGGGTAACAAAGCTCACTCATTGTACTGTATCCTTAGTGGGGTTGCATTATCACTCTGGGACAACAAATGTTTAAGGACTACAGAACCTCTCTCCTCATTTCCCTAACAAAAATGGAATAAATAAGAGTAGTTCATTGTTAGGGTTTACCAGCACTGTAAAACTTAAACAAAAATTACTTTAAAGTTCCCTACAATCTATTGGATTGTGCAGTAAGGACATTCAACATAGTTTGTTTGTAAAGTAAAACTAACTCAAACTGTGCTTTTTTTTTTTTCATCAGAGCAGGTCATAATGAATTACTTGACTTTGGTTACCCTCTTTTAAAGATAGTTTATAATTATCCTACAGATGCACATACATTTTTATCAGTGAGATTGACTAAGTAAACAATTTATTCAATAAAGATGTGAAAATATACAACCTAAATGCTGTTTGTGTTCGTTATAAAGTACTTTCATCAATTATTATGACTTTTAGTTCAGTTCACAGTTATAAGGCCATGCAAAGGTAAATCCACAAAACACTAAAGAGTTTATAAAGTTTGTTCTGAAGGCTATATTTGCAAATCACAACATTATAAATGATAGACTTTATAAATTAGGTATTGAGTTTATAAACTGTATGCTATTCTAGCTACTGCTTACCTACAATGAGCATTTATTTTCCCTTGCAGAAGAATGTTTCCCAGCTACAAAGTTAAAGTTACTGGGATGAACCCCAAGACTAAATACATTCTACTCATAGACATTGTTCCAGCTGATGATCATCGGTACAAATTCTGTGACAACAAATGGTAAGTTTTTCTATCATTTTCAAATGATAATGTGTGTGTATGTGTATATACAGCAGGTAATATAAGTGTTGAAGACGTCACCACTTTTCTAAGTAAATATATTTCTAAAGGTGCTATTGGCATGAAATGTTTACCACATGTCGGTAACAACCCATGCAATCCGCACATACAAAGAAACCAAAACAAAGTTCAGAAATTAAGTTATGTGTAATAAACTGGAATAACACAGGGAAAAAGTATTGAACATGCTACAAAATTCTTTGTTGGTAATGACAGTTTCAAGACGCCACCTGTATGGAAAAGCTAGCCGCATGCATTGCCCAGGTGTAATTTTGGCCAATTCTTCCACATAAATAGTCATCAAATCTTGAAGGTTCCGTGAGTCTCTTCTATGAACTCTGATCTTTAGTTCTTTCAATAGATTTTCTATTGGACTCAAGTCAGGTGATTGGCTGCAAAAAGGCATGGAAAGTCAAAATCTATCAGTAATGATAGAGTGCCCCTTGTCAGTGTAAATTAATATCAGCTGATTCAGTCTCAACTGATGGCCTATAAAAAGGTGTCTCATTACCATAAACTGGCCACAACCAAGTGCTCCTCGCAAGATTTCTGACAGAGGAGTGAAAAGAATTATCAGAGGAGTTGCCCAAGAGCCAAGGACAACTTGTCCAGAGCTTCAGAAAGACCTGCAATTAGCAGGAACAATTGTTTCAAAGAAAACAATAAGTAATGCACTCAACCGCCATGGCTTGTATGCATGCTCACCATGCAAGACTCCATTGCTGATTAACCGCTTCAGCCCCGGACCATTTGGCTGGCCAAAGACCAGAACACTTTTTGCGATTCGGTACTGCGTCGCTTTAACTGACAATTGTGCGGTCGTGCGACGAGGCTCCCAAATAAAAAAGACGTCCTTTTTTCCCCACAAATAGAGCTTTTTTTTGGTGGCATTTGATTACCTCTGCTGTTTTTATTTTTTGCGGTATAAACAAAAAAAAAGCGACAATTTTGAAAAAAAGCGCATTATTTTTTACTTTTTGCTATAGTAAATATATCCAAAAAATCTATGAAAAAACATTTTTTTTCCTCAGTTTAGGCCGATACGTATTCTTCTACATATTTTTGGTAAAGAAAATCGCAATAAGCATATATTGATTGGTTTGCACAAAAGTTATAGTGTCTACAATATAGGGGATAGTTTTATGGCATTTTTATTAATAATTTTTTTTTTTTACTAGTAATGGCGGCGATCAGCGATTTTTATCGTGACTGCGACATTATGGCGTACACGTCGGACAATTTTGACACATTTTTGGGACCATTGGCATTAATACAGCAATCAGTGCAATTAAAAATGCATTGATTATTGTAAAAATGTCACTGACAGTGAAGGGTTTAACACTAGGGGGCAGTGAAGGGGTTAATGTGGGTCCTAATTTGTGTTCTAACTGAAGGGGGAGGGGACAGTGCAGGGAAGATAACAGATCGCTGTTCATACTCTGTATGAACAGACGATCTGTCAGTTCTCCCCTCCGAGAACCGGAAACTGTGTGTTTACACACACAGTTCCGGGTTCTCCGTGTGCCCCAAGCGATCGCGGGAGCCCGGTGGTAATCGAGACCGCCGGGCACTCACATTGGCTTGGGGAGCGAGCAGGGGGGCATGTGGTTAAAAAGCATGTTAAAGCTTGTTTAAAGTTTGCTGCACAACATTCAGACAAGCTTGTGAAATACTGGGAAAAAATAGTCTGGTCAGATGAGACCAAAATTGAACTCTTTGGATGCCATAATACACACCATGTTTGGAGATCAAATGACACTACACATCACCCCAAAAACACCCCCATACCAACAAGGAAGCTTGGAGGTGGGAACATCATGGTGTGGGGCTGTTTTTCAGCATAGAGTACTGGCAAACTTCATGTCATTAAAGGCAGGATGAATGAAACAATTGCAACAAGATATTCTTGATAAAAATCTGCTGCCATCTGCCAGGATGATGAAGATGAAATGAGGGTGGACACTGCAGTAAGACAATGATCCCAAACACAAAGCCAAGGAAACTCTCAATTGGTTTGAAAGAAAGAAAATAAAGCTGCTGGAATGCCCAAGCCAAAAACCTTACTTGAATCCAATTGAAAATTTATGGTAAGAACTAAAGATCAGAGTTCATAAAAGAGGCCCAAGGAACCTTCAAGATTTGAAGAATGTTTGTGTGGAGGAATGGGCCAAAATCACACCTGAGCAATGCATGCGACTAGTTTCTCCATACAGGAGGTGTCTTGAAGCTGTCATTACCAACAAAGGATTTTGTACAAAGTATTTAATAAATTTCAGTTAGCATGTTCAATACTTTTTCCCTGTGTAATTCCATTTCAGTACACATAACTTCATTTCTGTACTTATTTGCTTTGATTTATTTGTATATATGGATTGCATGGGTTGTTACCGACATGTGGTGAAAATTTCATGTCAATAGCACCTTTAGAAATATATTTACCTAGAAAAATGGTGACATCTTCAATACGTATTTCAAATTTCAACCGCTGTGTGTGTGTATATATATATATATATATATATATATATATATATATAGATGTATTTGGACAAACATTGAATCATGTATTTTCACATCTGTTCAGATTCAGGTTTAGTGCAGTAAAGAAACCCTTTATATTACTTAAGATGGTCAATAGTAGTAAACCTATTACCAGCAATCACATAATGTGATGTGACAAAAAAAATATAAAACATCAAAATTATGCCTTTGCTAATTCACTTGAATTTTACAACTTGCTTTAGGGTGTCATATACTTGTTGGATTCTGCCTAGCGAGTCCTGGCATACAAATGCAATTAGTGTATTATTGTGTTCCTATAACATCACTATCAATTGACTTATTGTTGGTTAATACAGTATGTATGAATGGATAGTTTAGGTTGGCTACAGCTTGACTGCAAACATTAAATTAGGGTAGGGACACTCCAGCTTAAAGCGGGGCTTCACCCTCTCAATTAACATTGACTATTTTTAATCCTTATGCTGCTAGCATTAGTAAATATTTAGGACGGTATTTTGAGTTTACTTTGTAGGAACTTTTTTCTACATTTCTTCAGTTGCATCCTGGTTTGCAGCCCTAAGCAAATTATGTAATTTACCCCAGAGGGATTTTAGGAAGTAAATTCCAAATGAATCATCTATCCTTACTCAAGATGGCCACAGTCAGAAATGTTATGGAGTAATTTGTGAGTGAAAAGATGTAGTCAGCAACTCCTTGCTCACTCTTTAACCAGCTCTAGAAGACTTTACCCCCTTCCAGACCAGAGCACGTTTTACAATTTGGCACTGGGTTGCTTTAACTGACAATTGCGTAGCCATGCAATGCTGTACCCAAACCTAATTTGCAACCTTTTTTTCCTACACATAGAGCTTTCTTTTGGTGATATTTGATCACCTCTGTGGTTTTTTTTTGTTTGTGCTTTAAACAAAAAAAGAGTGACAATTTAAAAAGAAAAACTATATTTTTTACTTTTTGCTATAATAAATATCCCCCAAATTAAAAAAAAATATATTTCTTCAACAGTTTAGGCCAATATATATTCTTCTACATATTTTTGGTAAAAAAATTGCAATAAGCGTATATTGATTGGTTTGCGCAAAAGTTCTGGTGTCTACAAACTATGGGAAAGATTTATGGCATTTTTATGGCGTTTTTATGATTATTTTTTTTTTACTAGTAATGAAGGTGATCTTTTTAGCGGTATTGCAACATTGCGATGGACAGATCTGAGACTTTTGACACATTTTTGGGACCATTGACATTTATAGAGCGATCTGTGTATAAATATGCACTGATTACTGTGTAAATGTCACTGGCAGGTAAGGGGTTAACACTAGGGGGCGATCAAGGGGTCAACTTTGTGTTCCCTCACTGTGTTCTAACTGTGTGGGGATGGGACTAACTAAGAGAGATGACAGATCGCTGTTCCTACTTTGTAGGAACAAACAATATATCTCCTCTCCTCTGACAGCACAGGGGATTTGTGTGTTTACACACACAAATCCTCATGCTGGCTCTCATGCATACGATCACGTGTGGCTGGCGGCGATCACGCCCACCGGCCACGCACATCGGGTCCCGCGCTGTGCAGCGGGCGTTTGCGCTTGCCTCCGGCGGTGCTCGCGCACCCTCTGGTTGCTCTCCTGGGCAAAGCCGTATATATACAGGATTTCACCCAGGAGAGCCATTCTGCTGCAGTATATCTGTGTGAGTCGGTCAGGAACAGGTTAAAATCTTCAAAATTTATTGGTTCTCCATAAAAGACACAGTGTCAGACAATAGATGTAAACGCGTTTCAGCCTTGTGGGCCTTGATCACTAAAATTTTCAAAGTGATTTCTTAGAAAAATGCATGGAGAGATGAAAGGATGGGTGAGTTTGCTTATTAAAAAATAATTAAGCACATGCCGACCGCACTATAGCCGAATGACGGCTACAGCACGGCCATCCAGTTCTGTGAGGGTGTCATATGACGCCATTGCTGATCACAGATTGAGGTAAAGAGCCAATCAGCAGCTCTTTACCACATGATCAGCTGTGTCCAATCACAGCTGATTGCGATGTAAACAGAAGCTGGTTATCGGCCTTGCTTTCCTTATGCAGTCAGCATGAGGAGAAGAGCGCTGATAACTGGGTTGAGTAAAGGCGACATGTACACTAATAATAAGGGCATTTACCAGTGTCCGGATTATCAGTGCAATCCCAACAGTGCCCACCAGTGCTGCTAATCTGTGCCCATTAGTGCTGTCGATCAGTGCCCATCAGTGCTGCCACTCAGTGCCCATTAGTGTCATCTATCAGCCCCGTCAGTGCCCATCAATGCTGCCTATCAGTGCTCATCAGTGCCACCCATCAGTGCCCATCAGTGCCTCTTCATTAGTGCCCATCAGTGCTGCATCAGTGCTGCCTCATCAGTGCCCATTAGTGCAGCCTATCATTGCTCATCAATGCCCATCGATGCTCATCAGCACGCACGTCACAGAAGGAGAAAAATTACTTGTTTGCAAAATATTATAACTACTAAGAAAGGGTTCTTTTTTTTCAGAATGTTCTGTCTTTTTTGTTTATTTAGCAAAAACATAAAAAACCCAGTTGTTTTTAAATACCACCAGAAAAAGCTCTATTTGTGTGAAAAAATATATAAAAATGTAATTTGGGTACAGTGTTGCATGACCGCGCAATTGTCATTCAAAATGTGACAGCGCTGAAAGCTGAAAATTGGCCTGGGCAGGAGGGGGGTAAAAGTGCCCAGTAGGCAAGTGGCTAAATAGTGTTTTTGGTTTGTGGTGCTCATAGATAGATAGATAGATAGATAGATAGATAGATAGATAGATAGATAGATAGATAGACAGACACAATTGTTTTCTCCGTTGTTACCTTGTATCATAATAACAAGGTAACAATAACACTTTGTAAATCATGTATTGGTTTGTTCCCTGACATCTAGTAGGTTAAAGTAGGCTGTAAATTAGGTGTCCCTTTATTACTTTGTTTCTAGTGGTGTTTTAAGGGATGTCATTTGTTCTCTGGTGTCATAACTAGGTTGTAAATCACTTTCTCTTTAATTACCTGCCATTGCCTTCATTGCCAAATTGTAAATAATCTTTTAATTAACCAAGGAAATGGCAGAAAAAATGATTGCACACCATTTATTTTATGATGTCTACTTGAAAAATATGCTGTTCTTGATAATATGCCCTTTTATTCGCTGTATTAAGTGAACACTCAAGGGCTACTCTGTTCTTTTCTAATGTGCCCCAATACCAACTGGCATTACATGCTCCCAGTATTTCAGGGATCATGTGACAAGGTGACTTGAAAAATACCAAAACCTATTTAGAGTTGTGATAATCTGTCCAGTAGTATATATCTTTTTTATATGTGGCATACAAAGTTGCAGAGGCTTTTTAATTCTCCTAGTTTGCATCACTCTGAAATTCGTCAAAGAAAGATGCAATTTAATATACTGTACCCTGGGGAAACATTTTCCAGAACATTATAATATGCTGTCTTATGTGTAGCCAAAAAGATGAAACGTTTTTTCCTTCAAACCTTGTTAAAGTAAACTGGGCACAATCCTGGACAGTTCCATTTAGAGCATATCATTAAAAAAGCATAAGTAGAAGTTATGCTCACTTTGATTTACCATTAGGTAGAGTAGGCCAGTGCCTACAGTTGGCATAACTAATGAGGTAGATTCTTCTTTTATAGTTATTATCAGCCATTTAATTCCCCATCATCAGCAGAAGCAGTAATTTCATATAAGTTTACTTACACACTGTCACAATATTCTAAGCCAAGTTAGAACCAATAATTATTTTCTGCAAATAAGGTGAACCTATCAGAGGGGGGTTTGGGGCACCAAATTGTGTGTGCTTGCACACTCCACCTATCAAAATCTGGCTTGCAAGTATGTGGCAAGTTTGCTTTAAATCTTTTTGCTACTGGCCAACCACTTGAGTTCCAGGTGACATTACAGTAGGGATGGGAAGAAAACTATATTTCTAAGCACTGTTTTGAAACAGTATTGGGGCTCAGTGAAATTAAGCCTTGGAAGCTGGCAGCCAAGGACCAGCAATAAGTTCAGGGGCTGAATCAATCAGCTTTTGGGCTTCTGACCATTCTACAGCGTGTCCAAGTACCCTGTAGAAGAAAGTATACATATAAAAACAGATCATCTTAATCTTGGGGAAATGTTCCAGTGTTTTCAACCAAGGAATTTTTACACCTCACCAAATAAGCTTGCATATCTTTACCAGGACTCCATTGCATTTGAAATCTTGTACACAGGTCTGTCTTTAACGTGGGACAAAACAAGCAGCTGCCCTGGGCCCTGTTATTGTTGTGATGCCCAAAGCAGCTGCCCCCTGAGTCCGTGCTGCCTGCAAAAGCTGTGAGTGAGGGTGTGGACATCGGGAAACACTGAGAGGAGGAGCTGCGGGCACTTCAAGTGGAATGGGTGGAAAACTGTGGAAAACTTTGAGTGAGGGCGTGGGAGTTGGGACACACTGTGAGGATATTGATTAACCACTTGAGCCCCGGACCATTATGCTGCCTAAGGACCAGAGGTCTTTTTCCAATTTGGCACTGCGTCGTTTTAACTGCTAATTGCGCGGTCATGCAATGCTGTACCCAAACGAAATTTGCGTCCTTTTCTTCCCACAAATAGAGCTTTCTTTTGATGGTATTTGATCACCTCTGCAGTTTTTATTTTTTGCGCTATAAACGGAAAAAGACCGAAAATTTTGAAAAAAAATGATATTTTCTACTTTTTGTTATAAAAAAAATTCAATAAACTAAATTTTAGTCATACATTTAGGCCAAAATGTATTCGGCCACATGTCTTTGGTAAAAAAAATGTCAATAAGCATATATTTATTGGTTTGCGCAAAAGTTATAGCGTCTACAAACTAGGGTACATTTTCTGTAATTTACACAGCTTTTAGTTTATGACTGCCTATGTCATTTCTTGAGGTGCTAAAATGGCAGGGCAGTACAAACCCCCCCCCAAATGACCCCATTTTGGAAAGTAGACACCCCAAGCTATTTGCTGAGAGGCATGGTGAGTATTTTGCAGCTCTCATTTGTTTTTGAAAATGAAGAAAGACAAGAAAAAACTTTTTGTTTTTTCTTTTTTCAATTTTCAAAACTTTGTGACAAAAAGTGAGGTCTGCAAAATACTCACTATACCTCTCAGCAAATAGCTTTGGGTGTCTACTTTCCAAAATGGGGTCATTTGGGGGGGTTTTGTGCCACCTGGGCTTTCCATGGCCTCCGAAACTGTGATAGGCAGTGAAGAGTGAAATCAAAAATTCACGCCCTTAGAAAGCCTGAAGGCGGTGCTTGGTTTTCGGGGTCCCGTACGCGGCTAGGCTCCCAAAAAGTCTCACACATGTGGTATCCCCGTACTCAAGAGAAGCAGCAGAATGTATTTTGGGGTGTAATTTCACATATTCCCATGGCATGTTTGAGCAATATATCATTTAGTGACAACTTTGTGCAAAAAAAAAAAAAAAAATTTGTCTCTTTCCCGCAACTTGTGTCGCAATATAAAATATTCCATGGACTCGACATGCCTCTCAGCAAATAGCTTGGGGTGTCTACTTTCCAAAATGGGGTCATTTGGGGGGGTTTTGAACTGTCCTGGCATTTTATGCACAACATTTAGAAGCTTATGTCACACATCACCAACTCTTCTAACCACTTGAAGACAAAGCCCTTTCTGACACTCATTGTTTACATGAAAAAGTTATTTTTTTTTGCAAAAAAATTACTTTGAACCCCCAAACATTATATATTTTTTTAAAGCAAATGCCCTACAGATTAAAATGGTGGGTGTTTCATTTTTTTTTTTCACACAGTATTTGCGCAGCGATTTTTCAAACGCATTTTTTGGGGAAAAAACACACTTTTTTAAATTTTAATGCACTAAAACACACTATATTGCCCAAATGTTTGATGAAATAAAAAAGATGATCTTAGGCCGAGTACATGGATACCAAACATGACATGCTTTAAAATTGCTTACAAACGTGCAGTGGCAACAAAATAAATACATTTTTAAAAGCCTTTAAAAGCCTTTACAGGTTACCACTTTAGATTTACAGAGGAGGTCTACTGCAAAAATTACTGCCCTCGATCTGACCTTCACGGTGATACCTCACATGCATGGTGCAATTGCTGTTTACGTTTGACGACAGACCGCCGCTTGCGTTCGCCTTAGCGCGAGAGCAGGGGGCGACAGGGGTGCTTTTTTTTTTTTTTTTTTTTTTTTTTCTTTATTATTTTTTTTCTTTTTTATCTTATTTTTAAACTGTTCCTTTAATTGTTTTTTTTTTTTTAATCATTTTTATTGTTATCTCGGGGAATGTAAATATCCCCTATGATAGCAATAGGTAGTGACAGGTACTCTTTTTTGAAAAAATTGGGGTCTATTAGACCCTAGATCTCTCCTCTGCCCTCAAAGCATCTGATGACACCAAGATCGGTGTGATAAAATGCTTCCCCAATTTCCCAATGGCGCTATTTACATCCGGCGAAATCTAAGTCATAAAATGCTCGTAGCTTCCGGTTTCTTAGGCCATAGAGATGTTTGGAGCCACTCTGGTCTCTGATCAGCTCTATGGTCAGCTGGCTGAATCACCGGCTGCATTCTCAGGTTCCCTGTTGAGACAGGAGAGCCAGAGAAAAACACGGAAGACGGTGGGGGGGGCATTCCCTCCCACGGCTTGTAAAAGCAGTCTAGAGGCTAATTAGCCACTAGGATTGCTTTTACATGAAAGCCGACCGCTGGCTGAAAAGAATGATACCAAGATGATACCTAAACCTGCAGGCATCATTCTGGTATAACCATTCAAAGTCGTGAATGGCGTACCTGAAGACAAAAAAATGGTTAACAATAAAGCACAGTAAACGGTAAAGTATAAAAAATTGCATACCTGAAAAGCAAACATGATAAAACATAATAACAATAAAACATTGCAGAATAGAATACAGTAAAAAAGAGCAGAACAAGAGAGAGAGAATAGAGAGAGAGAGAACAATAAAACGACAACTATTTTTTTTTATTTTATATTTTTTTTTTTTTTTTTACACTTTTTTTGTAACTAACTTTTATAACGGTAACCGGTTCCAGGTTCGGGTCTCTCAAAATGCGATGGCATCTTGGGAGACCCTGTGAAAGTGTGCCTAGTCTGTGCAATGCTGTACCCTACGCTAATACTCAACTAATGAATGGTAGCGTTCAAAACATTCACCAATGCAAAGACCAGGATTGTCAGGACAGGAGGGACAATAATAGAGGGTGTCACGCCTATATTCGCGCTTGCTGCAGACACAACATCTTTTTTGGGGGTTCGTTGGGTAGGGGTACTCGGGAGGACATAAAGAAAATGCCTCTCATGCAGCCGACTGCATTTGGTTGGGGATGTGAATGGGGGAAGTACGGGCCCTGCAGAAGCGGTGGGTTCCCAATTAGGATTGGCGAATGCAGCAGGAAGGGCACTATGGGCACGACGGGCCTGTGTTTGTCTTCTTGGTGGCAGCGGGACACTACTTGTGCTTGCCACCTCACCAGCTTGAACTGCACTTATGGGACTCGCCACGTCACCAAGTGTTACTGCAGTGCTGGTTTGACTACGACCGGGGTGTACTAGGCCACTGGTGCTTGCCAGTTCAATAAAAAGCTACCCAAAAAACTGTTAGCGATCGCAGGGATCAGGCCTGACTCTGCGAATGCTGCAGTTATGCGTTAAGTGTTTTGTAAGTGACAGTGATCGATCGATACTGCACTTGGGTGGGCTGGGCCGGGCGGAGGGGCAAAATGCAGGTGCTAGCAGGTATCTGGGCTGATCCCGCTAACACTGCGTTTTTGGGAACCCTAAACTGCTGGGGACGCCAGTATAGATCTGATCGGATCAGATATTGATCCGTTCAGATACTATACCACTAAGGGAGGTGTACGGTGCGTGCGTGGGTGTTAGCGGTACTGGCGCTAATCTGACGCTGCTTGGGGCTGGTGCTTGCCAGTTCACCAAAATACTACCAAAAAAACTGTTAGCGATCGCAGGGATCAGGCCTGACTCTGCGAACGCTGCAGTTATGCATTTAGTGTTTTGTAAGTGTCAGTGATCGATCGATACTGCACTTGGGTGGGCTGGGCTGGGCCGGGCGGAGGGGCAAAACGCAGGTGCTAGCAGGTATCTGGGCTGATCCCGCTAACACTGCGTTTTTGGGAACCCTAAACTGCTGGGGACGCTAGTATAGATCTGATTGGATCAGATATTGATCCGATCAGATACTATACCACTAAGGGAGCTGTACGGTGCGTGCGTGGGTGTTAGCGCTACTGGCGCTAACCTGACGCTGCCTGGGGCTGGTGCTTGCCAGTTCACCAAAATGCTACCAAAAAAACTGTTAGCGATCGCAGGGATCAGGCCTGACTCTGCGAACGCTGCAGTTATGCGTTTAGTGTTTTGTAAGTGACAGTGATCGATCGATACTGCACTTGGGCTGGGCCGGGCGGAGGGGCAAAACGCAGGTGCTAGCAGGTATCTGGGCTGATCCCGCTAACACTGTGTTTTTGGGAACCCTAAACTGCTGGGGACGCTAGTATAGATCTGATAAGATCAGATATTGATCCGTACAGATACTATACCACTGAGGGAGGCGTATGCTGCGTGCGTGGGTGTTAGCGGTACTGGCGCTAATCTGACGCTGCCTGGGGCGACGCATATCACCGCCGGGCGATCAGGGGGCTAAACCTTTATTCGGTAATAAACGGCGGGTGCCCTGACACTATAAAAATTAAACAAACTAACCAGCGTCACCCGTAACAGTTATACGGTGATCAGTGGTGAAAGGGTTAACTGGGGGCCATCAAGGGGTTAAAACATTTATACGGTAGTATATGGGGGTCCCTGTCGCTATAAAACGCTGACGGCGAACCTAAATATTTAGGTCCCTAACTAGCGTCACCAGCGACACTAATACAGCGATCAGAAAAATTATCGCTTAGCGACACTGGTGACAGGGGGTGATCAAGGGGTTAAAACTTTATTAGGGGGGGTTAGGGGGGTATCCTAGACCTACAGGGGGGTAATACTAACTGTCCCAACACTGTAACTGTCACAAACTGACACCAATGCAGTAATCAGAAAAAAAAAAAAAAAAAAACTGCTGGTGTCAGTTTGTGACGGGGGGGGGGTGATTGGGGGGGGATCGGGGGGCGATCGGGGGGGGATCGGGGTGTTTTGTGTGCCTGGCATGTTCTACTGTGTGTGTGTAGTGTTGTGCACTCACATACCTGTCTTCTCTCCTCGGGCCGGAACGGAAATTACCGAGCCGAGGAGAGATGACATCATTTCCTTTGCTGCTGTTTAGCATACAGCAGCAAGGGAATGATGTGATTGGCCGGCGGCGATCGCGAGGGGGGGGCCACGAACGGATGGCCTCCCCCTCATCTCCGATCGCCGTGGGACAAAAGACGACCGCCTCAGGGAACACCGGGGGGGGGGGTCCGATCGGACCCCCCACCCGCGGAAGGCAAATCACGTATATGTACGTGATTTTGCCTGTCCGTGCCACCTTGCCTACGTAAATCAGCGTGAGGCGGTCGTCAAGTGGTTAATAAAAAAAGTGCAATAACTTTATCACTCTCTACTGACCCCCAACTCCACCAGGTAAATAATTGCTTAGCAGAGTACAGGTACACAGCTCAGTTTACAACTAAGAAGGGGATGATCCAAGTATACTCAAGTCCTACGCAACTCTTTTTATCAATTTTCCATCTGTAATAGCAATTCTTCATATTGAACACATCACTGCTATATAAATGCTTCAGCTTGGATAAATACAGGGAATTGCACAATAAGATCAGGGTGTATGCCATTCATTTACAGTGAATAGTTAGAATAAGCACAGCAAATAAATCTCTAACTTCAGTCTTAGCAAACATAATTCATGTTGCTTCTCAAAAGAAACAGGCTTAAATACATTTAGAATACAATGGTCATTCCAGTATGAGAATTGCTTTTGTTAGCAAACAATTGCAAGTGCAAATCACACACCTACACATCAGGCAACTAACTATACATTTAGACATAGCTGGTATTTCTTGAGAGTTTGGTACTTCCTGATCTTTATTTATGTCCATTAATCCTATTTAGTTGATGCATTAATTCAGCCATGATGTGTTTTATATGAAGAATTACTATTAAAGATGGATGGTTTAAATTTGACATAGACGTACTTATCAAACATGTTTAGTTAAATATTGCTTAACATTGATTTACCAAAACTTGTTTAATCATGGTACTGCTAGTTGTGTACCACTCATGCTCTGTAAATTCTTTAAAAAACCTTTATAATGAAAACTTTTTTATAACAAAAAAAGAGACTGTTTAATGATTTAAAGCCAGCAGCTCATTAAAATTGACAACCCACTTTAGGCTGGGTTCACACATATGCGAAATGGATGCAGCTTACACTGCATCCAATTCGCAGAACTTTTGAAAATATGTTCTTTTCAATGGGTCTGGTTCACATATGTGCGTTGCATCCGCACTGCACAAAAAACATGTGCAATTTCTAGGCAGTGCGGTGCTAATTGCAGGCACATAATCTTCAATGGGAACGCATCTGATTCGCAGATGTATGTAGTTCTGAACAGGAATTCTCTCCCCCTCCTCCCACACCTCCGATCCCCCCCCACCCCCTCGGTCAGCAGATCCGCAGCTACAATGGAGGGGAACCGCTGAATCATTTTTATCTTCGCAGGGAAACCGGAGCTGCAATTTGCACCGCACATATGTGAACCCAGCCTCAGAGAAAGCTTGCCCAATCCAATTGTTTACAGGAACATTACTACATTGATAAGTCCCTCCACAACCCTGACTAAGCCTGCTTGAGCAGAAAGTCAGTTAAGCCAGGATTGATTTTTCTGTCCAATTTCTTTTGTTTCCCATGAGACAGCTGATATTAACAAACAAGTTCACCAGCTACAAAGTTGCATGCTTGTAAAATATTTTTTCATTGGAAAGACGGTAGCTGGATAACACATGGTTAGCTGGCCCCGATCTAGTGCCCCTAGAAAGTTTTACTTTTAAATGAAAGTTAATAATTTTTTTAAATATCTCACCCTTACTTTGGATGAGTTAGTTTTAAAGAATGTATTAGCTAGCCATACACAGCTCGAATTATGACCAAATCCTGCTTAATCAGTTACAATTTAAACAGTGGATGGCCCAATCTGCACTACCTCAATCTGAAAATTGAAGAATCCTGGTAGAACAGTGGCTGCCACCAATCAGATGCAGTCACTGTTTGGGTTATCTTACAGGCACAGAAATAGCGGTTGTCGAAATACAATAGGGTACTCTATTGATTTCTCTTACAGCCCACTGGGAAGAATAAGAGAAATAATAAGCCATGGTTTTAATCTTCTATAGGCATGCCGATTGTACCCAGGTTGATCTATCCATTGACTTGGGTACAACCAGCATGTCGGATTTTTAAATGTGATTATTGACAGCAGCTACAGCCGCTAACAATAATCACTGTGTTCTCCTGGCAGGGACACCTCTCTGTGCCCCTGAGAACACAATAGCTCCATTGGAGGGATTCCCCCATCAACACTGAATGTAATGATGGGGGAATCAAGTGATTTTCTTTCCTGCAACCCATGGTAAGTTGTCCTGTGATAGATAACAAGCTGAGGGTTGTAAATAAACTCAAAACCTCATCTGTGAGTATAGTAGTAGTAGAATGAGCTTAGCTCTTTTCTGGAACATTTCTTTGAGATAATCATCAAAACCTAAAGATGAGTAATACGTTTGTTTCAGTTGGAAAAGCTTAATACCTATGCAAATTTGATTGCAAAGATAATTCAAAGAACACATGCAATGTCCCCTAGCAGCTGATTGTATTTTATTTCATCAGTGAGAACACTGAAAGGCAATTACTGGTTGTCCTGTATGAGTTACTGCTAA
Source organism: Aquarana catesbeiana (assembly GCF_042186555.1). Lineage (NCBI taxonomy): Eukaryota > Metazoa > Chordata > Amphibia > Anura > Ranidae > Aquarana > Aquarana catesbeiana. Next base: position 397,901,659 of record NC_133325.1, read on the forward strand.
TTGCACATTACTGTTTGCTCTATTAAAGAAGTTCCTTCTTTTAGCTAAATAATGGAAAAGCTTGTCAACATAGATGCAGATATAAGTTCAAGTCCAGCACATCTGGTCATTTGTTGCAATATGTTCAATGACCACCTAAGAATTAGGGCAATATAGCTAATGTCTTACATAATGTATATAATGGGAAAAATATCCAGAAACCTGTTATTTGGGAAATTTAATTTTCTGTCTGATTTGTTGGTGTCCAGTATTATGCTATCTCAAATTTTTATAAACTAGGAATCTTATGATATAATAATACACAATCCCTGCTCAGGATAAGCTGTCCAAAGTGTCTTCCTCTTGGACTTCTGAGCATTACAACATTTTTTCACAGCTGTGATTTAAGCATACTGAGTTCTAATGAACTTCATTCAAATGCACTAAAAAATGACAATTATAGCATTTTCATGTAGGCCAACTTGTTTTTGTGTTTAGTTGCCTTTTAAATCCTTATAATGTAGGCAACCTTTTTCTGTTTACAGGATGGTGGCTGGAAAAGCAGAGCCTGCAATGCCTGGAAGACTATATGTGCATCCAGATTCCCCAGCAACCGGAGCTCATTGGATGCGACAGCTGGTGTCATTTCAAAAATTAAAGCTGACCAACAACCATCTTGATCCCTTTGGACATGTAAGATTAAATCAATTTTTAATGTGATTGATAAAACATTGTAGAGTGACAAATTACTCTCAGACTATACCATTTATTATAGTATTTACCAACTATATTCTAGTATATGCACATCTAAAAATTATAAAGCATGTTATGCAGTGTTCATTTTTATCTTCAAAACAGTAAAGTTTTGGGAAAGTTTGTGTTTTTCCAATGTACTGTTTTAAATGTTATCTGACAACCTGTCTCAATTCTCTTTGTATAATTTATTTTGTTACAAAGATGGGTTTTTTATGTAGGTGAAAATATAGAGTTAAGATTTTTTTTACATACAGTAAAAAGATGAAAATCTTAACTCCCTTTTTCTTACACTTGCAGTACTATGTAAACTTGAGAAGTTCCTGTTTTGAAAATCCTAGTTGTTTAACTGTTATGGTGATATAATGGCTTCAATATATTTTGAGTCACTGACCTGACACAAGTATGCAGATGATGATTTCTAATTTTTCTCTGACTACACTTGCTGTGTGCTTCTTACAGGTCATTGACTAAGAAAGTAGAAAGCAAAGGACAGACAAGCAACTAATATATTCAGAAATGGGTCTTATTATTAAAAATATTGTGTAGACACATATCTATTGCATCTCAAGTAAGCTATATCAGACATTAGGCTGAGGCTACAATGAGGCTGCATGTAGGAGCAGACACCCAGAGCTTGGACCAAGTTCCAAATGTTGTCTGAGAAGGGAAGCCTCAACCATCGGGAATGGCAAGGTCCGTAATCCAAAGTGAGAATGAATGTAATGGAAGGAAGTGGCCCCGAATAAGCGAGCAGAGACACCGGAGGTGCAGTATCTGAAGATTTGAGAAAAAGGCAATGTCATCTTGGAGACCCTATGCTTACTGGCATTGAGGACTCTGGCAAAATGCCACCTGAGGACTTCCTGTCCACCGGTGATGCACTTCCTGATTATCGGTAACACACTTCTTGTCTGTTATTGCACCTTCTGGTGTTTCTGCTGGCTTGTTTGCGGCCACTTCCTTCCATCACATTTATTCTCACTTTGGATTGTGGACCTTGCCATACCTGCTGGTCGAGTTATTCACAGGTGTACCTTCTATTTACAGTCCCACCGTGATAGAGATGCTGCCCATTCGCTGCACACCACGGAAACCATAGTAAGTGCATTAATATTTGCATTAACATTGTCATTATTTATGGACTGTGGACTTTTTCATTTTGGTCAATTTGTACTGATTCAATATGCATTGTGTGCATAAGTGCATTTTTGGACATTTCTTGCAACTGGACATTCTGTTACGTCAATATATTACCACCACTACAGTATACTCATGGCTCAGACATGCAGATGAGCACTTATGTGGCATTGGATCATGTGGCAGTGGCTCAAGTTCAATGCAGCCAGTGCAATTCATAAGGACATTGCCAGTATATTTGCACTGGGTATATGTGTTGTTTGTTTGGTTTTTCCTATCCTCATGTCGAAGTTTCTGGTAGCAGGACTATTGGGATTAAGTTGAACATTGGATTCACAGGTTTAGCACCTTGGTTTAATTGCTATGTTTCTAATGGCCAACCACCACCCACCAAAATATATTCAACTAATGTGAATAAATTCACATTAGTTGAAAAAAAAATTGGATATTAAATTCAGGTGAAGAGCTTTATTTTTAAATTCTCTACAAAAAGTGGATTTAAGGCATTGATTTTTCATAGGTTTTTATTGTTTCTGTGTCCCCCTAGGGGGACAAGGAGTGAGGGAAATCCAAATTTTTGAAGGGAAATATCTGGAACTGGACACAGAAGGCATACAAAAACCTGACTATGTTTTAACTATTCCATACTCACTTTGGCCTACTCAAACTATGAAGACATAAGCAATTGCAAACAGCCAAATTCAACTGCAATGGCAAGACACAGACTTGCTGTCAAAGAGCAGGGTTTATGTTTGATCAGAGCCACTAATTGGTTGGATGTGAATATTATTTCAATACTATATTTGGCATTGTTCATAGGACTTAGTGCCAAGGCTGTATTTAGTTGCCAGCAGTAGAAAGGAGTCCAGATCTGCTGAAAAGTATGACATAGCTTTGCCTGTCAGATTAGGTTATGTGTTAGGCCCCCTTAAGGCTAAAGTTCTGTTCCTTGTGTTTCTGGCAACCAGCCTGTCTATCTTGGTCTGTTGTCTTGGTTTATATAAGGATAGATGGGTAATACTAAGCGGGGAGTCATAGAGAGAAGTGCAACCCAAGGAGTGTGTGGCTGGAGATCAAAATGGGCTATAAACTATGCTGTGACATGAGCTGTGAGTACCTTTGAATACATGAACAACCCTTAAGGATGGGAGAGTTAGGAAGATAGACTACTTTTGGACTAATTTAGCACCTGACTACTGCTAAAGAGTGATGTTCTGCATCGACTCCAATAGATTGTTTTGCCATCTAGTTAAAGAAGATAAGAGCATTTTTCATTCATTTATTCTTTTATTTATAGCAGAACCCCACCCAAAAGGGGAAGTTTTGCTTGTCTATCTCTTCCCCCCTTTAGGTTTTGGCATTTTGCTTTTTTTGGAGGGGAGTTCTGACAGGTATCCAGTCCCACTTCCTGTCACCAGCGGCAATCTGAGCGGGAATTTTGACCCCCACTCTGTCCCCCACAGCCTCCTGGGACACATCAAAGGTCCCAAAAAGCTGTGGGACCATTCACAAAGCGCAGCCGACTTCCCAAAGTAAACGTGCTGGACCCAAAGATGGCTGAAGAGCCAGCTCGGGTAAGGACAGTGCTAGATCCCTGGACAGGTAAGTGTCCTATTATTAAAAATCAGCAGCTACAGTATTTTTAGCTGCTGACTTTTTATTTCTAGGGTGAAGAACCGCTTTAAGTAAAGATTCTTTTTTTTTTCTTTTTTATCTAAAGCCAACTGGACTTTCTATTTTGGGCTGGGGAAGAGAGTGTATGGTGTGTTCCACACTGGTGTGGGGACTGTTGTATAGTAAGGGCTAGTAAAATCGGATCTCCACTTTGACCTAAAAGGGGGTAAAGTGAGTGCAAAGGATTTCACTCATAGGCTATGCCTGGGTATATTAAACATGGGATACCTGATATATTTATAATATATAACTGTTTGTTTGTCAGTGTCCAGAAGCAAAACTTTGGGTATTTTTCAAGGATTCTCAGTACTATATTTAAGGCTATAAGAATTGCTGGTTATTTGTTTTGCCTGCATAACTGTCATTCTGTATTTGGTTTTGCATTATGTTCAGTTTGTGTTAATTGCAGAAAATAAATTATTCTTTTGTTTTTGGTCGCAATCTTTTACCACACTGAATTGTACAACATTTTCTGCTACCCTATTCTAGGTATGATGTTATTACATTCTGTTGTACTATATTACTGATGCCTAATGTGTATTTAGACATGGCACAGGGCATGCCATGATTAACAGTGGGAGTGTGTAAGAGGGTGTTAGGCACCCTTAAGGCTAAGTCCTGCCACTTGGGTTCATGGCAACCAGCCTGTTTATCTTTGTCCCTTGTTCTAGGTATATAATGATAGGTGGGTGTTGCTAAGCAAAGTATAATAAGGAGGAGTATGCTGCTGGAGATCTCCTATCACAATGGGATATAAATCATGCTGCATATTGAGCTGTGATATTCTGTACCACCTTGAAAGGAATGTTTTTCCACCTAATTGGAGAAGAATATTTTTAATCTTCATTTATCTTTTGCCTATTGCTGTTTTTTTTTGGAGTGAAGACTAAAGCTAGCCATACACTGTTAGATATCTTTCATTCAGTCTGTAAGCTGGACAAAAAATATCTAACAGATTCCATTATCCAAACTATAGGCAAGGCCAAAAGGGAGTTTAGAAGGATGATGGGGTAATATTTAACTAGCATGATTACAAAAGATGATAAATCGCCTTTAGCTATACATTTTAGAGATTTCCATGACTCTTCTCCTAAGGGTTTGAGGTGCAGTGCCATTTTTCAACTGCGCATGTCTGAGAGAAGGGGGGATCGAGAGAGAGTGCAATTGCAGAAGGTGGCAAGATGGATATTTATGCTGAACACTATGAGACCCATGGGAATAAATCATGAATTGTTCTTACAGTGTTTCAGTGTTTGGTCAAGCTTGCCTCTTCATGTCCATGTTCTCTTCCCCCTCACTTTCTGTCAAAGGGTGTTTTTCTTTTGTTTCTTTCTTGTTCTCCTCTTTTCTATTCTCATTTTCCCCTCCTTGTTAATTTGTGAGGTCTTGCCTGTTTAGCCCCCTCCTTTTCCAAAACTGCCATTATCGGTGGTTGGAATTAATCATATGAGAAGTTTTCTCTGAGGTTTGATTAATTCCGGTGGAGGATGTATATGAGACATGGGTATGTGCCTAGTGGTATGGGCTACTTAATTGAGCGGGTATGGTAATAGCCCCGGGCTTTGTTTAAATACTGGATTAACTTAGCCCTTTCCATCTAGGAAGCCCTGGTCTGGACGTGGCAGAATGCATAGGTCATGGCCCCCTTGGACTCCCTCCCCCTGGTTGCTGGCGTGCATTCCAGCCAGACTTGGCCATTCCATCTTGACTGTGACATGCAGCTTCCCCCAAGCTGTGGTTTGCAGCCTCTCCACCCACAGCCTTACATTCCACAATAGGAGTGTCTTTCAGCAGGAGACCATGGCTACAATACAAGCATTGGGTAAGGCACTGCATGTGTCTAATTGTATGAGGAATGCCAGGACCACTTTTTTGTTTAGTATATGTTGCCATGGGGGCACTTAGCAGAGAGGAGGAGCCCAGAGTGTTGGCGGGGGACCCCAGAAGAGGAGGATCCAAGCTGCTGTGTGCAAAACCATTGCACAGAGCAGGTAAGTATACCATGTTTGTTATTTAATTTATTTTTTTTATTTTATTTAGCATCACTTTAAGCCACCAGCATCTATCCCTAACAAAAATAGAACCTGATTCAAAAAGTACCAAACTCTTTAAAAACTGTATTTCTGAATAGCTAGCCACTGCTTGGCCAACACATTTCTAACTGGTTCTATTGATTTTAGGATTAAAAGATGTCAGACGAGAGGATGCTGACAGGGCACCCTTGGCTTTGGTCAGTTTATCACAAACTGGACACAATTCACTCAGTGTATGGCCAGCGTAAGTTTCATTGGGGGGCAGGGACTGGTATGAATCAATCTTCATACTGTTCAAAAATATAGAACTTTAAGAAAAACAATTACATATTCCAACAAAATATTCAATTTTATCTAACACAGTCACCAAATACTCTTCTAGGTATTTCTAGTCTACATAATTCATATTCAGGCAGAAAAGACATCAACAATTAACAAATACATTTCACAAATCTTCTTTACGCCTTTCCACCTCCTCCAGTGTAGGAGCATGCATATCTCTAGGATTTACATCAGGGAGTCTTATCTTACAGATAGGCATGTGTCCAGTATAAATGTTGACATTGTAGAATGGTCTGAGGATGAAGGGTGAAGATCAAGACAATTTATTTGCATTCAATGCAATAATTGCTTCCTTTTTACTTGTTTTTGAAAGAGATTTAAATGTAGGCCTTGTAGAAAGTCAAAATACTATATCTGCGAAAAGCTAAAAATAAAAAAAGATCGTATGTTAGAAGGTTCAAGCTGCCCTGAGTGACATGACTGAGCAATAAGGCAGGCTCTCATGTACAAAAATAAAACCCACTGATATTCACCTTTCTGGCACTCCCCCAGCATCTAGACTAATGCCTTGTTGTGTAGGAGATTAAAAAGAGTTAACTACCTCCTTCTCATGAGACAGTACTTGGGATTGGCTATTGGCTGCTCTGGCCCAAACACTGCATCCTGGCAGGCGGTCACAAGATGACTGTTTACTAAGATGCAGTGAAGCAGTGGGGGAAGATCTGCAAAGGATCTGCAAAGGAAAGCATTAGTGGGTGAGGCATTCTTCTTACAAGAGATTAGAACAAGGTGACAGATAAAATTTAAAAGGAAACCTGATATAGACCTGATATACTAAACCCAGATAAGAAAATGTAGAGTAGGCCATGCAATTGCTGAACCCTACTTTTAAAAATGCTGGCTGCCTTGCTGATTTGCCCATCCAAAGGCTTTAAGGTAATACTAAATCCTAGTTTAAAAAAAGAGAAATCGTATTCGTATTCTGTATTGATTATAAAAAGTACCTTCTATTGTCCCAAGCTCTCCAAAATGTATTTTCTTTTTCTTTGCTGCGGAGATCCAACTTCTTGTTAGAGTGTGGCTATGTTTGTTCTCCATGGTCGCACTGTATATAGGAACGTAACCACCCTCTCTTGGGATCTGGGGTGCTGAGTCCAGGTATGCTAACAGCCAGAGTCACCTGTATGCAGAGCAGAGAGTGGATTAATCACTGTGTGTAACCAGATGGCGAGATGCAATATCACTGGGGCTGGTGAGCTGCTGCTATGGGAATTTACTATCTGCTCTTAGAGAGAGAGACCTTGAGGTACTGACCATACAGCCATCTAGTAACCTTAATTCTGCCCCTTTACAACTGCTACACAGAGACATGTACCTCTTATTCTAACAGGTACCACTCAGGGGACATTGCACCATATCCTAGCCATTCTCCTGGAGTGCACACCAGGAGAATAGTTATAGTATTAGTATTCACATTGCAGGTAATACTTACATGCACTGATTTTTGCTGACTTTGCTGATTGATGTGTTGATTCCAGTCTAGTCGTACAGAAGTCTATTCTAAGTTATTTTGGCATTGTGACTATACTGTCTAGTGGACTGTGTCTGAACCTATCTTCTGTATGCTCATTTGTGCTCAAACCACCATATATTCTAACCCATTCCAATACATTGAGTTAATTTGCCACTAAATGGGTTTGTGTCTATTTCCTGGTTCTAATTCACAGCCCAATTAAAGGTATCCACACATTTGTTACTATAAGTGCTTGCAGTAACTTTCACTCAACCAGATGTGTCAGAGGGACTGAGGTGGTTATTGGAGCTGAGGCGCAAAACAAAGAGCCCAATTACCATGTGGCTCCTTTGGGGGTAGTGCTACACATGCATCATCCCGGAAGTAAAATCCCCAATAGATTACATGCCAGTAGCCTCAAAAGCACATGTGCAGAGCTGATCAGCCTAGTACACTGCCTGCTGGAGGAGTGTTCATCACTCCCATCCACTAAGGTAACTCTGCTGCAATAAGCAAAACTCCTCATATAGTATAAGTGATTCACCAGCACCTTTCTTTGCTACCACTATATGCACAAAACTGATTATTTAAATATGAGCTTGTAAACTGTAGTGGACCTTTCAGTACAAATAAATATAAATTACAATTCACTCTATTACTCTGTTCATCGACTCATTTATCTTCCTCTGAGCATTTTAAATTTTCATTCTCTATAGTTATGACCAAATGAGAGATATACAAGTCTATAGATAGATAGATAGATAGATAGATGTAGATATATATCTATATATATTACACTGATTAAAGTGGTGTTCTGGCCGAAATTATACTTTTTAAATAAAAATACCCCTATAATACACAAGCTTAATGTATTCTAGTAAAGTTAGTCTGTAAACTAAGGTCTGTTTTGTTAGTTTATAGCAGTAGTTTGTTATTTTATAAACTTACAGCAGGCCGTGGCCATCTTAAGTGTGGGCATCTGAAGCCAGACTGTATTTCTTCCTGGATCTCATCCTTGCAGATCTCGCACATGCTCAGTGCAGCACAAGCAGTGTAATAGGTTTCAGGTCAGGTTTCCATAGCAATGGCAGTTTCAGAGGGTTGACGCCCAACATGCTCAGTGCAGCACAAGCAGTGTAATAGGTTTCAGGTCAGGTTTCCATAGCAACGGCAGTTTCAGAGAAAGTTGCTGCCCCTTCCCAGAAGGCATTGCAAACAGGAAATGATGCGATGGGCCGCGGCCAGGGAGGAGGAAGTGAAAAATGAATACAGCAGATATACAGTAGGTGCTGAGAAAAAAAATAAAAAAATATCCAATTTGTTTACAGTGCGCAGTTTAGTGAGGGATGCTGAAGAGTTGTAAAAGTGGGTGGAACTCCGCTTTAAATTGGCATCTTTTACACAGGGCAACTCCACTTTCGTGGGAAGAAAATAAAGAATAAAAATGTATCTAACATATACAGTTGCTACACAAGCCATATTGACATTGTACAGTATGTCATAAAAAAATGATGATCTTTCCTTTGCAATCTTCAGCACTGTGATTTTTCTGTATATTATGACAATCAACTTGTATGTCTCTTTTCATTCTCTATTATAAAATTATATTTAGTTACACATCATTTTTATAGTTTAATCTGCTTTTATTGAAAAATATTTTACAATGGTATTATCCTACCCACCAGTCACAATACAAGACAACAAAACAAAGCAAAAAAAAGTATACACAATCAACATTACTTATGAACAACATTGTAGGTAGCCATCGATCAAAATCAAATTCCAAAATTTGAAAAACTTTGGCATCCTTGGATAAAACAACAGTTCCTGTCAAACTTCAATGACTCTGTCCTGTTGCCATGGTAACAGATTAAATGACTTACAGAGACACCCATTCTAAGGCTTCAAAGAGAACTAAAAAGAATAATAAACTGACGAGCGGGACAACCTTGTGGACCATACCTCTACCTTTCAACCCTTTTTCTTCTTTTTCTTTCCTTTTCTCCACCTTACGATTAAAGCTCATTATCAGAATTTATTTGACCTATATACACTCTACTTGTAAACAATATGTATAGTAGGTATAAATCATTTAAATACCTACAAAAGTAACTAAGGAAATGATATATATCTTTAATTTAGGTTTACGTAAACCCAATGTTTAATATTTGAAATTTCATGATATTTACCTATATAAACCCTACTGTAAAACAATGAGCTTACTTTATAGATCCTTGTAAACTTACTTTATGTATCTTTATAACATTGTATACTCAATAAACTTCTTTTGACAAGGAACAACATTGTAAAAAAACAAAATAAGGGAAGGGGTGACAAAAACATATGGGAAGATAGGAAGATAGGAGAATGAAAAATGGGGATTAATAAGGATTACAAATAAGAATAAAAATAAAAGTAAAAATTAAAGCATTTTTAAAACCATTTTTGTGATTTCCTCAGATCTAATTGTACACAGAAAACATAAATTCAATTATTTTTACAACATTTAATCTCTTATTAACCACTATGTTATTATTATTACTATTACTTCTACAGCAACAATGAATTTCATTACCATTATTATTTTTATTATCTTTGTTTTTTATTTTGTTTTTTATTATTCATATGTTCCTTTATTATTTATTTGGTATTCAATGATACCTCAAAAGGATCTGGTTTTAGTTCAGAAACCAGAAGTTACTGTTCAGCACTGACTTCTTACAATAATCTTGCAGTTAGTAATTTTTTTTCATGATGCTAGTAGTTTGCTACTTTTCTTATGATTGTACCTATATATTCTTATTGTTCAGGAATCTCATTAATGTAATTGACCAAATATGGTCGTGTCCATATATGGTCAATGGCATCCCCTGGAGACCCCGGACTCTGGGTATATTGCAGCAGCTGGAAACTGGAGATGGCATTCAGTGGGTTGGCAGGTGTCAGGTATCATGATTCAGGTGGATCTGCATCACTGGATGACCTGATTGTGGATTTTCATTGTGGGACTTTTTTTTTTTAAGGACTTGTCAAAAAGTTTTTGTGTGTATTTATCATTGACTTTTTGTGTAAATGAGCATTGGTACCCTTTTCCCCCTTACTCATTCATGCAGACGATCAGTGTCTAGGGGCACTCTTATTTTTAAAGGGGCTTCCAGATTCTGATAAGTTCCCTGCCCACAGACCCCCTCTCAGCCACAGGGCCAGGATTGTGGGGAAGGCCAAGGCACCCCCCCTTTAAAATCCATACCAAACCTAAAGGGGCCTGGTATAGATTTTTGGGTGGGGGTGGGGGGGCTCACACTGTTTGTTTACATTCACCTATCAGTTGAAATCCCTGGCTAACAGCTTAATATGCCAGGTGGGGATGAGTCACTGGTTGTAATTTCCTGCTCCCTAGCAACAATGGAAACAATGACAATGCTAAATTATTCACTTCGCACTACAGATAGTGGTTTGTTCAGCCGCACTTATTTGTTCGGCCATTCACACAGGATTCTCCATAGACTTTACACAGTGCAGATATCTCCCTCATATTATTTCCCCTGCTAGTGGAATGTTCTTAGTTTATAGCATTAGGCTATTTTCTCTGTTGGTGAATGTTATCCCACATGGTTGAATGTTCTTATAGCTTTTTTTCTCTTAGAATTGAATGTTAGGGAATGTTACATTTGCCCTGTCAAAGGCAACGAAGAAACTTTTACACACATGTTGCAAACATTACATATATCACGTATTATGCTTGCATGAATGTTGAGACATTTGCAAAGCAATTTTTTTATAAATAGGCCCCCGTGTGTTGTACACTTGTCCTGATAAAGTGGCTACCAAAGGGCCACAAAACATATTTATGGTGTGTTTTTCCTGATTTTATGATCAATGAAGTATTACAATTGGAAGTACATTTTTTCCATACAGGCGCTTAATTGAACAAGTTGAAGTTGGAAGATGATTGGCTTACATGCGACATGCAACTGCACCAGAGTTTGCACTCTCCAGTTTTAGTAAATCAACCCCTAAAGCCGCATACACACGGGCGGACTTTTCGACGGAACTGGTCCAACTGACTTTCCGACGGACTTTCAATGGACTTTTGACGGACTTCCGACTGACTTTTTAATGAACGGACTTGCCTACACACGATCACACCAAAGTCCGATGGATTTGTATGTGATGACGTACACCGGACTAAAATAAGGAACTTGATAGCCAGTAGCCAATAGCTGCCCTAGCGTCAGTTTTTGTCCGTCGGACTAGCATACAGACGAGCTGATTTCTGGGTCCGGTCCGTCCGTCAGATTTTCGACTGGAAAAGTCCGCTGAAGTTCCGATGAAGCCCACACATGATTGGATTGTCCGCCGGACTCGGTCCGTCGGACCAGTCCGGTCGAAAAGTCCGACCGTGTGTACGTTGCATCAGTGTTCTTCACATGCCTTCTAGAATTTAATTTGCTGGATTTTTGTGCATTACAGTTTGCTGTAGTGCATTTTAATAAAAAAAATCTCTAGTAGAATTTGTATAAGAACCAGTTAAGATTTCTAAACTCTTATCTGGTACAGTAATTAAGGTCAAGAATGCCAAGAATTTCATTCTGCAGTTTCCCCCTAAGGAAACAGGTGAAGAATCTACAGTTTAAAAATAATATGTCAGCCCACTGTGGCATTAGAGGGATATAAAAAAAATAAGTATTGACCATTTCAGGTACCAAAAAATAAAATTAGAGCTGCCTGCTTTTTATAGCATGATAAAAGTATAAAGGAAACAATGCAGTAAGTGCAGTTCCATAGAGGCTATTCCTTGCTTGAGCAAAAGAACAGTTTAGGAATCTTTTCTTTTAAAACTATACAGGTAGTAATAAGCAAATAATAAAACCACCAAAAACTGAACTTTAAATATGCCTATGGAGAACTAAAGACAGTTCAAAATTGTGTAAAAAAAATACAAAAAAATGTATTGAATTACTTTATTTATTTCAGGTACTTATCTAGCGCCATCAATTTACGCAGCACTTTACATTGTACATTCACATCAGTCCCTACCCTCAAGGAGCTTACAATCTAAGGTCCCTAACTCACATTCATACATACTAGGGACAATTTAGACAGGATCCAATTACATACCAGCATGTCTTTGGAGTGTGGGAGGAAACCAGAGTACCCGGAGGAAACCCATGCAGGCACAGGGAGAACATGTAAACTTCAGGCAGGTAGTGTCATGGTTGGGATTTGAACCGGTGACCCTTCTTACTGCTAGGCGAAAGTGCTATCCACTACACCACTTTGCCGCCCAGATTACATATTAAAAGACATGTAAATATCACATAGTATATACCATACATTGAGTATAGGTGTAGAGCTAGTATGTGGCTTGAATACATTCAGTCAATGATTTTGTTAGTATTGGCCTATGTGTTTCAGGGGAGCCCTTGCTTCTTCAGGATCTCAGAAATCATAGGCAGTATTTAGCTCTAACTGTAAATGTGGCTAGTAAGAATCAAGAATGGTATAAACCCATGATAAAATTGAGGGAAAGAAAGAGGAAGATCTCCAAAGAGGAATTGTGCCTACCGGCCCATGGGGCACATGCAATGTCCCTATGTGTAGAGTAATAGGTTGTGATGGTAGAGGTAAATGTAATATAAAGTGTCCATGGTTGTCATATATATGGGCAGGGTTGTAAGAGATGGAATCCAAAAGACCCAATATTTAGATAATGCATTCAAAAAACCACCATCTTCCATCAAATATCCCCAAATATAGGAGACCGATTCACAGAGCATTCGCTCCACCTGTATACATGAGGGGTCAACAGGCAGTCCCCGAGACAACAGGAAGTGAGAGGAAATCTACTCCTAGGAAGGCAAATTCACTCCTGTGAGAGTTATCATGGGGAAAAGGTGTCTCAACTGAAGCTTTATCACCAATCCTTGTTTCCACAACAGCCCCACATTTTCAAAATCCAACTGTCACAGGGACAGAAAGTGAGGTGAAATCTTCTGAGCAGGGGCAGACAGTAAAACAAATGTTACAGGGGTGTTAATCCTTCCATATGCTATGCAAAAAAGCTTAAAATTATTTTTTTGGGCTGGAGCTACACTTAAAAAATGTAACCTGGGCACTACCTGTATGCTCTGTTTGATTTGTCTCAATTTTACATTGGCAGAGAAATCCTAAACATTAAAGGAATTTCTAAATATGTTTAAAATGAATCTGTGGCATACACCTCAAATGTTCTTAAGCTCCTACTGGGTACTTTACTTATTACTCTTATAATAAGTCTAAATAACTCTTATTAATAAGTATTATGCCAATTCTATAAACCACAGTATATAGTAGGTGGTGCCATAATTACTGCAGGTGCTTATGTAACTAACTTTGGGGTCACTTGGGTTGAGCTTGGCTTTAATGTCCAGACTTCCACTGTAATGGCTTGTCCACACAAGTCTATTCTATATTTGTAAACCCCCCCAAAGACCCCTACTGTAAAAACGAGTGACTTGTGTGTTATAAACACCAGCTTACCAAAAAATTGATGGCTGCACCTACATTTTCTGATGATGTAACTTCCAATCCAGTTCTGTAGTTTAAAGTGTATTCACCTGGAAAGAGTCATATACATTTAAAAATAATTAAGTTAAAACATGTGGAATAATACTGCATCAGTAAGTATCATTGTAATTATATTATGCAATTAGTTTAATATTATTTGTATAAATGTAATATTTTGTGTCTATTTACATTTCTCTGAAATATATACTGTATATATTTTTAATACATTTTAACCTACTTTGACAACTATAGTTTGTTCTAGTATTTGACCCCTTCTTTTATGTGGCTTCAACTGCACTTTGACTGACCTTTAAAGACCAGAAATTTAAGCATGAGCTGTTTCTTCCAGTAACATCATGAATCTAGGAGTTGTTATAGTAAGGGCACATAGTTCATAGGCTCCTCGGAAATGAGGTTGTATGACCTAATAGTGTACATCACAGGACTGCTAATACCGGTATATATTTAAAAAATCAATTATTCATTTGGCTTTATAATGAAGAAGACAGGTTGCATTCTTATATTGTATGTGGTATTTATGTTACATAAAAGATACTTTTCAAAGTGCAGGTTTTGTTCGAGCTATTTTGCAATTTTTTTATATTTTGACTTGGTGGAATAAAGAGCTCTCCTGATGGTCTATTAAAACATCATTTGCTACAAATCTGGTTTTCACATTATAATGCATCTTTTTCTTTTTCACTCAATTCCATTCTTATATTTCTAATGACTTTTGGCTAGACCACGAGCATCAACCTTCAGTCTCTCTATGCAGCTGCTCAAATCCATTTCTTGGCTTTGTGTAAAGTAAATCTGCAAGGCTAAGGTGGGGGGGGGGGGTTGGAGTGGGGGTAGGCTCATCAACTTGCAGTCTTAAAGAAAGGAAATGATTAATAAATCACTGCAGATATTTATGTGGTAAATGTGGCTTTTATGCATAAGGTGAGGTTATTACATGATTTGTGCTCCATGATGTGAGAGACTTTTGCCTGCTGGCCTACATAAACCCACAGAGGACTACCCTCTAACCTTCTGCTCCTCACCTATTACAGTCATATCATAGTGACATTTGCTTTTAGAGAACAAAGGCCCATAGTTTTAAAACAGATGATGTAGAAGGCTAGCTGAAAAAGCTGCTAAGGATGTGATCTCTTACCACAACACTTAGACAGATCAGCTGTGGGCTGTGCAAAAGCAGCATTATTTTATACAATAAAACTTCACAATGATATATTTAAAGTGTATGTATAACCAAAATCTTTTTTTTTTTTCAGTTTTAAAAACTGTAGGGATGTGTTGGAACCCTTTTTCAGGTTTTCGGTTTATAGTGCCTTTTTGTGTCGTGATGGGTAGATTTACTCACTCTGTTTGTCCTGATGACCATTGTCAGTGAGATAGAAAATGATGGGAAATCAAAATATTTACAGTTGTCCCCAGAACAGGAGATAAAAGCTAAAGTTCCAATGAGGACACTTGTTCCTGTGACAACTGCCTAAGATGAGATTTCCCCACTCATTGGAGAGTTTTAAAGCTTCCATTCTCTATCCCAAGTTAAGATAAAAACAAACTTTTGAATAATTATATTAACTTTGACTCTTAATTTTAATACTACACTGATAGCTGATCTTATTAAAAGAAACATGGAATTGGTGACCTTTCCTTCTGAAAATACTAATATTCTGGCTATGACTTTTTGCTTCAATATTTAAGTCATTGACTTAGAACAGGTATGTAGATAAGTACTTCCGACTTTAGTCTTACATTCCCAATATGCAGGCTTGTTTTAGATGAGTAACTGAAAGTATTAAAGCCATTACTTGAGAGCAATACAGCCAGAGTTTTTAGAAGGAGATTGGAAATACCCTTTCTAAGTTGCATAGATGGTAATAGCAGTAAGTCCAGAGTTGACATGGGTATTTTTTTTCATACCCAGTCATCTGAAATAGAAATTGTTTTTTTTTTTTTGGGATGAATAAAGTGAATGCAGCTTCAATTCATTAAATAAGATAAACAGGCATACTTTTTACAAAGTGAGCATACTGTACTCTATTTATTCAGTAAAAAAATCTTGGTATCATCCTTAAAGTGTATTTAAACCTAAGAGCAGAAGTGTAATATATTCCAGCTTAATGCTGTAATTCTGCTTTATGTAATTCACCATCCTTCCGCAGAGGGGTAAGCAAAGGACACTATCTGGAATACATCAGTAATAAAAATTACGTTTGAAAAGTAAATCAGCAACTACGGGGGGGCAAGCAAAAGTTCATCCAATTTGCAATTTTTAAAGTCTACTTTTCAGATTTTCTGAAATGTGGATAATATTTCTACTGCTTATATGCAGCCTAGCTTACATTACAGTTTGTTTCATTTTCCTGCAAGCACATTTATCTTTTAACTATTACCTGTAAGCTGCAGATCCTTGATCACGTGTAGACAAACTCGCGCTTTCTGTTTTTGTAATCTGCCAGATGCTGTCTTCATAGAAAAGCAGTGAGTAAGTACAGGATTGTCAAGTATAGCAGGGCCAGATAAATGATGGCCCCTCCAGGATTATTTATTTCAAATTACATGAGGCTTTAAAATAAAAAATAAAAAACTACATCAATTAATACATGACAGGAAAGTAAAGCAGAGTGAAAATTGGTCCTTGTATTTAACCACTTCCAGCCCATTGGATGTCATACGATGTCCTAGACTTGAAGTAGAGATATCGGCATGATGCCTGCAACTACAGGCATCATCCTGTTATCATTTTTTTGCCAGCGATTCCCTACAATGTAAAAGCCATCGTATTGGCTGATTAGCCACTGGATTGCTTTTACAGGCAGCAGAATTGGACCCCCCCTCCTTCCTGATCGTCCCATGCAATTAGAGAGCCCTGGATCCGATCCAGCGGTACCACCGGGTTACCAAATAGCTGGCTGTGGCAGGTGTAAACACTGCCATTTTTTTCTAGAAAACCGTGATCAATGTTTTTTTTATTTCATGCTTTCCAGGGTAGATATCTGGGGTCTTAATAGACTCCAGATGTCTCCATAAACAGGACCTGTAATGCCTTATTTCTATGACAAGGGGTGTTTTCATTTCTTGTGATAGGAATAAAAGTGATAAAAAAAAATTTAAGGGATAGCATAAAGAAATAAAAAAAAATATTAAAAAAATGTAAAGCGCCCCCTGTCCCCTCGTGCTCGTGCGCAGAAGCAAATGCAAAGGTTTTGCCGCGAACATTGTAGCGAAAGCAATAATTCTTGTGCTAGACCTCCTCTGTAATTCTAAACTGTTAACCTGTAAAAAAATTTTAAAGCATTGCCTATGGAGATTTTTAGGTAGCATAGTTTGACACCATTCCACAAACGTGTGCAATTTGAAAGCGTGACATATTAGGTAACTATTTACTCAGCATGACATCGTCGTTTATATTTTTCCCAAAAATAATTGGGTTATATATTGTAGTTTTTTGCATTAAAATTTATTAAAAATGTATTTTTTCCCAAAAAAAATTGCGTTAGAAGAATCACTGCGCAAATACATGTCACGCTGTGACATAAAAAATTGGAACACCAACCATTCTCTAGGGTCTCTGCTTAAAATATATGTAAAATGTTTGGGGGTTCTGAGTAATTTTCTAGCACAAAGAGAGAAATGCCAGAATTGGCTTGGTGGGGAAATAGTTAAAAATAAAAAGTGTAGCTCTCCATAGCAAAAAACCCCCCAAAAAACAGTGTTACTTTTTATCTTATGATATGCACAGAAAAATTACATAGTGGCATGTTAAAGGAGACATGCACTGGGACAATACAGTGGTCGCACTTACTGACCTCTCTTGAAATATAAATTGCCTTGCTGTTATGCTAAGTTAATGCCTTTCTGTGCCACTGACCTGGAACAAGTATGCTAGACAAGAGATCTGACATAAAGTTGAACCCCAAGCATATACTGTGTAATATGCACAAATTTTGCATTGGGATGCGTTGAACCTGCGTTAAACAGTGCAGCTCAGCGCTGATTGTGTACCTGCAGCAAACTGATGACATAAGCTCCATCTAGGCAAATTCACTGACTGCAGCTCAAGGACTGATTTTATTAGTAAAAGGTACAGTTTTTTTTTTTAGAAAAACTCTACTGTTGTATATGGAGAAATGTCAGGAATATTCATACAGGCCTAACAAGTTACTGAAAAGTCCACTTAAAAAAGGTTTAAAATAAAATTGACCAAAACGATTGCCATTTAACTTCAACATTGAACTTTCCAAGTAGAAATTCTTCCATGCAGGGTTTCATTTTTCCAGTATATTCTGGAGTTTAATATTTTGTTCTGTGGACTATTTCTGTTTACTGCTATTTTTGTTGCCCAAGTGAATACTGTTTTGAAGTTTTCCTGCAGCTTTGGAATCAAGCAAGTATGAGCTAAGGAAGGCGAGACAGTTGAGCGATGATTACATTTTGAAAGCAGCAATTAAAGCTATACCAAACTGCTTTTCCTTCCTCTATTCCATGTTTTTTCACCCATTTTGTTCCTCCCTTCTCCATGATGTGATACTTTACCATCCACACTATAATGACTCACCAAAATTAATGGCTGGTCAAATTATAAACCAGCTACTGTGCTTTCATAATGGTTTCCTATGGGTTAATCTCCCAGGTACTGATTTCCAATATCATCTCTCGCACTCAAACACATCTCATGCAGGTAACAGCCAGAGGTGATCAGCAACGCGATAGAGCGTTTATACCCTAGTGTCGGGAAGACACTTGTTACATGTGAGTGGATGTACATTGCTTTAATAAAGTCTGCTATCAAAAATGTTATCATGCTATGGAAGCCTTCCTCCCTCTGTCTTACTTCTATGTGTGGCCGTGACCTGCATGAGAGATGTTTGAGTGCGAGAGACGATATTGGAAATCAGTATCTGGGAGATTAACCCATTGGAAACCATGATGAAAGAACAGTAGCTGGTTTATATTTTGACCAGCCATTAATTCTGATGAGTCATTATAGTGTGGATGGTGAAGGATAACATTGGGTGTCACCTTTAGTGATTCAAACACAGTTTAAAAGAATCAGTTCAGCATTAAGTTATTTTCTGGGATTCTTTCTTCTGGAAGGGCTCTTTCACACGGGCGGTCCACCCGACGGACTTCGCTTTGCTCACTGGGGGATCGATTAGTTGATCCCCGCTGAGCAGCCGGATGACATCTGTCAGAGCCCCGCTCTTCTCTATGGGGAGATTGGATGAAAATGGGCCGCCTGTCCATTGTCATCCGATCCCATCCGAACCGCCAGACCAGGGGTCTCCAAACTTTCTAAGCAAAGGCCCAGTTTATTGTCCTTCAGGCTTTGAGGGGGCCAGACTGTGGCCAGTGAGAGTAGAAAGTGCCAAAACATCAATGTGCGTAAACAATGCCTCATTATTGGTATCAGTGGGAATACTGTCCCATTATTGGCGTTAGTGAGAAGAATAGTGCCCTATCATGGTGTCAGTGGAAGGAATAGTGGCCCATCATTGGTATCTGTGGGAGGAGTAGTGCCCCATCATTGGCGTCAATAGGAGGAATAGTGTCCCATCATTGGTATTAGTGTAAGGAGTAGTGCTCCATCATAGGTGTCAGTGTAAGGAAAATAGTGCCTCTTTATTGGTGTAAGTGGGAGAATCAGTGCCCCAATGTTGGTATGGGTGGCAGGAATTATGCCCCACTGTGGTTGTCAGTAGAAGGAATAGTGACCTAGGGGCCAGATAGAGGCAAGCAAAGGGCCACATCCAGCCCTGGGGCCGCAGTTTGGAGACCACTGCTCCAGATGGATGGAAGATAGGGTCTCCAGCCATCTGGATTTACAGACAGGACTAGATCTGATATCGGCGGGTGTCAGCGGACATGTCATCCGTCACTCCATAGGAGTGAATGGAGTGTTCGATCAGGTCCGCCTGAAAAACTGACAGGCGGACCTGATCGAAAAGCCTGTGTGAAAGGGGCCAAACACTTGCAGGTTTTTCCTGAGTGGACTTATTTATTGCACATTGCACTTTTTTCTTCTACAGCACTGGACTTATAGTTTTTGCAGTATTTTGCACTTTTTTTGCAATAATTGCACTTTATCTGTTTACAGTATTGGCACTTAATGTTTTATGTTAAAACTTTGCACATTGAACTGTGATATTATATATCACAGGGTTTGATGTTTTCTTACAGTGATGTCTTTTATATTGTCATATAGATCATTGCACTTTATATTATTATCACAGTTTTTGCACATTGTATTAGTGTATATATTGTTTTATTATATATTGATCAACTTAAGGCATTTGGATAAAAATTACAAACTAGAGCTGCTCGCTGTTCCTTTTTTTATCAGTGTTTCCGGTGTATCACCGAATTACTAGTGGCAGCTGTTTAATACCATCCTCTCCCATGCTTTTTACAATAACATCTTGGACGCTGTATATTTTTTTGTTTCATAATCAAAAAATTATGTTGTAGTTGATTCATTGGATTTTTCAAGTATGCACTTTTTGCATGACTGTCCCAGTGAAGCCTCACCTCGTGCTGAATCAGCATCAAACATTTTTTCTCGGCCACTATGTGTAAAAGACAGACCATTTTACCTTTCATCGTCCTCATGCAGGAGAAGCATTGCTATCCTTAGATGCACACTCTCAATTGGGATGACAAGAGGACACACTGAGACCCATTGTGTCAACATTTAAATTCTCAGCTGCAGCCTATCACAAGCAGGAAGAATAATGGAACTTGTAGTCCTAAAGTAACCAGACAAATATCCTTTCTGGCATGTGCACTGCTCACATCCACACTGGAAGAGGAGAGATACTGCTACGAGACATACATGATGATGATAAAGATTAAAGGACAACAAAAGCAAGCTAAAAAAAAACAGAACAGTGATCATCATTAAATGGTAGAGCTTTGGTAAATTCAAAAAATGTATCTGAGGGTTCAAAAATACTTCAACTATATTTGATTTTAGTTTTTTTCAGTTTAAGTACTATTGCTTATCTATTTCATTAGACCACAACCAACTGCTTTTGATGCATTTTTTTTATGTGTACAGTGCAGACATTCATTCAACATTAAGCCAGCAGCAGAAACTACTAACCTTTAAACAAGGCACGCTCCTCCAAGTGCAAATTTGTCTTGCAGGTCCACAATAGCAGTGACAAATTTCAACATAAAGAACATTTTACAAAAGCTAGCAGTCACTGTCCAGGCTACAATTTACAATATTACTTTGACAAGTTGCTGAGTAATTGAGTTACATCTAGCCTATTGTCTATTTTTTTTCTTTTAAATTACCTTCATTGGTAAAGGGCCTCCTGTCTCCAGCTCTAGAACTTATGTTCAACAGACATATGTTTGGTTAATGCAGGAATACTTAGAAATCTTCAATCCTGCAATGTTTCCTTTCAGACTATTGGATGCTTGGTGTCAAGCTCTCAGGACTACAGGAGTGATTTTGACACTCCCACCAAAACCAGTGGGTGTTATTAGTAGTAATGTTTAGTGACATCATGTTCAGTGGTGTGAGGACAATGCATGCTGGTGCTCCACACCCACAGCAAGACCACAGGAAATATTGAGGACTAGAAGTTTGCTTCTCCACAACTTTATAAATAAATAAAAGGTACTGATATGGAATTAAAAAATACAAAAAAGTGCAATACACTGACCAGGACGGGGCCACGTCAATTGCTTGTTTCTTAACTAGAGTTCTGCTTTAAAGAAGAACTCTGAGGATAGTAATAGGGAGGCTGCCATTGGTGATATTTCCTTCTGAAAATAGTAAGTGACCTGGTTGTCATGCCAAATTAATGTTTTGTGAGTCACTGACGTGGAACAAATATGCAGAAAACTATTTCTTGTCTCCACCCTGATTTGACTGGTTGTATGCTTGTTCCAAGTCATTAGTTTCTTATGTTAGAGACAGCCAAGAAATTCACATTTTCAGAAGGAGGCTAACAAAAGCAGCCCAGGGTTCCGTCTCAGTACAGGTTTTCTTTAAGCAATTCTACGGGTAAGGTGTAGGTGAGAATTTTATACTCTGACCAAAGACGTGCTAAACTTCGGTGTCAAGTTAACATTTTCACATTCTTGTCACAGTGTGAATGTGCTATGCAATTGGATGAGAATAAACTGCTAAAAATAACATTAGTACTACTACTTGGATGGAGAAAAATGTATTTTTGGCTGTCACTCCTTAGGCCAGATGGTCATCAGCTTCTGCCTTGTCTGGGATACAGATGCCTGTGACACTGGATACTCATAAACTTATTCATATGAGATCTAAAGAAGCCAGAACATTTTAAATTAAGCTGAAAAATAAATAAGATATTGTAAGTCGTTGAAATGTGTTTTCATTATTGTTGCGTGATTACTTAGTGGCAAAGTATTAAAGGCTATGTACATCAGTGCAGTTTAAAAATAGAGAAAGCATGGTTATGTGTACTAGATGGTAATAAAGACAGTAGAATCCACAATACAGGGAAATGGTCATAGGAGAACTACATAGATAAACCTTTACATAGTAGGAATGCCATTCCTTTCATCTCCCCCAGATGTCATATATTCACAGCTTGTTCTGTTTCAAATCTCTCTTTACTCAAAATACACACAGTACCTCCTGGCACATTTGCTTTCTATGAGGCTACATATGCATGTGGAGATTTGGACCCATACACTATATTACCAAAAGTATTGGAACGCCTGCCTTTACAGGCACATGAACTTTGATGGCACCCCAGTCTTAGTTCATAGGGTTCAATATTGAGTTGGCCCACCCTTTGCAGCTATAACAGCTTCAGCTCTTCTGGGAAGGCTGTCCACAAAGTTTAGGAGTGTGTCTATGGGAATGTTTGACCATTCTTCCAGAAATGAATTTGTGAGGTCAGGCACTGATGTGAAGGAGAAGGCCTGGCTAGCAGTCTCCGCTCTAATTCATTCCAAAGGTGTTCTTTTGGGTTGAGGTCAGGACTCTGTGCAGGCCAGTCAAGTTCCTCCACCCAAAACTTGATCATCCATGTCTTTATGGACCTTGCTTTGTGCAATGATGCGCAGTCATGTTGGAACAGGAAGGGGGCATCCCCAAACTGTTCCCACAAAGTTGGGAGTATGAAATTGTCCAAAACGTCCTGGTATGCTAATGCCTTAAGAGTTTCCTTCACTGGAACTAAGGGGCCAAGCCCAACCCCTAAATAACGACCCCACACCATAATCCCCCTCCACCAAATGATTTGGACCAGGGCACAAAGCAAGGTCCATAAAGACATGAATGAGTGAGTTTGGGGTGTTGGAACTTGATTGGCCTGCACAGAGTCCTGACCTCAACTCAATAGAACACCTTTGGGATGACTAAGAGCAGAGACTGCAAGCCAGGCCTGATCGTCCACATCAGTGCCTGACCTCACAAATGTGCTTCTGGAAGAATGGTCAAACATTCCCATAGACACACAACTAAACCTTGTGGACAGCCTTCCCAGAAGAGTTGAAGCTGTTATAGCTGCAAAGGGTGGGCCAACTTAGTACTGAACCCTACAAACTAAGACTGGGGTGCCATTAAAGTTCATGTGCGTGTAAACGCAGGTGTCACAATACTTTTGGTAATATAGTGTATGGGTCCAAATCTCCACATGCATATGCAGCCTCATAGAAAGCAAATGTGCCAGGAGGTACTGTGTGTATTTTGAGTAAAGAGAGATTTAAAACAGAACAAGCTGTGAATATATGACATCTGGGGAAGATGAAAGGAATGGCATTCCTACTATGTAAAGGTTTATCCATGTAGTTCTCCTATGACCATTTCACTGTATTGTGGATTATACTGTCTTTATTACCATCTAGTGCACATAACAATGCTTCCTCTATTTTTAAACTGCACTGATGTACATAACCTTTAATACTTAGATGTTATAGCTACAAAGGGTGGGCAAACTCAATATTGAACCCTATGGACTAAGAATGGGATGCCATTAAAGTTCATGTGCGTATAAAGGCAGGTGTCCCAATACTTTTGGTAATATAGTGTACATGTCCACAACTATGTACTGGCTGCATGGTATTTAATGATTGCAGCACTCAGTGCATTCTTTTGATCTTGATCTCTTTGGGGAATGAAAAGACACAAGTCAGCAACAGCATCTCGGTCTTTTCTGTGTACTGCTTTTGAGTGTCACCACTAACCCATGGAGACAGTGGAAGGTTATTTGCATTATTATAACAAAAGCAAGATCATGGCCATTTTTACATACATACAAAACCAAACATAATGATATTAACAATAAAGTACCCATTAACATATGTGTAGAGACAACATAAATATTGTGCTGACACACACAGATACCTCAACCTACACAGAATCAGTACTGTATATTGACACAGGTAAAAACCACTGAAGATACAGTGTAGGTACTATACTGGCACAAGCAAAAGAATGTCCAGAGAGAGAGAGTACATACATACTGGAACTTCAGGGCTGGGTTAACATAGCGGCTATTGGAGCTAAAGCTCCAGGCTCCTTACCAGGCCCATTTGCTCAAAAAAAAAAAATCTAAAAAAAAAAATCTTTTGAGTTTCAAGGGTCATAGAGACCCCAAATTGAGGGGGGGGGGGGTAGGTAGCCGAAGACCTGCCCCACCACTGGTCAAAATTTGGGGCTCCTAGAACCTTTGGTTCCGGAGATACGAGGCTCCTTGCGCAGCCTGTCAGAAGCTACATACAGAGCGTCCAGTTTAAATACAAGCTGGCACACTCTGTTTGCAGCAGACTGAGAGGATGAGCTCACAGTGCCTCGCCTCACTTATTGTCACTTATTGAGCTCAATGGTCAGCTTGGAGCCTTGGACCAATGGTAAAGTACCATTGGCCCCAGCTGTCCAATAAAAGTCACATGCTCCCTTTCAGCCCAGTCCTCTTAATTACAAGGAAATACATGGGTTTATGGGTATAAGGTTTACCCATAATCCCATGTTATTCTCACACAGTTAAGAGGGAGAATGAGAATCTTCTGCTGCTAAAAAGGTACTATTTTAAACAAGCTAAATCATATATGAAGCACTGACCCCCGAAGGAGCTGCTGTTTAAATTTTTGGGTCTTACCGTTACCTCAATGTTTCACCGTGCCCATTACAGGGGTCCCATTAGAGAAATGTTCAATGATGTCTGCACCAGTTACTTTTTCTCCAATTCTTTTATTCAACAAAGTCATTACACATACTGTGAGGGTTGCATCCTTCAATTGAGTTTCCAGGCTTCTCCTGAGATACCAGCATACTTTGCTCGGTCACCTCCAGGAAAGTCCTCCCTTGGTTTTCTTCAATTGATCGGCTTCTCCCAGCAGGCAAGACAGCACAGGACCACCCTCTGGATCAGCAGGCCCCAGAACTCCTGGGCCTACTTCTTTAGTAACACAGCCTCGGGCCAGCCGGCCCCGAGAAAGCAGAGCTGCCACGCCACACCTTGGGTCAGGAGGGCCTTCAAGTCGGGAACCACCCAAAACACATTGGCGCCCATACCTTAAGTACCCCTTACCCAGAATGCATGGCGAGTGAACCACTCCCACCGGGCTGTTCCTGAGTAAAAGGGGTACCCAATGCATCTAGCCTTTTGCCTTTCCAACACTTACCGGTGGCTACAGCGACACCCACGGCCAAGTGGAAACTGACACAACCCAGCTGAACTGGTAAAGAAACCAGCGAATTTACCATAATTAGTCTGAGCTAAACTACAGCTTCAGACAAACTTAAATTTACATAAATAGCACCTGCCCATCAGCAGCAGGGACGCTACATATATTAGCATGCTATATGTTATAAGATAATTTATTATTTATCTATTTAGTGTGAAATTACTGGTTGGAAGTTATAACTTCAAACGTCAGTAATATGTCCATTAAGTCACCTGCTTGAGTACAGTTTTTGAAAATATAGTAAATTACCTTAAAAACAACATATAATAATTATTTGTATATTGCTATGTAATTAACCCCTTGCACCCAGGCCAATTCTGACACTTCTCTCCTACATGTAATAATCATAATTTTTTTGATAGAAAGAACCCCAGAACAAGAACCATCAGAACCCTAAGGAATAATGGTGGTCGTTGCAACTTTTTATGTTACATGGTATTTGCACAGCAATTTTATCAAACTTGTTTTTTTGGAAAGAATTTCATGAATTAAAAAAAACAAAACAAAAAAAAGACTAAAGTTAGTACGATTTTTTTGTATACTATGAAAGACGATGTTACGCTGAGTAAATAGATACCTAACATTTCACACTTTACAATTGCGCACACTTGTGGAATGGCGCCAAACTATAGTACTTAAAAATTTCCATAGGCGATGCTTTAAAATTTTTTACAGGTTTACAGGTTACATGTTTAAAATTACAGAGGAGGTCTAGTACTCGAATTATTATTATATTGTCATTTCTTTAGCTGCAGCATCTTTAACTCAGCCTGCAGAGTTTGACAGGCAGCACTGCCTGTCAAACTCGACTATTGATTTCAATGGGGCCTCTCTGCAACTGCAAGCCAAACTTGCTCGCAGTAGCAGCATAGTCCAACAATGTAAAAATACCGTTCAGCAATGTAAAAAAAAAAACAAGGAGGTGGCAATAGCACCTCATGAACGCCTGTCAGCTGGTGCTATACCACTCATTGAAAAGAAATCCATCACAGATTACTTTTCAGAGGGCAGTAAGCATTAATGCAAATGTAAAGAAACTTGAAACACATCATCCATTTCACACTTACCACCAACCAGGTCACTCCCCAGCCACTTCCCATGTTAGCCACCTCCTTTCAACTTATATCACAGGTGACCATTTCCCAACCTGCAGATGATAGACCCTACTCCAAAAAATATCACTTCCAGTTACTCCCCCACCCGCTGATTGATATCCCTCCATGACCACCTCACACCCCCCTGCTGACAGACCTCTCTCTCCAGCCTGTCCCCACACACCCTCTCACCTGCTTAACTGTGGATGGGAGAATCAATCCCACAGTGTTATTGTGTTTCCAGTGGGAAACTTCCCTATCCACAGAATACAATGATTAGTGTTGCTAACTATAGCTGGCAGCACTGATTGTTTTGGGAAAAACCTGACAGGCTGGTTGTACTCAAGTCAATGAATAGATTGATTTGTGTACAACCAGCTAGCCCATACATAGATCGACTATGGCTGGTCTCTGCTTAATTGGCTTAATTTCAATCCATGTATGGCCCGCTTAACCACTACACAGTCCCTAAACATCCTTCCACAAACCTTTACATTTTTCCTTCCCAGATTCCTTCATCCTCCTCACCTGTACATAGTGCCTGGTGTCATACCCTTCATACCCCTCTCCTGTACATAGTGCTCACTGTCATACCCTCCACACTCCTCTCTGTACATACCGCCCTCTGTCATACCCTCCACACATCTCTCCTATACATACTGTCCACTGTCATACACTTCTCTCCTGTACATAGTGCCCACTGTCATACCCTCGACATTCCTCTCCTGTGCATACTATCCACTGTCATACCCCCATACTCCTCTCCTGTACATATTGCCTGCTGTCATACCCTCCACACTCCTCTCCTGTACATACTGCCCACTGTCATACCCTCCACACTCCACTCCTGTACATACTGTCCACTGTCATACACTTCTCTCCTGTACATAGCGCCCACTGTCATACCCTCGACATTCCTCTCCTGTACATACTATCCACTGTCATACCCCCATACTCCTCTCCTGTACATATTGCCTGCTGTCATACCCTCCACACTCCTCTCCTGTACATACTGCCCACTGTCTTACCCTCCACACTCGTCTCCTGTACATACTGCTCAGTAACATACCCTCCACACTGCTCTGCTGTACATATTGCCAACTTTCATAAACTCCTCTACTGTACATAGTGCTGGCTGTCATACCCTGCACACTCCTCTCCTGTGCACACTGCCCACTCTCATACCATCCACACTCCTCTCCTGTATATACTGCCCAATGTTATACCAACCACACTCCTCTCCTGTACATACCGCCCCTATCATACCCTCCACACTCCCCTCCTGTACATACTGCCAGCTGTCTTTCTCTCTACACTTCTCTCCTGCCCCCATAATACCTTTCCCATTCCTCTCCTGTACATACTGCCCCATCATACCATCCACACTCCTCTCCTGTACATACTGCCCACTGTCATCCCCTCCACACTCCTCTCCTGTACATAGTGCCCACTGGCATACCCTCCACACTCCTCTCCTGTACATAGTGCCCACAGTCAACCCTCCATACTCCTCTGCTGTGCATACTGCCCACTGTCATACCCTGCACACTCATCTCCTGTACATAGTGCCCACTGCCACACCCTCCACACCCCTCTCCTGTACATAGTGCCCACTGTTATACCCTCCACATTCCTCTCCCTCACCTGCACATACTTCTCATTTTTATACCATCCATACTCCTCCCCTATGCATCTTACCCACAATTCAGTTCTTTAAAATGATATAGAATATCCCCAATGTTACCAGCTCTAGAATGGGCACACTTTTGTTAGTTTAACTAAAGGAAATCTTCTCAGTCCTCGTATTTGTTCTGCCCATTATTAGTACTCATTTAATTTTGTAATTACTATTGTGATGTATAGAGGAACATAGGGGATGTCAGCTACTCTAAATATACCACTGGTAAAAAAAAGTGTCCCTGAAAATATTTTCGAAAAGTTGGCAACTATGCACTTGGGCACTGTCCAAGGGCAACCGGGTCAGTAGGGGGCCCCATGAGAGGCTCCCGGGATCCTGTGATATTAAAGCAGTCGTAAACTTTGCTAACATTACTACTTTTAAGAGGCCCTGCAGTAGGTTATGTCATAATGTACAAGAATGAACAACATATTAGCACATTAGGCTTTGGGCTTAGTCTGACACTTACGTGTCAGACTAAGCCCTCCAGTGCTGTGCTGTGATCAATCCGGCGGATCCTGGGCACTTACTTCCATCTTCACCCTGTCTTCCTTCTGAGTTCTGTGTCTTCGGTCACTTGCCTTGGCCTGGGCTGCGTTGATGTCACTCCCACGCATGCTCATGCGCATCCTCTCTCTCTCATCCTCCCTCCCTTACCCCTCACCCCTCTCTCATCCCCTTTCTCTCTCTCTCATCCTCCCTCTCTCTATTTAATTTAATTTGTTATAACAAAATATTTGTTTGCTATTTTTTTTTTTTATAAAAAGCCCCACCAAACTCCTCAGCACCAGGCCCTTGATGTTCTTAATCCGGCCCTGGGGAACTTGCAAAAACATGTCTACAGTGACAGAATCAGCAGCATCCTGACACAAGCAGTAACATGTACATAGAGACTCAATCTGTACTATACTGACAGAACCAAAACATGTCTGAAGAAAAACAATCAGTACTGTTTTAACATACTAAAAACAAAGGCACAATATGTATAGTATTGACCCACCAGAAACTTGTCTAAAAAGATATGTACATAATTCTGTGCAGGCTAGGGGAGGGAGAGTAAAAATAAACCTGTTGCTGTGCCCTGTGTGGTTCACAAAAAGTAAATGAGTAAAACAAACATGCAGCTATTACTTTACCGGTGTATATTAAAGAGGGAGTCCCGCGAAAAAAAAAAAATTTAACTGTCAGCACCTACAAATACTGCAGCTGCTAACTGTTAAAATAAGGACACTTACCTGTTTCAGGGTCCAGCGATGTCAGCACCCGAGGCGAACCGTCGCTCGGCTCTCGGGTGCTGCCACCGCCATCTTCTATAAGGGAATCAGGAAATTAAGCTTTGCGGCTTCACTTCCCGGTTCCCTACTACGCACGCGCGAGTCACGCTGCGCGATCAGAGTGGTCCCTGCTGTCTCTGCTACCTATACAGCAAATGTGGCACATGAAAAGTTCAGCATAGTATATGCTACTGCAATGTAAGGCCCCTTTCACAGGAGAGGTTCGATCGAGTCCACCTGTCAGTTTTTTAGGCAGACCCAATCAGACCCTCCATTTTCCTCTATGGGCAGTCAGATGTAAATGGACTTGTGTCTGTTTACACCCGACTACAAACAGAAGGGGGATCTGTTCCCCTTAGTCTAGCCAGATCAGAACTGAGGGCAGTCGGATGTAAACGGCAGCCGGTCTATTTACATGCGACTACCCAAAGAGCAGAGTGAACACAGACTTGTTACCCAGCAGCTCCATTCACCTCAGCAGGGGATCCGTGGACAGATCCCTTGCTGAGCAAAACTAGATGCAGCCCATGTGAAAGGGGCCTAAGAGCCACCTATATTATATAAACTGTGTTTAATTACCTTTGAAAGCAAATCTCAGACCTTGCAGCCCTGGAAGAGCTGTGTGCAGGCAGCTGTATGTACAGGTATGTTCTTTACCACAGTGTCTGGAAGACAGCACTTGCCCACACACCAATGACATAAAATCATTTGATTTTCAGATCAGTAAATGTCCACAGTCTCAATTTTGGGAGCCTCCTCATTTGGCGTTGACTCCTGGGCAAGAACAAGTTCTCTGCATTTGCAATACATGTGAAGCATGTGGCCTACCACTCATTTGCTGCTTTTATCCCTATTCTCAGCCAATATTATTTTGTTTGATCATTTTTTACCCTACTCCTTTTTTTTCTCTGCATCTTTGTTTTCCTGTTGAAAGTGCAGTTGTTGAGATAATCGATTTCTCTGATTCGGGTCTCAGAATAATAGAAATGATATACTGTATGTTAGTCACTTTTACCTATTTATTGTCTACTACCCTTTTGGGATTATTTATGAATTATTTGATTTTGATTATATTTTTCATTATTATGTCATTCTTTTGAATGAATTCATGATTTTGCAATAGTTTTTTTCTGGATAATGCGTTAAGCAGTTTAATTATGTATTGGGTTGTGCTTTTGTAGGATCTAGAACATGTTTGAATAACTATGAGCTTGCGGTATTGTCTCTACAATAAAATTAATTGGCTCGATCTATTATATTTCTTATTGCTGTCTATTATATATATTTTCCTTTTTTTTTTTTTTTTTTTTTTTTTTACAGACCGAAGTTTATATTAGTCCCCTAACCCACAGTAGGAAATACACTGATTCCACTGTACAGTAGATGTAAATAGTATGTTTTGGGAAATTTGCATATCAATTCTGGAAATTGTAATTGTATATAGATTAGGGAGGGGATAGAAGGCTTATTCTGCATACAGTACGTATGCTTAATAACACCTGTTTTTTCATTGTTATTATTTTTTTAATAGCAAAGTGCGATTGTACTAGTCATTATTGCAGGGAAGTTATGTTCATTATATTACATATTTTTGCCCTTACTGGGCATACTTAAACTCAGCAAATGAAATCACAATTCTTGAGCTGCATGTTTATTACAGCATTGAGGTAGAGTTGCATGACAACCAAGCAACTAGTATTTGTCCACACAGGATATTACAGTATATTGAAAAAGGATATCACAGACTTTCCAGTAAAAACAACAATATAGCAATATAACACATAAGCTACCTCATGTAAAATGCCTTAACAGGAGGCGAATTAGGGTTTTTAAGAATCATTGTCACAAAGGGCTTCATGTACAAACATTGTTCTGAAGAAAAGTGTTCTTGATTTCTGCAATAAGACAGTCTTAATTTTAGAGTACTTTTCATTTATGAATTATATTGCAAACATAATATGTCATCCAAATGTGTGAATACTAAAGCAGGTTTGGCACCATGTTCAAACTATTGATATGGGGCAGTTTGCAAGGGTATCCTATCATAAAGTTGCACAACAGCTCAGGAAATATAGCCATATAAGCTAGGCATGCTTTTGCTCAAGATGGTGAATTTGAGTGAGAGGGGTTGACTTGATCCCAAGAGTCCTTCAAATGGAGCAGCACTGATCCTGCCAGTGAGATCTTGAAGTGTGCTCAAGGTATTTGAAGTACTGACCTGCTAGATAGAATGGGTCTCTGGAATTCAGAAGCAAAGATAATTGTGGAAATCATTGCAACCTCAAGTCTGATGGCATACCTCAAGGGCCACCTGAGAATTGTCTGGCCTGACACACTGTGCACCTGCTATTGTGTTGTATTCCAAAATTTTACCAGATGGTAACTGCTGCTGTGAGTAAACGAATTATTCGACATTAAACACTGCCGTCACTTGTTTCAGAATCTCAGTTTTTTAAATAAACAAGAAAAAATATTGTAGGGGTAGAAAATATTGCCTAAATATCTCTACATAGCTCAGGAAGGTATAGCAGAAATTGAAGTATGAAACTGATCATGAAGTAAGGAATGTAACACCAAAAATATATTGTCCTACAAATAAATTCATGTAAAACCTGCATGTAGTTATATAATATTTATAAGATATCCTCAATACCTGTACATTTTTTAGTGTGCAAGGTTTTGGGGGGTACATGACATAACCTGACACATTCTGGTAGGTTGGAAAATCTATAGTATATTTTAATTCATTCTTAGGTTTAGGAAACTTTGAAATATATTATTTGATATTTATCATGTATTTAAGTTTCATGTATAAAAACTGCTGTTAATTCATTTTTTTCCAGATTATTTTAAACTCCATGCACAAATACCAGCCCAGGTTACATATTGTCAAAGCAGATGAAAACAATGCCTTTGGATCCAAAAACACAGCATTCTGTACACATGTATTTTCAGAGACAGCATTTATATCTGTGACGTCTTATCAGAATCACAAGGTGAGTTTAACACTTTAAATCGGTTTTCATTGACTTTAAAACCTTAAAGTAAAACTAAAAGCAAAACTTTCTTTTTAGTTTTGGATAGAGTAGAGAGGGATTAGAACGTATGTCAGGTTTTATTGCAGTCTGTGCCCCCGTTAGGGATATTCACCCTCTCTATTTGTCCTGTTTACCATTATCATTGAAAGTGAAAGTAAAAGAAAATCCTAAATTTTGGGTTGTCCCCAGAAAAGTAATAGAGGGACACTAGTTCTGGTGACCGGGGGGTCCCCAAGGAATTCCTTTAATTTGCAGGGATTTCCTCTCACTTCCTGTTTGGCTATAGGACAGGAAGTGAGGAGAAATCTCTGCAATGGGACACAGATGGCGTAAAAAAATCTGGCAGGGCTTATAACCCTCCCTTGCTTTATCCAAAATTAAAAAAAAAGTTTTGCCTATAGTTTTACATTAAGCTAAACTATAACTACATTTTTATAGATTTGGCTAAAGTCATAAGTGGCTAGAGCCACTGTCAGTTCTTTATTACTGTCTGTGTACATCAGGGAGATTAATGCTCTGTAATTGTCCTGATCACCAGTATCACTGGGAATGAAAATGGGGGTAAATCCATTACCAAGCATGCACTATACTGATATTGCCATAACTTGTGCCCTATCTATTTAACTAACATTTTACCAGTCATAAAGATGTTACTTAAAAACTATTGTCATTATATTGACTGTATACCATGTAACAGTTTACATTGACCCTACATACTCTCATGCATGAGAGATTCTTTACTGTGAATGTGAACAATGTAAAAGAAAGTGAGGGGAAATCTTCAGATGAGGGCACCGATTCATATGACAACTGTCGTAGAGGGGATTTCCTTCACGTTGGAAAAATGTATATTTTTGCTTCCTGTCTACAAGGCCTCTTGTCCTGCAGGCTGTAGGTGGCTGATATAGATGAAGCCCATCTCTACTCCAGCTGAGGTGTTTAAAATAGGCCATAAAATAGGAGACTAAGTGCACAAAAAAGATACCCTTAGAGAGACATCTGTAGGGACATCCATCACCTAAGGACACTTGCCAGAAACTGAGGTTTAGCTGAGCTGGGAGAGGTTATGCCTGGTTGGGATATTCCTGTCTTTTTTTGCCTAGTGTCCATTCACCTGCAGGTGGGCGCATAACACAAGTAGTCATAAATATGAAGTGTCCTGTGATGTACAATTAGGAAAAAAAAAAAAAAAAACAAGAGCAGTTTAAATCCTATCGTGTACTCAATTTTTATAAAAGGTTTTTTTTGGATATCACTTAACTATTTTTCATTTTCTTATTTTACAATAAAATATGTATGCTTACCTAAGTGTATTTATACTTGTATTCAACAATAATAGCATCTCATAATACCATATGTACTGCACTATTCTTTCTTTTCCACAAATCAAATTCATGAAAAAGAAAATTCTCAACTTAGCTAACGCTAAGCACTTACCATGGTAAGTAGCACACATTTATGCTATAGGCTGATGTTAAATAAGATGTGTTTTCTAAATTACCCCATGCAATATTAAATTGAAACATTTCAAAAATAATACCCTTTGGGATATTGCTTAATGAATCAGCTAACTCATAAACCTTGAGATGTCATTCAAACAGAACAGCAAATCTAATAATGATGAGAAAATCTTGCTCATAAATCTAAGGTGAAAACTTATTACCGCACGTGTATTTGCTGAGACATTATGAACACAGTGACCATAAAACGTAGTGGTTTACAGCTGTATCAAATCCGAGCAGAGATGTGAGCTAGGGCACTACCACAAAATAAACTGCAACATAACATAAGTATGGTCCACACACACATCCTCAAGTGATTGGTAGGCTGATAAAATAGAATCTAAAGTTGATCATACACTGGTAGATTTTTGTATGAATGTTTGTACAAAGAATCTCATCAGTACATTCGATAACGCCAGCAGAGACTTGACGAAGTACTTCATAATGTAATTTGCTTGAAACATTCCATTTTGGAATAAGTAAGATTTCCCATATGTAAACTACAGTCAATCTTATGCCGTGTACACACGATCGCAAATTCCAACAGCAAAATCCATGTTTTTTTTTCCGACGGATGTTGGCACAAACTTGTCTTGCGTACACACAGTCACACAAATGTTGTCGGAAATTCCGAACGTCAAGAACGCGGTGACGTACAACGAGCCGAGAAGATTGAAGTTCAATAGCCAGTGCGGCTCTTCTGCTTGATTCCGAGCATGCGTGGAATTTTGTGCGTCGGAATTGTGTACACACGATCGGAATTTCCAACAACGGATCTTGTTGACGGAAAATTTAAGGTCCAGATCTCAAATTTTGTTTGTCGGAAATTCCAACGGAAAATGTCCGATGGAGCCTACACACGGTCGGAATTTCCGACAACGAGCTCCCATCGAACATTTGTTGTCGGAAATTCCGACCGTGTGTATGCGGCATTAGAATTTAGTTTGAAAAAATTTCCCATCCTATTTCTTTGATTTCTTTAATTTCTACAGTCCAAAGCAATCAATGATTTGATCCCATTAACTACTGTATTAGAAAAAAGAAGCATTCTGAAAACAAAAATTGTAAACAAAATTCTGTTGGTGTATAACCAGTTTTAGATTTTATTAGCAAATAAAAGTGCAGCATACCCCTTTATACCGATTGGTATCATATCATCATAGACACAAATGGGGTTTGCTGTCACCCTGCCACATGGTAAGATAATTATCCACTCTCAGAATCGCTTAGTGAAAGTTGATAAGACACAATTTTTTTATTACGAAAAAATTCAGCCTGCCAAAGTATATTTGCTAATTGTGGTGATCACATGATCAAGAGCCACACAAATTAGTTTCTAGTCCTCTCTCCAGGACCTGGAGCTGTAAATTTCACCATGATCATCTTATTTGGCCAATCATGATGATCACATGTTTAGGAACCACTCAGAATGGTTTTCTATCTCTTTTGCAGTTCCCAGTAGCAGAAATGTTAATTGACATTCTCCTGACATGGGGAACTTTCCAGGAGAATGTTAACCTACTGATTCTGAGCAGGAAGGGATTAAAGAGGTTTACAACTTCTACTTAGAATGTGAAAAACTCATTGGAATCTTGCACTGCTAACCAGCAGATGTTGTACCACTCATACCT
This sequence comes from Aquarana catesbeiana, assembly GCF_042186555.1. NCBI lineage: Eukaryota > Metazoa > Chordata > Amphibia > Anura > Ranidae > Aquarana > Aquarana catesbeiana. Next base: position 397,937,490 of record NC_133325.1, read on the forward strand.
CATCCTTCAGCTAATAAAGACACTGCAAAGCACATTAGAGGCCAGTACCATGCTTTTATCAGCATGGAATTGCTTGATTCTGGAAACCCATTTGCTGCCAATAAGTTTATGTGGCTGGACTGTCTTGTAAAATCCTGTGGTGAGCAGTGTCAGCTTCAAAATTGTTCTAGCCTCACTGGCAGAGGTATGAGCACTAGTCAGCAACCGGGAGGTTGCCAACAGGTTTTTTACTTTGTACATGAAAGCAGAAACTCTCATTAGTTTGTTGAAAATTCATATTTTATGGCTGATCAACATTTTACAGCTGATAGCAGATTTTAACAACATATAATCAAACAAAAATTTGTGTAAATAGTTTGAACGAAAGCTGAAGTAATTGCAAATGCATCTTCCTCTCATCAGAACAATACAGTTTCCACATCTAGGGTTTAGTCCACTAGAAGATAACCACCTATATGCATTGGTATTATAAACTCAAGAACCTAAAATCAGCAGAACTGTTCATTGAGTTTGTATTAATATGACATGTTAAAATGGTGTGGGTTCTTCTAATTTTCATTTGTATGCATTTTATACACTGTTATTTATTTCACTTATTGCTTTTAGATTACCCAGTTGAAAATTGAAAATAATCCATTTGCCAAAGGCTTCAGGGGAAGTGATGACAGTGACCTCCGTGTGGCTCGTCTGCAAAGGTAAAAAAATAAAAAATTGTATTTGTTACCTGAGAAACATTTTTACTAATTTATTGATTGCAGTCATATAACTTCAGCCTTTACAGAGAGAACAGATCCAGTAATTTTACTTCTACCAAAACTATACACACAAAGGTGTCCGTTTATGAAACTGTGAACAGCAGTGATCCCTAGGATCACCCCTGATCTCAGTCAATTAATCATTTATGAAACACAGATGATCGGGGGGAGAACACCCCTAAGTGAAAATGTCCAAATTGGGCCCAATTAGCCATTTTTCCCTCCCCAGCGTCATGTGACTCATTAGTGTTACAAGGTCCCAGGTGTGAATTTGGTGTTATCGCTCTCACTCTCTCATACTGGTCACTGGAAGTTCAACATTGCACATCATGGCAAAGAACTCTCTGAGGATCTGAAAAAAAGAATTTTCACTCTACATAAAGATGGTCTAGGCTATAATAAATTTGCCAAGACCCCAAAACTGAGCTGCAGCACGGTGGCCAAGACCATACAGCAGTTTAACAGGATAGGTTCCACTCAGAACAGGCCTCGCCATGGTTGACCAAAGAAGTTGAGTGCATGTGCTCAGCGTCATGTCCAGAGGTTGTCTTTGGGAAATAGATGTATGAGTGCTGCCAGCATTGCTGCAGAGGTTGAAGGGTCGGGGGGTCAGCCTGTCAGTGTTTAGACCATGCGCCGTACACTGCATCAAATTGGTCTGCATGGCTGTCGTCCCAGAAGGAAGCCTCTTCTAAAGATGATGCACAAGGAAGCCCGCAAACAGTTTGCTGAAGACAAGCAGACTAAGGACATGGATTATTGGAACCATGCCCTGTGGTCTGATGAGACCAAGATAAACTTATTTGGTTCAGATGGTGTGAAGCGTGTGTGGCGGCAACCAGGTGAGGAGTACAAAGACAAGTGTGTCTTGCCTACAGCCAAGGATAGTGGTGGGAGTGTCATGGTCTGGGGCTGCATTAGTGCTGCTGGCACTGGGGAGCTACAGTTCATTGAGGGAACCATGAATGCCAACATGTACTGTGACAAACTGAAGCAGAGCATGATCTCCTCCCTTCGGAGACTGGGCCGCAGGGCAGTATTCCAACATGATAACGACCCCAAACACACCTCCAAGATGACCACTGCCTTGCTAAAGAAGCTGAGGGTAAAGGTATGTCACAGTATATGTTGGCATTTATGGTTTCCTCAATGAACTGTAGCTCCCCAGTGCCAGCAGAACTCATGCAGCCCCAGACCATGACACTCCCACCACCATGCTTGAATGTAGGCAAGACACACTTGTCTTTGTACTCCTCACCTGGTTGCTTCCACACACGCTTGACACCATCTGAACCAAATAAGTTTATCTTGGTCTCATCAGACCATAGGACATGGTTCCAGTAATCCATGTCCTTACTCTGCTTGTCTTCAGCAAACTGCTTGCAGGCTTTCTTGTGCATCTAATGAAGAGGCTTCCCTCTGGGATGACAGCCATGCAGACCAATTTGATGCAGCGTGCGGCGTATGGTCTGAGCACTGACAAGCTGACCCCCCACCCCTTCAACCTCTGCAGCAATGCTGGCAGCACTCATATGTCTATTTCCCAACGACAACCTCTAGATATGACGCTGAGCACATGCACTCAACTTCTTTGGTCGACCATGGCGACGCCTGTTCTGAGTGAAACCTGTCCTGTTAAACCACTACCACTAAACCACTATTTATGTAGAGCAACAATTCTTTTTTTCAGATCCTCAGAGAGTTCTTTGCCATGAGGTGCCATGTTGAACTTCCAGTGACCAGTATGAGAGAGTGAGAGCGATAACACCAAATTTAACACACCTGCTCCCCATTTACACCTGAGACCTTGTAATACTAACAAGTTACATGACACTGGGGATGGAAAATGGCCAATTGGGCCCAATCTGGACATTTTCACCTAGGGGTGTACTCACTTTTGTTGCCAGCGGTTTAGACATTAATGGCTGTGTGTTGAGTTATTTTGAGGGGACAGCAAATTTACACTGTTATACAAGCTGTACACTCACTACTTTACATTGTAGCAAAGTGTCATTTCTTCAGTGTTGTCACATGAAAAGATAGAAGAAAATATTTACCAAAATATGAGGGGTGTACTCACTTTTATATATATATATATATATATATATATATATATATATATATATATATATATATATATATATAATAGGATGCATTAAGGTGAAAAAACACGAGGGTTTACAACCCCTTTAAGCTTTAGTACCGCACAAAAATGGAACGTATTTGCTGTATTAATGGATTCTACTCCTATATAAATGAATGCCAATTTTAATATGTAATTTTTTTGTAGTATAGGAGCACGGAACCTTATGGTGATTTTCTATAATAATAAATGCTGTATGCAGTCCTTTAGAGATTACTAAAATTAAAGCAATGGGAGCACCACACTAGTTTGCATAGTTGTATAATGTATTCTGCAACAAACCCAATGCATTTTATGGGGTCAACACTCTCCCTTCATCAGGGCTTGTAGACTAAGAACCATAAAATGAGGGATACTGTCCTGGACTGTAAGTTGGAACCCAAGTAAGTGTGTCCTTCTCACTTCCCTTTCCCAGCCAGGACGTTATTCCTCATCCTAGGGTGAATACTCAACCTCTTCCTGATAAAGGGGAGTGTTGACCCCCAAAACTCTCTGGCTTTTTTTGCAAAATAAAATCTTTTATGGACTATACATACTAGTGTAGCACTTTCAGTTTTTTTGGTAGAACTACACTATTTAAAAAAAATGAATGCCCAATTTGTTTTGTTTGAGTTTTAAAAGAGATTCAAAAGCATGTCTTAAGTAAAAGAAAATATTTTCCTGTGTGTATGTAACTGCAAGAAAATGCATTTAAAGTAGAAAGCTCAAGTATTATGTGACTAGTTAACATCTGTGTGATGCTGCATGGTATATTATTAAAACATAGGATATGCTGCATATTTTATGTGCGTTAAAGTGATATTAAAGGTAATGTTTAAATAAAAAAATAACAAACATATTATACTTTTGCGTAGAGTAGCCCCAATCCTGCTATTCTCAGGTTCCCCAGCTGGCGCTCCTGGCTCCTCCTCTTTTTCAAGTGCCCCCATAGCAAGCCACTTGCTAGGGGGCACTAGTACATGCTCATTCCCAAGGGGCTCAGCCCTGCCTTCACTCCCAACTCACTGCCTGTTATTGACAGCAGCGGAAGCCAATGAGGAGGCAGAAACACAAGAGAGCAGCTGCTCTCATGCACAGCGCTGGTTTGCGCTGGGGCTCAGTTAGGTATTGGGGGGGCTGTGGGAAAAGCTGCATACTGAAGGTTTTTTACCTTCATGCATAGAATGTGTGAAGGTAAAAAAGGCTTTAGCCTTTGGAACCACTTTAAGCAGGCTCCTTAAAATGGATTACAAACTCACAAAAACATATGTATCAAGCCGTTTTTATGCCTTTGTAATGTATCTGCACCATGTAAAATCCTTCCCTGCCTTTGTATTGTAAATGAAAAACAAATGCATATAAAAGGCACTGAAAAAACACAAAAATGCTAAAAATAATGGAGGAGGGTTAGAATCTTGAACATCAAATAGTCCATTTTTAAGGCTAATATGTAAGGGATTTTCAAACACAGGGCACAGGGAGCTGAGCACTGCCATCTACCATGGCAAACATGTGCCAATGAAAAAAGAAAATAGGAAATATTTTTGAGCAGGGAGAGGGAACTCTGTTTCATGTGAGTTGGAGGGTGGCATGGTAAAAACACAATTTTTCTAATTATTTCATTGTTTTAGAGATAGCAGCCAGAAATATTGCCATTTTTTGTAGATTACATTTTGAAAATGAGCCAAATGCACTTTTGCAGCCACAAAATATCCACATTTAAGTGTATATATTTAACATAGTCAAAGGAAGAAATATTTCAGTAAATCCATAAACAGCATTTGGGCATTTTGGTAAGCTTCATTTTGAATAGGAGGGACAATAGGCAGTTAGAGTGTATTATTTCATTAAAAAAAAAGAAGTCAGCAAAATATTCCACTGACTACAAGCACAGAGTCATAGCTCCCAACTTTAGAACTTGAGGGGACCTCTGGGTTTTAAGTGGACATGGTTAAATGATGCTGAATATTGAAAGTGGCTTAACAGTGTCTCAGCCTACTCACCGTATACAGCACATGTACAGGGGTTGGACAAACGTATGCAGCATTACTTGTACTAAAAAAAACTCCTTAAAGTGTTACTAAACCCACAACAGTAAAATCAGTCTGCTTATGCAGTAAAGCATGCTTGTTATACTCACTGTGGATCCTAAGGGGTTAATCCTGCGCATTGTGTAAAAAGGCTGTTTGATCCTGTTCTCTCTGATCCTCCCCTTCTTCCGCTGTCCCCAATCCATCTCCTTATAGGACAGAACCTTTGGAGTCACTCTGCACATGCTCATTTTGGTATGTATTGCAAGAGTTTTTTTTTCTTGGGGGGGGTGCATGTGATCAGCACAGGGCCAATCAGCACTGTCCAGACAGAGGTTCGGGGTCCTGCAGCCTCATAGGACAGTCAGAGTAGAATGAAAACTCCTTTAACAAGCTTTAACCAGACACTGATAGAAGTCACAAGACTGCTATATACTGCTGATGAGAAAATGTATTTAGCAGTTTATAGTTACTAAAATAATTGCATTTCCATGTTCTGTGTACTTTGGGAGACCAGATATAGTGAATTCAGGGTTCCGGGTTTTGTTACACTTTAAATACTGTACATTGGCACAAATGAGAGTCTTACATACGTATCTCTCAGCACAAATGATCATTTTTTCAAGTGGAACTCTTTCATTACACATGCTTTCTCCACACAGAATACAGGCAGATAGCTAACCCTTTGTCTAATCTTACCTTAAAACATACAGTATCTGTGGTCAAAATTTAAAATCATATATTCATTTTCAGATTGTATTTCAAATATTTATAACCTGCTCCTATTAATCCAAAGACATGCTGGTAGGTTAATTGGCTTATTTCCAAAAAAATGGCCCTAGTATATGAATGTGAGTTGGGGACTTTGGATTGTGGGCTCCTTGAGGGTAGGGACCAATGTGAGTGTGTGCTGCATAAAAATTGACAGCACTATATGGGTACCTTAAATAAATAATAATAATAGATGAGCATCTTAATGAGACACAATGTATAGGGATTGGGACAATTGTAGACACACACCCACACTCACTCAGGTTGAACTGGATGGACTGGTGTCTTTATTCAACCTTACTAACAGCCTTGAAGTTTGTAAATTTGTATGCAGTGACTATAGAATGTATGGATGATACCTATACAATGCAGTCCAATATTCCAGCCAGCCCCATAAAACTCACATACATACGGCAAGTGTCTCATCACAAGACACGTCGTGTTCAGTGGATGCCGGGTTTTTTGTTTCTTTTTTTTTTGATCAGCAATTATTGTGATTGACGTTGGTCTACTGGTTGATCTACTTCAGGGGATTTTTTTTGTTTTGTTTTGTTTTTTTAATAGAGGACTTGTCAAAATTAAATTTGTCTATGGGTTTGTTGATTTACTTTTGACCCATTTTTTGGTGAATGAGTAGGGGTACTGTGTACCCCATATTCCTTGACATAGGAGAGGCCAGAATCTGGGGGCCCCTTTGTTAAGGGGGCTTCTTGATAAGCCCCCACCCGCAGACCCCACAACCACTGGGCCTGGGTTTTGTGAAAAAGGCTCTTGTCCTCATCAACATGGGGACAAGGTTCTTTGGGGGGAAGCCCCGTCCCCCAAACCATTCCCCCATGTTGAGGGCATTGGCCTGCCATGGTTTGGTGGGGACAGTGCTCACTCATCCGCCTCTTTTCCTGGTTTGCTGAATGTTTGGATAACAGTCTGATATGGATTTTGGGAGGAACCAATACCATTTTTTTGGATGTGGAGTTCCCCTTAAAATCCACTTGGTATAGATTCGGGGGGCCCCACCATTTTGTTTTTGGCGTGGGGTCCCCCTTAAAAACCACACCCGACCCGAAGGGCCTGGTATGGAATTGGGGGACCGTCACACGCTGATTTTTGCTTTCATTTTCTGATGTCAGTCTTTCTAGTGTTCCCTACTGACAGCAGATGAGTTGTAGTTGTTAAGGTCGTGGCAGCCATCTGCTCCTTAAAAATCAGCTATTTTGGACTGTTTTTTTTTTTTTCAAATGACATAATGAAAATTTACGAATGGATTTGGAACAACGAATCTGAATAAACAAACAAATTCCAAAAATGAATTATTTTAACATAATGATTATAACTAAGTTACATTATTTACCTAACAAAAGAATCCGAAACGAAACACATTTTTTTCTTGTGCACATCTCTAGTGTATTATCATGATCAGTTTAATAAGTAACTTAAGCAAATGTGTGAGCTATGGAGTAAACATTTAATAAATGTTTATACTGTTTTTATGTGGGCAGAAAACTATATAATATAACTATCGAGTTAAATATTTAAACTTTTTTTGAATGCTAAAATTCCTGCTTACTTGCTTCAGTAAGAATTTACACTCAGAAGTAGGATGTTACAACTATTGTAATGTCTGCATTAAATAAAGGGTAGGTAGTGGTTTTTCATATATTTTATTTATTTATTATAGCCATGCCTAAAAAAATGTAAACTCCTCTTGGCTGGCAGGCCTGAGATTAAAAAAAAAAAAAAACCATCACTGGCTTTCTAGTTATAAAAACAGCAGTGCTTACATCTGCCGGCGCTGGACGTCATGACGTCGCTCCGGCCTCCGAAGGTCATAGAGATGGCTGGGGACCATTCGGTCTTCGGTCAGCTCTATGGTAAACTGCAGCCGCTGGCCGATTCATTTTCCAACTTCCAGATCGCACGGGCAAGCTGGAAGAAGCATCGGAGGGCGGATTGTTTTTACATGTGAGGGAATCGCCAAAAAAGAAACAATATCTGAATGATGCCTGTAGCTGCAGGCATCATTCAGATTTAACCACTTAAAGTCCAGGACATCATATGACGTCCAACTACAGATAAGATGTTAGAGACAGAAAGGCTGATTTATTAAGGGAGTTGGGGATCTTCACTCAGTAAAATTTGTATATTTTCAATTATTCATGTTTTCAAAGTGAACATAGCTACAATTTATTGAGTGAGTAAGTATGTTTGCTTTTGCAAAGTGTATGTTAATAAATAGGGTGAACTTGTCCTTATTTGAACTATCCGATCAGATGCTAACAATAGTCCAGTTTTAATAATTAAATTAATCAGTGATTGAGTATTCAAAGTGAACACAGATTCACCTAATTTATCAACATGAACAGACACTTTGCTCAGTGTACATCCTTTACTTCTTTATTTAATAAAGCCTAATATATCCACGTGCTTTATGAGTAGCTAAGTCCCAGACACACAGATTTCCTATGGTAAATTGCTATATTACAATCCCCAAAAAAGTACACTTATGTTTTCATGAATCAGTTGTTTTATGTTTGTTATCTTTCATTTGTCCTGGTAATCACAGTTAAAGTTTTGCTTATACGATTGGACTAACCTTTAATATCTTAGAATTGCTATTATTTTTTTCACAGCAAAGAATATCCTGTAATTTCAAAAAGCATCATGAGACAACGATTGGTATCAAGTCATCCAGGACAGCTGCCGAGCAAATCAGACCTTAATGCACTACATAGCCACCAAGGCCTTCAGCATTATCAATATGAGAATGGGGCACACATACAGTTTACTGCATCTGATGCTCAGGATCTGCCACTCAACACTTTCACAGCGCAAAGAGATTCTGGGTTGTTCTATCACTGTTTAAAAAGAAGAGGTACTGTTAAACTATATTTTAAACTAAACTACAATTTATTTAATGACTTCTCTTGTCAGCTTTATATCTTCACTCATTTGCAAGTTGTAGTACAGGGGGGAATTATAAAGGATAAAAAACTGCAAGCCTTATCCTGGTCAGATGCATGGTTACTTTCTGGAAGTTTAAGTCGCTTTTAACTTTTAACCTTTGATTGATAAAATGAATAAAACTTGATTTAAAATTGCTGAGATTCCATGAATTACAGTGTAAATGACCAGCATTGTTCTTTCAACCAGATCTTGCCTACTAACATTTAATTTTCTATAAAATGTTTACTTTACTTTAGATTATTATTATTATTATACAGGATTTATATAGCGCCAACAGTTTGCGCAGCGCTTTACGTTAGGGCAGACAGTACAGTTACAATACAATTCAATATAGGGCAAGAGGGCCCTGCCTGTTAGAGCTTACAATCTAAGAGGGAGGGTCAAGTGATACAAAAGGTAATAACTGTGGGGGATGAGCTGATGAAGAAAATTAACCACTTCAGCCCCAGAAGATTTGGCTGCTCAATGACCAGGCCATTTTTTTTGCGATACGGCACTGCGTCACTTTAACTGACAATTGCGCAGTCGTGCAAAGTTGTACCGAAACAAAATTGACGTCCTTTTTTCCCACAAATAGAGCTTTCTTTTGGTGGTATTTGATCATCTCTGCGGTTTTATTTTTTGTGCTATAAACAAAAAGATAGCTCAATTTAGAAAAAAAAACTCAATATTTTGTACTTTTTGCTATAATAAATATCCCCATTTTTTTTTTAACCGGTTCAATACCGGGCATTTTCACCCCCTTCCTTCCCAGACCAATTTTTAGTTTTCAGCGCTGTCGCACTTTAAACGACAATTGCGCGGTCCTGCGATGTTGTACCCAAACAAAATTGACGTTCTTTTTTCCCCCACAAATAGAGCTTTCTTTTGGTGGTATTTGATCACCTCTGCGGTTTTTATTTTTTGCGCTATAAACAAAAGAAGAGCAACAATTTTGAAAAAAACACAATGTTTTTTACTTTTTGCTATAATAAATATCCCAATTTTAAAAAAAAAAAACACATTTTTTCCTCAGTTTCGGCCGATACGTATTCTTCTACATATTTTTGGTAAAAAAAAATTGCAATAAGCGTATATTGATTGGTTTGCGCAAAAGTTATAGCGTCTATAAAATACGGGATAGATTTATGGCATTTTTAAAAAAAAATTTTTTTTTTTTTTTACTAGTAATAGCGGCGATTGCAATTTTTTTTCGTGACTGCGACATTATGGCGGACACATCGGACACTTTTGACACATTTTTGGGACCATTCACATTTATACAGCGATCAATGCTATAAAATTGCATTGATTACTGTGTAAATGTGACAGGCAGTGAAGGGGTTAACCACTAGGGGGCGGGGAGGGGTTAAATGTGTTTCCTAGGGAATGCTTCTAACTGTAGGGGGAGGGGACACACAAGGGGAGGAGACCGATCAGTGTTCCTCCGTTCTGGGAACACAGATCGCTCTCCTCTGAGCTGACAGGACGTGGATCTCTGTGTTTACACACAGAGATCCATGGTCCGGCTCGGTTAACGGGCAATCGCGGGTGCCCGGTGGACATCGCGGCCGCCGGGCACATGCACCAGGTCCCGAGCAACACGGCGGGCGCGCCCGCCCCCTAGGCGGCCGGGAACCCGAGGCAGTCATATGACGTCCACCCAGGATGGGAGATCCCATCTGTGGACGTCATATGTCTATAGGCGGGTAGGGAAGTGGTTAAAGCACATTTTTCCTCAGTTTAGGCCGATATGTAATCTTCTACATATTTTTGGTAATAAAAATCACAATAAGCATATATATTTATAGAGTTGGAGATAGTCGGGCAGATTGGGGTAGGGAATTCCAAAGGATGGGAGAGGCTCAGGAGAAGTCATGGAGGCGAGTATGGGAGGAGGTGACGAGGTAGCTAAAGAGTAGGAGGTCTTGGGAGGAATGAAGAGGACGATTTGGTTGGTAGTTTGAGACTAGGTTAGTTGTGTATCTGGGGGCAAAGTTGTGGATGGCTTTGTACGTTATTGTTAGTATTTTGAATTTAATTTGTTTGAGTGGCAGCCAATGGAGGGATTGGCAGAGATGGGTAGAAGACGCCTGAGTGGTTTGTAAGATGAATGAGTCTGGCAGAAGCCTTCATGATGCACTGGGGGAAAACCTATTTAAAGGTAAACTAATGAGGAGGGAGTTGCAGTAGTCGAGGTGAGAGATAACCAAGGAGTGAATCAGGAGCTTTGGTGATCCCAATAGTTAGGAAGGGACGTATTTTGGAGATGTTGCAGGGGTTGAGGCAGCAAGCTTTGGAAAATGATTGTATGTGGGGTCGAAAGGAGAGTTCAGAGTCCAGGATAACACCTAGCACGCTGGCATGCGGTGATGGGTGGATGGTTGTGCTGTTGCTCTTGACAGAGAAGTCAGAGGAAGAGACACGTGGGGGAGGAAATATTATGAGCTCAGTTTTGGACAAGTTGAGTTTAAAGAAGTGGTGTGACATACAGAAAGATATGTCTGTTAGTAAGTTAGTAAGGAGACTGATGCAGTGAGCTGAGGGGTGGAGAGTAGGGATGAGCCAAACATTCCCCGGTTCGGTTCGCACCAGAACATACAAACAGACAAAAAATTTGTGCGAACATGAGAACGACGTTAAAGTCTATGGGACACGTACATGAAAAAATCAAAAGTGCTAATTTTAAAGGCTTATATGCAAGTTTTTGCCATAAAAAGTGTGTATGGGACCAAGGTACTGTCCCAGTGGACATGTATCAATGCAAAAAAAGTATTAAAAATGACTGTTATTTCAGGAGCAGTGATTTTAATAATGCTTAAAGTGAATCAATAAAAATGAAATATTCCTTTAAATATCATGCCTGTGGGGTCCCCTTAGTCTACCTGTAAAGTAGCGCATCTTTCTGATGTTTATTACAGTACCGCAGCAAAATGACATTTCTAAAGGAAAAAATTTCATTCAAAATTGCTTGCGGCTGTAATGTATTGTTGGCTCCCGGAAATATAGATGAAAAACCATTGAAAAAAAACGGCGTGCGGTTGTCCCCCCAGTCCATACCAAGCCTTTCAGTTCTGGTATGGTTATTAAGGGGAACTCCACACCAAAATGTAAAAAAAAATGGTGCAAGGGTCTCCCCCAATATCCATACCAGGCCCTTCAGGTCTGGTATGGATTTTAAAGGGAACCCCGCGCCAATATTTTTTAAAAAATGGAGTGGGGAAAAGGGTGGGGGGAACGAGCAAGCATACCCCCTCCTGAATCATACCAGGCCGCTTGCCCCCCACATGGGGAGGGTGCTTTGGGGTCCTCCCCAAAGCTCCTTGTCCCCATGTTGATGGGGACAAGGGCCTCCTCCACACAAACCTTGCCCGGTGATTGTGGGGGTCTGCGGGCAGGGGGCTTATCGAAATTTGGAAGCCCACTTTAACAAGGGGGCTCCCAGATCCCGGCTCCCCCCTATGTAAATGGGTAGGGGTACATTGTACCCATTACCCATTCACCAAAAAAGTGTCAAAAAAGTAAAAACGACAGGAGACAGTTTTTGACAATTCCTTTATTTAAAAAAGAGTGTCCGGCAATGTCCATCCATCTTCAATCACGGTGCCAGACGGACCCGAAAGATAGAAACAAAAAGCTCTGCCTCGATAGGAGGCGTCCCACCCACTGCTGTCTTTTGGCTTTTACAGCTGTTATATAGGCAAGGGCAGGGCCACCCAATGACTTAAACTCACATATGACTTACTAATAGGGATGAGCTTCGAGTTCGAGTCGAACTCATGTTTTTTTTTTTTGGCGCGTGGTTCCTCTTAAAATCCTTACCAGACCTGAAGGGTCTGGTATGGAATTTAGGGGGACCCCCACGTCATTTTTTTTTTTAAATTTTGGCCGGGGTTCCCCTTAATATCCATACCAGACCTGAAGGGCCTGGTATGGAATTTAGGGGGACCCCCACGTCATTTTTTTTTAAATTTTGGTTCGGGGGTTCCCCTGTGGGGAATTCCCATGCCGTTTTTATCAATGAACTTCTATGTGTATTGTCGGACCGGCAATGCAATAGCCGCAAGTAGTTTTAAATGGCTTTTTTCCTTCGAAATTTCATTTTGTTGTCAGACTGTTCTAAACACAGGAAACATGCGCCCCTTTACAGGCATACTATAGACACCCCCCAGCTACGAAATTTAAAGGGATATTACACTTTTATTGTTTGACTTTAAACATTATTAAAATCACTGCTCCTGAAAAAACTGACCTTATTAAAATTTTTTTGCATTGATCCATGTCCCCTGGGGCAGGACCCAGGTCCCCAAACACTTTTTATGACAATAACTTGCATATAAGCCTTTAAAATTAGCACTTTTGATTATTCATGTTCGTGTCCCATAGACTTTAACGGTGTTCGCGTGTTCGAACGAACTCTCTGCTGCCTTTGATACAGTTAATTACCCCTTCTTTCTCAAAAACCTATATTCCTTTGGTCTCTCTGACTGTGCTCTTTGTTGGATTTCTTCTTATCTATCTCATTGCACCTTCATTGTTACTTACAGCTGACAAGGTTCTGTCCTTGGAGCTCTCTTATTCTCAATCTACACCTGCTCCCTGGGTCAGCTGCTAGCCTTGTACGGCTTCCAATACCATTTCTAGCTGACAACACTGAAATCTAGCTCACCCCATCAGACTCTTCACACATCACTAATTTGCTAACAGACATATCAATATGGATTTCACCCCCTTTCCTCAAACTCAATCTATCCAGAGCTGAGTTCATAATATTTTTTCCCCCATAGTGCCTTGCCTTGACTTCTCTGTCGAGATTGATAGCACAAATATCGATCCAACCCCATATGCCAGGGTGCTAGTCGTAGCCCTGGACTCTAAACTCTCCTTTCAGCCTCACATCCAATCACTGTCCAAATCTTGCCACCTCAACCTACACAATATTTGCAAAATAAGCTCCAAAAGATGACATCACAGAGGCATGGTCTGGTCATGGTGGAGAGAGAACACTGATCTGTGCAGCTCCTGCCATCAGCCGTTCTTTACTCAGCTCTGTCAGCCTCACTGATTGGCACTGCTGCTATGCCTCAGAAAATGGGAGAGCCCGAACCACCTGCCGATCCCTCAAAAGTTAAAAAAGGGGGATCTCTGCCTACCTTACTGATAGCAGAACCCAGACACAGCCAGCCTCAATTTTGCAGATCTGCCTCCCCATCCCTGTTATGGAGAGATACCCATGCTGCTAAGAAAAAACCTGTAGATGGAAGCAACAGCACAGGGTGAGCCTCCCTTGCTCCCCACTGCCTCTTCTTTGTCCTGCACTGTAGAGGTATCTGAGGCACTGTCACTCACCCAAAACTGGGGGCTTCCCTGGAAACTTAAACAATATTTGAATGATTGCTCAACTAAAGCAGATCTTGTAGCTTTCCTTAAACAAGTGAAGACACATACAAGGCAGGAACCCATGAGCTCAGATCTGACACCAAACAGCTGGGGGCTAGGGTGTAATGCCTGGAAACTCATCAAACTGAGGTCATGTCTGCACTGCATTCCGTACAGGCTAGGCTGGGGCAATAAGACCACAATTGAGGAACTCCTTCCACAACTTGATAACTACAAAAACAGAAGTCGCAGTAAAAATCTAGGAATAAGAGGGCTACCAGAAACTATAAAGACCCCTGATTTGCTACCAACTTTGCTTATTATACTCAACAAAGTCCTGGATAGACCCCCTCCAGCACTCCAAAGAAATCGAGCATGCTCATATAGCAGTGGTGCCTCAGAATTTGGTAACAAACCAAGAGATGTGATTTGAAAACTGTTATGCTTTCAGGACAAGGATGTCATCATGAAAGGTATGCACAGGAGGCCCCACCTGGACTTTGAAGGAACCAAACTTTTTTTTATTTCTTGACCTATCCTGAGGCACACTGGCACTCCACAAATCTGTCTGCCCCCTTTTGGAGGTTCTTAGACAGGAGGTCATCACCTATAGGTGGGGCTTTCCCTTCCAACTTATTGCTACTAAGGAGGGGGGTTACAGCGTCATTCCATGATCAGGATGGTTTTAGCACTCTCTTAATTTAACCAAGGTGAATTTTTCAGACTGGAGGGGCCTAGGAGACTTCCCACAACTGCCAGAGTTGCAGGAGCAACATTGCAAGAGGAATCTGGTCTGCAATCAACCTGGTTCCTCTTCGGTAGGAGCCAGGAATAAGTGAGGAGGAGTTGCTTTCTGGTTCTCCCTATTGCTTTGCTAGGAAGTCTCATGCAAGAGGCTTTTACCTCAGGGTCTCAGTCTAGAACAACTCTAAAATGCCTCTTGGAACAGTTCTTGATGATGTTCTAAGATTCTTATATCTCCTTGGTTATAACCATTTTAAACTTTTTTGCCAGTCATGATACTTGTTTGCCAGTTTTCTTTTTATAGACTGATAATATTAAACATTACTTTACTAGCTTACACTGGGCAAGTTTTGTAGGAGCTGGTTGCTGCTCTTACATGGTCTATCCATTTCCCCTCCATAGGCCCACCACAGGTCATCCTATTTAGGGGTTTTTAGCAACAGGGGTTGCAGTCTCTGGGGTGGAGTCTCCCCTTAGTTCCATTGGGTGGCTGTCACTGAGAAGGCTGCATTTAGTATGGTTCTGTTTGTGTTCAATCTTCTGTTGATATTCCTTCTATTGCAACACGTATCCCTAGTTAACACAAATTTTAAGCTGTATATTTCTTATTGCTTGATGTCCACGCTGAAGAAGCTGTGGCCAAGCCAGATATATAATTCCTCTAAGATTCCCAAGTGGAGTCAAAATCATTCTCAGGTACCCTTGCAAGTGGTAAGCCACTCTTCCGCCATCATGATCTCCCTCACCTTCCCAACCCAATCCAACTTGCTCAGAATGTGGGGGCAATGGACTGGTATTAGGCATTTGGCAGCATTGAGAAGGTGAGGGAGAGCACTGTGCTTATAGAGAGAAATAGGAATGGGGGAAGTGGAGCAGAAAGCGTTTTGGTGAAGTGGGAAGATCAATACCAAGACCATATAATACGTGCTTACGAACCATAGACCAAAAGGTCAATAGCAATGGACAGTTCCACCAAATGTATAGGAGCGTTCCCCACTGTCCATATCTCCTCCAACACAGGTTGGAGGTTGAAGGGTAAATTCTAGCAAGGGACGTGGGCACCCAATACCACCTAGACAACAGCATATAAATATTTTCTTGTGTCTTGGAGTCCACTGAGCTAGAGTGCATCAAGTGGTACACGTGATGCAGTTGCTTATCAGTGAACTCACACTGGAGGTCACACTCCCATTCTCTAACATAAAACGGCTTGAAACTAGGTTTAGCTGTAAATCATATGAGGCAGTGGGTCTTCGGCAGCCCATAAACTTTTAAACTCTGTAAGAGTAGTCCTAATCTGGGAATCATGGTGTTGCGAAGCAACAAAAATCAGCAAGTTGGCAATACCTTCAGAAGTCGAAGGGGAAACCAGCATATCCTTCTCTAACGGTAGCGAGTGGGACTAGGGTATGACCCTCCATAAAGTGTGCTAAAGTAACAATCCGTCGCTCACCCAGGAACCAAAAAGGACAATTGCTTACCACGAGGAAACCAAGGAAAACCTCCTACTGGCGCCAACGGTGATATTGAAGGTGCCAAGGACCCGTTTAAAGGGGTTGTAAAGGTAAAAAATTTTTTACCTAATTTTTTCTATGCATTAAGGTGAAAAAACATCTGACAATACTGCCGCCCCCAGCCCCCCGTTTTACTTACCTGAGCCCTCGAAAGTCCCGCGCTCGCCCCCGACATCCTCTTCGTTGATCAACCTGACCGCTGATTGGCTAGAGTGGATGGATTGAAAGCAGCGCAGCCATTGGCTTGCGCTGCTGTCAATCACATCCAATGAGGCGGCGCACCGGGGGGCGAGGCTGAGTGATACAGTGAGCGGCTATGGCCGCCGGCTGTATCACGGGAGCGCGCCCGCAAGAACTCACCACCATGATTTTTACCTTTAGTGTTCCTTTAATTTATCCTAGACTTTCAGACAATGAGTAGTCAAGAGGCGACACCCAATCAGAAAATCCCCTATCTTTTAGAGGAAACCACAGTGTGTATGACAGATTATGACCTGCAATTGTTTTTTCTAGGGGAACATATAACTTAGAGCAGAGGTTCTCAACACCTGTCCTCAAGACCCACTAACAGGCCAGATTTTATGCATTACCTTGGGGAGATGCAGACTAGAATACCGCAATCACTGAGCAGCAAATGATACCATCTGTGATGTATTTCAGTTATCTTGCAAACCTGGCCTTTTAGTGGGTCCTGAGGACAGGCGTTGAGAACCACTGACTTAGAGGAAGCGTGAAACCTTCAGTTGAAAACACGCAGCAGTGCAACCACTTGGTAATATTGTAAAACATCAGGTATACCCAGGTCCAATGTCCATTTGGATCGCTGCAGCAATGCCATGGCAAGTCGTGATCTCTTACCTCTCCACACAAACTTGATGAATAGGCTACAGAGCTCTGCAAAGAAGTACCAAGGTAGGGGCACAGGTACCATCTGCAGGAGAAAGATTATGTGGGTCAATATTGTCATCTTTATTATATTCGTGCGACCAAGCCATGTGAAGGTCACCTTATTCCAAGACTGTAGATCTTGGCGAATTTTCTTAAGTAAGGGAACATCATTATGTGTGTACCGGGTGTCCAGGCAATCAGTGAGTTGAATGCCCAGATATCTCATTGGAGGGGGATGCCCAGGCAAAGGGAAAAGGCCCCTTAAGGTAGTAGCAAGAGCCGGAGGGATTGTGACTGGCAAAACTTCAGATTTAGCATAATTGATCCAGAAGTTGGACACTTGACTATAGGCTGATAGTTCTTCCATCAAGAGGGATCCAAAACATGAAAAAGGGCATCTTCCACATTAAAGCTTGTGTTCCATAAAACCCACAGGAACCCCTCTAATGTTCGAATTAGCTCGGATCTTCTGAAGCAAAGGTTCCAAGACCAGTGTGAACAGGAGGGGTGAAATCGGACACCCCTCTCTCGTGCCATTCCAAATGCAGAACACTGGGGATAGGCAACCGGTCACCCTGACCTGAGCAGTAGGGGACATGTACAGCACCGAGATCCAGCGCAACATATGTGGGCCAAGACCCAGCCTCACCAGCATCAGATGCTTTCTCAGCATCAGTAGATAGTATCAAGTAGGGGGGTAAATGGATGAGCCCTAATAGAGTTATCCCTAGCCTCACAACCTATGATAAAGCCTGTCTGGACAGGATGGATTATCTCAGGAAAGAGGTGTTTAAAGTGGTTGGTGAGGATTTTAGCAAATAACTTTAAGTCCCTGTTCAATAAGGAAATCGGGCTGTAACTCAGGGGAAAGGTATGGTCTTTCCCTTCTTTCGGGAGGATCGTGATGTAGGCTAGTGATGCTCCCTAAGGGAAATGTCCTTTAGTGGCAAGAGAAATGAAGAATGTGCACATAGGAGCCCGAAACAGAGGAAAGAACTTCAAATAGTAAGCCTTCGTAAAGCCGCCAGGCCCTGGACTCTTCTAATCAGGGAGGGATTTCACGGTAGCCAACAATTCCATCTGAGATATAGGGAGCTCCAAATTGGCCTGCTGCTCAGGAGACAAGTTGGGGAGACCCCAAAAGGAAAGATAGGCCTCAATACGGGACTGCTTGCATGCAACATCAGTAGGAGAGGAGGCAGAATCCAGGCTGTATAGGGCTGCATAATAATCACAAAACAACAAAGCTATTTCCCTGGGCCATTTCTGTCCTGGAAAGAGACATTTTGCTGGTCGAGATCCTACATGTGCTTAAAAACATGCCATCTAGGAAAAGTTCAGGCCCGAATGGGCTTAGATTTTTTGAAATATGCGTATACTCTGCTACCATTTATTACATCCTATTTCAATTCCCTGGCTAGGAATGGACACATTCCACAAGAAGCACTACTCGCACACATATTGGTTTTGCCCAAGGAGAGTAAGGACCCCACCTTCTGCCAATATATCTTCCTATTTCCTTATTAAATGTGTACATAGGGGTTCTAGCAAAAATTATGGTAAATCGCCTTTGAGAATTCCCATGTGAGATTGTCCACAGGGATCAAGTAGGGTTTATCCCTGATAGGGAAGGCAGAGACAATTCTTAACGGGCAATTTCCATCATCCACTGGACCTCCTTACACTGCATTACCTGCCTTGTTCTATCATCTGAACCAGAAAAAGCAGGACTGACTTTGGATTTCCACGCTCTGTGTAAACCCTAGGGCCCAGGTAAAGGTGAATCATGTCCTCTCTCCGCTGTTTACCATTTCAAATGGGACAAAGCAGGGATGCCCCCAGTCACCAATGTTGTTTGTTCTGATGATGGAGGCTCGACTACGCAAAGTTAGAATGAATCCTAACATTACAGGAGTGATGATAAGTAACATGGAACATTAAGGCGCCACATTTGAGAATGATGTTGTCTCCAACCCACAGGTACGTTTACTCTTAGGTAATTTTTCCTGGTCTTAAGAAAGAGCTAGAGAGGTTTCAGGAACTTTCTCTTTTTTTAAATCATGTAAAAGGTTTATTGAGATGTCACAAAATCTTACAATCAAGTACAGTTAAGTTACATAGTGTTCACATTCAAGAAAACATACCAGAATAGCAATACTGAGTATAAAACCACATGAAAGGTATTACCACCTGTTAGAGACCGTATCTAGTCTAGCTGTATAAAAATTAACCACCAACTCAACCATTACAGCTTCCTGCATTTTGAGCATACAGCCATTTAGTAATTTCAGGGCCCCAATAGAAGGAGCTGTGGGTTGAACATTTACAATTTTGGCAAGAAGACGTCCGGTCTGTTCTCCCTCTTTATGAAAAGTAACTTTGGAAAATAAATGTTTTTTCTCTGCCTTCGACTTGGGTAGCTTGGTTAGGGCATTCTGGGCAGATAACTAGGATGCTTTTGATTGCTCTGAAGAATTTGAAAGCTGCAACTCGTGAGCCTTGGTGTCAGTTTTAATGGCATTATTAGTGGAAATAAAGATTCCTCATAGATAGCATTTAAACATATCCCTTTGGACAAGTCCATCTTCATGATGAGCATTATTAGGAAAGAAGTGCTCAATATGGTGCCCTATGGTGTTGTCCAGTGAGAGTAGCTTCAGCCAAAATGCATTCAAATGCCACGGGGTATACACAACTCAAGTAGAGGATTATCAGATACCCTCATGTTGCATATTGTATTTTAGTTACTAAGGGGAGGGCAGAGGTAGTTCCCACACATAAATCAATGCGGGAAACGGAGGCGTGTGTTTTAGAAAAACAGGAGAATTAAAGGGTATCTGGATGTTTAAATTTCCAAATATAGACCCACCCTAGTTCTGTAAGAAAGCGGGATAATACCGTGCCTATGTTGGGGGGGGGGGGGTCTGGAGGTAACAGGGGATGTTTTTCCAACCTAGGATTTAGGATGTCGTTAAAATCACCCATTACATAAATAGGAATGTAAGGTTTAGTGAGCGTGAAGGACACCAGCTCCCACAGCACTGCAGAGGAGAACAGAGGAGGAAAATATATATCATCACTAATGTACAGTTAACAGTATACAGTCTACAATATAAAAATACAAAGCGGCATTCGTCATCAAGTTTGGACTGAAATTCCTTGAAGTCTAAGGACCTGTGTGTAGGATGTGTGAGTAGAGTGGTACACCCAGCCTACTCAGTAATATCTCAGCTCAAAGAGTCCTCTGTAAGATGCGTTTCTTGCAACCCAATAATTGCAGGATGGTATTTGCACAGAACAGTGTTTACCATTGCTCTTTTCAATGGAGTACCCAGACCCCTAACATTCCACAATACTATTGGTACACCAGCCATGGTTAAGCAAGGGAAGATTTACTGTAAGGGGTTCAGTGTCCAATGAAAGAGCAGGTGTAGGGGTGATCCCATGCTAGGTCTCTGACATTGAGCAATACAGGTCAAGTAGTACTTGAGGTGAGAAATAAGGGTGTGACATCTGCAGCAATGGAACCTTCAGACAGTCGAGTAACTGGAAAGTCTTGGCTAAACAATAATGCAGGTGAAAAACGGTTGGTACACTGTGGAACATCCTGCATAGAGCACGCAATGCTAACCACAGAGAGATGTATTTCATCAAAAAACACTTGTGTTTACTCGTGCAAGAAAAACGCTTTTAAGAGCAAAGTAAAAATCATGAAACATATATGGCTAGTCCCCGGCCAATGTGAACACCTGAATTCCTGGTGGATGTATAACAACATGGTAGCCAAGAGAGAAACATGTTAGCCTTCAGATATCAACATCCTCCTGGGGTTGATTCTGCAGTTAGGGTTCATTCACAACCAGCCGGTCCACTGCTTCAATGGCCAAGGTAAAGAAGTGTGCTCAACCCCTGGCAGTACCTCGCAAGCGAGCCGGTTAGAGCATGGCATACTGCAACCCCAATCACTGTAAACTTTGCTTGACATTAATAAACTTGGCCCTTTGATGTTGTACTTCAGCTGAGAAGTCAGGATAGAACGAGACCTTCACCCCGTTGTGCTGAATGTTGGGCCTTTTTCTCGCAACGGAGAGCACTTTGTCTCTGTCGTAATAGTGAAGAAGGTGGGCAAGAACCGACCTGGGAGAGTTTCCCAGTAGAGCTCTGGTAGGGACTCAAAGCGCCCTCTCCACTGCGAACAGAGACGTAAAGGCTTAGTTTTTTCTTTTTTTCGACAAACTCGGTGGGATCTCTGCCTTGCACCTTCTACAGTTGCCCCACTATGCAAATGTTGTTGCGTCACAGCCTTTTTTCAATATTATCAGCATTATCTTTGTTATTGTCGCTAGGCGGGAAGTGGAGTGAGATTCAGGGATCAGGGATGGAAGTTTGTCCTCCAGTCGTTTATGTGGCTTTCCGCCACAGTGATTCTCTATTGGATTTTTTGCAAATCTTGTCATGGGGGGCAACTTCCTCAGTCAAGCCTCCCAAGCTTCACCACATTGACAGAAGCTGTACACTTATGCACAGCTTGTAGAATCTGGTTCAGTGTAGGCAGTTCCTCCCCCTCAGGAGATTCCTTGTGGCATGGTACTTGCTCAGAATCTAGCATGGCGTCATGGGACATGACGTCTGCCTTGCTCCATGCTCTGACTCAGTCTCATGCAGGCCTACATGAGATCTATGTCTTTTTCGGCTATTCCCTGGCCCTGCAGCTCAGACTGCTTTCTAGTGTAGTACAGTATATCCCTTGGGTTATCTTTTCCCACGGAACAGGTAAACTTACTTTTGGCCCCAGTTTCCAGAGTCTTGTCGGCTCCCCGCTGTGTTTATTGAGGCAGAGCTGTAGCTGCGCCATGTTGGCTGTCCCGAGCCACCGCTTCTTCTATGTTCTTGCGGGTCATAGTGCCGGGAGATTGTGGAGCACGGGGCACCTCTGGATTCTTGGCCGCAAGCCAAGGCGAATGGTACTTGTTTTTAAAGCCCAAAACGGCTGGGGAAAGGATTGCTGGCAGGATGCATTGCGGGAGCTCTGTGAGGCTTGTCTGCTCACATGCCCCGTACGTCCACGCCCCCCACAAACTTTTTAATTTCAGATTAATTTAGGAAAATCTGTAATTATGCCCCTTAATGTTTCACAAGAGAGCTGGTGCACTATTAAACACTTATAAACCTTTCAGTGGCAAACCGACCTGATTATGTATTTCAGTAAAATGTTACCTGCCAAACACCGGTGATCTATATTCAGCTACCTTACATCCGCAACACTGGTAAAAGCTTCATACTTTTGCGCTGGAGTCATCGGTGGTTGTTAATGGACTGACTATTGAAGGTGCAAGAAATACAACAGGCAGAAGAGTGGAGATATCCATGTAACGACAATTATTTACAATTTTATAATACCTGGTCATTGTGGACAGATGTTACTACATGACACGTATAAACAATTGTAGCTGTTATTTCTTTGAGTACTGATAAGCAGACCTTTATTTCATACAGCTTATTTTCATAATGTTAGACTAGGGATGGATTTTAGTGATTTAGGAACTTTTTTGCTCCTTTCTCCCATTATGGGAGAACGGGGGTCTGTTATGTCTGGAAAATTGTCTAAATAAAGATTTATAGAAAAAAATGACAACTGAAAGCTTTCATTCCCTCTCTGATTGTCTCTATTGCAACTTCCTTCTCAATGGCTTACCTTAACATAGGCTATCCCCCCTTCAGCCAATCATAAATGCAGCTGCCAGACTTATTAGCCTTACCAACCATTCAGTGTCTTCTACCCCTCTCCGCTGATCCCTCCAATGGCTTCTGCTCACCAAATAACATTAACTTACTAAGCCATCCACAACTCTACCCCCCTGCTACATCACTAACCTTGTCTTTATATACCAACCAAACAGTTCTCTTTAGTCCTCACAAGGCCTCTTGCTCTCTAGCTCCCCCATCACCTCCTCCCATACTTGCTCTAAGGACTATTCCAGAACCTCTCCCATCCTCTGGAACTCCTTACCCCAATCTATCTGACTATCTCCTACTTTATCCACCTTTATACAATCTCTGAAAACCAATCTCTTTAGAGAAGTCTATCCTGCTTCCAACTAATAAACTATGCTTCTACTGTCGCCATCAGCTTTTCTCCCATAGTAATTATCCTTTGTGTCACTTGATCCTCCTACTTAGATTGTAAGTGCTAATGAGCAGGGCCTTCTGTTTCCTCTTGTAATAAATTATATTGTAACTGTACTGACTGCCTTAATTTTGTAAAGCACTGTGCAAACTGTTGGCGCTAAACAAATCCTGTATAATAAAAATAATAACATTCATATTGATCTGTGAGGCCATCCATCATGGGCAAATAGAAAGGCTTGGAGGTGAGGCCACATTTAACTTGGCAAGATTTGCATATAACTTAAAATTCCTATATTTTTCAATCTGACAAATTTATTTTAATATGCCACAGACATTAGATGATCATCACCCAATATGACCCATTACAGTCAGATTGAAAAATGATCAAATATCTATGGGCACTCTACAACTTCCCCAGGTACACTCTAATGCCCCGTACACACGGTCGGACATTGATCGAACATTCCAACAACAAAATCCTAGGATTTTTTCCGACGGATGTTAGCTCAAACTTGTCTTGCATACACACGGTCACACAAAGTTGTTGGAAAATCCGATCGTTCTTAACGCGGTGACGTAAAACACGTACGTCGGGACTATAAACGGGGCAGTGGCCAATAGCTTTCATCTCTTTATTTATTCTGAGCATGCGTGGCACTTTGTCCGTCGGATTTGTGTACACACGATCGGAATTTCCGACAACGGATTTTGTTGTCGGAAAATTTTATATCCTGCTCTCAAACTTTGTGTGTCGGAAAATCCAATGGAAAATGTGTGATGGAACCTACACACGGTCGGAATTTCTGACAACAAGGTCCTATCACACATTTTCCGTCGGAAAATCTGACCGTGTGTACAGGGCATAACTGTTCTTATAGGCAAATTGATCAGCTGAGCTGATTTTGTTGTTTTCTCCCAAAATGAGCTGGCACCACAAGGGTCTAGTAACTATTTTCTTCCCTTCCCTCACAGGTATAAACATGCACACTTAGGTGAACAGAATATTTATGTTTTCCATTGTTTAAGAAATATCTTACAGCAGGACAGTTTGTGCAGATCCGACCAGGGGCACAGAAACAACTCCTTCATAATCTTTGTTACAAAGAGCCTGGTTTTTGGTTAATAGTACCTCTCATGGCATTGACAAAATTGGATAATGTAATATTAGTGGAACTATTTTATATAGTCAAAATAGTCCTGCTTTAGAGCAAACTAACAACAAAAGTCTGTTTAATTACTACAGGTTAAGGCAAATATTATTTGCTGCATATAATAATAATATTAATAATAAAATGGATTTGATAGTATGTATTTATGGCTGTTAGTACTATTAATAATTTTACAGAAATTAATGAGTGGGCTGTTACAGAACCACCAGAGCAAACAAAGACATCACTGGATTTATTAAAGAAAATAATCATCACTTCTAACTGGCCCCAAAATTAATGGCAGTGGAAAGCCTACACTGCTGTCTACAGTAAAGATAAACTGTGATTTCAGCTTATCTAAAAACTCTGCATAATTCATTATCATAGCCCACTATAAGTCATCTCTACTCCAGCCACCTATTTTGAATAATAGAACACAACTGAACATTTATTTTAGATATTAGACTTCCAGTTTTCTTTTTTTTAATGATTGATCTACCCTGAATCCTAGTATGATTTACTTTTTTACTTTTGAATGTGCTTTAAGAAATAAACAACCACTGTAGAAAAGCAAAAGCAAATGGATAAGCAAATTATTTCTATTTGGTACATATTGTAGTGTGAAAATAGGAAACTTGTTTGACAGTAAAGTCCTTCCATCACTATACACCATAAAATGACTAAATGCAGAGCGTTAGTAAATAATAATATTGGGCTTATTTTAACTGCTTGCCGACCAGCCACCGCAGTTGTACTACGGCAACATGGCTCGGCTGCTCGAATCACTGTTATGTTATATCGCTCCCTCTAGTGGCCACTAGGGGTGCGTGCGCCCCTGCAGCTTGCCCCGGAGCCGATGCGAGTGCCTGGCGGTCTCGATGAACACACACTAGGGAACACAATTAACCCCTTGATTGTCCCCTAGTGTTAACCCCTTCACTGCCAGTGACATTTTTACAGTAATCAATGCTTATAATTTTTATAGCACTGATCGCTGTATTAATGCCAAATGTCCCAAAAATGTATCAAAATTGTCCAATGTGTCCGCCATAATGTCGCAGTCACAATAAAAATCGCAGATCGCCGTCATTACTAGTAAAAAAAAAAAAATAATAAAAATGCTATAAATCTATCCCCTATTTTGTAGACGCTATAACTTTTGCGCAAACCAATTAATAAACGCTTATTGCGATTTTTATTACCAAAAATATGTAGAAGAATACATATAGGCTTAAACTGAGAAAAAATTTGCTTTTTTTAGAAAAAATGGGAATATTTGTTATAGCAAAAAGTACAAAATATTGTGTTTTTTTTTCAAAATGGTCACTCTTTTTTTGTTTATAGCGCAAAAAATAAAAACCGTAGAGATGATCAAATACAACCAAAAGAAAGCTCTATTTGTGGGAAAAAAAGGACGTCAATTTTGTTTGGGTGCAACATCGCACGACCGCGCAATTGTCAGTTAAAACGACGTAGTGCCGAATCACAAAAAGTGCTTTGGTCAGGAAGGAGGTAGAATCTTCCGGGGCTGAAGCAGTTAAAAGATAATATTCTAACATGTAGGGTGTGATTACTTAACCAATCAAGCGTTGGCTTTAATTAGTCTAATGTTAGAATAATAGAAGCCAGATTTGACAAGTCATGATGAATCACTACAATTCTCTTTGCATCATGTTTAGTATTAAAATACATCAAAGGACCTTTTCTTAACATGGTTGTGTATCCAACAACATGTAATTTCCATTTTAAAATATTAGCATTAAAGTAGGAGTAAACTCCCTTGGTTCATTTTTACCTATAGGTAAGCCTATAATAAGGCTTACCTATAAGTACAGTAAATATTTCCTAAATGTGCACAGTTTAGAAGTTATTTACTTGTGAAGCCACCGATGATGTCACTGGCGTATGCGTTCTGAAGGAACAGCATACCTGTGCCATTCCTTCAGAGCCCTGTGCCGTGAACAGCGGCTCCCACGTGCATGCGTGGGAGTGACGTCATCGGGGCTCAAACACTTAAAATGCCAGAGCCCACCAACCCGGAAGGAAGATCAGATGAAGATAAAAGCCCTGTCAGAGGTAACAGTGCGCCGCTTTAAGGTAAGTTTCACATAATGTGCAAGTATGCACCGAGTTTACTACCGCTTTAATATTAGGGCCTGTTTTGGGACCAAAATTACAGATTTAGCTTTGTGTACTAGTGCCAAAAAGCAATTGTAAACCTATTTTCCCAGTTGTGCAGCAACTGTGAGCATATATTTAGCAAAATTAACTTAACCTCAGAACTAACGTACAACCTAGAAGTGCTAAGAAGCACTTTTTAAAAGCGTGCTAATGTGCTCTTTTTTTAAACGTGGCTAATTAAACACGTAAATTGTGAATAGAAATTAAATCTGCCCCTAACTTGCATTAAAAATAAAAAAGGCAGCATATTAGCAACTGCAGAGAACAAGGCAGTTTTGATAAATGCCTCACATTGAAACATACAGAATCATTATGTTGAAGTAGTACTACCACCTCCCAATATGGCATTGACGAATCATACTGAGTCATATATAACTTTCCAAATGAAACAGGAAGTTTCGTGGCATGCATTAAGCACTTCTCTAAATGCTTAGTTCTTTCTTTTACAGAGGGTGCACGCCACCTTGAGCTTCCTTGCAAGAGATCTTACCTAGATCCCTCTTCTTCTATGACAGACGATCACTACTTTCGATCCCCTCCACCGTACGACCAACAGATGTTGAGCCCACCTTATCGCAATGATGTGACACCCAGAGATGCATGCATGTACTCTACTTCAGGACCAGAAATTGGCGGAGTGTCAGGAGTTGATGATTTACCTCCACCACCCCCACCGTTAAGCTGTAATATGTGGACTTCTGTTGCACCTTACACAAGTTATAGTGTCCAAACAATGGAAACTGTACCATACCAGCCTTTTCCGACTCATTTTTCCACCACCGCCATGATGCCTCGCCTTCCAACAATTGCAAGCCAAGGATCGCAGCCTTCAAGTGAATCTCACTTTAGTGTCTACAATCAGCTTTCACAGTCTCAGGTACGGGAAAGAGTTCCCACTTCATCTTTTCCTAGAGAGAGAGTTCACCCTTCTCTGTGTGAAAGAAAACCTCCATCTCCTCACATAAACACAGCCAATGAGTTTTTATATTCTCAAAGCTTTTCTTTATCTAGAGAATCATCCCTACAGTATCATTCAGGCATGGGGACTGTGGAAAACTGGACCGATGGATGACTGCAGCTGCAACAGACTGAATACTCAAACTCCAGTCATGTTCTATTGACCAAGACAATCTGTTCTATGTTGTGTTAACACCTGTGAGTATTCTGCACTTACGTAAACTCTTCTTCCATGATTCCAAAGGAATACTATACAGGGTAAAATTTTCCATCAAGATGGCTTGTGTCTACCATGTATGCAACATTGAGTTTGTCAAAACAGGTGCCATAGCAGATATTTGTAGGATTAAGAAAAAAAATACAATGATGAAATCACTAAAATGTTTGCATGCTGAATAGCTATTTATATCTATACATATGTGTATATATATATAAAAGTATATATATATCTATCAAAAATGAGGCCGCGTTGAAGCTTTGCTTTTACAGATGATATGCTTAATAAAATTGTGAATGTTACCAGGGTTTTTGAAGACATCTATTTAAGATTTTTTATGTTGATGTAGAAAAAAAAAGTAAAGTAAAGATGGCTAATGGAAGTAAGTAAAATAGCATTTATATCTATCAGACCATAATCTATACCATCTATGAGAAATCCAGCTTCATCCAAACACATTGGAAATTTCATTTTTAAGATATATCATAGATATTTTGCCTATAATGCATAAAGGGGGATAAAAGCACATTTTCTGATGATGCAGCAGCTCCAGTTGTTTTCAATAACGTTTATCAGTGTTTGGAGCTATAAATTATAACTGAAGCTGATGTCAAGTCTAAATTTCAAGACTATATCCAATCTATTGCATCCATAAATCATAAATCTTTTTTTCAGAAAAGTAGCCACACTTTCAGACATAATATAGAATTTTTGTTTCTTTATTGGTCATTTTTATTTCCTCTGGAACGGTGAAAAACATTAAAATGATGTTGTGATTTGATTTTAAGTGTTTGCGTAATGATTGTTTTTTTCATTTGAATTCCATCCATAAGAGAAGATAGACTGAAGAGGGTAAGAATAAGCAATATATATTTGAAACATGTAAAAGAGGTTAAAATTACACATACAAATGTTTGTGTTGTCTGTCATTTTTTGTTGTTATGATACTTACTCATGCCTTGTTAAAATATGTCCTGTAGCTGAGAAGTTTTCATACATTTGCTGATGTCCTTAGGGGTGTCAGGTAGACATTTATTTTAGACTTATCAATGCTGTACCCATAGGGATCATCCACCAGCCCTGAGAAAGTGAAAAGCCACCACAACATTTAGCCACCAATGCATGCAATTATCTGCCAACAGAGCATTGGTAAGACTCTCTGCATCAGTAATTGCATGAAATAGACAGAGCTATATGCACTTCAGAAGGTAATACCAATTAAGTGTATTTCATATGGCCCCACAGTGTTACTCATAGGATCAGGTCGAATAGTGTCAGAATCCTTTAAAAAAAAAAATAGTTTACAAATTTGTAACCTGCTGCCTCTGAAACCTAATGGTGGCCATAGATGGACTGAAATTCAGCCGGTTCAGCAGGAACTGGACACATTTCTATCCATTTGTGGCCATTACAGTTGAACAGAGGTCGATCTACCAATTACCAATTAACGTCTGTTACATAGTTACATAGTTACATAGTAGGTGAGGTTGAAAAAAGACACAATTCCATCAAGTCTGACCTATGTGAACTGCCCTGTCAGATAAAAGCTCAGAGAGCCTGCAACCAATAGCTGCAGCACTGATCTGTGTATTCTGACAGTGGGGGAGTCTCCCCACTGTCAAAATACAAAAGTGCAGTGGGGATGATTCCTCCATCCAATATGTGGATGGGAAAATCAGTTCAATTTTTTTAACTGAACCATTTATGGCCAGCTTTAGTGTAAGCCAAACAGCTAAAGATTTATTTCTCGTAGGGGCACTTAGTAATAGGGGGTGATTTACTAAAAGCAAATAGGCAATTTCCCTTAGCTTAGCGGATAGGGTAAAAAAATTACTTTGCAAAGAATCCCTAAGTTTCACCTCATTCACCAAGCTAAGTGAAAATTCCCTTGCTGCGTGAAAATTTCCTTGCAAAATGAACAGTCTATTGATCTTTAGGAAGTAAACCCCAAAGAGTGAAACAACAGAAGAAGACCAAAAATGGCATGAATGGCAACCAAATTTATCCATTCCATAGCAGAAAACCTCAGGATGGATTCACGTTTCTCACTATAAGCCTAAAGGCTAAAATCATCTTTTACAAGAAATAATAAATGCACATATTTTTTCAGGTATAAAAAAATGTGCATTTATTATTTTTTTCCTGAAGAGCATTGTATCCACAATCCGCAGATCATGGGTACAATGTCAGCTTATCACAGACATTGCCTATAGCTTTGTGCCCATGCCTTTGCGTGGGCTTTCTGTTTGAAAGCTGCAGGAAATGTCAATGAAGCACGAGAACGCTCACCACGGTTGCAGACCCATCTTGTAGTTCATTAATTTTCAGATTCCTGTGAATGAATGACACAGCTGTGCAGGCAGAGCACCACACAGGTGCTTTTGAAATCTGAGAGTGGTTTGCAGGGAGAGGATACCCCAGCTGCTGTCATAGGGAAGGGGTGCGGGAGGAGGTTGCTGAACATGTTACATGTTAAACCCTAAATACCCTAAATACGAGTGTAAGATGTAAAGTGTTTGGAATGGTGGATTTATCCTTTTAATAAATACAAATAATACAAATGCTACCTTATTTGCAAGAACCAGCCATATTTGACCTGAACACACATCTAGGTAAGTGTCCTGATTAAAATATAGGGAAGGTCTGTTTTGCTGTACATAAAAAAATTTAAATAAAAAAAATAAACAGAAACATTTTTGACAATTTCTTTTTTTGGATGTTATAACAGGGACATGTTCTGGGCTTGAACCAGCATGGAAGCCATCAATGAAGAAGTAAAAAAATCATATTTTTTATTTTTAAAGGGGTGGAAAAACCTTGAGGTAATATCAACTGAAACTACTGCAAACCATTTATTTAACTGAAGTATTACAGTACATGTAGGCACAGCTGGGCAGGACAGGGTCCTGCAGCAGATGGATAGGCATAGTAATAATGGAAAAAAACAAAAAAAGGGAAAGTGAGCGCTGTACAAGTATTTGCTGCTAGCACACAAAAGGCAAACATACAACCTCCTAATAAAAATAAAAACAACATGGTGTGCAGCGCTTCACTGTGATAAATAAGTCAAAGTTCTATTGTGTAAACAAAGTCCCAATCTGTGACTTTTTTTGAAAAATCTTCTGTGTATATCAGAGCTATTCCAATAAGTGTGATATGTCTATCCGCTCACCAGAAAATAGAAAAAATACATCAAAAATGTCATTGTTTACACAATAGAACTTTGACTTAGGTCTCTTTCACATGGAGGATCCGTATGTCCGTTTTTCATCTTTCCGTTTTCGGATGAAAAACGGACATACATGTATCCCTATGGAGTGTCGGATGTCAGCGGTGACATGTCCGCTGACATCCGACCCTCTCTGATCCGAAAAGTGTAACGGAGGAAAACCCTACTTTTCCATCCGTTTTCGGATTGGGTGACGACGGACTCTACGGTCCGTCATCATCCGATCCCCCATAGGGGAGAGCGGCGCTCTGACAGGTCCGTCGCTGCACAGTGTGCAGCGACGGACCTGTCATTTTCTTGCTCAGCGGGGATCGGCGGAGCGATCCCCGCTGAGCAAGCGGGTGTTCACAGGGCGGATCATCACTGATCCGCCCCGTGTGAAAGAGCCCTTAGTTATCACAGTGTTGTTTTTATTTTTATAGTAATAATGGACCTTAGTTGTAATTGCTCTGTCCATCCATATCAGGGAGAAAGTGGCCAAAGACTATTGGTTAATTTTGCAAAGGTTAATCTCTCAATACTTGTTGTGGACAGTTAAGTATGCCTTAGGTTGATCATGTCACCTTCCATAGTCTTTCAGTTTTTCTAAAATTACAGTTAAAGTATAACTAAGGGCAAAACATTTTTTTAGTTTTGGAGAAGGATTAGAGCAACTGTTAGGGATATTCAACCTCTATATTTGTCCTGTTTACCAAACGTAAAAGTGAAAAGGAAATCCTCAATTTTGCGTTGTCCCCAGAAAAGTAATAGAGAGGAAATCTTCCAGAGGGGACACTAACTTTGGTAACCTGAGGGGGCCCAAGGTATTCCTTTAATTTGCAGGGATTTCCTCTTATATCCTGCTTCTGTTAAAAAATCATTATGTCTACTGTATCATGATTTCTGTTATTCAGGTACATTCAAGACACCACATATGTATCATAGTAAGTGTTCAGCGTGGCATGGCAGCGTGAAAAAAATTCCATCACATCAAATTAACTGGTGCTGGTGCTGTTATTGTTTTTCTTTTTCCTGCAGTAAAAGAGGTGGAAAGAAACCTCATTGTTTGATGTATCACTCAAAACCTCTAGAACCTGAAGAGAAATGAAAATTAACAATTTTGCCCATCCCCAACAAAGATTGACTTTAGGAGCATCATCAACTTCAGAGCTGCCCATTTACGAGATTCTCTCCTTTCATAATAATTCATCTTTATGGTGATACTCGACAAATAACTAATTTTTAATACACCCTTGTCCTCTAAAGTCTCTTTGTTGCTATCTTAATCAATTCCCACATCTTGCCCATCACTACGTCATCATCTAGTCATTGAGACAGATGCATTAATATCTAGTGTTGTTTTCTTTTTCATTACATATCTCATCCATTGAAGGAACATCCTGTAGGAACAACTGTTTGAATTTCAACGTCCTCTGTTTCTTCATTGCATCCTCTTATAAACCTAATTTGTCATCACATTAAAAATGTTAGCAGTTTTCATACAGCTCATGCCACACTTCTTATTAGATTATTACAACATTTTTTAAATGATCAGCTGCTCTACAAATGTTTAGTTGTTTGTTTATTAACACATTTTTTTAATTTTAACTGCCCACGTAAGAGATTGCTGAATGTGTGACAGAAGCACCGGTAGAGTTTTTTTTTTTTCATTGCAGTCTAATGTATACAGACTGGGATTGACTCTGCATTGACATTTCTGAAAAAAATAAAATACAACACAAGAGTTATAGCCACATACATTTTTTGTAATTCATTTGCCCTATTTTTTCCCCTCTTTGCCCTAATTTTGTTTTAGACCAATTGTGTGTAAAACAGATTGCTTTGCACAGAAAAACTTTTGAAAAAATATAATGTACTACACTGGATCTATAGTTTATACCAGTAAGTTTATCTGTTTTCATGTGTATAAATGTTACTAGTAGTTTAGTAGTTTTCAGAGAAAGAAAATGTTCAATCCAGTGGTATTTTACTAAGGGAAGTGTGGAAGATTGTGTATGTCTGTAATATGTGTGAAATAGAAAACCTTTAGTTTGTGTTAGAATAACTTTTAGAGAAAAATGTACATTGCAGACATTATTTGTTACCCAAAAAATAGTAATTTATTTTTTTACATTTTATTTTACTAAGGTGTGCAATATAGATGGGATGCATTTTACTGACTTATGCCCCATACACACGATCAGAAATTCTGCCAGCAAAAGTCAGATGTGAGCTTTTGGTCAGAAATTCCGACTGTGTGTATGCTCCATCGGACTTTTGGTAGCATAATTCCAGCCAGCAAAAGATTGAGAGCAGGTTCTCTAATTTTTGGTCGGAAAAAGTTCCTATCCGAAAATGCGTTAGTCTGTATGCAATTTGGACACGCAAAAAATCACGCATGCTCAGAAACAATTCGACGCATGCTCAGAAGCATTGAACTTCATTTTCTCGGCTCATCATAGTGTTGTACGTCACCGCGTTCTTAACAGTCGAAAGTTCAGAGAACTTTTGTGTGACCATGTGTATGCAAGGCAAGCTTGAGCGGAATTCCGCCGGAAAAGCCATCCAAGTTTTTTCTGACGGAATTTCTGATAGTGTGTACAGGGCATAAGAATGATATTTTTCTTTGTCACTAAAGCTCAGTGCACCAGGAAAGGAAAAGGTTTACCTTGTATTAGAAGAATAAAAAAAAAAAAGACAACACAGGAAGTGTTGCACTAACGTACTGTAATTATATATATTTTGTTAGCTTGCTTTTGAGATTGTGCATGTCTAAGGCAGGTCATAGATGATGTGATTTTCTTTCTTGCAACCTGTGGAAAATCGATTGATTCCCCCATCAACATAGTCAGTGTTGGTGGGGAGAGTTAATGTGTTCTCCGGGCAGGGGGGCGTGGGGAGCTGTCCCTGTCGGGAGAACACAGTTATTATTGCTAGCAGCCATAGCCACTGGCAATAATCACATGCTAGAAATCCGACATGCTGGTTAAACCCAAATCAAATTTAGAAATAGATTGGGGTACAATCAGCCTGTCCAAAGCAGACATGTGTCAATGAAAGCTCAGGGACTGCATGCGTTGCTCCACAACAACACTAAAGTCTAAATTGGAGTTAATGTAGTATATCAAAGTAAAAGTTACACTGTTTTGTTGCTGCAACCTAAACATTTTATATTTTGCTTTGAGTTGAAAGATCTGTCAGAAAAGAATAAAATGACAGTATTTGTAAGTTCATTGTCAAAATTATGCTTACTAATGTCATCACCTTTTAAAAAAAAAAAACAAAACAAAAAATGAAATCTACATGATCTTCGGTGCTCAATATACTGAAATGCAGGGAAGACAAACAGGAAACTATCTGTGAATGTGACAAATGGCCAGCACTTTACAGTTTTTCAACTTTACCATAGCTATGATGAAGGCCAGGATTGGCTGAAATGTGTGAGAGTG
The DNA here is from genome assembly GCF_042186555.1 of Aquarana catesbeiana. Taxonomy (NCBI): domain Eukaryota; kingdom Metazoa; phylum Chordata; class Amphibia; order Anura; family Ranidae; genus Aquarana; species Aquarana catesbeiana. The sequence goes on from NC_133325.1 coordinate 397,971,925, forward strand.
GTTAGAAATTTTTTATCATCTTATGTATTGAACAAAGATGGGTTAAGTTCACGTGTTGCGGTGTGCTGGCCATCAGACAACAAAGTTTTGAACCAGAGGAGAGGTGCAGCTGAGCACCACACCCTAGCCAGTCCTGTTAGAGCCAGTAGAGGTGATCTGATCATATGTTACATGCTGCTGATTATCTATAAATATGTTGCCATGAGTCACCAATCCATTCTTTACTCTATAATTTAGTTGCTTTAGCCAGTGGGAGGGTCCCAGTGGAGCAAGATATTCTTTTTGCAAAAGAAAGCAAATTAACATTGTTATGCAGATATGGGATAAGGGGGGAGGGTGGTTTAAAGAGGGGAGGTTTTAAGAGTATGTGAATTTGAGTTTTCCGTAACGCGACTTTTGCAACTCAACTTTATGGCACCTGCAGAAATGTTGATTTATCAAAGCAGCCATTTGATTACTATACTCTTTTATAAGAAGGTATAAAAAGCTCTCATAGTTCCTCCACAAAAGTAGTGTTGTGTTTCAGAAGTGCAGACAGGTCACCATCTATATCAATCACACAAACTTCCTGCTCTAGCTCCTTCTACTATCTTTTTTAAGCTTTTAAAGCACAAATGTCATAACATTTTCTTAAAAGAACAAAACAGAGAATCTAACAAATACTCCACATATAGTAATGAAATGGTTGGTTTAATACACACACATTTCATCAGGTCACAGCCCACCTTCCTCAAGAGTGCCCTGTATATTTTCATTTCTATTTGGATTGGATTGGGTGCTGGTATCGCTATAAGACATATATGTACTGTATGTTTGCAATTAACTTGACTTAACTTTTGCACTCCTTGGCACAAGCAATAATTTTGTGAAGTGATCCACCCACAGCTATTTAAGGGCTAATATTTCACTACCAGTTAGATGCATCCCTGGTAGATAGAACATATGTGCTGAATTATTTTAAGTACTTAAAGAGGAGTTCCACCCGAGGTCCAGTAAAAAAAAAAAAAAATTAAAAGTCAGCAGCTACAAATACTGCAGCTGCTGACTTTTAATTGGACACTTACCTGTCCCAGGGTCCAGCGATGCGGGGGATCGAAGCCCCGCTCGTCTCCCCCTCCGTTCAGCGGTGCCGGCATTGCAGCTGTGGGCGCTGGGCTGTGGCTTCACAGCCTGGCACCCACTGCGCATGCGCGAGCGGCGCCGCGCGCTGTGATTGGCCACTCAGTCACCTGGGACCTGTAATGGGTCCCAGATGATTGACAGGAGGGAGGGAGCAGAGCTGAGCCCTTCCTGTGCCGAGGGGGAAGTGATGTCACCAACCCAGGCACTGGAAGAGGCAGACTACGAGGGACCCCCTAGCAATAGGCATTTAGAGGTAAGTAAAAAAAAAAAAAATATCCAAATGTTCTTTTGTATTTTTTTTAATGATTTTTCATGTAGTCTTTTTTTTTTTTGGGTGGAACCCCACTTTAAAAGCAAGAAAATGTTTTACCTTTGAGTTTAGTCCTTTACTAGTTCAAGAGAAGGCAATTAGGAGTTAGAGCATAATGTATCCTCAAGGTAGCATATGAAACTTTCTTGTTCGCTATCTAACCATAAGTTAAGGTGTTTGAAATTCAGCAAAATAGAAACAGTTGTTACTCAATAGCAACCTTTGAAATTGAAAGGATTATTGTTTGCATAAGGAATTTAAAAAAGTCTGATCGACTGGTAAATGTATATATATGAATTATATCTAACAACTGCAGTTCATATTTGCATCCAAATTGTTTTTAGAGAGTTTTAAGGATGATTTTTTTAAAGCATATTTAATAAAATTGGAAACATTTTCAAGTGTATACCAAGAACTCAAATGTAATTTTGTGGTAAAAATAATACACAAACATAATTGACGCTAATTATCTGAGGTAATCTCTTATGTAGTAGACCTGAAACTGGTTATTTGATTGCTGCCTGGAAATATACTACAGGTATAAACCAAGTCTGTACTCAGATTGTTGTATTAGTTTTTCAAATAGGAAGGTATACCAAAACATGAAAGATATATTATAATGTAAAACTTTTCATAGTAAGGATGGGCAAATCTCTAAGGAATTCTTTCAATCCTCTATCAAATCATGTTTGAAATTTGTCTGTGGGGGTGAATCTTGATACTAAATTCTGGTAATTTTCAAGGCTAAAAAGGGGCATAGGGAACTGGGCACTGTCATGAGGGACATTTAACAAGCAAAAAAAACCCAAACAATTAAATACCATACAGCAGAGAGAGGGTCCTTTTTAATTCAACTTCGAGAGCAACATTGAAAAAACACCAATCTTTTAAATGATATGCTTGGAAGACACTTTAAAGCCTTTTGCGGTGTTGTAGATTGATTTTCACAAACAGTATCAGCAACACCATATTCTGACATCACATATTTTGTGCATGTAATGAATATCTGATTTGTTTAACTTATACAATTATCTTGGCTTAAATTCAGCAGTAACATCCAATCTGATTAATTTCAACTTGAAAAAGGCTTTTATGTAGCTTTGGCTGCTACACCTTTTTATCAAGTGGCAATAAGCTAGAATTGATTAGTGGAGGGAGAGGCCACAACAATTCGAAAAGCAATAGTAGACTTTGTTCTTTTATTAATAAAACTAAAGCCCTTAACTTTGTACATATACAGTAGGTCAGTGGCACAGCCTTTTGAAGGCCTAACAGTCTATTTTAGGACTACTTCTATCTTTTTTTTTGTTTGTTTTTGGTAGACAAAAAAAAAAAGGCTTTGGGTTTAATGTTTCAGGGTTTAATAATGGGAAAGGTATATTTTTTTTCTTATGCTAGAAAAAAATATATTTCCCCTCTAAATGCCCTTATCTTCTTCACAACATTCTGCTGCATCTGACACAACAGCTACAGCCTCTAGTGACAGGGAGTGAAGTCTTGAAAGGGATTTCAGAGGCTTAGGATACCACCACGTCAAGTGGGAAAGAGGGTCATTAAGGGTCAATCAAAGGCTAGAACCTCTGCAGAATTCTCGTATACCCACCCTGAAATTTCCAACAGTATCATTCCCAAGGCAGGTGTCTCTTTCTCAGCTGCTGCAGCAGAAGAAAAAAATGTTCCCAATTCATCCCCAAGCCCAACGTCCTAATGCCAGCTTGACAAAACTCCTGGCTTTACAGTACTAACATTCAAGCTCATGAAATCAGCCCACTTCTTTGGGTTTACAACCTGTGCTTCACCACAATGGCAGTTATCCTACCACCATTTTTTTTGCCCAGAAAGCCCTCCTTGCCCTTACCCTGGTGGGGTAAGATTATTAAGAATTGTCCTCCTCAACACTGAGAACTCACAGATCTTTGCTGCAGGCAATATGTGGCCAATGGGATCCTTTTATTTTCAAATGCCTGTGCAAAGACCTTGGGATTTAGGTCATCAAAAAGAGCAACCACTATTGAGTGGCCTTCCTATTATATCCCTAATACAAGGTTAAAATTCCATCATCTCAGAGGAAGGCCAAGATGCATAACTTTGAGGAGGTATCGCTTAAAATCCTTTGTGTTGCATTTCTTGAAGGTGGAAGGATCCCCTGTGAAAACTACCATGCCTGAAATCCTCCCATTCCTAATAGGAGAAGCAACTGTGGCAGTGGCTGCCTTTGCACTGTTTTCCAGAGTTTTTTTACACTTGCTTAAGTATTGCCCTGTTTAATTTGTTTGCAATTGTATTTGATATACTAAATTGTATTTTTTTTTATTGTTGGGTTATTCTACCTGGATATGTTAAGTTACTACCTTGATACTTGTCATTTTTTGTGTCTCTGGGACAGTACACTTTTATTTTTAGGCCTCATTAACATGGCTGCAGCAAAAACCTAGTAAATTCCTGCAACTGAATTCACAGGTCAATGCAGAAGAGTGTGTGTGTAGGTTTCTGCAGGTCAAAAAATTACCAACATCCAAGAACAAATCTCAAGTTTACATATTTGAGATCTTAAAAATTTGAGATAATAAACCTAAAGTTGCAAAAACTGTAATTACTAAATATCACTATTAGGATCCAGATAGCAACTGTTGGAACATAGCAGTTCAGAATCTTAAAGCCAGGACTAGAAAATTCTGTGATTAAAATTTCTAAAATCCTCAGGCTCAAAACATTTCCTAGGATTGGCTATAACTGTAAATGAAGTGGCACAGATATAATAGATATCAGTGTCCATTCCACTGTGTTAGAATAAACCTCACATTTAAATTTCCCCAGTTGCAGGGTCACTGGTTAAAAAAAAAAAGATGGAATGTTGTCATCTTAACACATAGAGGGATAACTACTTAAGAGTTAAGAAATTATTATACTTGAACACCATCCCCACCATGAAAAATGGTGGTGGCAGCATCATGTTGTGGTGATGTGTATCTTCAGCATGGACAGGGAAATTGGTCAGAGTTGATGGGAAGATGGATGGAGGCAAATACAGGGCAATCTTAGAAGAAAACCTTTTAGAGTCTGCAAAAGACTTGAGACTGGGGCTGAGGTTCACCTTCCAGCAGGACAACTACCATAAAGATACAGCCAGAGCGACAATGGAATGGTTTAGATCAAAGCATATTCATGTTTTAGAATGGCCCAGTCAAAGTACAGACCTAAATCTAATTGAGGATCTGTAGCAAGACTTGAAAATTGCTGTTCACAGATGCTCTTCATCCAATCTGACAGAGCTTGAGCTATTTTGCAAAGAAGAATGGGCAAAAATGTTACTCTCTAGATGTGCAAAGCTGGTAGAGACATACCCAAAAAGACTTGCAGCTGTAATTGCAGTGAAAGGTGGTTCTACAAAGTATTGACCCAGGTGGGCTGAATACAAATGCACACCACACTTTTCAGATATTTATTTTGTAAAACCATTTATCATTTTCCTTCCACTTCACAATTATGTGCCACTTTGTGTTGTTCTATCACATAAAATTCCAATAAAATACATTTACGTTTTTGGTTGTAACATAACAAAATGTGGAAAATGTCAATGGGGTGTGAATACTTTTTTAAGGCACTGTAAGTTCATCTTTAGCAACTTTTTGAAAAATCACCCCATGGAATTCCAGATCCCCTGAATAGTAAATACCAGTGCCACTCATATGTAATAGAAAGCAGGAGTAGCATTTGAAAATGAGGATCACTGGTATAGACTAATCAGGGGATCTGAAATTGCATAGAGGATTTTTTCTAAAAAGGACTTAAACTTTAACAATGTATTGCATCCAAGTTGTGTAAAATTATGAGGTTAAAAATAAGTGTCTTTATTTATGCTGTCAGTAAGACTTATTCTATGTGCTCACAATACTAAAATTGGGAGAGAAGGCTGCATTAGAAAAAAGGGTGTACATTTTTAGTCCAGGTTTGTGGGTAAGAAGCTACTGTATGCTCCACGTGTCAGATATGGCTGGGGATCAGGGACATGCTCAGTGAGCACACCTATGCATGCTAAAGTAGACCTGGTATGGAGAAGCACTAGAGACAAGGATCTGGGAAAGCAAGGACTCATAGAAATGGTTGGAGTGCAGGGGTATCTTGCAGCACTCAGAAGCTGAGCTTACAGAAGAGCAGGGGTGCTAGAAGTCACTTGCAGCACAAGGGTACCAAACTCACAGGGAGGCAGAAGTGCTGGGGTATCTACAAGCAACAAGGAGGTGCACAGGGTTCCCAGAGGATGCTAAGTTGGATGAGCAGGATGCCTTGGCACAGGTGGGGGAACCCAGCAAGCCCACACTTACAAGTGAGAGCCTTTGGAAGGATTGAGGTGCAGAGTCTATGGAACCACCTTGTCTTCACCAGAGCTCCTGAAGGCGGAGATGACTTTTGGTGCAGACGCAGGTTGCAGCCCTTTGACTCACCCAAGCGGGCAGCCACTGGTAACTGAGTGCTGATTTGCAGTTAAGAGTCTCTTGCAGTGCTGAGATGCTGGGATCACTGGTCAGTAGGGTGTGCTGAAAAGCTGGCAGGAGAGCACAGAAACACAAAGAGGTGCTAAGAGCAGGTAGGAGTGCACAACGACACAGGAGGCACTAGAAGAAGGTTGGAGTGTACAAGGATATATAGTAGGAAACAAATTGGAAGAGAGAAACACAGAAGCAAGCTTCTGACTAGGAGGGCAAACGTGCTGGAACTGAATGGCAGGCTGGAGCACACACAGGGTCACAGAAGCATAGAGGGTTGGGATTTGGCTGAGGAAGACAGAGGCTCAAGCAGGCTGAAATGCTCGAGTTCTCAGGGGATATTACAGGTGCTGGGTTTTAGGTTGCAGGTAGGAAGGCGCAAAGATTCACTAGGAATAGGCTAGATAAGACTGGGAACACAAAGAGTCACTAGGAATAGGCTGGATAAGACTGGGAACACTGGAAGCACAGAAATAAAACTAAAAGGCACTGGGTGATGACTCTTGGAACACTTAGGTCTGGCTGGGAGGCCTGGGGTTAGGAACACCAGCTCTTGCTCAGGTAACACCTGCTGGAATAAATCCAAGTTGATACATAAATTGGTATAGCCTGGCTGGGTATGTAGCTGACCTAATCAACAGAAGATGAATTACCAGTCATGAACACATGTCTTGTGGAATAATAGGTAACAGTAGAACCTTGCATGGTAGAGCTAACGAACTACATGTACCAGCATGCCTGCTGGTCTGTGGGAAGTGACATATCAGCAACTTTATTCCAATGTTCCCCCTACAGACTAAAGTACTGATCACCAACTGGTGGATTTATATCAACCCAAGGGTACCCTTTAAGTTCTGGTACCTGACAACACTGTTGTGAGTTAGCAGCACAGGACAAGTTGAATGGCTCATCTTTATGGTAAGTAAAAACTGCCAAGAAAATCAGCATTGGACATGGTCCCCTAGAAAACTCATCCTACCTAAGTAGAGGATGACTGTTCCCCAGGAATTCTGAAGTTCTCCTTATTTGTGCTGATAGCATGCATTAGGCAGCTTATAGAATGTTTGCTTTACCGCTGCTTTTCTAGAGAGGTGCAACTCCATCAGTGGGATATTTCTCCTTCTCCTATTGTTTACCTGTAAACAACAGTTGAATCCCCATAGTGCCAATTACAAGTCTTGATAGACTTAAGCCCTGTACACACAGGCCAAATGTCAGTCGACATTCGGCCCGTGTGTACTGCAGCCAGTCGGACAGAAGCCAGCTTCTGTCGAAGGGGCATGCCAAAAAAAATTCTGCCGATCAACTCCCAATCACGTTGACAAGAGTGTTCTGGCAGGGGGGGGGGCGTCCCCCTGTCAGAACATAATAGCACAGCAGGGGAGATCGCTGTACTAACATTGCATGGTTAGTACAGTGGCTCCTCCTGAGCTGTCAGTTTTTTACATTCAGCCCCGCCAGGTTGAATGAAAAAAAAACTAGTAGTGTGTACTAGGCATTAAAGACTGATCAGTAAGATATGAGCATACAATTGCAAAGTTATTGTTTTCTCTGAACACAGATGCAAATTTAGCATTGTCACCAATTAGTGTTGTCATTGAAACCAATGCAAATTAAGTGCTGTCACTGGTTAGTGTTGTTACTGACCAGTAACTTCAAAGTTAGTATACCCACAGTATGGAATTGTCAGTGGGCAACAACACAAAGTAAGCTTTGTACTAAAAATCAAAGCAAGTCCAAGTATCAAAGAGAAATTTTTCATAATTTATTCTTTTAATTAAATTATACACAAATTATTGATTATGCTAATGTGTGATAAGCTGTAGATCAGAAAATAATTTTAGGGGTGTCCCAAAACCTCAGATTTTTTTTTTCCAAGGGTTTGTGCAAGGTAGAAAAGTTGGGAAAGGTTGCAGTAGATAAGGATATGATCATTTTCTCATTTCACATGATCCTTTACACATACAGTATTTGCAATATCCTAAGCGCAACAATAATCGTAATTTACACTTTTTTCAGGTATGATAAAGAAGATCAGTTTCTCAGACTTTTATTAATTAGGTCTCTTCTAAATCAAATACTACAGTCCTTGAAATCCACAAAGGAAATTCTTTATCGTATGCCTGGTCATGTCATTCAAGACAAAAAAAACATACCTATTGACCACTTTATCTGGCATAGAAAAATTCTCACTCAAATTCAAGTTGATTAAGTTCCTAGGGGATGCTGAAAACAGTCTGTAAAATAGCTGTTGTGAAATCTTACTTCAGGCAATCAACATTATTTATTGATGAATAAATGTATGTGTTTATAAAAATTCATATGTATTCCTTTTTAAATATGCTTAAGATTTATTAACATTTCAACAACCAATAAAAGGCATCTCCTGATTTCTTTTCTTTACCAAGCCTATTTTTTTTTTTATTTTTGTTTTGCTGCCCTGCACCTGTTAAAACAAATAAACCGGCATTTGCTGCAACACCCCAGCTTAAACTGGAAATGTCCTCTGCAGTAATTCATTTCCACCATTAACAATCCTCAGTCTTTTGGGTCAAATTACAATTAGCTTCATGTAAACCACTTTCTGTCAGCTCAGGGGGTCATGGACCCACCCCATTTGGGGGCATCATCATATAGCCTGTCCTCACAGTACTTCTGGGCTGAGCAGAGCTCACACAACATTAACAGAGCACTGCACAATCCAGGAGAATGACTGCCTACTGCCACCACCAAAGGGGAAGCAGAAAGACCTGCAAAGGCACCAGCCTAAAGACTGCAGGAAAAAGGTATATAAAGGATTTTGTTTAAAATATGGGCAAAATATGAATAAACTTCCACTCCTTTTGTTTTTGTATTCAAACTGTAGGACTTTTTGTTTTTCTCACCGTGTGAAGCAAGATATACTCACCTAAGTCCACTGTCCAGGTCCCTTGCTGCTGCTGTTTCTGGGTGCCAGGACCGCTAATCCAGCACTGCAAATGTGCCCAAGCTGACTGGTTCCCCACAGTCCCCCATGCTAATGTCACTCTTCTTCAGGATCCTGCAAAACCCCCACCACTCAGGCAGTGATTTGGATACCCGAAAAAAGGACCCTTCCGATGTAAACAAAGGAATAAGAAGATTTGAGAACCAGGTGTCACATGATCATGGCTTTTGGTAAGTATAAATACACTTAGAAAACTTATAAGGGGGGGCGTGGTTTCCACTGTCATAGACAGACGTGACTAGTGAGAGCTCAGTGCTCCGCATGCAGACCCCGGCATCATCCTGTTCATAGCCCGCCTTCCTACCTGACCCAGACGGCATGAACACAGGGACAAGTGCTCTGAGCACTATGAGCAGTGGGCATGGTGGGAGCAGAGACCTCCATCAGATGGCGGCAAGTAAACCCCCAGCAAACACTTCAGCAAACACCGGAGATCACATGCTGACATCGTATAGATCTTCTGTTGAGAAATGATAAAGTCCTGCCAATGATTCACACAGTAGAATACCTAGTATGTGGAATCTCTTACCATTTATCACTACTTGCTAAACTTACAAAATGCCCTATGGGAAGACGCCCGGCTGGGAGGATACAATCGTTTTGGCTACCTCAGATTGGCTCCAATCATTGTATTCCACATCAACAAGAAATGTTTTTGGAGGCACATGAGAGTAGCCAAAGGGATGGTCTCTTTTGGGATGCATTTAAGGCATATCTAAGGGGAGTTTTGAAATCAACAATCTCATATTTAAAGCACGTTACAAGACAAGAGGAGGAACTAGCTGGAAAATGCACTCAGGCAGAGAGGGGATATATATTAAAAACTTGCCACTCAGGCCAATTCTGACTTTTTTCTCCTACATGTAAAAATCATCATTTTTTTTGCTAGAAAATTACATAGAACCCCCAAACATTATATATTTGTTTTTTTAGCAGACACTCTAGAGAAAAAGATGGCAGTCATTGCAACTTTTTATCTCGCACGGTATTTGCACAGCAATATTTCAAACGGTTTTTGGAAAAAAAAAGTTTAATGCTTTAAAAATAAAAAAAAGTAAAGTTAGCCCAATTTTTTTGCGTAATGTGAAAGATGATGTTGCGCCAAGTAAATAGATACCCATGGGAGGTATCTATTTACTTGGCGCAACATCATCTTTCACATTACACAAAAAAATTGGGCTAACTTTACTGTTTTTTTTTTTTTTTAAAGCATTAAACTTTTTTTTTTTAAAAAGTTTGAAAAATTGCTGCGCAAATACCGTGCGAGATAAAAAGTTGCAATGACTGTCATCTTATTCTCTAGGGTGTCTGCTAAAAAAAAAACAACAAAAAAAAAAAAACAAATATATAATGTTTGGGGGTTCTATGTAATTTTCTAGCAAAAAAAATGATGATTTTTACATGTAGGAGAAAAAAGTCAGAATTGGCCTGAGTGGCAAGTTGTTAATATATATCCCCTCTCTACACACGCTCGAGGAATGGCGCCAAACTTCGGTACATAAAAATCCTCATAGTCGAGGATTTAAACTTTTTTACAGGTTACATGTTTTGAGTTACAGAGGAGGTCTAGGGCTAGACTTATTGCTCTTGCTTTAACGTTCACCGCGATACCTCACATGTGTGATTTGAACATCATTTACATATGTGGGCGCGACTTACGAATGCATTCGCTTTTGCATGCGAGCACACGGGGACAGAGGCACTTTACTTTTTTTTTTTATTGTTAATTTTACTTTTATTTTTCCAGTTTGACACTTTTTTTATCACTTTTATTCCTATTACAAGGGATGTAGCTGGGCAGCTGCTAGCATCATTCTTTTGGTTTAGGGAATCACTGGCTCCAAAAGACGATATCTGAATGATGCCTATAGCTGCAGGCATCATTTAGATATCCCCGCTCAAAGTCAAGGACGTCACATGTAAAAACTTTTTTCACAGTCAACATCATTTTGAACAGGGTAACCAACCAGGTGCGTTGTTGGCCTTTCTAACCAAACAACAAACAACTACTTCAACCATTTTTAAAGTGAGAAATGAGAAGGCGGAAATGGTAAGTAGTATACAGGGGATAATGACCTGCTTTTATAAATACTATGTAACAATGTATACCTCCTTGTTTAATGGCACAAAGATAGAAGTGGATGAATATTTATGGGATTTGGAATGTCCAATAATCACGGATGAGCAAGTTAGAATGATTGATGGAGGAATAACAGAGGTTGAGGTCAGAAATGCAATATTGTCTCTGGCGGTTGGCAAGTCCCCTGGCCCAGATTTAATACCACTGGAAGTCTATAAAAAAATATATTGATATATTGTAAGAGGGGAGCTGCCAAAATCCATAGATGAAACAACAATAGTTTTAATTTCAAAACCAGGAACAGATGGGAGCGAGTGTTCTTCACATAGACCAATTTCATTTTTAAATAATGTCTATAACATTTTGGCAAATATTTTAACAGGGAGATTGAATACAATGATCCTAGCCATTACTGGGGAAATTGACCTCGATAAACATTAGAAGAACACAATTAATGGTCCAATTGAGGGAGTTTGCTCCACAGTCGGGTGCCCTGGCATCATTGGATGTGGGCAGGGCATTTGATTCAGTAGAGTGGTTGTTTTTGCAGAGCTCTTTGAAAAAGTTTGGATTTGCTGTAGTCTTTAGGAAACGGATTAGGATATTGTATAGATCCCCATGCTCAAGTATTTTGGTTAATTAATTATTGTCTGCCCCATTGGACTATATAGAGGAACAAGGCAGGGGTGTCCCAGTCCCTACACTTATTTGCCATAGTAATATAAGTTTGTTCCCTAAAATATAGACAGTCTAGGCTTTATAGGGGTATCACTATAGGGGGTTATATGCAGACGACACTATTTTATACAGTATGTTGTAGATACACATAATACACTCAGAGAGGCAATAAGAATAATATAGTATATACCTTTGGGAACTATGCGGGTCTTAGAATCAATTGGCAAAATCTGTGTTAATGCCTTCATACCAAAATGTAGAAGTAGACTAGTCTCACTCACCGCTTAAAGTGGTAGACTTAATTAAGTATTTAGGAATATATATTACTCTCCAACCAAAGGGATTTATAGTAGCTAATGTTAACCCCTTAATTGAATATATTAAGAAAATCTGGCAGTATGGAAGAGATTACCTATATCAGTAGCGGGAAGAATTGGTCCAATTAAGATGATCCTATTGCCAAAATGCTTAAATGTGTTTTCAGATTGCCCAGTTATTATCCCCCAGCTCTTATTTCAAAAGCTACATTCCCATTTTACAAGATTCATTTGGGCTAGAGGTAGATGTAAACTGCAATTAACGGCATTACAAAGGTCAAAGATGGATGATGCATTGACACTCCCAGATATTTATTTATATTACTTAGCGGAACAATTGAAACATTTAAGGACATAAGAACAGAGAGACGGGGTGGAAAGGACACTTACTAAAGATATTACAGGCTGAGGACCTAATGATAGGACTGGAAGTTAAAGCTACCTGTTTACCTAGAGTGAAGATACCTATAGTGACACTGGCTAGAGCAGTATAGAGAGAAGTTAAAAAATTAACAAATTAAGAAATTGATGCGCTTCACTATGTTATCAATGATAATTGCATGAATCCATAAGACCCCCATACACAAATCATTCAGCAATTATAAATATTGTGCAGAAAAGATACTGTGCGAAAAAATATAAGTGCAAAATATGTAACTAAAATAATTGTGCAGGAAAAGGATTGTAACTAAAATGCTGATCACACATGTAAAAAATATATATAACTGGTGTCTCAGTGTGTAAAATAGATCAGTTAAAGATAATTATTAGAATGATAATAAAATAAATGGTCACACTACTGATACACTTATTAAATAAATAAATATTAAGACAGCCAAGTCCAGAAGGAATATACAAAAGAGCAGTCACAATAGTGCCAGTATTTAAAAGTTCTAAAATCGCTTTAAAATTGCTTAATTGGAGTGCTTGTTAAGCAATCTTGAATGACAATGTTATTCAGCTCCAACCTCATCAGATGTTATATTCTCCACCCACAATCATATATAAAGCAAGAAAAGAAGAAAAATATTTCTTGAAATATTCCTTGAAAAAGTCACGTGACCGCGACGCAACGCGTTGGAGGAGCCTAGGACTACAGTCTGTCAGCATCTAGCTGTGTACTGCAGTGACTCTGCTCTCGTCCGTGGTGGCTGACTGCTTATCTTATCTGCATATGCCTTTCTAACATGGGGCGCACGTGAGTGGTTCTCATAGCAAGTTTTTGCTGGTGTACCGTTTGTATGGAGCATTGCGCAATTAAATATTTTTCTTCTTTTCTTGCTTTATATATGATTGCGGGTGGAGAATATAACATCTGATGAGGTTGGAGCTGAATAACATTGTCATTCAAGATTGATTAACAAGCACTCCAATTAAGCAATTTTAAAGCGATTTTAGAACTTTTAAATACTGGCACTATTGTGACTGCTCTTTTGTATATTCCTTCTGGACTTGGCTGTCTTAATATTTATTTATTTAATAAGTGTATCAGTAGTGTGACCATTTATTTTATTATCATTCTAATAATTATCTTTAACTGATCTATTTTACACACTGAGGCACCAGTTATATATATTTTTTACATGTGTGATCAGCATTTTAGTTACAATCCTTTTCCTGCACAATTATTTTAGTTACATATTTTGCACTTATATTTTTTCGCACAGTATCTTTTCTGCACAATATTTATAATTGCTGAATGATTTGTGTATGGGGGTCTTATGGATTCATGCAATTATCATTGATAACATAGTGAAGCGCATCAATTTCTTAATTTATTTGGTTGATAGCAGCCTCACATAATTTATTTTTTGATTCATATTTTATTTTTTGATTCTTGATTTGTTTTTTCAATAAGTATCACAGCGCTTTGTGTTTTTATTCACTTCATAAAAAATTAACAAGCTTTATGGATACTCCCTTAGAGATCCCTATGTGGAACAACCCCTCCTTAGAACATTTGAGGCGAATTTTGGAGAAGGAGAGGAATAATTACATTAAAACAGATATACGATCACAGAACATTGCAGACATTTGAATATTTGGGTCAACAGTATGATATACCCCATACGTTTATTTATAAATACTTATAGTTAAGACATATGGTCTAGGCCCAGTTTGGGCGCCAAGACCCCAAAGTATCCAAGTATCCATTAATAGGAATTTTACGATCACGGGGACCAAAGCCTAATATCTGTACTGTACTCCCAGTTGCTGAGGACTAAGTTATGTGGTGCTCCACTTAAAATAATAGACAGGTGGTGGGATGTCCTCCCCGATGTGACAGAGGATAAATGGACTAGGATCTGCTCCTCACATATGGGAGTTTCTCCCACTATTAATAATAAATTAATCCAATTATATATCATCCATCAAACATATCTTACTCCTCAAAGATTGTATAGAATGGGAGGAATGACCTCATCTGATTGTGTAAGATGCCATCACCCAGAGGCAGATTTTATACATTTAATGTGGTCATGTTCTGAAATTGCTGATCATTGGTAACAAGTGATAGACAAATTATCCATCATTATTTGTAGACAAGTACTATATACATTGGGAGCATATGTATTAGGACTATTGGAGGTGGAAGAGTGATCAGAGTATAATAGGATTATGCTACAAGAAACATTATTTACAGCACGCAAACAAATAGCATTAAGATGGATGCAACCATTAGCCCCAATTATAACCCAGTAGATTAAAGCAGTCAATCAGATAATACTGTATGAGAAGATTATGTATAAACATAGAGGGGGACTTAAGAAGTACTATAAAATATGGGATATGTGGCATAATTCCCCTATAAATCTAGATAGAAAAGAAATGTTAAACTGAATTTTTAGAAGAAAATGTAAAATACATGTAAAATAAATAGTTAGAATGTGATGTTAATCTGTGGATGAACTAAAAGGTAATGACATAGGAACTGTAGTAAGCTTGCAGTTAAAGGTGTATGTAAGAGGAAGTAATATGGAATCATTGTATTGAAATCATATGTAAATGCTTTGTTGCAAACTTATGTAATAAAACGTTTGTAATAAAAAGAAAACATATAAGGGGCTTCAGGAATGGTAGGGAGAACCTGGAGCTGGTATAGACATTAGAATGGCACCTACTTTAATCATCTCCTTGCTTTTTTAACTACTAGGGAAGGAATGTGGATTCAGTGTTTGTGTTGTCCCCCATTTAAGTGTTACTAAGGATATCCATTCCAGTTAACTCAATAAAGTATTTACAATCCTTACAGTATACTAATTGTATAACTACATGTCATTTTTTTTTTGATCATGTACAATGGGTGTGGTGCCCATTATGTTGGAAGGATTGCCTGATGATTTAACCAGTCATATTTATATATCAGTATTACAAAGAATATAACAAATTTAACCAGACAAGAAAAATACCTTAGATTATACATTTTATTCTTAAACTTTATTTAAACTAGACACCTATTCGGATTAAAGCTAAAATCCAAGCAATTAAAAAATAACCTGGTATTAGCCTCATGCAGTCCACTGAACAGCAAGGCTCAGGCAGGAAGAGGGACAAGCTACATGAGAAACCAATAAGTTATCCTGCAGTGTTCATGTGTGCTAATACGAAACATCCTAACAGGGGGAGAGAGCAGAGTGACAGAGACACAAGTTCGTCAGTCTCTTTCCCCCTTCACTGTCCAGTCACAGGTTGGGGAAGATAAAAGACCTGTAGGTAATACTTAAATGCAGCAGAGAAAAATCAGGTCTCCTGTCTTACCAGGCAGAACTATGCTGTGTGACACAACTGTGTAAATCTCAGCACTGTGATGGATATGAATACAAATCCTTTGGTAGGTAAAACAGTTACCATATATGTATTTCATCTGTGTATGTGTCTGTTTGTCTGGAGTTCAGTCTTAAATATCAAATTGGATGTTTCTTACCTTTCAATATGAAATGGCGTGTCTTCTAATTTTTTAATTCATTTATGTATTTTTGTATATTAAAAAAAAAGATTGTGTGTATCTTTGAAGAATGCATATTTGTACAGGGTGAGCCAAAGGTTTCACACTGGTAGAGGGCTCTATACCCTGTTAAGAAACATTTAAAGCCTCTTTGAACAAAAAGCCACTGGAGTATACCCAAAACCAAATTGAATTGCTCCAACATATCTTTACTGCCACAGAAAGAATGACTGTGTACTCCAAGAAGATTCCCATGCTATATCTATTAATTTTTCACTTTCATGTTTCATAATATGTTCTTTCAAAAGCTCACTACAAAACAAAATTTCTCCATGGGCAAATTAAGGAACATATGAACCCCATGAACAGATAATTTCCTCTCGCCCACCTTTGATGGGGACTCCATGATGCTGTGAATTGACTTTTCCTCTACACCACCCACTTACACCAAAGGGAGCACCACTGTTCCACACCTACCCCCTCACCTCCCACTCTTCCCCTTCCATCTCCTACCTACCCTACAAACCATACCTGCTTCCAACAAACCATCCTGTCACCTTTATCCCCCCCCACCCACTTTTCAAACAGCTTGAACCTGATCAGATTTGCCTCATACATAGTTACATAGTTACATAGTAGGTGAGGTTGAAGAAAGACACATCAACCCATGCGTGTGATTTTATGTCAGTATTACATTCTATATCCCTGAATGTTGTGGTCGTTCAGGTGCTTATCTAATAGTTTCTTGAAATTACTGATGCTCCCCGCTGAAACCACCGCCTGTGGAAGGGAATTCCACATCCTTGCCAATCTTACAGTAAAGAACCCTCTACTCAGTTTAAGGTTAAACCTCTTTTCTTCTAATTTTAATGAGTGGCCATGTGTCTTTTTAAACTCCCTTCCGCGGAAACATTTTATCCCTATTGTGGGGTCACCAGTACAGTATTTGTAAATTGAAATCATATCCCCTCTCAAGCGTCTCTTCTCCAGAGAGAATAAGTTCAGTGCTCGCAACCTTTCCTCATAACTAATATCCTCCAGTCCCTTTATTAGTTTTGTTGCCCTTCTCTGTACTTGCTCCATTTCCAGCACATCCTTCCTGAGGACTGGTGCCCAGAACTGGACAGCATACTCCAGGTGTGGCCAGACCAGAGTCTTGTAGAGTGGGAAAATTACCGCTTTATCTCTTGAGTTAATCCCCTATTTAATGCATGACAATATTTTGTTTGCTTTGTTAGCAGCAGCTTGGCATTGCATGCCATTGCTGAGCCTATCATCTACTAGGACCCCCAGGTCCTTTTCCATCCTTGATTGCCCCAGTGGTTCTCCCCCAGTGAGTAGGTTTCATTCATATTTTTGCCACCCAAATGCATTCTTTTACATTTTTCCACGTTAAACCTCATTTGCCATGCAGTTACCCACCCCATTAATATGTTCAGATCTACTTGCAAGGTTTCCACATCCTGCAGAGAAGTTATTGCCCTGCTTAGCTTAGTATCTCCACAAATACAGAGATTGAGCTGTTCACCCCCTCCTCCAGGTCGTTTATGTATAAATTAAATAGGATTGTTCCCAGGACAGAACCCTGGGGGACCCCACTTTCCACCCCTGACCATTCCGAGTACTCCCCATTTATCACTACTCTCTGAACTCGCCCTTGTAGCCAGTTTCCAATCCATGTAATAACCCTACGGTCTATGCCAACGGACCTTACTTTGTACAGTAAACATTTATGGGGAACTGTGTTAAATGCTTTTGCAAAATCCAGATACATCACGTCTACGGGCCTTCCTTTATCTAGATGGCAGCTCACCTCCTCATAGAAGGTTAATAGATTGGTTTGGCAGAATGATTCTTCATGAATCCATGCTGATTTCTGCTAATGATACTGTTTTCAATACTAAAGTCTTGTATATAGTCCCTTATCATCCCCTCCAAGAGCTTGCATACTATTGATGTTAGGGTAACTGGTCTGTAATTCCCAGGGATGTATTTTGTCCCTTTTTTAAATATTGGTGCTACATTGGCTTTTCTCCAATCAGTTGGTACCTTTCCAGTCAGTAGACTGTCAGTAAAAATTAGGAATTGACAGAGATCCCTAAGGACCCTCGGGTGCAAGCCATCTGGTCCCGGTGACTTATTAATGTTAAGTTTTCCAAGTCTATTTCTAATTCTTTCCTCTGTTTGCCTTGAGGGTGCTTCCTATGATATGTCATAAGGATAAACACTGCAGTTTTGTTTAATGAAGCCCACCGATTCCCTCGTGTAGACTGAGGAGAAGAATAAATTCAATACCTTCGCTGTCTCACCATCCTTTGTAACCAGATTCCCTTCCTCATTCTTTATGGGGCCAATATGGTCTGTCCTTCATCTTTTACTTTTTATATACTTAAAGAATTTCTTGGGGTTTTTTTTTTTTTTTTTCTCTCCTTCGCTATGTGTCTTTCGTTTTCTATCTTAGCCACTATAATTGCACCCTTACATTTCTTGTAGCATCCTTTGCAAAGTCTGAATGCTGATGATGATCCCTCAGCCTTGTATTTTTTGAAGGCCTTCTCCTTTGCTTTTATATGCATTTTTACATTGGAGTTAAGCCATCCAGGACTTCTGTTCGTTCTTTTAAATGTATTTCCCAATGAGATGCACTGGCTAATGCCTTATTTAATATGCTCTTAAAGCAAACCCATCTCTCCTCCGTGTTTCTTCTTCCTAAGATTTTATCCCAATTTATATCTTCTAGGAAGGTTTGTAGTTTAGGGAAGTTGGCTCTTTTGAAATTCAGTGTCTTTGTATTCCCCTTATGGTTCCTATTTGTGTGATTTATACGGAAGCTAATTGACCTGTGATTGCTGTTTCCTAAATTGCCCCTTATTTCCACATCCGTGATCAGGTCTGTATTGTTGGTAATCAGTAGGTCTTGTTTCTAGTTGGTGCATCTACCATCTGACCCATGAAATTGTCCTGGAAGACCTTTAGGAACTGGTGAGCCTTAGACGAATGTGCGGTCCCTTCTGCCTAGTCTATGTCTGGATAATTAAAATCCCCCATTATGATGACACCTCCCATCCTTGCCGCTAATCCAATTTGTGATAGGAGGTCTGTCTCCCCCTCCTCCCTCAGGTTAGGGGGCCTATAGCATACTCCGAGTATTACTTTGCCCTTACTTTCATCCATTTGGAGCTCTACCCATAAGGATTCCACTTCCTCATGTCTTCAATTGTTCGATTCAGAGCCCATGACCACTTTTATCAACATCACTGTTGTCTCCCTGGGCCTACACCCTCAGTGAAATTTTCATCATTCATCTTTTCCTTTGTTGTTGTACCTTGTTGAATAAGAGCTACTAACAATGTTCCCCTCCTCCAATGTTACTCATACATGTGCATTGTATTTTCCTGAGTTTGTTTGTAAACAAAAAATGCACATTTTTCATGAGAAAATACATATACTAATAGTATAGTATAGATAGTATTAGTACAATCCCCATGTTGTAATACTATGTTATAGTGACAATTTTATACAGTAAGTTAGCTATATTTAGTGACATTTTAACTAATCGGATTCAATATGTTGCTGGAAATACTGGGAGTTTGGTGTGAGTTCACTGTGAATCTGTACCTTATCCTAAGAATCACAGAAGAAATCTATATTCATCAAGCTAGATATTTTCCAATAGTTAGTTGCTAAATTTTGTAGATCCCAAGCCTACTGTGGCCTGGGGATAAGCAAAAGTTTGGAACCTTGTGTGGAAACCAGGATGGAACCCCAAATGGTCAAGGTTCAAAGTTCAGTGTGTTGCACTCTTAAAGGTAGCATTCTGTACATTATAGTGATTACAATATATAAATGATTAAATTAAAATAGTAGTTATTTGGAACAGTTGTGGATAACATGTCAGTCTAAATAAATCTAATATGCTGTTAGTTTTTTTAAATAAAATGGTGTTTTAGTCTTAAGAACAGCTGCTGGTTGGTATTTTTGTTTTATGCACTGTTGCCAAACAGTGGCAAATTAGTTTAACAGAATTGCTTGAGGTAGTTAAATAAAATGTCAACACAGAGCGCACAAAAACACTTCAAAACCACAACCCCACATTCCAGATGCCAAGTCAGTTGTTATGCAGAAATAAAAATTACAATGCCATATTTTAGGGACAATTAGATTTTATTATGTCAGAGACAACAGGCAGAAATATTGTACAGACTCTCTGCACATCATGTAAATGGTTTTTACTAGGCCACGATGTAAGAGCGAGAGACAAGGCAGGTTTTATCATGAAATACAAGTATATTATTTCAGAAACAAAGGCCAGAAATATTTCACAGACTCTATAGTCAGTGTTGAAGCAATTGGAGTAGGCTGCATCTCAAAAAAAGGTGCTCAGCATGCAGCTTTTCATAAAAAAAAATCACATTTAAAGTATAACTAAAGGCAAAACTTTTTTTTTTAGTTTTTGATAGAATGGAGAGGGATTAGAAATACCTGTCAGCTTCTATTGTTGTCTGTGTCCCCGTTAGGGAGATTCACCCTCTCCATTTGTCCTGTTTACTATTATCATTGAAAGTGAAAGTAAAAGAAAATCCCAAATTTTGGGTTGTTCCCAGAAAGGTAATAAAGAGGAAATCTTCCAATGGTGACACTAGTTCTGTTAAATCTCTACAATGAGACACAGATGGTGAAAAAAAAATCTGATGGGGTTATAACCCTCATTGACTAAACCACATCTCCATTTAGCTATGGGGACTAGGATAGAAGTAATATGAAAAGTAAAACAAAAGTAAAACATACACACATGCAAAGGGGGAGATTTACTAAAACTGGAGCATTCAGAATCTGGTGCAGCTGTGCATGGTAGTCAATCAGCTTCTAACTTCAGCTTGTTCAATTGAGCTTTGACAATAAAACCCGTAAGCCGAGTGGTTTCTATGCAGAGCGAGAGAGAGAGAGAGAGAGAGATTTTGCGCATTCTGGTTTTAGTAAACCCCCCCATAGTATTTCTACGATTATATCTTATCAGCCAAACAACATCTCCATTTAGCTTTGTTTGAACAAAAAAATAAAAGTTTATATATTCCACATTAAAAAGGTAGAAAAATGGTATACACTGCATAGGTTTAGTTTAAAAAAATATTGGATGCCTCATTTAATAAAATATTGTCCTTATGCAGCTTTAGACAACAATCTCTTGTAGGCCAGATTTCTCTTGTAGGACAGATTTTAAAAACAGACTGCATACAGTGTTACAGCAAAAATGATGTTTTTAAATGTATATATTAATATTAAAAAAAATGAACAAACATTTCAGTAACTCCATAGACAGTATTTAGGCACTTTGATATGCTGCATTTTGAACAAGAGGGACAACAGTCAGGTAAAAAAACAACAACTTTAAACTATATTTATCTCACTGTAAAAGCTAAATATTATGCTGACTTGACTGAATTGAAACATTTTTGGTAGGATGCATTTTGAACAGGAGGGACAATAGTCAGCTTTTAATTAAAAAAATCAATTTAGAGTGAATTTATTTTACAAAAAAAAAGACTGCCAAATATTATATTGTCCTGCATACACAGTAAATAATTGTCTGGCTGCATTTTGATTAGGAGAGACACTAAGTTTTAAATCAAAACATCAACAGTAGAATGTATAATTTCACCAAAAATTCAGCAAGATATTTACCGATCCATGGACAATATGTAAGCACATTATTCATTATTTGGCTATTTGCATTAACAGCCAGATGTACCCAAAGTTCAACTGAGATGCAAAGTTCAGTTGAGTGTATATTTTGTATTGTGTTTTAAGAAGAATGACCACTTTGGTGATCTACAATTGGTAAGCTTGCCTTAGTGTGTAACATGATAGAGTTTTTTCTAATTAAATGTAATTATTATAATAAGTAATTATTATAAGTAATTTTGTATCTTGAACAAGATTTTTTTTGGATTGGATAGCTTTTGGGTTTCAAAAGATTTCAACTTACTAAGCAGCTACTATATATGAGGACCATCACATCAACATCAACTAACAAACTGATAAATCTTGGAGCTAAATAAAATATCCAATTTATCTATGGCATTAACCACACATGAATAAAAATGGTAAAGCACTCCCCTATGTTAAATGCAATCATTTTTAGTCATATCACGCATTGAGTTTTAGTAGGAACACAATTAGATATATAACAGCAGACCCTAGTATCTGTAGTCAATTGTCATTTTTCATTTTGGTTTATTGTGCACATAGTAGCGTAGGGGATCAGGTACTTTTGTATCATCAGCTATACATACTGTATGTGATCTAGACTTGGAGAAAAAGGTATTTGGACACAGCTGGAATGGATAGAAAATGGTCCACATATTTTCATGCAAATTTTGAAAAAGTGACCAGACCAACAGACTCATACTATTACTTAAAACACAGGAGGCCCCTATAACATTAATTGAACAATCTCATAATGGCCAGAATTTACAGTATCATTGCAAGTTACCGTATACAACCTGAATGCGCCAAACCTAGCTTGATATAAAGTGTTTCAATGCCACAGTCTATGAGCACTATTTTGACAAGAGGCTTATATTTATATTTCCTGGATATACTGTATATTCAGATTCAAATAAGTTAAACTTGGGTGCACTTGTGTCTTTCTTCAACTCTATAAACTATGTAGCTACATGTGTGCATTGAATGGATTTTAAAATTGATAATTCTACTTTATTGTGACAAGAGGATTATATTGTACTTGACTGAAGCTATATGGTTGTTTTGGTCGGATGTTGAATTTGATCTTTCTACCTCAAACATGTCTTAGTATTTAAAATCAAATAAAGCAGCCAATGATAATAATGTGGTATACGATGCAGAACTAATGAACATAGAGTGAAGTCATATGTTTTACAAACTTCTCTGCATTGGTATTTTTAAAAAAAGTAATTCTTCAGGATTTGTTTCACACTTTCAGGTATTTGAATTTTCTCTGGGGTGATGGCTGGCTGTGGATCTGCACCAGTACCATCAGTATTCATATATTAGCTTTGCAGTTGTATTCTGCAAAACCTAAATCATAACATGCAAGAAAAAAATGCTCTAACATATTTTGTATTGCTGACAACCTTCCAGCGTTCTAATTGGTTCTGAAATTTTACTACATTCACTAATAAACCTCACGGATACCAACTGCCTATTTTGCTGGCACTATCTCAACCAGACTCTGTCTAGAATATAAATATAAAACATCCAGCAAAGAAGCGCATTTTTCTTACCTTCCCTACCACCTGCCCTGCCAGCCTGCACTAAATTTGCAGAGATACAGTTGAATCTGACACTACAGGGAGTATTTGATGCCTGTACCCAAAAGTATTTTTTGCTTACTTCCATATGCCCCTGTGTCACTACAGGACACAGTAATGATGTGGGGGCTGACTGTTTGAACCCCTGAGTGCAGCAGAAAACCAGGCATGTCAAATGTTGAAGATTTTTCCAGCAATCAGGGCTGGTGCAAAGATTTTTGGCACCCTAGGTGAAACCTCCTTTTGCCACCCCCCATTGGCTCCACCCCTGACCCCACTCCTTTGCCCTCACCCATAAATGCAGCCTACCAGTGCCCAGCAATGCAGCCTCACCAGCACCCATAAATGCAGCCTCAGTCACCAGTGCCCATAAATGCAGCCTACCAGCGCCCAGCGCCCAGCAATGAAGGCTCACCAGTGTCCATAAATGCAGCCTCAGTCACCAGCACCCATAAATGTAGCCTCACCAGGGAGGGGGGACCCCTCAGTACACACACATCAATGTGGTTGGCGGATCATTCTTTATACACTATATCTGTATATACCTTTAAATACATGCGATATTGCACTTTCAGTGGCAGGTGTTTTACTCTACCAGGTGATGGCCACGGTCTGGGGCTTTGCAGACTGTATCTGTATACTCTGCATCCGACAACGTGACCCTGCCGCTGCCAGTGCTAGGAACGAACAATCCTAAATGCTGCCTGCCTCGGTGCCTCCTCCATGCTCCAGGCAGGCTCCACCTGTCAGCAAGCCCGGCCGGAGCGCCGCCACTGACTCCACTAATGCTACCATTGTTTAGGTCCAGGGGGACAGGCCAGGAAGGATGCGGCCTCAACAATGGAGGGGGAATCGAATGGAGTATGGGCATAGGCACTGGGTAGAGAGGCAGAGGCAGAGCTGCCAGGCTGACTCTAGCGGTAAACATCAGAGACTGGTGGTGGTGACGATGTGGTGAGAGACAGACAGACAGGTGATGACTGCCACTGACGATTAGAGGCACTCTGCAGTACAGGGGATATTTCCATACCTTCCTCCATTCAGTCCATTGGGACACAGACACAGTCCTCCGCTGCTGCTGCCTGCGCCTCTGCCACTAATACTATATACAGAGGGACTCGAGAGCGGCTGCCTGTTGAGACCGAGTTAGTTGCTGGCTGCAGAGAGAGGGAGTAGGATCACCAGTGGCCAGGCTACCTAGGTGGCAGTGCGCCCTAGGCGGCTGCCTAGTTTGCCTAGTGGTAGCGCCGGACCTGCCAGCAATAGCAGCCCTTGTGGTGAGAGAGGTAATTATTAACACTCTTCTTTGCAGGTGGAACTTTGTTTTTAATTTTCATGCAAATCAAATTTGGATTAAACAAGTTTTCATATAAAGGTCAGAGAGCTCCTCCAGAATAACCTAAAAGACTGTGAATAAGTCAGTTGCACACCATTTCCTGTATATAACAAGAATAATTATATTACAAACACTGCTGCATTTCTGTTAGTACTTTGAGTTCTTATTAAATTTTAATGACATCATGAGTATATGCTTTGAGTACATATGCAAAACATTAGTTTGTTTCATTCTTATTATGAGAACAGCTGTGTGTGCCATTTCAGTGTCCTTTGTTATGTGGAACAATCTAGGGAGGTACAGTGTGAAGTGTAGTGAAGTCACGTACGTTGCTTTATTTTAGGCCCAGAGAAAATTCTAGAACAGTCTCCAAACACACTAGAAAGCTATAAAAAGGTAATTTAAAGAAAATCACTGGAAAAAGTAATGCTCGGAAAAAGTTTTAAATAGACATTTGCTGACTGTCTAAGTACAAAAAAAAATCACATACAGTAGATAAGATCTGGTAAGTATTACAAGTAACACAAACACATCCTAGTGATATATGTTGACATAACTGCTGTGATTAAAAAGGATATCTTGGAAGATAAAAACAATACTTGAGTAGACTGGTAAGTGTGACATGGGCTGTATTCTTTATTTCTGATGAACTGCACAGTTTCATTTGTCAAAATGACGCTATAACAACATTCAACTAGTCTACTGCTGCCAGCCTTCTCTGAACAATTTATGGTTTACAGGTCTGCAATCCAAGTGTGCAGTCAGGATTTGGCAAGTGACACTAGGCTGTTAATGTGGTTTTTTCTGCTTTATATTCTTAATTTTATTTAACTCTGCTATGTGTCAGTCATTTGTCTGCATTTACAGAATGTCCAAAACATTTCATTACTTGTACATGGCAAGAAACTTGAAAGAAGAATCAACCTTCAGTCATTCAACGACTGCCTGTTCATCAAACCATAGGTTTCATACTGAATAAGGACCATATGGCTAGAAAAAAAAAAACAATATGAAAGCAGTGAATGAACTGCCACCACAGAACCTACAACACCACTAAGAGGTCTGGAGACAATTCTGCATTCCAGGGTTGACTGCCAGGTTTAACTAGATTAAGTGTATACGTAAATATAATCCAATCAGGAGTACTTACATAAACACACCTAGATCTGAGGATTCTTGGACAAAAATAGTAGCAATGTAATTTATTGATAGGGTTCCTGCATGGTCATATTGCTTGCTTTTGTGACCCAGGGAAAAGAGAGAAAATGGCTTAGTAACAATATATTATACTGTTTGTCCTCTCCTTTCTGTACAGTGGTTAATATAAGGCACACCAATCGGTCACTACCCCCAGCAAAAGTACTGTACATACAAACTTATTGGATTCTTTGAACTAGAGAGAGTCACAGTAACACAATTTAGATGCTGACAATTGTACAGTATTTGGAGACACATAATCAATGGTTTCAATTAAGGTTGCACCTATACTGATACGGGTATTGGTGCAGATACTAAGCATTTGCACCAGTATCGGTACTCGAGGAAATGCTCCGATACCTGAAACCAATAATTTCAGGCTCAGTTCTTTCAGCTGTCAGCAGAATTCCCCCACTGACAGCTGAAATGTAAAAATAAAAAATGCCGGCAATTACCAGTTGTTAAGACGCGTCCTTAACAACTGATGACTCATTCAGCTGTCAGTGGGGTTCCCCTTTGATAGCCTAAGTGTAAACAAAGTCCCAGCAATTAGAGATGCCAACAAAAAAAAGCAGCCTGGCAATGTTTATCAACAACATTGCTCAGCTGCTAAAACAGAAAGATAAAAAGAAACATTATTTAATTTTGTATCTTTATGTTTATCCACCTATAGATCAAAGGGATGAATTTGATCTGCAGATGAATTCAGTTTAAAGCAACCTGTCAAGTAAAAAAAGTTGTTGTTTTTTTTTTTAATTAAATGTTCCTCTGTTTAACCACTTATTGACCCTTAATTTACTCTAATCAGCACTAATTAACTTCTTATTCTCTTTCTCCATTTAATTATTATTTTCCTGACGATTTTTTTTGTTCACTTCTATTTTTTAAACTATTCATATTTAAAACTTTTTTGTTTTTGTTTGCTTTGCTCTTTAATATTTGTACACCTTTAACATATAATTACACGTTTTCACATTAAAAAAAACTGTAAAAATTTATATTTCAATTATTTTTATTTAATTTAACAAAAATTTGCAAACCACAATACACCATTACAAAAAACATTTAAGTCTCAAACACAGCATGACATAAATACAATGACAAACATATATCAAAGGTGTATCTCCTAGAGCCTTATCATAATATCCATATGTATAATAATTCTACCCTGGAGAGGAGGCAAGAGGCAACATGAGAGGTGGAGGCCCCCACATCTAAATACAACTCTGACCAGTCTTGCTCCAAGAAAAACCTAGGGGTAGCCAAGTTTCTCTACCTAATCCTTGCTCCTCAGCTGCCCATGTCCCCCACCCCCCATCCCCTTATCCTCCCCCCTTTATAACCCCCAATCACCCCTTACTTCCTATGTTTGTGACATGGATGGTCAGAAAAAAAAATACTGTGCCATAAAGAAGAAAAAAAAAATTTGTGATACATTAGGGGCAAAAACTAGGGAGAGTTACACCTTTCCAATTCAACGCTTACCTTCCCTTACCGTACTCCATACCCATCCACTTTATCCCTCTATCATAATTACCCATTCAGGCCCGTTATGAGCATTCTATATCAGTGATCACATTTATATTTATTTATTTCATTTTTAAATAACTTTTCAATGCTTCAATGCTACTGTTGCCTAGTTTATGTGATTATGTGCATACACCTCAATCATTTTAGTAGTATGGACATATACATATTTAGATCTCAGAGATCTTACACAAAAGAGGTAGTTCCATCCGCAATACACATTTATTGATAGAGTTACATAATATATACAAATTATATTATATATACAAATTACACACCAGACTATATTTACAACACAATGTACAGTGTAGGTCCCCTGGCTTACATGATATTAACAAATTACCCATAACAACCATAGTTACAATAAATATAAGATGCAAGTATAGCGTTAGATTACCTGTTAACCTGTTAACTTCGGGTCAGCCGATGGTGACTGCTCTCTGTCCCCACACCAAAGAGGGACTTAGCTTGGTCACAAAGCATTATACCCCCCTTATTTTCTGTACTGTGGCTAATATAATTATCCCTAATTGGTCACTGTACCTAGTAAATGTATATTGTGCACAGCCTGATTGGATGAGTCAAAGAAGGCTGTTGTTTACTACCCAGGTGAGATGTTATCAGGGAAAACAAAAATTGAAGTTGAACTAATTACCATAACACCAACACAACACTCAATACTTTAAATATATTTCCTTCTAACTGAAATATATTTCTAATTGCAATATTATTATTAAGCAGTAAAATTATGTAACAGTGCATTGCTGACAGCTGCAGTGTAAACAAAACAATTGTCAGCAGGTATCAGTAATTGGTATCAGCGAGTGCTAAAAAAAAGTATCAGTACTCGCTGTGAAAAAAAATGGTATTGGTGCATCCCTAGTTTCAATTTTTTCCCTTATATCAGAATACAAAAGTTACAAAAAGAATAACTTTAAATTGTAGCAATCTGTGTCAAGCAGCAGCATATATGCCGTGTTAGTTTAAACATGGTACTGATACAACCAATTCTGTGATTAATCCTAAGATGGCCCAAGCATTTGAATTTTATGTGAGCAAACATTAGGTCTGCAGTGACTTAAAGCCCAACTTGCTCCATGCCAGTGTCCAGAAGACCCCCTTTGCCTTTGAGGCCCACTTTAGCAGTATTTTGTGGTTTTTATTTTTACTTACCCTTTTCTGGTTGGTGTTCTCCTGGCAGTGGGTGTTCCCAAATGATGCAGAAAGAGACACTAACAAGATGACTTCAGCACCGCTCTTTGCATCGTTATGCGAAGAGTACAGGGCACTGTGGTGACACTGAGCATTATTCAACTCAAAAGACTAAAAATAGGGGGAGAACAGGTATCACAGGAGGCAGCTTCAGGTTAAAGATACGTTTGCAGCCACACCTATATTTATTTATTTATTATTCAAAAAAAGAAAATTGCCAGGAGTTGAACTTTAATGTAATATTATTGGGGGGCGAACTATACTTTAATGCACAAAAAAATGAACCTGATACCCAGATAAGTGCACGCTCACTTCCACTATTTTTGTAAATATAATTTTAAAAGAGGGATGAGTAATATTGAAAATGCAAATGAAAATGCATCTAGTGCAAATTCAAGGAAAAGGAAACAGACGTGTAATTTAAAGCTGTAGTGTGGCAAAAAACATTGGTAATTGGTGAATTCCTCAAACAAGCTTTAGCTATAGTTAGATATATGCAGTCAGTTATAGATATACAGTGCCTTGAAAAAGTATTCATACCCCTTGAAATGTTTCACATTTTGTCATGTTACAACCAAAAAATGTAAATGTATTTTATTGGGATTTTATGTGACAGACCAACACAAAGTGGTACGTAATTGTGAAGTGGAAGGAAAATGATAAATGGTTTTCCACATTTTTTACAAAAAATATGTGAAAAGTGTGGCATGCATTTGTATTCAGCCCCCCTGAGTCAATACTTTGTAGAACCACCTTTAGCTGCAATTATAGCTGCAAGTATTTCTGGGGATGGCTCTAGAAGATTTGCACATTTAGAGAATGACATCTTTGCCCATTCTTCTTTGCAAAATAGCTCAAGCTCTGTCAGATTGGATGGAGAGCGTCTATGAACAGCAATTTTCAAGTCTTGCCACAGATTCTCAATTGGATTTAGGTCTGGACTTTGACTGGGCCATTCTAACACATGAATATGCTTTGATCGAAACCACTCCATTGTAGCTCTGGCTGTATGTTTAGGGTTGTTGTCCTGCTGGAAGGTGAACCTCCGTCCCAGTCTCAAGTCTTTTGGAGACTCTAACAGGTTTCCTTCTAAGATTGCCCTGTATTTGGCTCCATCCATCTTCCCATCGACTCTGACCAGATTCCCTGTCACTGCTGAAGAAAAGCATCATCACAACATAATGCTGCCACCCCCATGCTTCAGGGTGGAGATATTGTGTTCAGGGTGATGTGCAGAGTTAGTTTTCCACCACATATAGCCTTTTGCTTTTAGGCCAAAAAGTTCAATTTTGGTCTCATCCTACCAGAGCACCCTCTTCCACATGTTTGCTGTGTCCCCCACATTGCTTCTCGCAGACTGCAATTGGGACTTCTTATGGCTTTCTTCTTGCCACTCTTCCATAAAGGCCAGATTTGTGGAGTGCAGGACTAATAGTTGTCCTGTGGACAGATTCTTCCACCTGAGCTGTGGATCTCTGCAGCTCCTCCAGAGTTACCATGGGCCTCTTGACTGCTTCTCTGAATAATGCTCTTCTTGGACAGCCATGTCTTGGTAGATTTGCAGTTGTGCCATACTCTTTCCATTTTCGGATGATGAGTTGAACAGTGCTCAGTGAGATGTTCAAGGCTTGGGATTTTTTTATAACCTAACCCTGCTTTAAACTTCTCCACAACTTTATCCCTGACCTGTCTGGGGTGTTCCTTGGCTTTTATGATGCTGTTTCTTCACTAAGGTTCTCTTACATACCTCTGAGGGCTTCACAGAACAGCTGTAATTATACTGAGATTAAGTTACACACAGGTGGACTCTATTTACAATTTAGGTGACTTCTGAAGGCAATTGTTTCCACTAGATTTTAGTTAGGGGTATCAGAATAAATGGGGCTGAATATAAATGCATGCCACACTTTTCAGATATTTATTTGTAAAAAATTTTGAAAATCAATTATAATTTTCCTTCCACTTCACAATTATGTTCCACTTTGTGTTGGTCAATCACTTACAATTCCAATAAAATACATTTTTGGTTGTAACATGATAAAATGTGGGAAATGTCAAGGGGTATGAATACTTTTTCAAGGCACTGTATGCAGTCTTGGCTTGGGATTATTATCTATGCCTAGGAATGCATCAGCACAAAATATCACATTAGGTTAAAAATAAATATCAAGCAGTTGGGCTGTTTTTACAACACATGAAAAAATATGTCAGCAATGGTTCTAAGTCAAGTTTAGGTTAACGAAAAAAAGGCAATTTGATAGGATGAAGGCAAGTTATTGAATTAGAAGCAGAATTAGCTATGTAGTAGTGGAATCAAGACCAAATAAATAGACATGAGCTTGGTCATGGGAAACCACAAGCAGGATTAGATCCAGCAAAAAGTATACTCCCAAGCATAACAATCTAATATGAATCACTAGAAACCTGGACAGAACTGAACTGGCAACTGCCACCAGGAAGTTTATGAAGGGAAACTACATAGTTTGTACAGGACCAGAGTGTGACTGTAGACAAGTACAGTAAATGATTGTATAATCTGAATGCAGTATTGAAAAGTCAGACTACACTAGCAGAAGAAAATCAGAGAGGGGATTGATGGGCTTTTCTAAGATATGTTTGGTCTCAGCCAGTTCAGTCTCTAAACTAAGATCCTGGCAGTAAACATATAGGGTAGTAATTTATTAGCATAGCAAAGTGTTGTTTAACCACTTCAGCCCCGGAAGATTTGGCTGCTCTATGACCAGGGCATTTTTAGCGATACGACGCTGTGTCATTTTAACTGAGAATTGCGCGGTCGTGCAACGCTGTACCCAAACAAAATTTACGTCCTTTTTTCCCCACAAATAGAGCTTTCTTTTGGTGGTATTTGATAACCTCTGATGTTTTTATTTATTTGCGCGAAAGAAGAGCGTCAATTTTGAAAAAAAACACAATATCTTTTACTTTTTGCTATAATAAATATTCCACATTTTTTTTCAAAAAAAAAAATTTTTTTCCTCAGTTTAGGTCAATATGTATTCTTCTACATATTTTTGGTAAAAAAATAGTAATAAGCGTATATTGATTGGTTTTTGCAAACGTTATAGCGTCTACAAAATAGGGGATAGATTTATGGAATTTTTATTATTATTTTTTTTACTAGTAATGGCGGCGATCTGCAATTTTTATCAGGACTGCGATATTGCGGTGGACAAATTGGACACTTTTGACACATTTTTGGGACCATTGACAATTATACAGCGATTAGTGCTATAAAAATGCACTGAATACTGTATAAATGTCACTGGCAGGGAAGGGGTTAACACTAGGGGAAATCAAGGGGTTAACTGTTTTCCCTAGTGTGTGTTCTAACTGTGGGGGGATGGGACTGTCTAGGAGGAGAGAGAGATCAGTGTTCATACTTAGCGCGAACACACGATCTATCTCTACCTCCCTGAAAGAACTGGGATTCGTGTTTACACACACAGATCCCAGTTCTCGCTCTGTCACGAGCGATCGTGGGTGCCCGGCTGTCATCGCCCTGCAGATGCCTCACATTGGCTCCAGGCACACGCTGTGGGCACATGCACCCCTAGTGGTCAAAAGGCAAAGCGACATAAGATAATGTCGATTTGCCCAGCCGAGCCAGCCTGCCGCAGTAAAACTGCGGCGGCTAGTCCACAAGTGGTTAACAAATCCGTTCATTACTAAAATTTGAGGACACCATTGAAAAATTGACATAGGTCCTGATTACTGTAATGTATTGCATTTGGCTGTTGATCTGTATATTTCACAAACGAGCTCTTGAAATAGTTTAGTAGCTACACTGGATCGGCTCCATATAAATATAAGCTACTAACACCAATTGGATGCCACTGTCTTGCTTCAGAAATATCTGATGGTTTCTAATGTAATAGTTGTGTGGACCCTTTATATCTTTGCTTGCATCTGTATTTGTGCAGTCAGGATTTTACTATTTCTTTAATGATAAATCAAGGGTAAAAAGAAAGAACTAATTTAATGTTACCATAAACTGGGGAGAAATCCCTCTAACCTTGAGAGAGCCCAGTATCATTTCAGCCACTAATGCGCTTCAGTCAAAGATATGTTATGCTTTCATTTTGTGTACTTGAACCCTCATGTAACGTTAATATACTATGTTACACTTGATATTGTTTGTAGCATCTCATTCCAGGCTTGTGGGATGATTGAAGATCATGCATTATGTGATCTAGTGCCCTTTAGAATTCATGAGTACAAATTTTGAAAAGTAGAAAAGTTGGAAATGACAAACGCATATATTGGCTTTATTATCTATAGTCTATGTGCTAATGTTATTTTCAAATGTTATTGGTGGTGGAAAGCATGGTCATTACAGTTTTTTCCTTACATGATATGCTAAGAAATTTTGAAGAATTAAGGTAAGGTCTTTACTTTGCCTCCTAGTCCCCAGACATTCCTTCTTGTATGAACACCAAGGAAACAATGCATTAAGCACAATCCACATGTTTACACTGTTTCCCTGGTGTGCATATCATCAAAAACAGCTACAGTTAAAGCCCAACTTTGGGCTTCAGGCTTCCCCCCACAAACTGCCCCCCTTCCCCTCCCCCTGGTGGCCCCTACTGGCAGTATTTTATGCTTATGTTATACTTTAGTTATGTTCTAATACCTACCTTTCTTTCAAAATATCAGGCTGGTCCTCTTCCTTTTCGCCTCCTCTCTGGGCAGGGGAGTCCTCACTGATAAAGAGACAGGCACTAATGTGGGCACTCACTGCACCAGTATAAATAAAAGGTACTATTATGATGTCTTCTAAGGGCATGGGGCCACTCACAGTATGTGTTTGATTTTCTGGATTAAGTGACACTGGGCATTTTTTAATCTGAAAGACTATGGGCTTCAGTTAAAAGGAGAGCATTGGGTTTTAATAGATAGTGCTTAATACAGGGAGTTGCGCTAATCATGGGTGATGAGTGAAGATGAATTATTCAGGGCTGTAAGATCTGCCTTAGGGAGAGCCAAGCATAGCAATGTTTTTGCGAACAAGTTTGTAAACCCCATTCCTGAGATTTGATCTGAGCCCATAAATCTGTATTCTTTACTTATCTCTTTCCAAAGCTCTAAGTGCTGTTTCTCTCTGGTGCTTCAGTCCTCTGTTATCAGCATGAGTAACTTCTGACAACTTCCCTGACACATGAGATAACAGCTCTCACACAATGTAAGTCCAGACTCCCCACCCACCCCTAAGTACTGCTGAATAATGAAGAAAGATTTTTAACACAATCTGCACGTTTCAGAGGGTCTAGAGAGGGGAAGACAGCAGATATACAAGTAAAACGTATGTAGGAGGATTTGTTTCATCACTGTGTATTACCTGAGGCTATTCACTTCACTGGGTATATGTGAGGGTTTGCAACCACTTTAAATAGCTTATGAACTTCAAAGAAGCTCCTTTTGATATTCCTGGACCTGTTCTTGTACCAAAAAAATACCACTTGTTAGCAAACATTTTACATATTTTTTCACAGAAAAAAAAGCAGACAGTGAAAAAAGTTTAATAAAATATTTAAAGTGACAATGCACAAATGCTCAATGAATAAAAATTAGGGTCTATAAATTTTTTCAATGGCAAAATTAGTAATTTCATAGTGAATTCAATTCTGCCAAAATTACTCTGCTAATCACTTACACTGCCAAATTATTTTAGGTTTTCCATCCTGAGGAACTTTACATGGGCTGCTGTCACTCACCCAGGAGTGAGGCTTGCCTTAGGAAAGCTACGGAAGTGAAATTATTAGTGGATTGAAAATTGCATGCTTAAAGGGGTTGTAAAGGTTTTTTTAAATAAAAATAATAAACATGTTATACTTATCAGCTCTGTGCAAAACCCACACTCCTGGCTCCTCCTCTTCATTGGGTCCCCCACGGAAATCAACTTTTCATGGGGGCACCCGTTCGGGCTTGTTCCCAAATCCCACTGCTGTGTCCATTGACACAGAAAGCGGGACTTGGTCCCACCTCCCGCACCCGTGTCACTGGATTTGATTGGCAGCAGCATGAGCCAATGGCCGCTGCTGCTATCAATCTGTCCAATGAGGAGAGGGGCAGCGGCTAGAGCTGCTGAGCTTGTGCACATCGCTGGATCGGGCTCAGAAAAGAAGAAGGGGGGCTCTGGAGGCAGCTGCAGCAAAGAAGGTTTTTCATCTTAATGCATAGAATGCGTTAAGGTGAAAAACCATGAGACCTTACAACCACTTTAATGCCTTTCAAGCAGTGTTCGGTGCTCTTTATTGTTTATAGGAACTTAGCAACTTTTTAGGAGATAAGACTGAAACTTAAGGCCCAAACACGATAGGACTTTGTACAAACTTTCCCGTGGATTTTTGTACAAAGGGCATTGGCCATAAATTTGTATTGCATACACATGGCAGGACTTTTTTCACCCAACTTTTACCAAATCACGTGGTTTTTCAGCTCTTTACCACCACCCTTTGGTCAACTTCTGTATTGTCTGATATTGTGTCAATTTCGCCGCTTTTATCTGCGAGATTGACGCCTTGCGAGCCGACTTGGATCCCCGCCAATGCCAGGCACTGTGTTTGATATGAATCATAAGGGGGAACTCCACGCCAAATTTTAAATAAAAAAACGGCATGGGTTCCCCTCCGGGGGCATACCAGGCCCTTAGGTCTGGTATGGATATTAAGGGGAACCCCCTACACCGAAAAAATGGCATGGGGGTCCCCCCAAAATCCATACCAGACCCTTATCCAAGCATGCAGCCCGGCCAGTCAGGAAAGGGGGTGGGGACGAGGGAGCCCCCCCTCCTGAGCCATACCAGGCCGCATGCCCTCAACATGGGGGGTGGGTGCTTTGGGGAAGGGGGGCGCCCTGCGGACCCCCCACCCCAAAGCACTTTGTCCCCATGTTGATGAGGACAAGGGCCTCTTCCCCACAACCCTGGCCGTTGGTTGCCGGGGTCTGTGGGCGGGGGGCTTATCGGAATCCGGGAGCCCCCTTTAATAAGGGGGCCCCCAGATCCCAGCCCCCATCCTATGTGAAGGAGTATGGGGTACATCATACCCCTACCCATACACCTAGGGAAAAAAGTGTCCCGGGACTGTGACTTCATAAGGGGGCGGCGTCACCAGATGACATCACCCGGTGACCACGTCCCATGCTTATATAAGTCATTGCGAGGCTCACACAGCATTACAGTGGGAGAAAGCATCATGTCAACATAGGAAGAAGAGAAGAGGGAAGCAGACGACGAAGAAGACCGGGCCACCGCTAGCAAGAGAGCGGCAAAAGAGCAGAAGATAGCGGAGGAGCCCGGCAGAAGAACCGGACACCGGGAGAAGAACCGGACACCGGGAGAAGAGGCCAGAGAGAGTGGAGAAGAACCGGACACCGGGAGAAGAGGCCGGAGAGACCCCCGAAGTCAGAAGAAGAACCCCAAAGTCGGAAGAAGACCCCCGGAGCTGCCTAATAAATTACTTTAAAAACCTGTGTAGTGTGTTTTTTTATTGACACTTTTTTCCCTAGGTGAATGGGTAGTTGTACCCCATACTCATTCACGTAGGGTGGGTGGCCGGGATCTGGGGGCCCCCGGATTATTAAAGGGGACTCCCGGATTCCGATAAGCCCCCGCCTGCAGACCCCGACAACCAACGGCCAGGGTTGTTGGGAATAGGCCCTTGTCCTCATCAACATGGGGACTCGGTGCTTTGGGGTGGGGGTGCCGCAGGGTGCCCCCCTTCAACAAAGCACCCATCCCCCATGTTGAGGGCATGCGGCCTGGTACGGCTCAGGAGGGGGGAGCGCTCACTCGTCCCCACCCCCTTTCCCGAGCGGCCGGGCTGCGCGCTCGGGTAAGGGTCTGGTATGGATTTTGGGGGGACCCCCATGCTGTTTTTTCGGTGTAGGGAGTTCCCCTTAAAATCCAAAAAAATCCAACGGCCAGGGTTGTCGGGAATAGGCCCTTGTCCTCATCAACATGGGGACTCGGTGCTTTGGGGTGGGGGTGCCGCAGGGTGCCCCCCTTCAACAAAGCACCCATCCCCCATGTTGAGGTCATGCGGCCTGGTACGGCTCAGGAGGGGGGAGCGCTCACTCGTCCCCACCCCCTTTCCCGAGCGGCCGGGCTGCGCGCTCGGGTAAGGGTCTGGTATGGATTTTGGGGGGACCCCCATGCTGTTTTTTCGGTGTAGGGGGTTCCCCTTAAAATCCATACTAGACCTAAGGGCCTGGTATGCTCCCAGAGGGAAATTCCCTCTCACGCTCACTGCAATAGGAAAATGTGTTCTTCCTATTGCAGCCAGTGCGAGATGTACAGTACCCTGTTGCCAAGAACCAGCGCGATGGGATCGCGCTGGAAACATTCTCGCGGCTGCATACTGTAGGTTGTACAAAAGTCCAATGGTTTTGTGTACACATGATCGAACTTTGCTCCATCGGACTTTTGTTGCCGGAAAGTTTGTGCGTTCACACAGCCAACAAAAGTCTGATGAAAAAAGAAAAAGTTTGTCTGATGGAGCGTACACACGGTCGGATGTTACTCCAAAACAGCTAATTTGCATGTTTGTTGTCAAAAAGTCCAATCGTGTGTACAGGCCTTTACTTTTACTTTTCATTATATTTAAATTTTTTATATTTATGGACATTTTTTGAATTCTATGATATTAAAAATGACCCACTCTTATGTGTCTTTTTGGATATATGGTAGTGGAGATCATATGTTGAAACTGTAGCTGTAATAAAACACAATCAATAAATTCATAATCTAAAAGTATGATATCATGAATTTAAGCATGATAATAGATTTATTTAGCCTCTTATGGACCACGTAACACATATCTGTGGTAAAACGGCGTGTGGGCTTTTTTGCCAACTTGCCAAACATATGCGTTCATGTGGGCCAAGGTTTTTGTGTTGAGAAAGCACTTAGTGCATGCTTGCAGCAAAAATGACCAAACTGTAACAGAGAGCGGTGGGTTTTTGTTTATGATCAGGAGGTGGCAGGACCAGCCAATCACAGTGATCACATGATTGGAAAGTCCATTTTGCCACCTCCCAATCATAAACAGAGACTGGTAGCTGTCTGTGACACTGGGAAACATGGGTTGTACCACAATGTGGGCACTACTGTGCCCTAATTCATGATAACCAATCACGCCTAAAATGTAAGCAACCCTTTTATTAAAAGACAAACATTATTTTAGCTCTGTATTAGTTTTTACATAATTAAATTTGATTTTTTTTATGCAAGCAGTGCAAACACCTGAATTTGATTTGGTATCAGCCTCTTGCAGCCCCTGTATAAAGGTACTCAGACTAGAAAAGGGATAAGAAGTGGAAGGAGCCAATCAGGTGGGTGGCACTGCAAGGAACACACCGATAGAAGGAGAGAGTAAAGTGAAAGAGAACTCAGTTTACCAGTGTGCCTTTGTCTGGTCACATGGTGGAAGTTGACCAGAAAGTTAATGTGCAACTGCAGCAGAAAAATGTCAGGTCCCTAATCTGCCAGACAGGACTGTGCTGTGTGGCAGAGCTGTGTAAATATCAGGCCTGGATAGACAGAAATACAAGTCATCTGACAGGTTAAACAGCTTCCATATATGTATTTTAGTTATGTATTTAGTTGTTTGCCTGGAATTCAGCTTTAAGTGATATGAAGTCAAGGGAAGGAAGGGTCTGTCACAGTAAATACTCCTGTTACGTGGTTGGCAAGTGTAATGTCGTGTACACACGACCGGACTTTTCGACCGGACTGGTCCGACGGAACAAATCCGTCGGACAATCTGATCGTGTGTGGGCTTCAGCAGACTTTTTCTGTCGAAAATCAGAAGGACTTTAGATTTAGAACCTGTTTCAAATCTTTCCGCGGAGTCGAGTCCGATCGAAAAATCAGTTTGTCTGTATGCTAGTCTGATGGACAAAAAAACAACGCAAGGGCAGCTATTGGCTACTGGCTATGAACTTCCTTATTCTAGTCCCTTCGTACCTCATCACGTTCAAACGAACAGACTTTTCGAACGGACTTTAGTCCGTTCGTGTGTGGGCAAGTCCGGTCGTTCGAAAGTCGTTCGGAAAGACCACCGGACGCTTGATGCTGAAAAGTCCGCCCGTGTGTACACGGCATTAGGGTCCACTCACATCATATAGATGTGACAGAGTGCGCATGTTCCCACGCACCGCGTATAGGGTAGTCGCTCCTACTCTTATTGCAATGTGGCTCCACCCACAGTTTTGCTATGAGCGCCACATTACTATCCTAATAACACCACTCAAAGGCACCCTTTCTCTCTCTCACCTCTCACCCCTCCTTCTCTCTCTCTCATCCCCCCTCTCTTTCTCTCACCCACTCTCTCTTTTACCCCCTCTCTCTCTCTTACCCTCTCTCTCACCCCCTCTCTCTTTCACCACCCTCTCTCTTTCTTCCTCTCACTCTCTCTCTCCCTCTCTCTCTCCCTCTCTCTCTCTCTCTCACCCTTCTTCTTTCTCTCTCTCTCATCCCACTCTCTCACCCCCCTTCACCCCCCATCTCTCTCTCACTCGTCCTTCCTCTCTCTCACCCTTCCTCTTTCTCTCACATCTCTCTCTCTCTCACCCTCCTCTCTCTCTCACTTCCCTCTCTCTCACTCTCCTCTCTCTCACCCCCTCTCTATTTAATTTAGTTTGTTTAAATATTTAATTTGTTTTAACAAAAATTGTTTGCATTTTCATTTTATTTATATTCCATAAAAAGGCCCACCAAAATCCTCAGCACCAGGCCCATGATGCTTTTAATCCAGCCCTGTTTGAGGTCCTTTAGTCTACATTGTATTTTTTGACTGGTGGATAATTTGTTGTTAATATAATAATAATGGATAATTTGTTGTTAATAATTGATCCAAGGAGGCAGAAGCTCTCATATTCTGTCTCACAATCATCTCTGAAATTAGCTGTCAGTTCTGTGTTCACTGTCTAATTCTCTTGATATTTAGTTGAAGTCCTTAGTTGGTCCCGCCTCCCGCTCCCGTGTCGAAAATTGAAGAAAACGGCTTAACGGCCGCACTCCGAATAACACCTTTTATTCGTGGCAAAACAGTGTAGAAGATCCAAAATCACTTACATCATGGTGATCAAAGGTACAGACAGGCTAACGCGTTTCACATCAGTATAGATCCTAAACGATAGCTGGTGACCATACTCAGACTGAAAATATTTATAGTGAAATAAAACCAATTAGGGGATAGACAAACCCCTGAAACTCCTCCCATATCTAATCAGACTAAAGTGGAAACCAAATGTGCACAGGAAAATGGGCAGCACGAAAAAACAGAGAGCCAAAAGGATTAAGACCTCTGAAAGAATAACACAGTATTAATATATACTTAGTAAAGTCAGAATAGAACTGGTTAACTGTGTTGGCATGCTGTCCCATAGCAGATAATATTGCTAACAGAGTTCTAATATAGATACAATATACAGTATAAAAACATGACAAGGCACTGAATAATGCATTAAATATATCTGCACGGCTGAGTGCAATCAAACATACCATGAATAATAGTAGAGAGAGACGATCACTGTCAAGGAACCAAAGTTGACTAATGTAAGGCACGGTTATAATAAGACCAAGCGATCGTACTCACATCTACCATATGTGTCCAAAACCAAAACCCGTGTCACTGGGTTTTCTGAGGAAAAGAGCACAAGCACCATACTGAGTGTAGCATATATGGAATGTATTGTAGATGAAAGGACTTTTACTCACAAGGGTAAAATCAACATAAGCATTGAGCACTGTGGGCCTAGGTCTTTTCATCACATCGAACAGTGACATCACGATCAGCTCTCTCTGAGTTGCACAGCTGCAGGAAGTGCCGAACTCCACCGGTAACACCCCCTCGAGAACCCAGCCTCAGATGCCATCCAGACGCCCCGCACCAGTGATGTTGATGACCAGTTGATGGTACAGTGCTCAATGCTTATGATGATTTACCCTTGTGAGTAACAGTCCTTTCATCTACAATATATTCCATATCTGCTACACTTAGTATGGCGCTTGTGCTCTTGTCCCAGTTGTTCCTTTGAGCTGCTTCTTGCCTCTACACTGAGCTACCACTCAAGTGAGCCAACTTATGGAACTTTGATGGATATTATGAACTGTTTAATAGACCTTGATTTTATTATCAGGCTCACACTAGTACCAACAATTTTTGCACCAATAATTATTTTTATCTTTACCTACTTTTCTCTGATGTTAACTTCCTCTACGAGACCCCAAAAAACTCAAGGATCCTTGCATCCACACAAGTGAATGCAGGGATCTCTCTTGCTGCGTTATTATATTCTAACTGCGGGGAACACCACTGATTGAATGCTGGTTTTCCCAGCAGGACTATGACTAGGACTAACGATCGCCTTCTATTAAATAGAGAGGAGTATACACAGATTGAAGTTCATCTAGTTCCTGCTGAATGGCTGAATTTTGGTATAGGTATGCCCAGCTCTGGATTGTCCATCTTTTCCAATCTAATGTTTGGTTGGATTACAACTAAGATTCCCTGACTTTGTTGCATGCTTTGTTTTATTAAACTGCAGTCACACATTTTACTGTTTGGCTATTTGCATTTATAAACAATGCTATCGAATTCAGGTGCCACTGAGTGGATAAATGACTTTCCCAAGCTGCAAAATACATTTCACAACACAGGCTAGAAAAATATTCAGGAAGGTTTGTCATGAATCAAATAGGCAGACGAACACATCTCCATTACTTCCTGCATTTTATTCCTGTGCACTAAAACATGTAACCAGATCTGTTGGCACATCATTTTCTAAGCTCCCATTGAACAAATTAAAAAAAAAAATCAGAAAGTTTGGTAAACTTTTTGGCAGCTGAGCTGCAGAGTCAGAAAAGCATTGGCATCTAAATTTTCCTCACATTTCACAGAAACAGCATGTAGATAAGAAGGTTACAGGTAGTTTTAACATTCATGTCAGTAAGTATTGTATACAGTCTGTACTACTTAAAGTTATTATTATTATTATACAGGATTTACATAGCGCCAACAGTTTACGTATCTCATTACAATATATAGGGGAGACAATACAGTTACATTATAATAAAATACAAGAGGGTTAAGAGGCCCTGCTCAGAAGAGCCTAAAATCTAGTAGTGTATAGTGATGGGTAAAAACTAATCCATATTTCACATGACTCAGTTAACCTCTTCACGTCCACGATATAGCCAAAAGATGGCTATAGCGCAGACCTACTTTGCTAGGAGGGCGTCCATACACGTCCTCCCGTGCTCGAGCGGCCTGCGCGCTCCCCTGCAGGGAGCGCACGGTGCGCTCAGTGATCAGCGAGTCTATGAGACTCTGCTGATCACAGATTGGAGTAAGGGGTCGGTCCCGACCCCTTACCACATGATCAGCTGTCAGCCAATGACAGCTGATCATGTGATGTAAACAGAGCCTGTAATCGGCTATTTTTTCTCCTCACGCTGGTAGGAGAAAAAAAAGGCTGATCACCAGCGGCTGTGAGAGGGACATCAGTCCCGATCGTGGAGAGCCTCTGCAGAGGCTTCTGCGCCCACCTGTGCCACCTACCAATGCACAAAAGTGCCGCCTACCAGTGCCCACCAGTGCCACCTACCAGTGCCCACAGTACCACCCATCAGTGCCCACAGTGTCACCTATCAGTGCCCACAGTACCACCTATAAATGTCACCAATCAGTGCCTCACCACCAGTGCTGCCTATCAATACCACCTACAAGTGCCCATTAGTGCCACCTATCATTGCCCATCAGTGACATCTATCAGTGCCCATCGGTGCCACCCATCAGTGCCACTCATCAGTGCCACCTATCAGTGCCAACCATCAGGGCCTATCAGTGTCGCCTTATCTGTGCCTAACAGTGTTGCCTAATCTGTGCCTATCAGTGCCCATTAGTGCGGCCTCATCAGCAAATATCAATGAAGGAGAAAAATTACCCGTTTGCAAAATTTTATAACAAACTATGATTTTTTTTTTTTTTTTAAATGTCTGTATTTTTTATTGTTTGTTTAGAAAAAATAAAAACCCAAGTGGTGATTAAATACCACCAAAATAAAGCCCCATTTGTGTGAAAAAATTTCTAAAAATTTCATTTGAGTACAGTGTAGTATGACCGCGCAATTGTCATTCAAAGTGTGACAGCGCTGAAAGCTAAAAATTGGTCTGGGCAGGAGGGGGGTTTAAGTGCCCAGTAAGCAAGTGGTTAAGGTGAGATAGATAGACAGTGAAAGGACCAGTACCCAAGAAGATAAAGAACTAGGTAAAATGCCCAATCCCCATGGCAGGAAATGAGCTTGGTTCTGAGCGATAACTGTGACTTTGATCCATTACACTGCAGGATGGTTTAGGATAAGATGTTTGGAGTCAAGACTGAGGAGTAAAGTAACTAATGCACAATGCACTATTTAAATGTAATTATTGCTTGGAGTTGAGCTTTAGGCATAATCACTTTTGTTTTTTGAACCGAGATGCATACGTTTTTCAAGGATGTCTGTAGCAGAAAATTGATGGGTAGCAGAAAAAAGGCAGATATAATTTCAAAATTTCTGGTGCAAAATGAGTGCTATTATATTTTTAAAACAGTTTCAAACAATTTGTGGTCAATCTATTTAAGCATTTAGGTACATTCTTAATAAGCAATAAATGGGCTTTAAAACAAGCCCTTACTGACTTTGCAGCTGCAGGTACTGTGGAGCAATTTATGCTCAACATTTACAGCAGAAGGGCAAGTTTTTCAAGCCCTTCTCTCAGCAGCTTTGCTCACTCTGCTCCCTGTTTATAGTAGTAGTCTGGAAAGCTACCAAGTCATTTTACAAAGAGTTTGCCCTTTGGTCTGAACTGGGAACTTAGTAAGAAAAAGCATATTTGACACCTTATACACACAATCCATCAAACCTCACTGCAAAAGAAATACAATTAGTTTAGTTTTCACCCGCTGGTAGTGTGCTAAATACTTTCAGTTTATGCATGCTAACAGGTGTTTCATTCTCCTAGCCTCCATGTCCACATGTTTTATCAGTGCATGTTCCTTACACCAGTTGCTTAAAGTGACCCATGCTATACCTGAAAGAGAGAATTGAATATATTTATCTGTATGTTATTATTTATATCTTGGTCTTACAGCATTACATATCAAAATATGTAATAAGTGGATGCAAATAATTTAACTGTCTTTGTGACTTTTTGCTGAGCTTGTTTGCCAGTTGCAGTAGTTCCTTTGCATTGTTATGTCTTGTTAACGGTGTTATGCCCTGTACACACGGTCGGACATTGATCGGACATTCCAACAACAAAATCCATGGATTTTTTCCGACGGATGTTGGATCAAACTTGTCTTGCATACACACGGTCACACAAAGTTGTCGGAAAATCCGATCATTCTGAACGCGGTGACGTAAAACACGTACGTCGGGACTATAAATGGGGCAATAGCCAATAGCTTTCATCTCTTTATTTATTCTGCGCATGCGTGGCACTTTGTGCGTCGGATTTGTGTACACACGATCGGAATTTCTGACAACAGATTTTGTTGTCGTAAAATTTTATAGCAAGCTCTCAAACTTTGTGTGTCGGAAATTCCAATGGAAAATGTGTGATGGAGCCTACACACGGTCGGAATTTCCAACAAGGTCCTATCACACATTTTCCGTCGGAAAATCCGACCGTGTGTACAGGGCATTACTCTTCAAATTGTATAGGGGAAGGACGGAGAGGAAAAAAGGAACTTAAGTGTCTTATTGCTGTACTTAACAGGGTGGTATGCCTAAACTATTACAAACCACTCTTCACTTCGATGCCTTTGATGGACATTTTCAACAAAATTAGGTGTAACTTTGTGACAAAATGCTTTGTTGGACTTACAGAGAACCCCACTCTTAAGTCCAACATTAATTTTTTAAAGGGTCATAGGGTCAACTTCTGTTGGTTCAATTGAGCTTTGACAAAAAATGCTGGAAGCTGATTGGTTTAAATGCAGAGTTGAACCAGATTTTGTACTCTCAGTTTTAGTAAATCAGCCCCATAGTGTTTTCCTGCTGGTAACTGGAAATTATTAAAAAAAAAAAAGGAAACACCCCGGCAGAAATCATGTTTTTGTTATAGAAAGATGTGCTGCCAGTAGCTGCCATTATCCTCCAGAGTTTTTAACGTGCTGCATTTGATGTTACAG
The DNA here is from genome assembly GCF_042186555.1 of Aquarana catesbeiana. Lineage (NCBI taxonomy): Eukaryota > Metazoa > Chordata > Amphibia > Anura > Ranidae > Aquarana > Aquarana catesbeiana. The sequence continues at coordinate 398,016,614 of NC_133325.1, forward strand.
CTTTTTCCCAGAAACAAACTTTTATTAATAACTTTTTCTAACATACAGTCAAGCCATCCGGTGGTCTCATAAAACCACACACAAAAAACAGACACCCATATTCTTGTGAAAATAAAACAGTTGATTCCATACAAATATAAAAACGTTTGCCCGTTTTTAGTGGTATCATCCGTGGAAAAGATATTATATGAATTAACACCAACAGCTAAGTTTGTCCCTAGGCTTCTCCATCGATAGCATTTAAATGCCTTGCTTTTGATTATAAAAATATGCTCAGACAAACTGCCAATGTCCTACACGGTTTTTAGGTTGTTAGGTTCCATATAGACCACTGGGTGTTAAAATGCAGACTTCAGTTTGTTTTTCCCCCCATATTTAGATTTGTAAGTGCTAAGTGTTTGCACTTTGTTTTCCAAATGCATTGATCATGTTTACCAAGTGTCTTTTAATTGGGCTCAAGAAAGGTGAGCATTTCTACAATAGTTTAAAGGGCAATCAATGACTTTCCAAATGTCAGTAACAAAAAGAAAACAAGTCTGTGCCAATGCCTTACCTAACCAATGTACAAAAATTTAGCATGCAAGGAAATTTAGTGCCATTGGCAGCAGTGAGCAAATAGGCAGCAGTAGCACACTGGTAGCGTTCCCCGGTGTTCACAATGCAGCAGGGCATCTACTCAGCACAGGACCCAGAAGCTAGTGGAGATCATTGGAGTAGCAGTGGCTACTTCAGTAATTTCCACCTTCTAGAGGGATCCCACAGATATAGTATATGCATAGCTACATTGGTCCAGGCTTGACCATGCCATACCTGAAATTTTTGTTAACATGTTAACCAGATGACCTCCAGAAGGTTTTACCACCTTCACTGAGGGGGAGAACCTCTGCGGGAATCTAGAATGGAAAAAGACCTGGGGGTTCTAGTAGATGACAGGCTCAGAAATGCCATGCAATGCCAAGCTGCTGCAAGCTAAGCAAACAGAATATTGGCATGTATTAAAAAGGGGAATAACTCCAGAGATATAACAATAATTCTCCCAATCTACAAGACTCTGGTCCGGCGGCACCTGGAGTATGCTGTCTAGTTCTGGGCACCAGTCCTCAAGAAGGTTGTACTGGAACTGGAGAGAGTCCAGAGAAGGGCAACAAAACTAATAAAGGGACTGGAGGACATTAGTTATGAGGAAAGGCTACGAGCGCTAAACTTGTTCTCTCTGGAGAAGAGACGCTTGAGAGGGGATATGATTTCAATGTACAAATACCGCACTGGTGACCCCACAATAGGGATAAGACTTTTCTGAGTAAGGGAATTAAATAAGACATGCGGCCATTCACTAAAATTAGAAGAAAAGCGGTTTAACCTTAAAACATCCTTACCACTCTTTACTATAAGAGTGGTAAGGATGTGGAATTCTCTTCCACAGGCAATGCAATTCACACAAATAAAGCTTTATTTTGGTGTCATTTGATCACCACTGTTTTTTTTTTTTTTTTTTTATTATATAAATGAAAAAAGACCAACAATTTTGAAAAGAAAACAATATTTATCCAATTTAAAAAAATGAAAAAAAATCGAATTTCTTCATAAATTTAGGCCATATTCTGCTGTGTGTCTTTGGTCCAAAAAAATCCCAATATGTGTATATTGATAGGTTTGAGTGAAAGTTATAGTCTACAAATGATGGTATATATACTGGAAATTATTTTTATTTTTTTATACTAGTAATGGTGGAGATCAGGGACTTATAGTTGGACTGTGTTCAGCGGGAAACTGCACATATACAGCACATATACAGCAACAGGGTGGCCACTCTGCATTTCTAGGGACGCGTCTGTGCTGTGATTCAGTACAGCACGGTCAGCAAGTCGTGGACAATGATTATGCCTGGTAGGGATGAGCTTCGTGTTCGAGTCGAACCCATGTTCGACTCGAACATCGGCTGTTCGATCGTTCGCCGAATTGCGAACGTTATGGGCCGTTCGCGCTAAATTCGTGTGGCGCGTCACGGCCCATAATTCACTGCGGCATCGCAGTGCATTGCTGGCTGATGATTGGCCAAGCATGCACTATGACCCGCATGCTTGGCCAATCACAGCGCTGTCAGTAGAGAGAGCTGTAATTGGCCAAAGCCAGGGTGGCTTTGGCCAATTACGGCTCAGGGCATTTAGTACACACCCCACACTATATAAGGCCGCCTGCACGGCGGCCCTGTGTAGTGTGTGTTCCGGTGTGCGGTGTGCTGAGAGATAGAGAGAGAGAGAGACAGTGTCATTTGATTTGAGTTAGATAGATTAGGCAGAACAGTCAGTCAGTTAGCTGCACTTACAGTGTATTGTGTATATATATGCATCCCAGGTGTTGCATATATATATATACACTGTATTCAGTTTAGCTAGATCCGTTCCTGTTATCTTCTATCTAGACTATTTACATTTAATGCAGTGCGTCCTGCTCACAGTGTTCAGCTAGATCCGTTCCTGTTATCTTCTAGACTATTTACATTTAGTGCAGTGCGTCCTGCTCACAGTGTTCAGCTAGATCCGTTCCTGCTATTTACATTTAGTGCAGTGCGTCCTGCTCACAGTGTTCAGCTAGATCCGTTCCTGTTAAATTCCTACTGACCGGCAGGCTTGTCTGGTTACAGTATATAAAGCTACCTGAAGAAAATTACAGGTGTTCTATTTGATCCTATTAGTACCACGGTCAGGCAGCTAGACTATTTACATTTAGTACAGTGTGTCTTGCTCACAGTGTTCAGCTAGATCCGTTCCTGTTATCTTCCTACTGACAGGCAGGCTTGTCTGGTTACAGTATATAAAGCTACCTGAAGAAAATTACAGGTGTTCTATTTGATCCTATTAGTACCACGGTCAGGCAGCTAGACTATTTACATTTAGTACAGTGCGTCCTGCTCACAGTGTACAGCTAGATCCGTTCCTGTTATCTTCCTACTGACAGGCAGGCTTGTCTGGTTACAGTATATAAAGCTACCTGAAGAAAATTACAGGTGTTCTATTTGATCCTATTAGTACCACGGTCAGGCAGCTAGACTATTTACATTTAGTACAGTGCGTCCTGCTCACAGTGTTCAGCTAGATCCGTTCCTGTTATCTTCCTACTGACAGGCAGGCTTGTCTGGTTACAGTATATAAAGCTACCTGAAGAAAATTACAGGTGTTCTATTTGATCCTATTAGTACCACGGTCAGGCAGCTAGACTATTTACATTTAGTACAGTGCGTCCTGCTCACAGTGTTCAGCTAGATCCGTTCCTGTTATCTTCCTACTGACAGGCAGGCTTGTCTGGTTACAGTATATAAAGCTACTTGAAGAAAATTACAGGTGTTCTATCCCAGCTTAGTGCAGCTACAGGCCATTAGTATGTCTGGAAGGCCAAGAAGGAGAGGCAGACAGTCACAAGCCAATAAGAGAGGGCAAGCAGGCTCTGTGTCTAGTGCTGGTCGTGGAGACGGTGCATCCTCATCAGCACGTGGCCATGGGACACGCTTGGCCTTTTTTTCGGCAGCTGGCCATGTTGAGCCGCAACATGCGGAAGACTTGGTCGAGTGGATGACCAAGCCGTCCTCATCCTCCTCATCCTCTCTCACCCATGCCCAGGGTGCTTTGTCTGGCAAAGCAGCGGCCTCTTCCCTCAGCTCAATGTCATCAGTGACTCCTTCCCTAGCTCCACCATGTCCTCATGAGGATTCCCTCGAACTGTTTGACCACAGTGTTGGGTACATGCTCCAGGAGGATGCCCAGCGTTTGGAAGGCTCTGATGACGATACTGAGCTCGATGAAGGCAGTAACATGAGCGCGGACAGAGGGGGTGCCCAAGAAGGACAGCAATCTGGCAGTCATGCTCCCCCTGCTGCAGCATACTGCCAGGTTTGCTCCAGTGATGAGGAGGGAGGGGATGATGAGGTCACTGACTCAACGTGGGTGCCTGATAGGAGAGAGGAGGAGGAGGAGGAGGAGGAGGAGGAGGAGGAGGAGGAGGAGGAGGCGGCAGCACATCACCAACGAGGCAGGATGCCCTCCAGGGGCCAGCCTAAGGGCAGCACATTGACTGCATCACACCCCAAAGCTCCACATGTGCAGGGCGCTGCAGTCTCTGCGCGTTATTCAAAAAGTTCTTTGGTGTGGGCCTTTTTTGAGACGAGTGCATCAGATCGCACCGCTGCTATTTGCAACATATGTCTCAAGCGTATCTCGCGTGGCCAAAATATCTCCCGCTTGGGTACCACATGCTTGACCAGACATATGTTGACCTGCCATGCAGTTCGTTGGCAAGCGTATCTAAAAGACCCACACCAAAGAACAAAGAGGATCTCTCCTTGCTCCTCATCAGCTGAGATTTCCAACCCCACTAGACCTTCAGTCCTCTCTGAGACCTGCAGTGAGAGGAATGAAGGTGTAGAATTAGGTGTGTCACAGCCAAGTACTTGTGGGCAATCTGCTTTTGGTACACCGACGTCAGATTGTACCAGGCAAATTTCCCTGCCCCAGCTGCTGCACCGCCGAAAGAAGTTTGCTCCCAGCCATCCACATGCCCAGCGGTTGAATGCTAGCTTGGCAAAATTGCTAGCACTTCAACTGCTGCCTTTTCAGTTGGTAGACTCTGCCCCCTTCCGTGAGTTTGTGGAATGTGCGGTTCCTCAGTGGCAGGTACCCAAACGCCACTTTTTCTCACGGAAGGCGATTCCGGCTCTCTACCGGCATGTGGAAGGCAATGTCCATGCCTCGCTGGACAGGGCGGTCAGCGGTAAGGTGCATATTACCGCTGACTCATGGTCCAGCAGGCATGGACAGGGACGTTACCTAAGTTTCACGGCGCATTGGGTGACTCTGCTGGCAGCTGGGAAGGATGCAGGACAAGGTGCAGTAGTGTTGGAGGTTGTTCCGCCACCACGCCTCCAAAATGCTGATTGTGACACACCTCTCTCCTCCACCCCCTCCTCTTCTTCTTCCTCCATGGCCTCTTCCTCGGAACCAGCGGTGCTCCGTAGGCGTTCAAGGGGCTACGCAAGTACGCAGGCCAAAAGATGCCATGCGGTGCTTGAGCTGGTGTGCTTGGGGGACAGGAGCCACACTGGGGCAGAGGTTCTGTCAGCTCTGCAGGGGCAGGTTCAGAGGTGGTTGACGCCACGCCAACTTAAGGCAGGAATGGTGGTTTGCGACAATGGCACCAACCTCCTCTCTGCCCTCCGACAGGGACAAATGACCCATGTGCCCTGTTTGGCTCACGTCCTTAACTTGGTGGTGCAGCGGTTCTTGGGCAGGTACCCGGGCTTACAGGATGTCCTGAGGCAGGCCAGGAAAGTCTGTGTGCATTTCCGCCGGTCATATAATGCCAGTGCTCGGCTGACGGACCTCCAAAAGGAGTTTAACCTGCCCAAGAACCGCCTAATCTGTGACATGCCCACCAGGTGGAACTCAACGTTGGCCATGCTGCAGCGGCTGCACACGCAGCAGAGGGCCATCAATGAGTACCTGTGCGACTATGGCACCAGGACAGGGTCAGGGGAGCTTGGTTTTTTTTCCCCACGCCAGTGGGCCATGATCAGGGATGCATGCACTGTCCTGTCACCATTCGAGGAGGCCACGAGGATGGTGAGCAGTGACAGTGCATGCATCAGTGACACTGTCCCCCTTGTCCACCTGTTGGAGCACACGCTGCGTGGAATAATGGACAGGGCACTTGAGGCAGAACAGAGGCAGGAAGAGGAGGACTTCCTTAGCTCTCAAGGCCCCCTTTATCCAGACAGTGTTCCTGCGTGCCCGCCGATCACACAGGAAGAGGACGAGGAGGAAGAGGAGGAGGAGGAAGATTGTGTCAGTATGGAGGTGGAGCCTGGCACTCAGCATCAGCAGCAGTCTTTAAGGGATCAGTCCCAAGAAACACATGGACTTGTACGTGGCTGGGAGGAGGTGGCTGCGGACCATGTCGTTCTTAGTGACCCAGAGGACTCCGGACCGAATGCCTCAGCAAACCTACGCTGCATGGCCTCCCTGATCCTGCAAAGCCTGCGTAAGGATCCTCGTATTCGTGGTATCAAGGAGAAGGACCAATACTGGCTGGCAACCCTCCTTGATCCACGTTACAAGGGTAAGGTTGCGGACCTTATCTTGCCATCGCAGAGGGAGCAGAGGATGAAACATCTTCGGGAGGCCTTGCAGAAAGGTCTGTGCAACGCGTTCCCAGAGACTGGGAGGTTACAAACTCCTGTTTCTGGACAACGTGTTGCTGAGGCTTCGGTCAGTCAAAGAAGGAGCGGTGGAGAAGGTGGCCGTCTGACCGATGCGTTCAGACAATTTTTTGGTCCGCAGCCCCAAGGTATGATCGGTTCCAGCAACCATCGCCAGCGTCTGTTTTACATGGTGCAGGAATACCTAGGGGCAAGATCAGACTTGGACACCTTTCCCACCGAAAATCCTCTGGGTTACTGGGTCTTGAGGATGGATCACTGGCCAGAGCTTGCACAGTATGCAATTGAGCTACTGGCCTGTCCTGCATCCAGCGTTCTTTCGGAACGCACATTCAGTGCTGCTGGAGGCGTGGTAACCGATCACAGGGTGCGTCTGTCCACCGACTCGGTCGATCGGCTGACCTTCATAAAAATGAATGAGTCTTGGATCACCACCAGCTACCAAGCACCTGATGCTGATGTAACCGAATAATTTTTTTTGAAATCTCAGATCCCTTCAAAGACTGCCTATGCTGATGCTGAGTGACTATCCCTGAGTAATTATCCTCTTCCTCCTCAATCATCACGCTGATAGCTTGTAAGAACATTTTTGGTTCTGGGCGCCACCACCAGTGCCTAAGGCACAATTTTTCAGCCCCTGTTTAACAGGGGCGTGTAATTACAATTTTTGATGTAATACTTTGCAGCAGGGCTCGTTCCTGCATTCCAACTAGAGTGTCTGTGAGGGGTTGCAGTGTTGTGGCACCAGCACCAGTGCCTAAGGCCCAATTTTTCTGCCCCTGTCTAACAGGGGCGTGTAATTACAATTTTTGAAGCAATAATTTGCAGCAGGGCTCGTTCCTGCGTTCCAACTAGAGTGTCTGTGAGGGGTTGCAGTGTTGTGGCACCAGCACCAGTGCCTAAGGCCTAATTTTTCAGCTCCTGTTCAACAGGGGCATGTAATTACAATTCTTGATCTAATATTTCACAGCAGGGCCCTGTGAGGGCTTACAGTGTTGTGGCCACAGCAACACCTAAGGCCCAAATTTCTGCTGAGTATATAGGGCAGGACCCTACTTTCAAACATCTAACTTACAAACGACTCCTACTTGCAAACGGAAGGAGACAACAGGAAGTGAGATGAAATCTACCCCTAGGAAGGGAAATTCTCTCCTGTAAGAGTTAATATGGGAAAACAAGTTCTCCTTTCCACTGATGCTTTCCAATCCTTGTTCCACAAAAAAACCCAAATTTTCAAAAAACATTTTTCATTGGGACAAAAAAGTGAGGTGAAATCTTCTGAAGAGGAGGAAAGACAGCAAAACAAATGTCACAGGGGTGATAACCCTTCCCTATGTTTTCCAAAAAGCTTAGAAAAGATTTTTTGGCTGGAGCTAAACACGTTAAAAATGTTCAAAATTACAAACAGATTCTACTTAACAACAAACCTACAGTCCCTGTCTTGTTTGCACCGCCTGTATACTGCTGTTCAGAGTATATAGGGCCTGGTGGCCCCACACCTTTCCTTATTTTAATTTGGGTGCGGGGTTCCCCTTAATATCCATACAAGACCCAAAGGGACTGGTAATGGACTGGGGGGTACCCATGCCGTTTGTCTCACTGATTTTCATCCATATTGCCATGACCCGACATGACATTAAACCCGCAAGCAGTTTTAAATGAGATTTTTTCCTTTAAAAATGACATTTGGTGCAGGGACTGTTCTAAACATGGGAAACACGCGTCACTTTACAGGCATACTATAGACACCCCCCAGGTACGATATTTAAAGGAATATTTCACTTTTTTTTTTTTACTTTAAGCATCATTAAAATCACTGCTCCCGAAAAAACGGCCGTTTTTAAAAGTTTTTTTTGCATTGATACATGTCCCCTGGGGTAGGACCCGGGTCCCCAAACCCTTTTTAGGACAATACCATGCAAATTAGCCTTTAAAATGAGCACTTTTGATTTCGAACGTTCGAGTCCCATAGACGTCAATGGGGTTCTAACGTTCGTGCGAACTTTCGGTCCGTTCGCGGGTTCTGGTGCGAACCGAACCGGGGGGTGTTCGGCTCATCCCTAATGCCTGGGACCTGCTGATCGGCTTAGTGAATCACAATACAGAGTCCTGTTTTTACTAACAACATAGGGCTCTGTACACAGCAGGGAGAAAGATTAGCCGCATCTACTTGTAAAAGCAGAACATATTACACTTGTTAGGCACACAGTTAACCCTTTCATTACACCTAGATGTTAACCCCTTCTCAGCCATTGTCATTAGTACAGTGACAGTGTATAGTATTTACACTGATCGCTGTATTAGTGTTGTTGGTGATGCCAGTGTTAGTTATTCAGTTCCTACCTAGTGACAGTTAGGTTTTTTTTACTAAAGGCAAATCCACTTTGCACTACAAGTGATAATTTTGCTAAGCAGGAACACAGATCCTTACATTCCTGTAGTCAAAGCAGTCCCCCCCACAGTTAGAAATCACTCCTAGGGAACACATTTAACTCTTTGATCACCCCTGATGTTAGCCCCTTCCCTGCCAGTGTCATTAGTACAGTAACAGTGCATAATTTTTAGCACTGATCACTGTATTAGTGTCACTGGTCCCCAAAAGGTGCCAAAGTATCAGCTAGGTGTCCGATTTTTTTGCCGTAATATTATATATATATTACTATAGTTTGTAGACGCTGTAACTTTAGCACAAACCAATCAATATATACGTATTGGGATTTTTTCTTTTTTTTTATAGCAGAAAGTAAAAAATATTGGGTTTTTTTGGGGTTTTTTTGGTTTTTAATTGTTGGTCTTTTTTTGTATATAGTGCAAAGAAATAAAAACACAGAGGTGATCAAATACCACCAAAAGAAAGCTCTATTTGTGGGAAAAAAAGGACATACTTTTTTTGGGTACAGCATCGTACGACCGCGTAATTGTCAGTTAAAGTAAGGCAGTGTTGTATTGCAAAAATGGCCTGGTCATGAAGGGGTAAACCTGAAATGGTTAAACAGTATATTCAATTAACAACTAATCTAGAGCAAGCTGCTATAGGGGTATGGGAAGAGGGGTATGAACAGATTATGTTATCAGCTAACTGTTGCTGCTGTTTGCTTTTATTTTGATTAACAGGTTATCTTCAAAGAACCGCTTTTTTTTTGCTTGTTTCTTTGTTTGATTGCAAATGTGTATGGGTCCTCTTAATTATTAAGCTCTGGCTAGATACTAAGTGGTACGCTAAGGGAGCTTTTTTTTTTTCTATACTGTCTTTAATAAGCAGCCTGTATGAGAGGTATAAAACTTTTTAGGAACTGGCTTGAGGAAATGAAAGGATCAACAACACGGAAGAACACTGAGACAGGATTGTTCCAGACTGCAGCCAAGGTTTCACAAGCACACAGGAAATTACACTCATCAAGAGCTGACGATGCAGAATTGCTGATGATGATTATGATTAAGAAGTTGATGATTCTAAGTCATGTCTTATCATAAACAATACTTAGCATGAGCAATATTTCACATTTCGCAAAAATATATCGTAAGAACAAGTTACAGCGTGTAAGCCTGTAAAGCCAATGTAATAAATCAAAAATACATGCATTTCCAAGGCTGACATATTAAAATTATTGAAATATAAAGTCACAGTTGCTCTTCTTTTTCGTAAAAAAAAAAAGCTTTGCCTTCAGTGACACTTTAGGAGTTGGTAGTACTAATAGTATAAAGACTGAATGTGCTGAGCAAGTTTTCTCCCACTCTACGCATCCTAGGCACTGTGGATGTTCTGCCCCACATTCATGTATTTTTTCTGTGTTTTATTGAACTTCATTAGGATGTTATTTTTTTGTAGTATGCTGACATTTAGTGGCAGTTTTGGGCCACTATAACTTGTTTACGAGTTGGGCGAATGGTTCGGGCCGAGCAAAAGTTCAGCCTGGACATCGCCTGTTCGCCCTGCACAGTGAATTCTAGGGCCCTAATTGGATAAAACCTTGCACCTGACCAATTAGGGCACAGAGCACTGTCAGAGCCCTGATTGCACAAAGTGATGATGACTTTGTCCAATCACGGCACAGTGTTCATAGTTCCACCCCACACTATTAAAGGTTCCTTCCCACAGTATGCTTTAGCAGTGTGTTGTTGGAGTGGAGATAGATAGAACATGGCTCTGTTTGCTACTAGCAAGTTAGTGTGTTCATTTATTGTGATATTAGGAGGAAACACATACACAATATTGGTATAATGTTCAGCGCTAAACCATCTGATGAAAAAGATTAAAGTTTAAAATTTAAAATTTGAAAAGGCATGCATCTGCATGCTGATACATGAAGGTGCAACCATGTGAATGGTGAGTAGATTGAAAGTTCTGGGGGATGAACCCCTAAGAATTAGTCTCTAAAAAAAAAACTCTAAATGGAGGATGTAAAGGGAGTGAGGCTGCTTCAGGTGCGGGCTGGGGAACCAGATCACTGTGAACAAAAGGAAAGCAAAAGGAGGAGAGAGAAGCGCCAAGCCAATCCTTTAAACAGGTTAGGAATTTATTCAGTATATAAGTATAAAACAGAATAAGATAAGGTTGCAAACAGTAAAAGATAGTTATCTAGATCAATGTAGGCGAGCAGTTTTATACTTATATACGGAATACATTCCTAAGCTGTTTAAAGGATTGGCTTGGAGCTTCTCTCTCCTCCTTTTGATTTATTGTGACTCTGAGTTTAGAGTATTAGTGTAGTGTTAGTATAGTGTGGGTATAGTGTGAGTATAGTGTGTCAGTATAGTGTGAGTATAGTGTCAGTGTAGTGTGCTAGTGTAGTGCAGTTTAACACAGCATAAAATAAAATGTATTGCTGTATACCCCTTTTTTTTGGTTGCTGTGTGTGTCTTTTTTTTATTTTGTCCCCTGCCTGCCCCGTTTTTTTTAAATTGGCAAGCACAATTTTACCGACTGCAATGCTGGTATTTCCCTTTTTATTTATTTTTTTAATTTTTTTATAGTTTTTTTTTTTTACATTTCTGTCAGCATCAGTCCACAATTTAAAGTGTACCAAACACTACTTTTCATTCAATAAAGTGCATCCAATTACACATTACCTAGTTTCTATAAAAATTTGGTAATAAGCCCCCCCCCCCATCCTGTCTGGGAGGCCAACAAGGTGAAGCAGACGTCCATGCCATTATGAGGGGGCCAGCAGCGACTGTGTCCACAGGCAAAGGTGGACATGGTCCTTCCTCAGAGCCCTATTTGGACAAAGTGATGATGTCTTTGTCCAATCATGGATCAGTACTCATAGTTCCACCCCACATTATAAAAGGTTCCTTCCCATAGGAAGCTTTAGCAGTGTGTCGTTGGATTGGAGATAGATAGAGCAGGAAAGCAAATGTTCCCATGCCATTATGAGGGGGCCAGCACAGGCAAAGGTGGACATGGTCCGTCCTCAGGCAGGGCACATTAGTCTCTGTTTTGGAAACAAAACGCAATTAAATACCTGGGAGTCTTTATAACCAAAGATTTGAAACAACTACAGGGGATGAACTATGAGGAAACAATTCAAAAAGCCATTAAACTGCTACAAAAATATGATAAGTTAATACATTCATGGACGGCGAGAATCAATATAGTAAAAATGGACATATTACCAAAACTATTATATACTTTTCAAACACTACCATTAGAACCCCCCAAAAAATTGATGAAGGTGTTAAGAAAAGCTATAATCGAGTTTATATGGGCTCATAAAACTCCCCGGATAAAAAGAGAAAATCTAATTAGGAAAAAAAGAAACGTAGGACTTGCGTTACCGGATTACGTAAAATATCTGCACGCAGCATCATTGACCAGGATAGTAGATTGGTATCATAATAAAGAAACGAAGCAATGGGTTAGTATGGAGGAGGAAATAATAGGGCCCCAATTCAAAGTTCTCCCATGGTTAAAGCCCCACTTAAGACCAAAAAGAAACAAACTAACACTCTTTGTAAATGCTACATTAAAGATATGGGACACTTTAGTGAAAGGGGGAAACTCTCCACAGTGATTGGACCTATGACTCCATTGTTTTTCAATCCTGAGTTCCCTCCAACCATGGGGATTACAAACTTCCTGAAATGGAATAGAATTGAACATATAAGATTGATACAAGTCCTCGATAATGGGAAAATACCCAGGCTACAGGAACTGGGATTGGAAAACAAGAACAAGTGGCTGCAGTACCAACAATTACGGACATTTATAGAGTCTAAATTATCTAAGATAAATAGACCATTAACCAAATTTGAAAAATTATTGCTGGGAGAACAGGTTCCATTAAAGAATATATCAAAGATATTCGATGAACTAATTCCGAATAGTCCCCTTAAAGAGATAATAAGTATAAAGAAATGGGAAGCAGAAATGGGTAAGTCTTTATTAGAGGAAGAATGGGAAAATTTTTTTGAAATTATACACAGGACAACCATTGCAAATAGATATCAAGAGAGAAATTAAATGAGATGGTATAGGAGCCCAGTAGCTTTAAATTTAATTAATAAAGGAAATACAGATCTATGTTGGAGATGTAAAATAGAAAAAGGAACGATGGAACACCTATGGTACGGATGACGTCTGGTGAGAGGATTCTGGAATAAGATATTTGAGATTTATTATAAAGTATCGGGAATAGAGGAGACCCCAAGTGTGGAAATCTCGTTATTGTCCCTGTTACCTAAATCAATAAAGACAATTAAAACAGATATCATACACCATATGACATCCGCAGCCAGAACATTAGTAGCAAGAAACTGGAAAAAAACAAAGAGCCCAACAATTGCAGAATGGATATGTGAAATGAAGGAAATTCAATATATGGAAAAACAGATAAGAGATGAAGGGTATATAACAAATCAATTACCAGCAATATGGCAAAAATGGGATGAGTTTCGGTCATCGAAAGAAATATTAGAATTTCTATAAAATATATAGAAGGAACGAAAGATTCTTGGTTTTCTTTTTTTTTTTATGCTTTTGCTTTGTCGTATGGATGTAAGAGATATGGATGCAAATATAGGTACTGGGGGAGTGGGGATGGGGAGAGGGAGCTAGAACCCACGGGTTAAGGATGGAAGATCAGGTCCGAATATAGACGTATTTATAGTTTGTAATAAGGAAAAACTTTTTTGTACCTGAAGCATGGAGGATATGATGTGAAATTGTCAATGTTTAACTGGGATGTATTTGTATTTATGATTGTTTATGATTGTTTTATATAAAGTGAAAATCTAATAAAGAGAGATTGAAAACATTAGTCTCTGTTTAGTTATGTTGCCTGTGCTATTCAGCCACAGCATGCAGATGAGGTGGTGGGCTGGCTTACTAAATCACCCTCATCCTCTATGACCCAAGCTGACACTAGTGCACAGTACACCGCAGCTGCGAGAGCAGCTTATTCTGCCTCCTTGTCCACAGCTACTCCTGCCATAGCCCCAGCATTATGCATGGAGGAGTCAGCTGAATTATTTGAACACAGCGTCAGCCAATTGCTTCTTGACAATGCACAGACATTACTTGATTATGATGTTGGTTCTGAGGTAGATAAAGAGAGTAACATGAGCCTACAGAGAGCAAATGGTCAGTCATGTTCCCCCAGCCGCAGCGTATTGCCGAATTGGCTCTAGTGATGATGAGGATGGAGGGAATGATGATAATGAGGTCACTGACGTGACTAGGGTGCCCGATATAGCAGAGGAGGAAAGTGAGGGAGAGCCACAACCCCAACGAGGCAGGATGTCCTCCAGAAGCAGCCAGCATGGAAGAGTAGAGAGCAGCCACCCTATTCCATCAGATAGTGGAGCTGTTATCTCCCACTTCCCACAGCTCAGCTGTCTGGGCCTTTTCTAAAACATGTGCAGCCGATCGCACTGTTGCAATTTGCTATCTCTACCCCAAGCAGATAAAGCGTGGCAAAAACACCAGCCATTTTGGTACCACATGTTTGACAAGGCATTTATCCTCCCACCACTCAGCCTATTAACAAGAGCACCTGACAGCCGCACACAAGGGAGACAGTTCTTGTCCTCCTCACTCCTCACCTTTCATGTCTACCCCCGCTATATACTTCTCAGCAGCCTCCACTGACAGGAATTATGGTATTGCAAAGGGTGTCACAGGTCCTTGCAATACATCTGCCAGCAGAAAACCACCAGCTGTAGAGTCTAGCAGGCAAATTTCTCTGCTGCAGCTGCTGCATCAGAAAAAAAAATACACTCCCTGCCACCCATGTGCCCAGCGTCTAAATTCCAGCCTGTCCCAATCAAGCTTACAGGGAAAATCAATTAAAAACATTTTTTTTCTTTATAAATGTCAGCTTTGCTTCAGCGGGTTCTATACACGGTACAAATGCGCCACTTTACAGGCAAACTAAGGGGACCCCCCAGGCACTATATTTAAAGGATTTTTTCATGTTTCAGTTAAAGCATCATTAAAATCACTGCTCCTTTAAAAACAAACTTTTTTAAAAGTTTTTTTTTTGTATTGGTACATGTCTCCCAGAGCAGTATCCGGGCCTCCATACACTTTTTATTGCCAATAAATTGCATACAGGTGCATCTCATAAAATTAGATGTAGCGCTGGTAGATTTGCGATCTACCATCTGATAGGTAAATTTAGTAAATTGCTCATTAGGGGAAGTTAGATTTGCCTCTGTTCCAGCTTGGCTGACGTTGCATGTGTTTCCATACTGGGCCAGTGGGTGTCGTTGTTACTATCGGCTAGTGTTGGAAAGGCAACGTGTCAAAGCGTATGTATGCTCTTGTGTGCCGGAGACAACTCGGTGGAGGTGGTCCTCCGAGAGGGATTCTGGGAGAGGGTATTTATGGGACAGACGCCATGTTTTAGGGGTTTTTTTACAGCCACCTGCTGGCCCTCCTGGCCGACAGGTATGCGTTAGAGTGCTACCTCGTGGTCCTCCGTTCCGGAGGCCCGCGTCGCTGCGGCGCATGGGTGGGCCCAGAAGCTTGTCTGGGGCTTACCACAGCAGCCGAGGTATGGTCCTGAGCTGTCTATCCAGAGTGAAGAAGCTGGACAACCGAGGAGATCCCAGGGGGGGACCCGTCATGAAATGATCATGCAGAGTGCTGGTCTGGAGAGGGGCCTGGTGACTCGGTTAGAGGACGTATCCTAAAGTAACTTTACAGCATAGTGTTGCCGGGTTTGGCTTAAAGGTTCAAGCACTGTGACTGACATTCACCACAAAACCAATACATCCTGTGGCAGAGGATCGTACGGGTTTATCCCAAGCAAGTCTGTGGCAGAGACTTTTGTTCATGCTACGTACTGGCTGCAAGGCAAGTGAGAGACGCCCATCCAGGCGAGCAAAGAGTGTGTCCCACGAGGGGAGCGCATTCTATTGCAATATTCAACTCTAAAGGACATTTGTCAAGAATCCTACAGAAAGGTATTTGAGCTTTCCCTGCAGTTTCCCTTCTGCCTCTTTCCTGCTACTTCCTTCGTTAATGGTTCAATAAATCATTGAAAACGTACTCAAGTGTTGGTGCTTGTATCATCCGGAGTTAAACTCAACGGAGCCCTAGACCCGGTGCCGGTGAGACAGAGGGAAGGAGAGTGAAGGTAACAAGCCCGCTTTAAACCAGCAGCTCCACCGAGAGTTATTGCTACATGTGGGGGCATCGTCCGGGATTTGTTGTCCGTCAATTCTCGCAACCCAGAGAAGTGTTTCACCGGGAGTTTACGGTGAGAGCTAGACTTTGACAAAATTTTACAGGAAGAGAAGGGGTTAAAACTGCAGGACTTTATTTCTGAGTGCGTAGGCGGCGGGCGCCAGTGAAAGCCCGGGAGCTACGTGATCAGAGGAACAAGTGGGAGGAGCCTACTCTACTTGATACCGCGTAGGACGTGTGTATGTGTTTGGCGTCAAAGGAAAGGAGAGGCCTTGTGATCGTGCTGAGAAGATCAGAGTTTGGCTATGTCTTTTCCGGCGATGCAGCCAATTATGGGACCGAGAATGTCCTCTGCAAACACCGTGTTGTATGCTGTGCTGACCAGAACCCTGCTCACGGATACTGGAGTTCGTTTGAAGCCGCGGGGGAGGTTTGTTCTGTACACCTCAGGAGATATTGAGGGACTGGGCATGATCTGCCATCGATGTGAAGGACTGGCCATGCATTTTCGTCCGTTTGGCCGATGTCCGCAATGTGGAGAGTACTTATTTGTGGTGGAGTAACCTACCACATCGCCCCGTGCTTATCGGATGGATTGGGCAACAGGTATCGCCACAGTAGAAGCTGCTACTACTACAGAGAGAGAACGGCAGGCCACCACTTTGCCTGTTGTTACTGACAATGTTCCGGAGAGAGACACTGTTGTTGCCGTCTCATCAGGGGACATTACTGTGATTTCTGCATCCACTACACATACTCCTGTTGTGCCTGTTCAGAGGAAGGTGGGATATGTGAAGGCTTCCCGTGGCCATGGTCGAGGCCTACCTCAGAGGTTACCTGAACCGGAGCTACCAAAGTCCACGTCAGGAATGGGTAAGCCACTGATGGGGAATGTATCTGGGACTGTAAATAAGTATCTGCCAGCGGAAGAGTTGGGAGATTCGGAAATAGAATCCATGTCGGATCTTTCCGGTGATGATGACTTATTTGAGACTATGTCGCAAGAACTGTTGTGGTCACAAGGCGAAGACGTTGCCTCTGCTATGACTTTCCCTGAATGGACAGCCCTGAGTTCTGGGAAGATGTCACCCTGTGTGGTGCCGCACAGTACTGTTACTGAAACTTTACCGAAAGTTGCTAGTTTACTACAGGCACCGGCTGGGTCTATGGTGAGCAAATCATTGGATTCTTGTGTGCCTCCTGGTATAGGGAAAGACAGATCTTTGCCCAAACTTGCACGTTTGCAGAGAATGTTAAACAAGCGTGTGGCTACAGAGCATGGTTTGGAATTCCTCTATGTACCTCAGGACATAATGCAAGTGATTGAACTTAACCGGGAACTTTGGTACAGTGAAGCTGTTTGGGACTATTTGTCTGTGCCTAAGCCTTTCCGAAAGACTGGATGTTCTGTTAAAATGGATGAACGTTTTAGTGGATGTTTTATGCACTGGAACTTCGGTGGGCACATCTATGCTGACAAAGTGGTAATCTGCAGGCCCGGAAAAGATGACGTTGTCTATTTCATTACCACAGTGGATACAACGGGAAAGACACTGACCTTGCCAGATCCCCGGTTTTATTGGTGATTATGGACAAAAGAACTTTGAAGTTAGATAGTTAGTTAGTGTCAGTATAAAGAGATCTTCGTGGTCAAGATCTGAATATTCTGTTCAGTGTTTCAAATCCAAGGACTTCTTTTTTGCTAGCCGGATTTCCTTCAAAGAAATTATTATACAGGGATGGACTCCTTAAGATTATTTTGATATAGGTAAAAAGGAAGAGAGGCTCATGTTTTTTTTTAAAAAAAGATGAGGCTTTGCTCCTGATATTGTACAGTATATGTGTGTGTTTAATATGTTTTCCTTTTCAGGAACTATTGGATCTCCTATCAAGCTGGGAGGCTTTTCAGCTAGATAGATAGTGAGGTTATGTACAGTCATAGGATGGTTTTGTTTACGGACGTGAACATAATGTTTTGTAGATGTAAGTCTTATAATGTCTTTCCACTGTCTTTCTTTCTTCTCTGACTATGCAAGTTATTTTAAAGCTCAAATATCCACTCCCAGGCTTGGAAGTTACTGTCATTGTTTTTGGACAGATGTTGGGGACAACGTCTACTGTAGTGGGGGGAGTATGTAGCACTGGTAGATTTGCGATCTACCATCTGATAGTTAAATTTAGTAAATTGCTCGTTAGGGGAAGTTAGATTTGCCTCTGTTCCAGCTTGGCTGACGTTGCATGTGTTTCCATACTGGGCCGGTGGGTGTCGTTGTTACTATCGGCTAGTGTTGGAAAGCCAACGTGTCAAAGCGTATGGATGCTCTTCTGTCCCGGAGACAACTCGGTGGAGGTGGTCCTCCGAGTGGGATTCTGGGAGAGGGTATTTATGGGACAGACGCCATGTTTTAGGTTTTTTTTTACAGCCACCTGCTGGCCCTCCTGGCCAACAGGTATGCGTTAGAGTGCTACCTCGTGGTCCTCCGTTCCGGAGGCCCTCGTCGCTGCGGCGCATGGGTGGGCCCAGAAGCTTGTCTGGGGCTTACCACAGCAGCTGAGAAATGGTCCTGAGCTGTCTATCCAGAGTGAAGAAGCTGGATAACCGAGGAGATCCTGGGGGGACCCGTCATGGAAGGATCATGCAGCGTGCTGGTCTGGAGAGGGGCCTGGTGACTCGATTGGAGGACATATCCTAAAGTAACTTTACAGCATAGTGTTGCCGGGTTTGGCTTAAAGGTTCAAGCACTGTGACTGACATTCACCACAAAACCAATACATCCTGTGGCAGAGGATTGTACGGGTTTATCCCAAGCAAGTCTGTGGCAGAGACTTTTGTTTGCGCTGCGTGCTGGCTGCTAGGCAAGTGAGAGAGGCCCATCCAGGCGAGCAAAGAGTGTGTCCCACGAGGGGAGCGCATTCTATTGTAATATTCAACTCTAAAGGACATTTATCAAGAATCCTACAGAAAGGTATTTGAGCTTTCCCTGCAGTTACCCTTCTGCCTCTTTCCTGCTACTTCCTTCGTTAATGGTTCAATAAAGCATTGAAAACGTACACAAGTGTTGGTGCTTGTATCGTCCGGAGGTAAACTCGACGGATCCCTAGACCCGGTGCCGGTGAGACAGAGGGAAGCAGAGTGAAGGTAACAAGCCCGCTTTAAACCAGCAGCTCCACCGAGAGTTATTGCTACATAGACTATCATTAAAAAGTTAATTTATTTAAGTAATTCAATTCAAAAAGTGAAACTCATATATTATATATAGATGTGTTGGAAGTGTTCTAGAATTTCCTGGTAGAGGGCTGCATTGACTTTGGACTTGATAAAACACAGTGGACCAACACCAGCAGATGACATGGCTCCCCAAATCATCACTGACTGTGGAAACTTCACGCTGGGCCTCATGCAACTTGGAATCTGTGCCTCTCCACTCTTCCTCCAGACTCTGGAACCTTTATTTCCAAATGAAATGCAACATTTTCCACAATCCATGATGATTTGAGGAGCCATGTCATCTGCTGGTGTAGGGCCAATCACAACCCATCTGTACCATGTAATTAGCTGGGGCCAATCACAGCTAATAACAACAGCAAACACGAACAAATGGTTGCTTATAACTATAAAACTCACAGTTATAAGCAATCATAGTGTGTAAAAAGCTGTTCATAATAGTAAGCACTGATTGAATAGTGTTTTTTTCAGAAAAAATGGTTGCTTATAACTGTAAAATTCACAGTTATAAGTAATCATATGTGTAAAAAACTAAAAAATTGTGATCACCTCCCAGAGTAGTACAGTGATACTATGGTAACAATGTAATGCTCCGGTCACTGTATGTAAAAACAAATAACAGTTTACTATGCTTTAGCTATAAATGGACACAGGAGCAATCTGTGTTGTTCACTCATTGTGTCTATTCAGAACAGGAAGGACATATTCTTCTCCGTCCCCTTTGTGTACCTGCAGAAGCCAGCGGGAGAGGAAAGTCGGCAGGGCTGCGGAGTTGGGTACACAGGGTGGACTGAGATGCGGGCAGGACCATGAGGGGGATTGGTGTTGCAGGGCAAGGGGGGAAATTACAGAATGTTGTCCTATGTCTGTGTCTCTCCCCCTAGCAGCTGAGAGCACTGATCCCCCTGCTGTCTGGGCCTTACTCTGTACCTGGCCCCTCTACAGGAGTGGTACCCCCTTTCAGCAGCCCTGGATGTTAGGCATCTTGCAGGTTAATGTTGTAATATCATTGTAATGTTAATGTTGAAATAATAATAGTATGTTTATGAGGACAGACTTGGGACAGGCTCACTCTAACAATACTAAAAAAAACCCTGCAGTCAGCCAAGATACCTTCTCCTGATAAACATCTAAAAGGTTAGTGGGGTTATATAGTGGGGTTTTCTCAAATCTGAAAATATTTTTACGCACAGGCAGCATTCTTACTAACATTATGGTTAACCATTCACAATGTGATGCAATTGTACTTGCAGGGCATAAACAAAATTTGGCAATTTTCTTTTGTTTGCTAAATGCTGTAACCTGAAGACAATATAACTTTTTGAAGTTACATGGAAATTGGAACATCTAAGACACTAACAGTTACTTAATACATATAGTATACAGTACAACAACACTAATGATTGTTTGTTGTTATTTTTATTGTTTTAAAATGGAAAAGAAAATGTCATCTGTAATACAGAAAGCCATGACAAAATGTCATTGAATGAGAGCACAACAACATCATAAAACAGTATAAGAATAAGGCCTGAAAAAGTCAAAAGATCTAATGGCTAGTCCCAGAGAACTTGGACTGAGACTAAAGACATCAGCCCTTAACAGGGCTAATGATGGTTTCATATTTTGAAAAGAGGACACTGCTTAGCCATGACCTGCTGCCATGAAGACAGCCAGAAGATTCAGCAGCACTACTGTGCAATGAGCCTGTGCCCAGTTCCTTTCCATGCTCAGATGCAGGTGTAGTCCCCGTTAACTCAATTTCCTACAACGTTCCTTGACATGCCAATAGGGATGAGCCCGATGTTCGTGTCGAACGCAAGTTCGACTCGAACATCGGGTGTTTGCCTGTCCGCCGAATAGCGAACAATTTGGGCTGTTTGCGGCAAATTCGAAAGCCACGGAACACCCTTTAAAAGTCTGTGGGAGAAATCAAAAGTGCTAATTTTAAAGGCTTATATGCATGGTATTGTCATAAAAAGTGTTTAGGGACCTGGGTCCTGCCCAAGGGGACATGTATCAATGCAAAAAAAGTTTTAAAAGCGTCTGTTTTTTCGGGAGCAGTGATTTTAATAATGCTTAAAGTGAAACAATAAAAGTGAAATATTTCTTTCAATTTCATACAGTGGGGGGTGGGGCCACCCGTTTACATAACTGGGTGGCCCCGCCCCCCTGACGCCCCGGAAAAGCCATGGGGAAGTCCCCGTGCGTCAGAGGGGGGCAGGGTCACACAGGTACGCCACCATGTGGCCCTGCCCTCAGTTATATAAGAACTGTCACCTGCGAGGACACGTCAGACAGTGGGAGCCTCCCATGGAGGCGGATCGGTGGCGGGTTTTTTATTCTTTTATTTTTCGGTCCGTCAGCGGAGCAATAGAAGAAGATGAATGGACTTCGTGGTACATTTTTATTTTTTTATTTTTTAATAAAGGACTTGTCCCAAGGTGTGTCTTGTGATTTTTTAACATTTTAACACTTTTTTTGTGAAATGGTACGGGTACAATGTACCCGTTACCATTTCAAACGGGGGGGCCGGGATCTGAGGGTCCCCTTGATAAAGGGGGCTTCCAAATTCTGATAAGCCCCTCCGCCCACAGACCCCCACAACCACCGGGCAAGGGTTGTGGGGATGAGGCCCTTGTCCCCATCAACATGGGGACAAGGTGCTTTGGTGGGCTACCCCAAAGCATCCTCCCCATTTTGAGGGCATGTGGCCTGGTACGGTCCAGGAGGGGGGGGGGGCGCGCTCTTGCCCCGTCTTTTCCTGCGGCCTGCCAGGTTGCGTGCTTGGATAAGGGTCTGGTATGGATTTTTGGGGGGACCCCCACACCATTTTTTTTAATTTTGGCATGGGGTTCCTACTAAAATCCATACCAGACCTGTAGGGTCTGGTATGGATTTTGAGGGGGACCCCTATGCCATTTAAAAAAAAAAATTGGTGCAGGGTTCCCCTTAATATCCATACCAGACCTGAAGGGCCTGGTATGGAATTTGGGGGGACCTCACGCAATTTTTTGTTAAAATTTTGGTTCGGGGTTCCCTTTAATATCCGTACCAGACTGAAAGGGCCTGGTAATGGACTGGGGGGATCCCATGCCCTTTTTTTCAATGACTTTTTATCTGTATTGTCGGGACCCGACAATTCATTATAGCCGCTAGCAGTTTTAAATTACTTTTTTTCCTTTAGAAATGTCATTTTGTGCAGGGACTGTTCTAAACAGGGGAAAAATGCACCACTTTACAGGCATACTATAGACACCCCCCCCCCCCGGTACGAAATTTAAAGGAATATTTCACTTTTATTGTTTCACTTTAAGCATTATTAACCACTTGCTTACTGGGCACCTAAACCCCCCTCCTGCCCAGACCAATTTTCAGCTTTCAGCGCTGTCGCACTTTGAATGACAATTACGCGGTCATGCAACACTGTACCTAAATGAAATTTTTATCATTTTTTTCCCACAAATAGAGCTTTCTTTTGGTGGTATTTAATCACAGCTGGGGTTTTTATTTTTTCCTAAACAAACAAAAAAAGAAATTTTTGAAAAAAAAAATCATATTTAATAGTTTGTTATAAAATTTTGCAAACAGGTAATTTTTCTCCTTCATTGATATGCGCTGATGAGGCGGCACTGGTGGGCACTGATAGGCTGCACTGATGGGCACTTATAGGCACAGATAAGGCGGCACTGATGGGCACAGTTATGGCGGCACTGATAGGCACAGTTATGGCGGCACTGATAGGCACAGTTAAGGCAGCACTGATGGGGACAGATAAGGCGGTACTGATGGGCACATATAAGGCGGCACTGATGGCCACTGATGGGCGCTGATGGGTGGCACTGATGGGTGGCACTGATGGGTGGCACGGATGGGTGGCACGGATAGGTGGCACTGATGGGCACTGATAGGTACCACTGATGGGCGGCACTGATGGGGGGCACTGATGGGTGGCACTGATGGGCAGTGATGGGCGGCACTGATGGGCACTGATAGGTGGCACTGATGTGCAGCACTGTTGCACTGATGTGGGAGCTGATGGGTGGCACTGATGGGTGGCACTAATGGGTGGCACTGTGGGCACTGATGGGTGGCACTGTGGGCACTGATGGATGGCACTGATTGATGGCACTGTGGGCACTGATGGGTGACGCTGGTGGGCACTGGTAGGCAGCACTGCTGCCTATTGCTGTGTCACTGGCAGGGGCAGATGATCACCGTGATCGGGACTGATGTCCCGATTACGGCCGCCGGTGATCGGGTTTTTTTTTCCTCCTCACGCTGTCAGCGCGAGGAGGAAAAATAGCCGATTACTGGCTCTGTTGATGTCACATGATCAGCTGTCATTAGCTGACAGCTGATCATGTGGTAAGGGGTCGGGACCGACCCCTTACTCTGATCTGTGATCAGGCGAGTCTCAGACTCGCTGATCACCGAACGCGCCGCGCGTGCCCTGCAGGGGGCACGCAGGCCGCTCGTGCACGGGACAACGTCAATAGACGTAGTCCTGGCAATGTAGATCCGCGCTGCTGTCATTTGGCAATGGCCCGGATCTGAAGTGGTTAAAATCACTGCTCCTGAAAAAACGGCCGTTTTTAAAACTTTTTTTTGCATTGATACATGTCCCCTGGGGCAGGACCCAGGTCCCCAAACACTTTTTTATGACAATAACTTGCATATTAACCCTTAAAATTAGCACTTTTGATTTTTCACATTCGTGTCCCATAGACTTTAACGGTGTTCACATGTTCAAACTAATTTTTTGCCTGTTCACATGTTCTGCTGCGATCCAAACCGGGGGGTGGTTGGCTCATCCCCACATGCCAATATGAACTCCTCAGCTTCGGTCTCTCAGGAGTTTAGAGAGGCAGCTGGTCCAGAGCCTAATAGTGCTCACCTTCAGCAGAAGACTCCGCCACTGTGGGGAGCCAAAGGGGTGATGTGTTGTTCTTGGATCCCTCCAGCTGTTCATCTTTGTTACCAGAGCTACCCTAGACTTCACTGCAATGAATGTGGTTTATGAGGATAATAATTACTGTCTACTGAACTGTGATGGGCAGAGCTAGAAAGATCCATGGTGAACAACAGCTTGGCAAGACTGGAGGGGGCCCATAGTAAAGCCTGACAACTGCAGATAGTGGAATCCCTGAAGTGAGACTTGTGGCTTTGACTGGGTGAAGCCCTAGAAGAAAGCAGCTGACCAAATCTCCATACAAAAAAAAAGTTTTCATCAAAGGTTCCCATCCTTTTACAGCTCTCCACTGACATTTTTTGGTGAGCAAGAACTTTACGAGAGGCATAAAGCAATATGGCATGCTGAAAAATAAACTCTATATGTGAGACACCTTAGATATTGTCAAGGAGCATAATTTTTATAAATTATTTTGTTTTGTGCTTGTAGGATGTTGTTGAAACCATTGCAGTATTTTTGAGAGGCTTTTTTCATTTAAGCTTTGGTTACCTGGCTGGAGAATATGTGTGTGCCTTGGCACTTGAAAATATTTTTCTTCTCCTCCCAGGGGGTTTTCATGTGGAATGTAAATGACTGGAGGGAGTAGTGCAGTGGTTGTAGAGAGAGCAGATGGAGAAAGTTTCCTTTTGACATGCAGTATAGGGACTAAATACTATAAGTTTTTAATTTGTTTTGAGGATTACGGTAATTTGCTGTGTGTTTTCTGATTTGGGGCCTGGAACTCCTGTTTCATGATCTTTAACAGATAGCAAGGCTCAATATTAGTTAATGTCATCTTTTTGGCCAAAACTTTAGCTTTAGTTTTAGAGTTTACTCCAGAACTGGCTTTAGCAAATGTGAGACCTAAAGAAAATGTACAAAGTGAGGCATACAGTTGTCATACTGTATTTTTGGTGCATGTAGAAAATATATTGCCAGCTTCTTAAGCCAGTAAAACTATGTCACTCTCAGATGCCAGTAAATATGATGTTAAAACTGGTTTCAATAAATATATACAGCACTAGTCTCTGATTCCAGTGAAATTTTAATACTAGCCACTTTGTAAAAGTATTAAAGTCCTCTAGTACAAGTAGGTTTATAATGGCAACTTCTGCCTCCAGTAAATCTTTAAACTATGTTACAGTGCCAGGAAATATCTAGCTTATAATGCCTGCGCAAGTTTCTTTGCCAGTCTTTAATGCGTGTACAGTATACAGATATTGCCAAAATCTAGCATGTTTATAGTATATTTATAATATATCTATAAAATAATAGCAGCTTTTGGTGCATATTAATAATATATACTACGGGTATGGCTCTGCTCTAATTCATCCCAAAGGTGTTCTATCAGGTTGAGGTCAGGACTCTGTGCAAGTCAGTCAAGTTCCTCCACCCCAAACTCGCTCATCCATGTCTTTATGGACCTTGCTTTGTGCACTGGTGCAAAAAAAAAAAAGTAAGGACAAGGTAATACCTATAGTTCGGAGTCCCAGACTGGGTATGAGTGTGGATGCATGTAGCACATAGAATCACATACCCCTAGCTGGAGACTAAGCCGAATACCTGCTGATAATGGCAGGTGTGCTCCTCTAGACCATAGCATATATGAAAGAAAAGGACCAGGGGGTCAAGAGACAGGGTCGATCAAGGAGGAACACACTGGCTGTAAATGTTAATAAGAACAATTTATTTCAAAATGGATGATAAAACAGTTTCCACCCATGTTATAGAAAGTGGATCTAACCTCCACCACTAAGAAAGTGACATAGTGCAAAAAGACAGAATCACCACCTGGTACCCACTACATACATGCCTAATATCCCCCAATATATGTAAATGATATGTAACCAATTACTGAACCCACTCAGGGGAGCAGTATTGGGACATGCAAAGGACAACTGATTGTCAATGGATAAACAAATGGTAAGAACAATGCTGTTTGAAAAACATTAGATCACATATGGAGAAGGACCTATGTGGATCCTGCCACTCCGTGGAACTTGGATGGAAAATCACTGGAAATTAAATGGATGAAGGTCATGAGTGAGGCCAATTCCTGAAGGCGGTATATGTAGAGACAGTCCTGAGGTCTGCTGCGCTTACATGAGAATAAGGTTGTCAAATAAAAAAGTCTAAAAAGCGGCATTAACAGAATATGTGTAGTACAGCAAAACACGTACCTTCCGTCCTCTACCCCCTCTGCGAAGCTGTGTGGAGGAGGGGGGAGGAAAAACAGCTGATCTCAGGATGCGATCAAGAGCAGGCCGAGTGAGGATGGGCTGTGGTGTTGGATGATCCCCCTCAATGTAGGGGCTGCCACATCCAGTTCCCGAGGTCCTCAATAGTCCAGCATTTGAAGGAGAGTGTGACAGTAGATTCCCACTACCTGATCACCGTATGATTCCTCATACACTACAGGCACCACAGCCGTACGACGTGGAGAGCAGGAGTTGACCCTGATGGCTCACAGCTGAGATAAGATGGTCAGCGATCCAGCACGGTTAGGTATGCTGGTAATGAGATGGATCAGTCTCTGGTGAGATCGCAGCTGAGAAGTTGGGAAGGGCGTGTAGGAACAGGCAGGCCAAGGATGCCCAGTGTGAACATACATCCATAGAAAGTCCTTCAAACAGCATGTACTGGGGGGAGGGTAATGGAACCATGAATAAAGTAGGGGATGAAAAAGTCAGTCCAAGTGGTGACTGTCAGGAGTTGGGGCGTCTAACTGACGCGTTTCAATTGGCTATCTGATTTTCTTCAGAGCTAGAGACATAATGAACAACATGAAGCTAAATACTAGAGTAGATTGTCTAACTGGTTGCCATGTGGTCCACACGGACTGCCCCCTTAAAAGACATTAACCCTAAAACACTCAATAAAAATGTGCACCTAACATAGGAACATCACACATACAGAAAATAACTGAATAAACTGGAAATAAGGAAATATAAGGAAAGGAAAAACAAAAAACAAAAAAAACAAAAAAACAAAGAGGGGTTAGAAAGAGGAAGTGTTGAATATATGTACAAATCAATATAAATTCTGTGTCTAGTTAACTGGGGTCTGGGGGTGTAGGGAGCGGATGTCACAAAGAGTCACTCACTACACTCGCCTCACAGTGGAAGGAGGGCCCCTGCAGCGGAATACCACTAATTTAGATAGTGGACACAAGACCATAGGAGAAATCATAAATCACCCTATATTAGCATAGAGCCCCAAAATCAAATATGTTCAAACATGGAGAACAACTAGGGTTCCAGAAATACTGCTAAGTTACATTAGTTATTCAAGCCTACAGGCTGGAGGCTATTAAGGCGATAAATCTAAATTTTTTTCCTTTTGATATAAAATACCCTTTACGCGGAGGCCCCCTGGGTCCCCACCATGTTCAGTCAGGAAATGTAGTGGTAGTGGTCGCTCATCATCCTTTTTGAGCATGCTCTGGATGTGCTCGCTGATTCTAATTTTGAGTTGTCTTTTAGTTTTACCTATATAGATCTTACCACAGGGACAGGTGATCATGTAGGTCACCCGTGTGGTAGAGCAGTTGATAAAGTCTCTAATTTTAAATTGTTTTTGACCCATAGAATCAGCAAACACATCCGTCTTGTCGACATAGCTGCAGATGGAGCATTTGCCACAAGGGAAGCTCCCGTGCAGTGGGGGCAAATCTGTCAGCCAGTTTTTACTGGGTGATCTAGTATATTCAGAGTGGGATAACAAGTCCCCCAGATTCTGGGCCCTCCGTGCAGTCATCATGGGTCGGTCCCCTATAAATTTCCCCAAAATAGGTGCTTGGAATAAAATGCTCCAATGTTTGGTAAGGATTTCTTTGACCTGGTCCCATTGGGCTCCAAATTTAGTAATAATTCTAATTGGGTCCTGGGGGGCTGCAATCACCATTGTCCTCGGATGTGTCAGTCAAGAGGTCCTCTCTGTTGGTATTAAATGCTCTCTTCTTGGCCCTTCTAATGGACCTATGAGAGTAGCCTCTCTCTCTAAAGCGTTTGTAGAGGTCAGAGGCCTCCTCCTGAAAGAGACCATCCGAGGAACAGTTTCGTCTGATCCTCAGGAACTGTCCGATTGGGATCCCCTGGATCAGAGAGTGTGGATGGTGGTGGATGCTTGCAAAAGCGTATTTGCAGGTGTTTTTTTACGAAATGTCCTAGTGGCAAATCTGTCATCCTGTATGGTGATTTGTAGATCCAAGAAGGTAATTGTATTGGCATGGTGTGTATATGTAAACCGCAAATTACAGTCGTTTGTGTTTAGCTGTTGCATGAAGCTATCCAGCTGTAACACACTGCCCTCCCACACCATAAAGACATCGTCAATGTACCTCAGCCACAACTTGCTGTTGCTGATGTACAGAGGCGACACATAGATCACCTCCTCCTCCCACAGACCCAAATGGAGACACGCAAAGGAAGGGGCCCAAGGAGCTCCCATAGAAGTGCCCCTCTTCTGTTGAAAATAAGAGCCCAGAAATTGGAAGCAATTATTAGATAGCATGAACTCCAAGAGTTCAACAATTAACTCATTTTGAGCAGCCAAAAGCGGGTAGCATTGTTCTTACCATTTGTTTATCCATTGACAATCAGTTGTCCTTTACATGTCCCAATACTGCTCCCCTGAGTGGGTTCAGTAATTGGTTACATATCATTTACATATATTGGGGATATTAGGCATGTATGTAGTGGGTACCAGGTGGTGATTTTGTCTTTTTGCACTTTCTTAGTGGTGGAGGTTATATCCACTTTCTATAGCGTGGGTGGAAACTGTTTTATCATCCATTTTGAAATAAACTGTTCTTATTAACATTTACAGCCAGTGTGTTCCTCCTTGATCGACCCTGTCTCTTGACCCCCTGGTCCTTTTCTTTCATTTGTGCACTGGTGCGCAGTCAAGGAAGGGACCAAACTGTTCCCACAAAGTTGTGAGCATGAGATTGTCCAAAATGTTTTGGTTTGCTGATGCCCTAAGAGTTCTCTTCACTGGAACTAAGGGGCCAAGCCCAACCCCTTAAAAACAACCCCACACCATAATCTTCCCTCCACCAAATGATTTGGACCAGTGCACAAAGCAATGTCCATAAAGACATGGATGAGCAAGTTTGCGGTGGAGGAACTTGACTGTCCTGCACAGAGATCTGACCTCAACCCCACAGAACACCTTTGGGATAAATTAGAGTGGAGACTGTGAGCCAGGACTTCTCGTTTACAACAGTGCCTGACCTCACAAATGCACTTCTGGAAGAATGGTCAAACATTCCCATAGACACACTCCTAAACCTAATTGACAGCCTTCCCAGAAGAGTTGAAGCTGTTATAGCTGCAAAGGGTGGGCCAACTCAATATTGAACCCTATGGACTAAGACTGGGATGCCATTAAAGCTCATGTGCTTGTAAAGGCAGGTGTCCAAATACTTCTGATAATATATATATATATATATATATATATATATATATATATATATATATATATATATATATACTAAAGACAAAAGTAAAGGATACTAAAGACAAATAGACTGTATACTTTTATATAGGTGAAAGAAAGCCAGCAACTCGATCTTCCACAATAAATTAGTTTAGTAATCTAGATGTAGTACAAAATAATACAGGGCTTACATGTTTTGGCGTGTAGCCTTATCCTAGCCTTGACTATGAGTAAGGCCACACGCTGAAACGTGTAAGCCCCATATTAATTGTACTACACTTGGATTATTAAACTCATTCATTGTGGAAGATTGAGCTGTCAACTTTCTTTCACCCATTTGCTTGTTTGTATGCTAGGAGGAGCCAGTGCACCAACCGCTCACAACCTTGGCACTTGCAACAGGTGTTTTCTACTACATTTAAGACTGTAGACTTTGCTGATTTCTATCATCCAGTCAAGCAAAAATTTTGTTTTCTTCATTTTCCTTGCACCTGATTGCATATGATAAAATAATTGTGTTTGCGCTAGAGAAATTATAATTAAAGTAAAAATCAGTGTATGGAGAAAATAAAATAAAAAATAATATAAAATAAAAATTAAATAATAAACAATATATCCCAATATATCTAAAACAATCAATTTTAATCTGTGATAAATTATTTAGTGATAAAGTAAACAAAGTGCAACATGCATAAAATGCTAGACATCCAAGTGCAAACTTTGGTTTAGAAGAGTGCTCACTCTTTCAATAAAGTGATTGATGAAGTTCATAAACAATAAATGCAAAGTGCACAAATACAGTGTCCATCAACAGTGATATCCATCATGCTCATCTCGTCTCTTCCTCCGTGCTGACAGCTCCGTCCTGGCCCCTCCCCTACGCGTGTTAGGCACAGGGATAACGTGCTTTCATCAGGGGGAAGTTGGATGTCTAAACAGAGATGACTGTATAAAGTGCTGTCCAGGAACACATCCCAGCCGTGTGGGCATCTCCCCGGGAACTACACACACAGAGGAAGCTGCAGCACCATCCTCAGAGCACCGTACACACGGCTGGGATGTGTTCCTGGACAGCACTTTATACAGTCATCTCTGTTTAGACATCCAACTTCCCCCTGATGAAGGCACGTGATCCCTGTGCCGAACACGCGTAGGGGAGGGGCCAAGACGGAGCTGTCAGCACGGAGGAAGAGACGAGAGTAGTATACCACACCGCACGCCATACCAGCGATTTGCTTTCTCATATGTGAAGCCTTGATAAGGATGGTGCACTCACGCACCCATACAATGTGAGTACCCCTAGGAGGGGAGTGTTTTGTTTTTAGAATAAATTCTCTTACAATGTTACACTATGGAGTTTCCTTTTTTTCATTTATGAAATGGAACGCTATTAACTGAGCAAGTCGGAGGTCAACATCTGCATATCTTTTAGAGCCCAAGAGTGGCTCCCAAGCGTGATTTGACATAGTTTGGGTACTGTGTCACACACTCTGAGGTGAGCGCATATGCTTTTGGGGGTCACCGGAGAGCACTGGAGCATGATATATATTTTTACACTTCTTGGATGAGCATGATGGATATCACTGTTGATGGACACTGTATTTGTGCACTTTGCATTTATTGTTTATGAACTTCATCAATCACTTTATTGAAAGAGTGAGCACTCTTCCAAACCAAAGTTTGCACTTGGATGTCTAGCATTTTATGCACGTTGCACTTTGTTTACTTTATCACTAAATAATTTATCACAGATTTAAATTGATTGTTTTAGATATATTGGGATATATTGTTTATTATTTCATTTTTATTTTATATTATTTTTTATTTTATTTTCTCCATACACTGATTTTTACTTTAATTATAATTTCTCTAGCGCAAACACATTTATTTTATTATATTGCTATTTGCACGGGTATGAAACATGATTAGTGTTTGCAGCTTGTTGTCACCTAGGGTTTAATTTGGAGGCATTAACCCATCTGTGGCTCGCAAGATCTTTCTATATACCTGATTGCATATGTTTTACAAAGTGAAGCTTCACAACATTCACTAAGTTTTGGAGAAAATTAGCGCAACAGCACTTGCAAAGTGTACAGTCTATTTGCCTTTAGTAAATCAACCCCTATATGTTCACGTTGAAGCTGCCCATAGATGGATAGAATTTTAAACAAACATTCTTAGAAAAAGTTTTGGGAAAATTAATATGAACGTTCTCAGAACATTCGTTTGTCATTTGAAACATTGCGTTTGCTTTTAACAATTGATTTTGGAATGAATGGACTTTACCAAACAAAAAACACATACAATTTTAGAAATTCTTTTGTTCGATAAATATTTTCCATCCTAAGCCTTTTCTCGTCACTGTGGTCAAAAATGAATTGGCCCACTAATGTTTAGGAAAATAAATAAACAAGCTTAGATCCTTCTTTTCACAAGAATCTTCATCTGAAATTGTACCCATTTATGGCCAACTTAGGACTCTTTCGGCTGTTTAAATCCTTCAGCAATGAGTAAAAATGTGTTACAACATCCATCAAGGACATACATCCAGCTGAGACATTACAGTATTCACAATGAGTATTATCAGCACAAAAATCACAGATGCACATTGATATATGAGATATTACAAGCAGCTGTCTGACAGAATGTGGCAGTATGTAAAAAAAAATCATCTTTTTATTAATACATTTAAACATGGTGCTTATGTATCCATGCAACATATTGCAGGAAGTACTTCCACTTTTGCAGCCAAATCAGGATAACTCCTACTTTATATTTGTTACATATTTCCATTCACATAGTATACCTTTAAAAAATAAATACATATTACTGCTTACCTTTTTAAAACCCTACCTAGATGTCCCCTTCTATGTAAGGGACTGGGAAGTTTATCAGAGATAACCCTGTCTGTAATGTGCTGGCAAGTCTTATTATCAGTTGTAAATTAGATGTGATACTGACTGTCCTAACAAAGGGTTAAAGATCTCAACTCTTGGGTGGTGTAAACTGTATGTTAATACACTTTAAATAAACACTGTTCCTCAATGGCTGAATTCACACTGACTTGTGATAAAATGCAGGGAAAATGGAAGTACATTTCCATCGATTTCATGTGTGTTTTAACATGCATTGACTTGCGTTGATCTGCATTTTAATGCACTTGAAAAAAAGCAGGTCAACGCATAGACACACACACAAAAAAAAAAAAGTATCTGTTCACCCTACAACACTGCATTGACCTGCCTTGCAGTAAAATGCAACATATATGCATTTTACTGCAAAACAGGTCAACACAGCATTCTAGTGTGAGCAGGACACATAAAAAATATTGTTTTTTATGTGTCTATGCATTGACCTGCATTTTACAAGTGTGCTAAAATGCAGATCATTGCAAGTCATCGTGCATTTAAATGCGCATAAAACGCATGGAAATGTACATCCATTTTCCCTGCATTTTATCACAAGTCAGTGTCAATTCAACCTCAGTCTGTTCCTTAATTGTTTTCTAAAGCACAATGGGAGCTGCCTATACAATTCTTTGTATAATGCTGTTCCAAAAAAAAAAAAAAATAGATAAGTGGGAAATTATTTCAGCTATGCTGTGTGAATGGAAACACATAACAAACATGTAATTGGGGGGGGTTCTCAGATTTGAGTGCAAAAGTGGAAATACACTTTAAAGCTGAATTCCAGGCATACTCCATCAGCATGCTCCTTAAGCTCAGTACACATGGGCTGAAAATCAACCAGTTCAGCAGGAACCAGATGACTTTTGATCCATGTCTGTTGTTCAAGAGAAGCTGGTCCTGCTGGAAAAACAGCGTTTGATCAGCTGCCAGAATACAGTGTCTCTGTGGGAGAGATCACTGCATCGCTTGTGTGTGTACCCAGCTTTACACTTCCGAACACCTGGATGGCCCCTATGCTTCTTCTCCCTCTCATTCTCTAAGCTCTGCTTTACAGGCTGTACTGTAGACTGAGGCCTCATGCACACTGGATGTTATGATAATGTTATAAAAACGCCAGTAGCTTTGCAGTGAATTTTTCATTGTTTTTGCAATAATGTTTTTTAGCGTTTTTGCTTTTTTTGCGTATTTTTGTGTTTTGTAGCATTAGTGCTTTTAAACGTTAAATAAAAAGCTGGTGAGCCGGGTTTTTGAGCGTTTATCAGTGTTTTTGCGCATTTTTTTGTGTTTTTTGACATTAGAGCGTTTTTACAGCTGAAAAACTTATCTCAGAACCCACTAGTCTTGGGATTTTTTTACAGCCAAAAAACCCCCCAGCCAAAAACAGTTGATAACAGCCTATGGATAACATGCTGGAGAGTTTATTGACTGTAGAAAAAAAGTCTGAAGCCAAAAACCAGCAGCTGTAAAAATGTCAAAAAAATACCCAGTGTGCATGATACTTACTGTATTATAAGAGACAGATACCAAGTCCAATTCAGGTACTTACAGTGCTAAATATACATTTAATTTTAATAAATGTTTAAAGGAGATCTATGGTCGCAGCATACACCTTCTCTTTATAACATGAGCATTATTATAGCAAAACAAACAATAGTTATATTTGACAATTCAATATAAGCTGACGTTAATGTTATGAGTACTGCCTGCCTGCTGGCAATCTTTTTCCACAGCTTCTGTGCTTTTCAGCTTCTCCTCTGCATTTTACCATATACTTTCAGTTTCCAAGGACTACATATCCCATGGTAATTTGCTGCCTGCAAGCTGTAATTCATGCACTGATACCTCCTGCTGAAACTCCTCCTCTCAGCCCCTTTGTAGTTCAGAAGGCAGGGTCTGTGAAATGTGTGATACATCAGTGTCTACTCATAGTGAATGCGTATCACAGAATCTAAGAAAGTAAATGTGTGGGGATCATCACAAATTACCTTTACAAACTTCAAGACCATTCCGAATAATAGGAGTAGACTAGAAATAAGTAAAATACAATGTAAAAATGAATAAATGTTTTTACATTTTGACCATTGATACACTTTAAAGTTGTTGTAAACCCATATAAAAAAAATAAAAACCTGCAAGACAAAGCCATAATGAGCTAGCATGCATCGCATACTAGCTCTTTATGAAATACTTACCTTAGCTCGAAGCCCCCACAGCAGTCCCCGTACACCGCTGTGACCACTGACAAGTCTCCTAGAGTTTTTTCCAAGTCTGCAGGCTCTGGTGCTGTGATTGACGTTGTGGCGCCGTGATTGCTGTCACTCGGCTCAGGCCCCTTAGAAACAACGCAAGTGTGTTGCGAATGCGCCAATGACGTCGGTGCAAGCGTATATGGTAAATATCTCCTAAACCATGCAGGTTTAGGAGATATTTACAGTATCCACAGTTAGCCTTATTATAGCCTTACTTGTAGGTACAAGTGGTGTAACTAGGTTTACAACCACTTTAAGTTGTGTCATTTAATTCTGCCTAGAGTTCAACTTTAAGATTCTTGGAGAATTAAAATTAGGGTAAAACCAAAAAAGAGAATGTGCCTGTAACGGGAAGAAGCTTCCTATAAAAAAAATGCATCCCAGCTTCAAAAAATTGTAGAAAATAAATCAAATGGGCAAATTGTAACAGCAGATAATGTTCAATCCACATTGCCCATGCTAGAATTTAGCTAATAAATAAAATTAATATAGATAGTTTTACATTGGTCTTTGTTCAGACCAAAAAGTGTTGAATTAGGAGACATTATTGAAGGGGGGGTTGGCATTGATGGAGGGAATTTAAAATGTAGTAGTTTTTTTTTAAGTCAGAAAGTGCTTTGTTTACTAGTACCCATAATGATACTTTCATAGTTATTTTAATACAGAGTAGATCATTTCATATCTTTTTGAACTTCTAGAAATTTGTCTTATATTAGCACAGTCACCACATGTTTTTAAAGACGTTTAACTCCACATATTTAGCAGATAGATAAATCTAAAGATCCTAGTGGGAATTAATTACCATTGCCAGAAATATTAATAATAAACTTTAACCACTTTAGCATTGATGGAGCTGGTCACCAAATCTGCTTCTAGCCCCTATTTTTAATGAAACACCAAGATCATATAGCAAAAGTAGGTCAGAGGGGAGACAGGTCACAGGATATCTACTGTATGTGACAAAGTCTGACACTGATAGAATAACATTGTGACTGCACAGTTACACCTTGAACACTGACTTTTTCTAATAGGTTACTTTTTGTATAAACTTACTCTGAAAAACAGCAAAATAAGTTGGTGTGAAATTGGACTAATTATAATAAATACATACAAATGCAATCTGAAATAAAACTTACACAATGCCATTTTTCATCAAAGTTGGAAAGTAATATTCAACAATATATGCAGATAGGAAATCTATTTATCAATATAAAGACAGACACTAGACATTTAAGTCTCTATAGCTGAGACCATTATGTTTACATAATACACAATGCCATACATAATAAACTACAGACAACTCCCTTAAATTTTCTAGTTCACAAAGACTACAAAAATATTTTGCACTATAACATATGTACAATTAGAATAAAAAAGGTAGATCATTTCTACTTGATAACAGTGCAAATGGTATCTTATGCGGTATTTTTTTTAATTCAGTTTGTACATATCTGATTTCCAGTGTCTTAAGTCACTGATCTACAAACACTGATCACTAGAATTGATAACTGTTGAAAAAAACAGCCTTCTGTACAGAATGCTAAACAAAGTGATAGCAGTGTTAAATTTATACCCTTGTTATATCTCTGGATCATCAGATTTATATGCAGCCTGATATCTGCAGGGGAAATGATATGCTAAAAGACTGTTTGTCGGTCTAAGACATAAGATCTTAATTATTTGAAATGTCTTTCTTTTCATTCGTTTTTTTTTTTTTGTGTGTGTGTCTAACTCAATGGCATTTTAATGGCTTATTAAATGGTTGTTTTACAGCATCAGTATGTTGAGGCTCAGAGCTTCTATATATCTGTATGTGTGATGGAAAGTTTCTACTAATGCATGCAGCATGGGGCATTTTCTCTTCTACTTTAAAGTGACGCATTTCTCACAGTCCCTAAGAGAATTTATTAAATGTCTTATTAGCCATTCTTCTACAAGCAAGTGACAGTCCCATTGACCTTTATAAACAGCATTGCCAAAATTGAAAAAAACTGCAGTACAATGCCTGTAACCAAATGTAAAACATAAAATGGCAAAGCCTTACATTTCAGTTTTTGTTTTTGTGACTTATTTTATTCTTATTGTAAATTATTACAAACATTTTTTTTTCTGTCAAATATATTTTAAAACAGAATTAACAAATGCAAATCTTTTGGTCTTATATGAAATGTTCTTATTTAGCAAATAACCTCACACAACCCAATTTTGATGTTGAATAGAATATTAATAGCAGCTGGGCAGCAATAATCTTTAAAGGATTAGTCTACCTCTAGACATGTCTTTGATTTCAGGGGTGTTAAAAAAATCATTGTAAAAAATGGGAATGGGGGGTATTGAGAAATACTGAGAAGTACTTTGCCTAATAGGTTAGCATTTTTACCTTGCAGCACTGAGGGTTTTTTGTTCCATTATGAAAGGGCAGAATAGTGCCTTATGTTGTCCCCATGTTTGTATGGGTTTCCTCCATGGACTCTAATTTCTTTCTGCAACCCAAAGCAAATTAATGGGTTAACTGTTTTCTGCCCAACATTGGGCTTGGTGAACTCGTCTGTTTGGCTGATGGGACCGGGACTAAAAGAAATAGACTCTCCACTTATTTCACAAATCCAGAGGTGCTTGCTGTAGAGCCCTACTGTTATACCGGGTACACACGACCAGACTTTCCGGCAGAAAATGTCCGACGGAATCATTCCATCAGACATTCCGATCGTGTGTGGGCTTCATCTGACTTTTTCTTTCGAAAATTCTGATGGACCTAAAAATAGAACATGTTTCAAATCTTTCCAGCGGAATCAGTTCCTATCAAGAAAACCGCTCATCTGTATGCTGTTCCGACGGACCAAAAACGACGCAAGGGCAGCTATTGGCTACTGGCTATTGAACTTCCTTTTTCTAGTCCTGTTGTACGTCATCCTGTTCTAAACGATTGGACTTTGGTGTGATCGTGTGTAGGCAAGTCCATTTCAGCGGAACTCCGTCGGAACTCCGTAGAAAAAAACGTCAGAGTTTATTCTGATGGAAAAACCGGTCATGCGTACACGGCATTAGTGTGTTTGAGCGAAGAACATCAAGGGGTTGTC
The DNA here is from genome assembly GCF_042186555.1 of Aquarana catesbeiana. Taxonomy (NCBI): domain Eukaryota; kingdom Metazoa; phylum Chordata; class Amphibia; order Anura; family Ranidae; genus Aquarana; species Aquarana catesbeiana. Next base: position 398,054,304 of record NC_133325.1, read on the forward strand.
CTAGACACTCTATCCTAGCCTACTGGTTGTTGAAGCTTTCAGAAACTTTTCTAAACACTAGCAATATTACAAGTGCACAATTAATCTCATTACATACAATTTTGTTAGCTCCAGCTTAAGCTAAACTGGTCATATTACTAAGCTCATCTGCTGGTTCTTCTAATACCAAGAAAAGCTCAGGACAACTAAAATATGCTGTTTTTTTAACTGTTTACTGGGAATGTTTTGCTGATTCGTGATGATGAATTTGGTAGACCCTCTGTGGCATCAGCAAACAGACAAAAACCTGTTGATCAGGTCCTTGATAACAGTCTGGCTGCCTCTGACTTCTGTCTGTCAGTCCATGCTTTGTATTTTTTCTTGTGTACTGTTTAGACTGTTTGTACTCAGCTTGTCTATAGTTATTTTACTTATCAGCCTGTTACCTCATTTATTGTGTGTCATTGCTGCATTAGCCTGTCTGGAACCAGGGCACTGTATGTCTGTGTTATCAGTCTGCTGACTTTGCTACTATCTTTATTGAAAATCTTTGGACAGATGACAGCAATCGGAAATGAGTGTAATTACTGTCATATGTCTAAAGTTTTACATAGCACTAGCATCATTGCTCGTGGCAACACAGATAGGGGTACCATAGGCTAGCCATACGCAATAAGATTTCTCTTGTTCAGCCCCTTTGGGTTGAATAAATTGAATCATCCTTGCTGGCTACAGTATTCTGACTGCCTCTGCAGCTGTCAAAGTACCCAAACAGTGACTGCATCTCATTAAAAGCAGACACTGTTTGGTTGATAATTATTGATTTTTCAATCGAAGTTTGGCAAGCTGGGAGGTGCTGACAGGAACACCCACAGCTCCAGTTTCATCAGGAATTGCCCAAAATTTGAGCTGTGTATGGCCAGAACAAATGTTCTACTCTAGAACATTTGTTCAGGCAGAGCTGTGGCCTCACTTTAAAGTGCAGTAATAAGTGCAGGTGAGGGCAGGTGCGCACAGCAAAATTGTGAGCTGCAGAGTAATGACTATCAGAAAGTCAAGATTAAAGGCTGATCGCTACACCTCTCCTACTGACATCCAATCCCTGTGCTATACTCAATACTGCAGTCTATTCCCCTTCAGACTTAAGCCTCGTACACACGATTGGATTTTCCGACAGGAATTGTGTGATGACAGGCTGTTGGCGGAAAATCCGATCGTTTGTATGCTCCATCAGACAATTTTTGTCGGATTTTCCACAGACAAATGTTGGAAGCCAGGCTTTAAAATTCTACGCTGACAAATGTCTGTTGTTGGATTTTCCGAGCGTGTGTACACAAGTCCATCGGACAAAAGTCCAATGTACAAACACGCATGCTCAGGGAGCAAGGATGAGCCAGAAGCGGTCGGTCTTGTAAACTAACGTTTGTAATGGAGAATTAACATTCGTGACTTGGCAAATTATGAAATCTCGAAATGCAGCGCACATTCTCTTCTTCTTTATTGGGATAATATTGAAGCTGCTTTGCTGGTAATACTGATGGACTTATTGCAAACAAATTTTCAAAGGCTTTTTTTTCTAGTGATATCAAGAATTATATTATTCTGCTTGTTATTTTTTTTTTTTTTTGGTGCAAGTTACCACAACACTATTATCTCATAGTTTTTAAGATCAAAGAAACAACTATGTTGGTGTCCCTTGTTAATTTTACATTGTATTTTTAAAATGTAACTGCCTACTCCCAAACTGTCATTTGAAGTAAAACACATAGCCAAGTAATATTCTCCACAATTTTTTTGTGTATTAAAAAAAGAAAACAAACAAAATTAGACATGCTATCTGCCAATAGAACTTAACCAAAAAGTGCATTATTTAAATCCAAAAATATATAGAAAATATACCAAATTAAATCATTATTCAACCAAAAAATAAAATAAAAGCCTCATGCATGTGTCCTGCTTCTTAATATAGGGGTCAACAATGCCAAGAGTTGGTGAAAGCAGGGGTCCGTCATCTGGAGATAATTCTGAAAAACATCTGGATTATTCTCCTGGAGCTCCTGCAGCAAAGGCATATGACATAATTGGTCACGATTAATAAAGCAACCAATATTTGGTCCAAGAAATCCTCCTCCTCCTGAAGTATTAACTTCAAGGCTAATAATAAATAACACGTTATCTCCTCCGATTCCGCAACATGGTTGGTTGACGAACGGCCGCTCAGAAACTAACTGAAAAGCTCAAACTGAAAGCGCGAAATGAAAAGCACAAAATGAAAAGAACGAAATGAAAAGCGTGAAATGAAAAGCGCAAAAAGAAAAGCATGAATCAACACTCACCAAACTTCTACTAACACGAAATTAGCAAAAGAAGCCCAAAGGGTGGTGCTAAAGAGCTGAAAAACCACAGAGTACGTCACTACGTTCGTGTTTGTTGGCCGATAATTGTGTGCCGTTTGTATGAAAGACAAAGACAAATTCGGACAAAAGTCAGCGGTTTTGTCTGTGGAAAATCCGATCGTGTGTACGAGGCTTAATAGCCAGCCAATTCCCTCCCCAGAATAACATCCAACTGAATTAAACATAATATGAACAATATATAAATATTTATAATATATTATGTTCAATACACTTGCTTTGTTAACACATGGCACATAATGCTGAACATCATATTTTACATCTACACAACTACAGACATTTTAGCTAGTTAATAATAATATAAAATAAAAACCATATTTAAAAACGTTGCATTACTCAACAAGCCCTTGATTTTGTGAAAAAGACGCAATTCAGCAAATCAGTTCAGTGTTTTCAGCTACAGTGTCTTGAAAAAGTATTCATACCCCTTGAAATTTTCCACATTTTGTCATATTACAACCAAAAAAATGTAAATATATTTTATTGGAATTTTATGTGATGGACCAACACAAAGTGGCACATAATTGTGAATTGGAAGGAAAATGATAAATGGTTTTCAAACTTTTTTACACTCAAATATCGGAAAAGTGTGGCGTGCATTTGTATTGAGCCCCATTTACTCTGCTATAACTAGCTAAAATCTAGTGAAACCAATTGCCTTCAGAAGTCACCTAATAAGTAAATAGAGTCCACTTGTGTGTAATTTAATCTCAGTATAAATATGTTTGTTCTGTGGAGCCCTCAGAGGTTTGTTGGAGAACCTTGGTGAACAAACAGCATCATGCAGGCCAACAAACACACCAGATGGGTCAGGGATAAAGGTGTGGAGAAGTTTAGAGCAGGGTTAGGTTATAAAAAAATATCCCAAGCTTTGAACATCTCATGGAGCACTGTTCAATCCATCATCCGAAAATGGAATGGTATGACACAACTGCAACCCACGAGACATGGCCATCCACCTAAACTGACAGGCCGGGCAAAGAGAGAATTAATTAGAGAAGCAGCCAGGAGGCCCATGGTACCGTAACTCTGGAGGAGCTGCAGAGATCCACAGCTCAGGTGGGAGAATCTGTTCATAGGACAACTATTAGTCGTACACTCCACAAATCTGGCTTTTATGGAAGAGGGGCAAGAAGAAAGCCATTGTTGAAAGAAAGCCATAAGACATCCCCTTTGCAGTTTACAAGAACCCATGTGGGGGACACAGCAAACATGTGGAAGAAGGTGCTCTGCTCTGGTCAGATGAGACCAAAATTGAACTTTTTGGCTTAAAAGCAAAAAGCTATGTGTGGCAGAAAACTAACACTGCACATCACCCTGAACACACCATACCCACCGAAAAAAAAAAACATGGTAGTGGCAGCATCAGGTGGGGATGCTTTTCTTCAACAGGGACAGGGAAGCTGGTCAGAGTTGATGGGAAGATGGATGGAGCCACATACAGGGCAATCTTAAAAGAAAACCTGTTAGAGTCTGCAAAAGACTTGAGACTGGAGGTTCACATTCCAGCAGGACAACAACCCTAAACATACAGCTAGAGCTACAATGGAATAGTTTGGATCAAAGCATATTCATATGTTTGAATGGCCCAGCCAAAGCCCAGGCCTAAATCCAATCAAGAATCTATGGAAAGACTTGAAAATTGCCGCTCTTCATCCAATCCGACAGAGCTTGAGCTATTTTGCAAAGAAGAATGGGCAAATATTTCACTCTCTAGATGTGCAAAGCTGGTAGAGACATACCCAAAAAGACTTGCAGCTGTAATTGCAGCGAAAGGTGGTTCTACAAAGTATTAACTCAGGGGGGCTGAATATAAATGCACGCCACACTTTTCACATATTTATTTCTAAAAAATTTTGAAAACCATTTATCATTTTCCTTCCACTTCACAATTATGAGCAAGTTTGTGTTGGTCTATCACATAAAATCCCAATAAAATACATTTACATTTTTGGTTGTAACATGACAAAATGTGGACGTTTCAAGGGGTATGAATACTTTTTCAAGCCACTGTATATCTTCTTGGTAATAATTGATACAACAGCTTAAGTGTAGCGTTTAGAGTTAAATTAGAGCCGTAGTTGCTTACACTCCACAATACCCCATTGAAGTCTTGTCACGGGTCCCTTTCACATCAAAGATTTTAAAGTACATTTGTATTTGGGCAAGTCCCAATTAGATGTCATAACCAGTGTATTTCTCATCATTTTGCCCTTGGCACATGGTTCTAAATATGAATATCTCAACCATTCAGTAGGCAATATGAACTAAAAGCATACACTCTGTATATCAATCATGGTTACACAGTATCATATGTTCTACAATGGGTTTCTTTTTTCTTTTCTAATAGAGAGCAGAGCCATTAGTGTCAATGCAAAGTGGGGATGGGAACTTAGTGGGGTCAGGAAGGACAACCTGAAAGGTTGTATTTTCTGTGACACAGTGCAGTTGCCCCTGAGTCATTAATTAGAAAAATATCAGGATGCTAAATTTGTGAGCCCCTTACCTATTTAGAATGAGCCTATTTTTATGTTTAAGGAAAGCTACGGATTACTAACATCATTTAGATACAGAATTATCTAAAAGAAAACAAGGGTTTTAAACACTGGTAGAAAGTGGTGCTAGTTAATGAGAAATCAGTTTCTTAAAATGAACATAGAAAGGTAAATATATAAAAGTACTGGGTACTAATTCCACAAATAAATTACAAGACTTTACAATAAATAAATAATAAATGAATCTATATTTCGGCTTGACCAATGTGTCTTTGTATCCCAAAATGTCACAATATTTATTTTAATATTAAATGATAATGCATACGTACTATATTACTTAGGCTATTAACCATAGCATTAGCATGTAAGGACAGGCATATGGATGTCAGTCACATCCCCCAGGTTTCCCTCCTCGTTGGGTTCCAAGCAAGGGTCACATGAGGTGGGTTCATCTGGGATATGTTAGGCACTTAATTACAGGGTCATTTTACACACAGACATACTTGTTCCTTTACGTTGTGTCATCTTTTGATACCTTGTGACAAGGCTGAGGGTGCCGTGGGAGATTACTGAACCTTCAGGCGGGCCTCTACTCGTAGTGATGAACATACACTATGCACACTGCAATGCAACTGTTCTCCAGTTAACCCTCGTTTCTCATGTCAATGCACAACTTTCACAGTACCTTGCATTCTGGAGGGATAAGCTGAGCCAATGTCCACAACCACCTGTTCAGCGTTTTCCACTACTACCCCCCCGCCGTGCACTCTGCACGTGCTCCACACATACACTCACTTAACTCTTGAACCTCTGCACCTCTGTACAAGATGGAAAACCTCTCCCATTACTAAGGGATACAGACTTCTGGTGGAAAGAGTACCGACAACATTTCTCTCGAGGCCGTGCCAACTGTAACAGGTACACGCTATCGACATGCTGCTTGTTAAACTTTCTGTTACTCTTGGCAACTATTTATGACTTTACGTTAGTTCATTCTACATTGATGTTTTCATAACCCAATGTGTTAAGATCTACAGGTTGCCTGAGGATACACCTCTTTAATACTGAAACTTCAGACCAGGCAGGGACAAAGTTTCAAACCCTTTATTTTAAAAAGTGCAAAAGCAGACATTTCACGGTACAACAGTCGAACAGACAAGACATGCCACTTCCCTAGTTCTAAGCATACCTGCGAAAGTGCATACCAGTGTCCATGGTCCTTTACAGGCTCTTCTCACGCAAGTGTAGGTCCCTATAATCCAGTGTGGGCATCTTCAGGGCCAACCTCAATTTAAAAGTCTCTGTTGCAAGCCATAACAGAAGACATTTTCTTACTCTTGGAGTCTCTTCTTCCGTCTCCATCCCCTCCGGGTCTCACACTCAAGGCTGAACCGTGCTTACCTCAGTTTCTGTTGCGGGGCCAAGGACAATTACCTGGGCCCCCCAAGGGGAGAATTTTCTACACTGGACCACTGTCCCAACTTATATCGCACAGGGCAAGTGGGCCAGACCCAGACAGAAAAACCTGTAAAAAGGAGAGCAGGTAAAACTTTAACCCCGCTGACTACTTCAACCTGCTTACAAGCAGACTATGGGGGTTATTTACGAAAGGCAAGTCTACTTTGCACTGCAAGTGCCCTGAAAGTGCACTTGGAAGTGCAGTCACTCTAAATGCACCGTTTATAATACCTGGGTCCCTGATATTTTAGAAGTCATTGTTTTTTTAACTAATAAGGAAATGTATATGAGATGTCTTTGTTAAACAGAAGCTATAGAAAATAACTTAAAATTGGACACATATGAGGGGGTACACATCTAAATTTAGGCATCTATACAGTAATGGCAAAATAGAACATAGTCCTTATGCAATCACAGCCAACACAGCACAGTGGAAAGTGCAGGAAGAACCGAGTAGACTTGTATGATATGTTGTTGTATACATAGTGGACGTCTCGGAGCGTGCTGTAATAAGAATATGTGATTACAATATGCACAGGAAGTGACATCACTTCCTCCTCCATAAAATATAATAGAATCGATTTAAATAGGCAAAAGGATGGTAGGCTTGTCCTTCTACCTCTGCTTTACCCTCACTACACATCACTCCTTATGGTTGTTGACCTCTTGAAGTGGATAGAAAGTAAGTGAGCTTCAGAATCCTAAACGTTAATGATTGTTCTAGAAGGCTACATGCCTCATCAGTGAAACTGTCTTTCAAGTGGATTTAAAGTCCAAAATTAAAGTGATACTGTCAATATAGTATATGATATACGATTTGAATTAAGGCATACCTTTAAAAAAGGGAATTAATATTTAGCTTTCTTGCTGCCCCCAGAAGTCCATGCCGAAATAGACAGTTCTAGTAGTATTAATCACCTAGGCCCTTGATATATCTTGCTGGCTCCTCCTCCTGACCTCTACATTACTGTAATGAGTGAAGGTCCGAGGGAGGAACCAGTGAGAGCTGTGTGTGGCCCAGGTTGGCAAACATGAAAGTGTCAGTTTCAGTGCAGGCATCAGCAAATTTATTAGCACTGGAGAAGTGTATGGCATAGTTGCCAACAGTCCCGATTTTCCCGGGACAATCCCGATTTTGGGTCCGTCGTCCCGATTGGAGGCTGTCCTGAATCGGGATTTTCCATAAGGAAAATCGGGAATGTTGGTTTTTTTGTTTTTTTGGAGCAGCGGGCTCCAGCAAAATGGCGGCCGGCGCCGCCGCTCTATCTTCCCCTAGTGTTGAGTGGAGAGAGGAAGGGGGCTCGATCCGTGCAGCCAATGAAGCGGCTACTTTAGCTGCACGGCCCCTCCCCTCTCCACTGAAGCGAGCAGAAGATACGGCGCCGTCGCTGTGTCTTGCTGAAAGTTCCCCAGCCCCGTACTGTGCAAGCGCTGCGCCTGCGCAGTACAGGGGGTCCTCCATTGCCGAGGGGAACTTTCTCGGCAGAACACCAGCCGCTCCTGCACTGAGCGGGGGCCGGGCTGCATTGAGGGGGGGGCTGCACTGAGGGGGGGGCTGTACTGAGGGGTGGCTGCACTAACTGAGGGGGGCTGCACTAACTGAGGGGGGGCTGCACTGAGGGGGGTCTGCACTAATAGAGGGGGGCTGCACTAACTGAGGGGGGCTGCACTAATAGAGGGGGGGCTGCACTGAGGGGGGGTCTGCACTAATAGAGGGGGGCTGCACTGAGGGGGGCTGCACTAATAGAGGGGGCTGCACTGAGGGGGGCTGCACTAATAGAGGGGGGGCTGCACTGATGGAGGGGATCTGCATTGATGGAGGGGATCTGCACTGATGGAGGGGGTCTGCACTGAGGGGGTCTATACAGACTCTGGCGGGGGCACCTGATGCAAGGACAGACTCTGGCGGGGCACCTGATGCAAGGACAGACTTTGCTGGTGGCACCTGATGCAAGGACAGACTCTGCTGGTGGCACCTGATGCAAGGACAGGCTCTGCCGGAGGCACCTGATGCAAGGACAGACTCTGCCGGGGGCACCTGATGCAAGGACAGACTCTGCCGGTGGCACCTGATGCAAGGACAGACTCTGCCGGGGGCACCTGATGCAAGGACAGACTCTGGCGGGGGCACCTGATGCAAGGACAGACTCTGGCGTGGGCACCTGATGCAAGGACAGACTCTGCTGGTGGCACCTGATGCAAGGACAGACTCTGCCTGTGGCACCTGATGCAAGGACAGACTCTGCCAGGGGCACCTGATGCAAGGACAGACTCTGCTGGTGGCAGGCAACGTGGCTAGTGACACGCTCAGGGATCCCACTGATTCGGCATTATGGTGAGTTGAATGATTTAATTTTATATTACAATGTAATAATAGAAATAATGCACTTCAATCATCCTGACACCATAACAACCATGGTGGCGGGATGATTGAAGTGTTAACACCAGGCATTTGGAGTATCTTTATCTGCCTCTAACCACACCCTCCCGAGCCACGCCCGTTTAAGCCACCTCCACTTTCATGGAAACCACGCCCACTTTCACGTAAGCCACGCCCACTTTCCATGTAAGCCATGCCCATTTTTCGCTCGGCGCGCTTCGCGCGCTGCACTTATATTTTTTCTAAGCCACGCCTACAAATGAATGCCCCACCCCCTAATTATTGTATGGCTCCGCCTACAGCCAAAAAAGTGTCCCACATATTTTTTTTTCAATGTTGGCAACTATGGTATGGTGGCAGAGTAAGGTAAGCTAAGTATATGGTGACATATAACTAAGTTGTGTACTAGAACTACAGGTTTGCTTTAGACATGTGTGGCCCCACAGCATAGCCAAAAATGAAATGATTATACAGAAAAAAAGTACACAGCACCAGAGACAAAACTAGAACCTTCAGGGTCCTGGTGCAAAATACCACGGTCCTTCCCTCCAGGGTACTTCCACAGATCCTGGGACCTTTTACTCCCATTTCAGGGCACTTTATTATGGCCTCACAGCAGTACCTTTTTTTGGTTCTGCAGCGGAGCCCCTTTCTGTCGCATGTGCAACGTTTGTGACCCTGGTAGTTCTGCCATTGGGTGTTAGCAATAATTTAGGGGTGCTGTAGCACTCACCTGGCACCGCCTCTGGTGACAGAGAGGCCACACGGGCCCCCTGCAGTGGGGGGGGTGAGCAGTATACATTGGGGGGGGCAGTTATCAGTATAAAGTGGAGGGAACCAATGAGCATTATACAGTGGGGGGAGGGAGTAGTGAGCATTATACAGTGGGGGGAGGGAGTAGTGAGCAGTATACAGTGGAGGGGAGGAGCAGTGTGCAGTATACAGTGAGAGGGAGCAGTGGGCAGTATACAGTGGGGGAGGAGCAGTAAACAGTATACAGTGGGGGAGAACAGTGAGCAGTATACAGTGTGGGAGGGGGAGGGGGAAGAAGCAATGAGCAGCATACAGTGTGGGGGGGAGGTGGTAGCAGTTAGCAGTATACATTGGGGGGAGCAGTGAGTGGTATACAGCGTGGGAGGAGCAGTGAGCATTATACAGTCTAGGGTGGAGCAGTGAGCAGCATAGAGTGAGGGGGAGCAGTGAGCAGTATACGGGGGGAGGGGCAGTGAGCAGTATACAGTGGGGGGGACAGTGAGCAGTATACAGTGTGGGGGGGCAGTGAGTAGTATTCAGTGGGGGGGTGCAGTGAGCAATATACAGTTCGGGGGGCAGTGAGCAGTATACAGTGTAAGGGGGCGGTGAGCATTATACACTGTGGGGGGAGCAGTGAACAGTATACAATGTAGGGGGTAGCACTGAGCAGTATGCAGTGGGGGGCGGTGCAGTGGACAGTATACAGTGGGTAGGGGGTGCTGCAGTTAGCAGCATAAAGTGCACCAACCAGAGTAGGGAGCTGAAGCAATACAGATGGAGGGAATTGCTGCAGGAGTCACTCACCATATGGCTGCAAGTGAGGACTCACCGGGTCGTCATCTATGCTTCTCCTTCCAGTCCTCTACCATTTTCAGCTAGAGCAGCCACCTGTGCATGCACTTGAATTTGTCCACACCCCCCGCCCACCAGCAGCCTATAGGGAGGCTGATGGCCGGAAGAGAGAACATGGGGGCTGCCAGCCACAGGTGGCTGCACGTCAGGCACAAAAGCTGTACTGCACTGCACCCGGGAAAGAAAGCCAGAGGCAGCCTGTAGCTCCCTATTACTGGTCCTGGTTGCAGAGATAGAGGTGCCCACACTGGCCCCCTGCAGGATGGGCAGGGTCGCAACTGTGGCCCCTGAAGGTCTGCCAGTGCACAGCACAAACAGCTTCATTATGCATGTGAGTCATTTTAGGCAACCTGAAAAAGGTCCTTTCTTCATCAGTATGGTTATATAAAATAGACAAAAGACCAGAAGATGGAATGTAGGATTGTGAAAGACCTGGGGAACCCTACTTGTACCAGAGAAAATAGTGGCTTAGGCCAAATTGCACAAACGTTTGAAGGGTTTTAAAGCAAACCTTTACAACCCCCAAACACAAAATTACATGCTGCATTGAAGTGATTGTAATTGCCTTTTTTTTTAAATAACAAACATGTTATACTTACCTGCTCTGTGCAATGGTTTTTCACGGAGCAGACCCGATCCTCCTCTGGGTTCCGCCACTGGTGCTCCTTGCTGCTCCGTCCTATCGAGTGCCCCCATAGCAAGTCCCTTGCTATAGGGGCAGCCATGCAGGCTCAATTCCGAGCTGCATTCTGTGTGTTCATTGACACACACAGCACAGTTTGGCCCCCACCCTATGTTCTTTCCTCACAGGCTGTGATTGACAGCAATAGGAGCCAATAGCTCCCGCTGCTGTCTCATGTCCAGTGAGGAAAGAAAGAGAGGAGAAAGCCACTGCTCTCAGGCAAAGCCCTGGATTGAGATTGGGCTCAGGTAAGTATTTAGGGGGACTGGGGTGAGCTGGACACAGAAAGTTGTTTACCCTAATGCATAGAATGCAATAAAGTAGCAAATGTCTATCTTTAGAACCACTTTCAGCTCTGCATGGTCATCCCAAAACATCATAAATTAATTTGTACAGTATATGTGAAGCATTTCCCCACCTTTCCTAGCTTTCAGTTGGCACTGGTGCCATGGTCTAACAGCTGCCCCCTGGAAGACTCAGCCAGCAGTGCTTTCCAGGGAGATTTCACACATGCGCCATGAGAGACCTGTATAGTTTGTTAATATTCCATACAAACAGTGCCAGATCTCATATGGCACACATGCCACATACAAGACCTTGCAGACCTGGGGGGATTCCACTTTGAAGCAGCAGGTGCGCAGTAATTAGGAGATTGTAACAGAAGACAAGAGTCAGGAATGTGTAATGGGATCGCAGGCATCAGGCAAGGACCAGCAAACATGCATAGATTATATTAATAAAAAACACAACACCAGAATTTGGAATAAAATTGGCCACGGCCTGGTTTATTGGTTTAAACAAATTAATTCATTATAACATCACATATTAATTCAATAAAATTTTTCTCAACCAAAAAATACTCAGCAACAAACCATACTCAGCCCAGCCACTAAGACTTGAGCTGACTCGGCATTTATCATTAAACATTTTCTTAAATCTCCCCTTTGATTTTTCTACCACGGGGGGGGGGGGGGGGATAGAGCGGGGAGCTCATTGAGCTGTATCTTCTCTGGTGACTGGCAAAAAACCCTGATACCCTGATAAAACATCTCCTTAAATAGGCCAAAAAGGCATTCTAGAATGTTCTGAAAGGTCACCTGGCCCTGGCTGGCCAATCCCTGCATAATCTACTGACCTTCCAGAACCCTCTATGTCACCTGACTCTAACAGGCCAATCCAACTAAACCCTATTAAAAACCCTATAAAATGCTCCTAAAATGCCAATGCCGCAATCCCATGAGGTAAAGGGGAGTCTAAATCAGCTTCCTCCTTTTTTTCCCCATGGGATCACAGGCATCAGGCAAGGACCAGTAAACATGCATAGATTATAATAATAAAAAACACAACACCAGAATTTGGAATTAAATTGGCCACGGCCTGGTTTATTGGTTTAAACAAATTAATTAATTAATTATAACATCAAATTTTATTTTCATCAAATCATTTTTCTCAACCAAAAAATACTCAGCAATAAACCGTACTCAGCCCAGCCAGTAAGACTCGCGCTGACTCAGCATTTATCATTAAACATTTTCTTAAATCTCCCAACCGATAGAAGGGTTGTTAACAGCAACCATTCTGTCAACACACCCCCAAAGCGTGGCCGACTCTATGCATGTTTGCAGATCTAAATTAAAAATATCCAAGCCTACATCTGATAGTTGTATGCTGTTATATCTATACATACCTTTTACTCCTCCTTCAAGCTCGAAATGACAAAATAAAATTCCTAAACCCGGAAAAATAAATTCCTCCAACGCTCTATTTATCCTCTTATGAACTTACTCAAGAGGTTTGAATGCAACAGACTCTAACCAACGTAAATGCGGTACAATTTCTAAAAACACCAAAACCGTATTTGGCAAAGCTATCTTAAGGAATCTAAACGTATGCTTCATATTGGAAATTAAATGAAAAGTTTTCATTTTCCCAATATCATTTCTCCCAAGGTGAAATATAAGGATATCAGGTGCATGAAACATGGCATAAAGCCTGCCTAACTCGAAAATCAAATCTTCCCAAACCATACCCCATGCCAATGAATGTGGAAAGAAGAAGGATCCAGGCCCAAATTCTCCGAATAAATTCTATCGGCCGCTCTTTTCTGGGCCCAAAAAATATAAGAATGACCCACAATCCATACTGTGCGATGTGTACTAGCAACAGAAGAATGAAATTAATAAGGACGAATATATCATTTATACGAATTCAAACTCCATCTCCCTATTTTTTTAATGGTGCTCTCCTCTAAACCAATTCGAGCAGCTTCCATAGCTGCTCTGATTCGAAAATTTGATTTGTTATCTTTAAATGACTCAACTGTAGATGTGCCAGAAAAAAAAGAATTAAAGGGGATGGCTTCATAACTAGAAGAGCAAACTCAAGATGTCGCCACACAAAGCCTTGCTAAAATATTAGGCGTAATAGGGGACCTATTATCTTTCATCCACGTGACCTTTCTATACCCCTTTAAAGCCTGTTGCACAGAGAAAAAACTGACACGTAGACAGATTATAGGCGTAAGAGAAAGGAAACCCGATAAAATTTACTGATCTGAGACCAAGAATATTTATATTCCATTAAAGAATGAAGAAATAAAATCTCCAATGTTTCTGAATATGCAGAAACAGTAGCTTGTAATGATGATAAAAAGGTTGACCACAATAGCCATGCAGAAGTCTAATTCTTCCAAGTAGAAATAGCCACAGGATTATTAACATTCTGAAAAATCAGATCAGATCCCACAAATGGGGAGGGCAAGGTGCCCCAACCAGCTCCGTCTCTTGTATTAATGAGAAGAAACGGTCCATCTGCAGGTAAGAGAGAGCATCAGCTATTATGTTGGTCCTATCTGGTATTTACTTAGCTGTTATCCAGATGTTCCTTTCAGGCATAGAAAAACCAAATAACGTAAATAAGAAACCACTGGAGGAGACTTGAAGGAAAGACTATTAACAGCAAATGCCACACCTTTATTATCAGTACTAAATAATAATCTCCTATTAGCAAAAGAAGAACCCCAGATTTCTATTGAAACAATAATAATGAATAATTCTAAAAGCACTATGTTTTTGCAAAAACCATTAGCGATCCACCTATGTGGCCAAGTAGCCGTACACTAATGGTTATTTTCAAATTGCTCCAAAACCAACTGAGCCAGCTACATCAGTTGCTAAACTGCAACATCAGTTGATAATCAGTAATAAATTCCTGCTGCCACAATGTTTTTCTGTTAAAATGCTCTAAAAATTTTAACCAAACCAGCAAATCCTTATTTATGTCTGATGTAAATCTGATATGTTCTGATGAGTTTTTTAGACCAGAAATTGACACATATAACCTCCTGGAAAAAAAACTATTTCCATGGGAAGCACTCTGGATGCAAAAGCTAACTGGCCTAATGCCGTGTATACACGGCCAGACTTTTGGACCAAACTTGTCCAACGGAACGAATCCGTCGGACAATTCGACCGTGTCTGAGCTTAATCGGAACTGCAGCGGACCTTTTCTTTCAAAAATGTGACGGACTTTAGATTTAGAACATGTTTCAAATCTTTCTGACAGATTTAGCTACTTTGCTTACCACCCATTCTAAGAGAGTTGAGAATGCTTCAAAATAAAAGCAAGAAACAGAGCAGCCCATTGGCAAAGATTTATCAAAATAGAACTGATCCTCAAAAAATATACCTAAAGAATTAAAACAATTTGGATTCAACGGAAGAAGTCTGAAGGCTAACAGAATATCCGCTTTTGCCATTAACGCATTTTTTCCTAACATACGCAGCTTATGAACAGCTGACTCAAAAGATGCATATGTCACTGATGCTAAATAAGGGTCTATCTGATCATTTAAAGAACTGCCAAACGGAAATGATAAGTGATGGATGAGCCAGAATTCGTTCGGTTCTTTTTTGGAGACTAAGCCCAAGAGGGAAACCCTAAAGTTCATAAAAGGAGGGAAATCAAACGAGCCTTCCATCCTCCCAACCGAAACTTCCTTAAGTAATTTTTTTCTTACCACCTGCGGAAACGCTCTAACAGACTTTAAATTCTTAACCAGTGTACAACCGGAACCCTCAAAAATTGGCAATTAAAAACCTACCGTGAAACCCTCAGTTAGAAGAGAAGCCATCTGCTGGTTTGGATAAATTTGCAACCACGAAAGCATTCTTTGAAATATCACCAGTGTAGTTGCTTTTTGAAAAACTGTCTTTTTGGTTTGCTTGCAGCTTACGAAAACATTTAGAAATGGGGTGATTTACAGAACAAAAAGCACGTTCGAGCCTATATTTGCATGCGATCAACCATTTACACTGTCTATCATTGAACGCAAAACACAAACCTTTTTTATAATAAGTCCCGGAAGCATGAGTATTAGTAGTAGTAGCTGGATGCACAAAAAGCTGTTTTTGCCAAAAAAATAAATTTAACCAAAGACCGACGTCCTTGGACCCCCACTGCAGTGAAGGCTGTACCACCAATTTTTGTTGAAAAGCCTCATCATAAGCTAATCACAAGAAACCACTAAAGCTCCTATAAGCTTCCAGGACTATATCAATATGCTGGAATAACACTGAACTTCTTTTTGGAATTTTTTACACAATACGCTTGTATAGTTGCAAAAAGTTTGCAACCAGCTATAAAAAGATTTTAGCACTGGCTTCCGTTGTCATTATCTTTTTTCTCATCTTTTCTCTCATATCTGTTAGAAAAATCCCTTGAAGGAGGAAGTACCATGCTCAAATCTATATAATCCTCATTCCAGATTTTTTTTTTCAAAGCTGCATTTAAATGAAAACCCAGAGGTGAAAGAAAACATGGCATGCATTCCTTAACCCTTTTATCTTGTACATACTGTAGGTAACTGGAATGGTTTTCGAAGCCTGAGATGTAATAGCAGAACTCTGAGATATAGACCTCGGGTCTGCCAAAACAGCTGACCAAGCCCCCACTGTGCTGCTATCCATCCCTAGCTTGGGTGACAGACTGTTCCTGAATAGTACTAATAAGTTGCTCTAAAGATGAGGACAGAGCGGAGAGCTGCGATGAAGTGTTACACTAACCATTATTTACAGGAGTGCTGATGACTACAGGAGTAGGCACAGGTGAAGCACACTGCACAGGAATAGGACTGCCGACTTGCTCTTCCCTTGCTCTTTGAGGGAGTACCAATCCTGGTTCCCTGTCTGCTCTTGCTCTTCTTGCCTGGGGCCCCAGTTGATTGCTGGGCATTTGGTGTTGCCTAGGCGACGCTTTAACACTTACTGATGACATGAGTAAGCTCTGCCCACCTCTTCTTTCATTCGCCGATGCCGTGCCTGTGCGCCAACTTCCTGTTGATGGGGACGATCTGTCTCGCCCTCTGACATTTCTCGTGGGTGGAGCCAGACTGAAGCTCCTCCTCTGCTGGCGCTTCTATTTGCTCGCTCTCCGCTCTCTTAGCTTTTTTCTTAACATACTAGTATTCTTCTATTTGAAGAATTAACTTTGAAACTGCAGGAGGAAGAAATTGCAGATGCAAAACAATCTCTGGTACACAGAAAGAAACAGTAAGAGTGGAAAATATCCCAAATGAAGACACAGACTTCAATATAAACTTAAAAAGGTGCTATCACTTCCAAATCTAAAACTATTGATTACAATTTTTTGGAGTTCCACTTTAATATTTGGTAGGTCACAATCAAGTTATATTACAGTTATGTTACAGCCTGGGAAGGATGAAAATTGAGTTTTCTTAGGATTATTATATACAATATATGTACATATACACAGTATATATACAGTATCTCACAAAAGTGAGTACACCCCTCACATTTTTGTAAATATTTTATTATATATTTTCATGTGACAACACTGAAGAAATGACACTTTCCTACAATGTAAAGTAGTGAGTGTACAGCTTGTATAACAGTGTACACTTGCTGTCCCCTCAAAATAACTCAACACACAGCCATTAATGTCTAAACCACTGGCAACAAAAGTGAGTACACCCCTAAGTGAAAATGTCCAAAAGTGTCAATATTTTGTGTGGCCACCATTATGTTCCAGCACTGCCTTAACCCTCTTGGGCATAGAGTTCACCAGAGCTTCACAGGCCACTGGAGTCCTCTTCCACTCCTCCATGATGACATCATGGAGCTGGTGGATGTTGGAGACCTTCCGCTCCTCCACCTTCCATTTGAGGATGTCCCATAGATGCTCAATAGGGTTTAGGTCTGGAGACATACTTGGCCAGTCCATTACCTTTACCCTCAGCTTCTTTAGCAAGGCAGTGGTCATCTTGGAGGTGTGTTTGGGGTCGTTATCATGTTGGAATACTGCCCTACGACCCAGTCTCCGAAGGGAGGGGATCATTGCTCTGCTTCAGTATGTCACAGTACATGTTGGCATTCATGGTTCCCTCAATGAACTATAGCTCCCCAGTGCTGGCAGCTCTTATGCAGCCCCAGACCATGACACTCCCACCACCATGCTTGACTGTAGAAAAGACTCACTTGTCTTTGTACTCCTCACCTGGTTGCCGCCATATATGCTTGATACCATCTGAACCAAATAAGTTTATCTTGGTCTCATCAGACCACAGGACATGGTTCCAGTAATCCATGTCCATAGTCTGCTTTTCTTTAGCAAACTGTTTGCGGGCTTTCATGTGCACCATCTTTAGAAGAGGCTTCCGTCTGGATCGATAGCCATGCAGACCAAATTGATGCAGTGTGCGGCGTATGATCTGATCACTGACAGGCTGACCCCCCCACCCCTTCAACCTCTGCAACAATGCTGGCAGTACTCATACGTCTATTTCCCAAAGACACCCTCTGGATATGACTCTGAGCACGTGTTCAACTTCTTTAGTTGATCATGGAGAGGCCTGTTCTGAGTGGAACCTGTCCTGTTAAACAGCTGTATGGTCTTGGCCACCATGCTGCAGCTCAATTTTAGGGTTTTGGCAATCTTCTTATAACCTAGGCCATCTTTATGTAGGACAACAATTTTTTTTTTAATTTCAGATCCTCAGAGAGTTTTTTGCCATGAGGTGCCATGTTGAACTTCCAGTGACCAGTATGAGAGAGTGAGCGATAACACCAAATTTAACACACCTGCTCCCCATTCACACCTGAAACCCTGTAACACTAAAGAGTCACATGACACCGGGGAGGGAAATGGCTAATTGGGACCAATTTGAACATTTTCACTTAGGGGTGTACTCTCTTTTGTTGCCAGCGGTGTAGACATTAATGGCTGTGTGTTGAGTTATTTTGAGGGAACAGCAAATTTACACTGTTATACAAGCTGTACACTCACTACTTTACATTGTACCAAAGTGTCATTTCTTTAGTGTTGTCACATGAAAAGATACAAAAATGTGAGGAGTGTACTCACTTTTGTGAGATACTATAATATAATAAATATATTTTTTTTTACTTATCGTATATACATCAAGCAATTTAACTCAACCTGCTATTTTGTAGGTGCACATATAATGAAGATTTCTACACTCTTTTCTATACTGATTACAAATATTTTGTATTTGTACAAGATATTGTAAATTTTGTGTCAGAGCACACCTCCAAGCACTGGTTCCATGTTCCGCACTTTCTGGTTAGTAACTAAGGTACTGGTGTCCTATTGGTTGCTTAGCAACTCCCCAGCACTGAAACCCAATTGTGCATACAACCCCTGAAATTCAGAGTTTCATAAACTAGTATTCTTCTGGCAGGTTGATTTTGGGACATTTTTTCACTTGGCATAACATGTGAGACCTGTTGTCAGTACCAGGTTGTTAATTCAGCCCTGAGGACTGATCAGGTACCGGGGAGTGTTGGATAAAAGTGTTAAACTTAGTTAAAGTCGCCATCCAGATCAGGCATCAGGTGTCAGAAAAAGAAAACAAAGAAAACAGGCTTCCAAGTACCAGAATTGCAAAAAGTAATCTGGTCTTTCATGGCAGGTACACAAAATTTTATATAGACAAGTCATGACTGATCTAGAGTGGGTTTACAAGCCTCTGACAGGCCACAGTTTCTATAGTTTCTGTAGTAAAAGATAAGAAAAGATGGCAAGGCTGCATAAGACTAGCAAATATTGAAAAAGCTAAATGGTTCTGATTTTAATACAATGTCATGACATTGTATCCTGCTTTGCAAGTTTTTTTGGCAGATTTATTTATTTAAAGGACAAAGACATGCCATCCAGACTTTAGACAAAGGCTCAATAAGAAATATGTAAATCATTGCCATGGTATTTCATGTTTGGGTATAGAAGTGTGCTAGGTAGGTAAAGTCAGATCAAGCAGATGCAGTTCACATTTTGAATTAAATAGCACAGGAGGAGGAGGAACATTTGATGACACACTACCTGAATCAGTCTTCATTAATGAGCCCAGAGAAAAGTGGATTGGGATCAAAACATAGAGGTGGCATGAAGCAAGTATGTGGTCATTTAGACCCATGAATTCAGATGAAAAAACAGGTAACAAACAGGAAAATAATAAAAGACACATACACAGAATGTACAGTGTAACATTTTATTAACATTTTCTATGATTTGGGCTCAAAAATAAAAAATATATATATGTCTGTACAGCAGTAAAAGATGTTGGCTTGAAAACACTGCCAACAGTTGTAGACAACATCAAAACTGAGCTTGTTATATTTCTTCCTTCCCGGTCCCCGCTCCCCTCCGTGACCTTACCATTAAGATCAACAGCACAACCAATGGTCCCTCCACACATGCCAGGGTGCTGGGTGTAATCCTTGACTCTGACCTCTCCTTTAGCCCCCACATCCAATCACTGGCTAAATCCTGCCACCTTAACCTCCGCAACATCTCCAGAATTCGACCCTTCCTAACTAATGTCACCACAAAACAAATTATTCACTCCTTGATTATTTCCCACCTTGAGTACTGCAACTCCCTCTTTAATGGCCTACCCTTACGCAGGCTATCCCCCCCTTCAGTCTATTATGAATGCTGCTGCTAGACTTATACACCTCACAAATCGATCTGTGACTCTCTCTGCCAATCCCTTCACTGGCTTCTCCTACCCCACCGTATAAAATTCAAAATGCTAACCACAACATACAAGGCCATCCACAATATTGCCCCCAGCTATATCAACAACCTCATCTGCAGATATTGCCCAAATCGTCCCCTCCGCTCCTCCCAGGACCTCCTGCTCTCTAGCTCCCTTGTTACCTCCTCTCATGTACACCTGCAGGACTTATCCAGAGCCTCTCCCATCATCTGGAACTCCCTGCCCCGGTATATCCGATCAGCCCCTAACCTGTCCACCTTTAGGAGATCCCTGAAAACTCACTTATTCAGGGAAGCCTATCCCACACCCACTTAACAACTGTCCCCGAGCAACCCCCCATCAAGTCATTCCCTGCATCTATTACCTTTTGTACCACCACCCCCTCCCTTTAGAATGTAAGCTCTACGAGCAGGGCCCTCCTGTCCCTTCTGTATTGAACTGTACTGTAATTGTGCTGTCCCCCCTCTACATTGTAAAGCGCTGCGTAAACTGTTGCCGCTATATAAATTGTGTATAATAATAATAATAACATCAAAGCCACATGGCCTAGTGGTAATCACATTTATGGAAATAAACACTAACAGTACATAATTAACATACTGTATATACTACCTCAGAATCTAGCCTTCTCTACTTTTAACTGGTATTGAATTCATTGCTTGACATCATTAATCATCAAATCTAGTAAAGATTCCAAGCTCCAGAATGAAACCCCTTAGTATTTCAGAGCCATGCTGATAATCTTTAAGACTTGTAAAATATCTCTAAGCAGTAAATGATCTCTAAAATAAAGAAGGAAACTAGCTTTAAACGATTAAGGCTTTTAATATCTAGTCCATTACATAGTGGCCTGGCCTTGTAAAGAGTCAATTATATGATAACTCTGATTTGATCCACATGCAGGGGAAATCCGTTCCTTTTGTCATTAAATATATTTTCTAAGTGTCTAACTAAAATAATTAGTGACACTTCCTCTTTGATCAATAGAGCCAGGTTGTTACTCTTGCTTCTTCTTAGTCTTAGTTCAAATGCCATATGGATAGGTTTTCCATATTGTAACACATAATGAACTCCATAAATTAGTTCCTAGTAAAGAGTTCACCTCTCATATAATACTATCCCAAATTACCATAACATGCATCACTATAAGTTATGGAAACTGGAAATAGAAAAGTAACAATATAGCACTTTCTAATGCAGTGTGACTGATTTACTAAAGGAGTAAAGCATGTTCGTGCTGCAAAGTTAATGTTCCCCTTGCAAGGGAATTTTTGCTTAACCTAATGAATGAGGTAAAACTGTGCCGACTTCATCCAATTATGTGCAAGCAAAAAGTATTTTTTTTCTTCTTGCAAGTGATTGGGTATTGTTGGCAAAGTGAATTTTCACTAAAGTAAGTGAAAAGATCCTTGCAAAATGGAAATTGTATTGCAAAATTAACATGCTCAATTTTTTAGTATAAAAAGAAATTTTACTCTACTTGAACACTGATGGATTTCTGCCCTGTCAGACTCATTCTTTGATTATGCCATCCAGTATTTTTATAATACAGAGTTTTCAACCATATGTTGCAGCTAAAATTCGATTCATATACAGACTTGAGACCTGTGTTCACCAACCCTTTGACACAATGACCTACTCCAGGGGTGTCCAACCTTTTGACCTTCTTGAGCCACATTAGAAAAAGAGGAATTGTCTTTGGCTAAACATAAAATACACTAACAATAAGGATAGCTCATGAGCACAAAAAGTCAGGCAGATCACAAGTTAACGATCACTAGTATAGATAATGTACCTATCTGAGTAATAAAACTTCATTTTTTTGTAATATTTTTGTCATAAAATTAAAAGAGGGCATCAATATCTGGTTCAGTGGCTGTAGTACTAATTCTCAATGAATTCTCAAGGTGCTCATCGGTTATTTTGGTTATAGTTTTGCCCTTCGTGTGCTTCATCCTTGAAAACAGTTGCTTCCAAATATAGGAGTAAAGGAGAAAAGTTTGGGACTTTATATGAAGCATGCAGCCAGGGAGGCATCACAACATGAATGTGTCTGGTGGGTACACTGTAAGTTGTGACCATATATATTGCATAGTGACATAATACAAGCAAAAATGTAAAATAAGTAGAATTTATTTCATACATAGTACATAGTAACATGATAGCATATTGGCATAGTAACAAATTAGTTCACAATAATAACATTATAAAACACCAAACTCATTCATTCGTGTCTCCACAATATAAAAAAACATGATTAAATTGGTACAATCCAATAGAACATAATTAGTATGATGTTGGTAACAATCTTGAGATGTAAACAAAGGGGCAACTAATGGCTCAACGAGTTTCGTGGCTAACTTCCACTCTTCAGGAGCAGATGCAGGATAGGTGTCTATGAAAATATTGAACATTACAATGGATTTGTCTATAAAAGGAGGCGGGAGAGGAGGATGGAAATATGGATCACCCACTCATACTTGCAGACCAACTATGAGTCTGGGCACAAGCGTGGAGAGCTGGAGGCCGGCTTGGAGGATCATCAGCCCTGGGAGCTGAGGTGGTAAACCCCATGGCAACGATGGAAAAACCAACAGGAGAAGGCAGTCCCTGGGGATAATTCTCCTATGGATAATCAAGGGTGACGTGGACCACATCAACATAGCCTATATATGAAAAAGTGTAAATATGTATATGTAATAAAACATAAGGGTATATGACATAGTGGATAATTATTAATAGAGGGTGTACTAGTGCTGTGACCAAGAGGTGATGAAATGATAATGTGACTAGGCCTAAATAGAAAGCAAATTAAAAGGTGATAAAAAAATAAAAAAATGAAAAATAAAAAATAACATTGTGTACCACAGCAATCGGGGCTGGTAGTGAGTAGGGTAAAAAACCAAGCACCAAGGCAAAGGTATGAAGAAAAGGACAATGATGGAAAAGGAGAGCTGCCACAATAGTACCTAGGACTCCTATGTGAGTAAATAAGGTCCAAATGGTGCACAGTGTCAACAGGAACATCAACCACAGGAAGGGTCTGATTCAGCTGGGGGCAGTATATATACACTAATGTGTCCGTGGGTAACCACCAACTTCACACTGGTGGCCGATTAGAGGAGAGGTGCCACCAGCTGAGCAGTATGAACTGCTTGTCAGTTGGTGCCAAGTTACCTCATGTAGGACGCCGATAACTAATCACAGCGCAGGTGCACTGACGCCACTAGTGATGACGCAGTAAGCACATGGCTTGGGGCATGATGTCGATGCGCAACGGGAACCCTCCCCGCATCATCAAGGTGGAAGAGGGGGAGGACTCCCGAAGTGCACCGCAGTTTACCCGCTAGACACATTCATGTTGTGATGCCTCCCTGGCTGCATGCTTCATATAAAGTCCCAAACCTTTCTCCTTTACTCCTCAGTAACCAGAGATGGAGGCACGTGTTCTTTTATGTCCTGTACCTCATATAAAGTCCCAAACCCTCTTTTTTCCTCATTAGCTTCCAAATATAGGTGCTGTCAAAAACTGATGATGTGAACAGGGGCGGAATGACCCATCGGGGCCTATTGGGCCCCAATAGGGGGACTTGAGGGCCCGGGGCCAATAGGGGGCCCCTTGAAAGGCTCTGCAACACATGCAGTCTAGCGGGGAAGCAGCTGTAATAAGACCTCTCATGGCGCGCTGCTCCCTGCCAGCCCCTCCTTCCCTCCTGTCCACCCTAGGTGCTTGTACATGACATCATCTGGGACGGATGAGAAGAGAGGGGAGGCCGGCAGGGAGCAGTGTGCCGTGAGAGGTCTTAATACAGGCATTGGGTGAGGCTGTGTATCGGGCTTCCACACTCAGCAATTGCCCCTCTGTGGCAGCCGTCACCTCCATCTCTCCGCTGACAGCCTGCACACCACACCGAGCTACTGAGCATCCCCCCTCCTCGGCTCCGGTCTTCTCATAGACAGGGGGGGGACATTGCTCTGCTAGAGCCAGCTGATGATGTGAAGTTTGTCACTGTATGGATGGATGAATGGATACAGAGGATGGGGACAGGTAACAGGTGCACAGCACACATGTTGGAGTGATGGGAGAGGTGTGGAGGATTTGTGCTAGGGGTGCATTTGGGGGATTTTCAGGTCCCCTCCCTTTATCAAGGAGATGCCACCTGCCACAGGGGACCTGTGTCCTCCCCCTACCCCCCACCCCATGGTGGTTCCCCCACAGCATCCCCCCTGTGTCCCCCCTCCCCCATGGCATCCTCCTGTGTCCTCCCCCATGGTGTCCCTCTTTGTCCTCGTCACACTTTGTCCCTCTCTGTCCCTGGCATCCTTCTCTGTCCTCATCGCACTACGTCCCTCTCTGTCCCTGGAGTCCCTCTCTGTCCTTGTTGTACTATGTCCCTCTCTGTCTCTGGCATCCCTCTCTGTCCTCGTTGCACTACATCCCTCTCTGTCCCTGGCGTCACTCTCTGTCCTCGTCACGCTACATCCCTCTCTGTCCCTGGCGCCCCTCTCTGTCCTCATTGCACTGCAACCCACTCTGTCCCTGGCTTTCCTATATATCCTCGTCTCACTGCAAGCCTATCTGTCCCTCTCTGTCTCCGCTGTTCCTCTTTTTCCCCGGCATCCCTCTCTGTCCCCGGTGTCCCGCTCTGTCCTCGTCTCTGTCCCCATCACACGGCATCCCTCTCTGTTCACTTCCCACAGTGTCCCCTCTCTGTTCTCCTCCCACAGCGTCCCACTCTGTTGTCCACCTAAGGTAAACCCTAAAAGGCAACTATGATAGGGGGCTCAGGACAGTAAGGACTTGTTTACATTTGCAGTTTGGGGGTGTTAAAACCTCCGTAGATGACCCCTGTTTTTTTACCACCCCCCAACCGCACCCCACTACAGTGGCCAGGGCTGTACACATGTTGCAACAGGAATTATACACCCTGTCACACTTAACAGGTATTACGCCTGCCAAGCATGACCCATTCAAGTGAATGGGGCTGCTCTTCAAGCACCCTGCAACTTTGTGCAGCACAGCGACCAAGGGGCCAAAGAAGGCAGTGAGGAGGCATTTTGTTGCCTTTTCACCACCTACTTTAACCACTTGGATCCCACACTAGCATGCTGCAACTGCATGCATTGCACACAGTTGCAGGATGTTTGCAGAGCAACCCCATTCACTTGAATGGTTCATGCTTGGCAGGCTAAACCTGGTAAGTGTGACAGGGTATATAATTCCTGTTGCAACATGTGTACAGCCCTGGCCACTGGGTGATTTGGTGGGATGGCCAGTGGGTAGGCCCTAGGGAATGTTGGTGGTCAGACCGGGGGGGGGACAGGCCTAAAGCTGTGTAAGGGACCCCAAACTTTGGCTGCCCTGAGAGACACACTGCTGAGTCTGGAGGATCCCAGTGCTGGAAAATTGCAGCAGCAATGTACTCTACTGTGTGCCCTATGTTCTGCTTTGTGCCCTGCTATGTGTCCTACTGTGTGCCCCATGCCCTGTGATGTGCCCCATGTTCTGCTGTGTACCACACAATGTGCCCTGGGATGTGTCCTACTGTGTGCCCTGGGATGTGCCCTACTGTGTGCCCCATGCCCTGTGATGTACTCCGTGCCCTGCTGTGTACTCCCTTATGTGCCCTACTGTGTGCCCCATGCCCTGTGATGTGCCCTGCTGAATACCGCCTAATGTGCCCTGTGCCCTGTGATGTGACCTACTGTGTGCCACATGAAGTGCCCCATTCCCTGTGATGGGCCCCGTGTTCTGTTGTGTACCCCCTGATGTGCCCTACTGTGTACCCAATGCCCTGTGATGTGCCCTGTGCCCTGCTGTGTACCCCCTCATGTGCCCTGGTGTGCCGCATGCCCTGTGATGTGCCCTGCTGTGTACCACCTGATGTGCCCTGTGATGTGCCCTACTGTGTGCCATGTGATGTGCCCTATGATGTGCCCTGTGCCCCATGATGTGCCTACTGTGTGCCCCATACCCTGCTGTGTACCCCCTGATGTGCCCTGTGCCCCCTGTGATGCACTATGCTGTGCTCAATAATGTGCCCTGCTGTGCACACCATAATAAACCCTGCTGTGTGCCCCATGATGTGCCCTATTATGTGTCCCATGCCCTGTGATGTGCCCTGTGCCTTTCTGTGTACCCCTTGATATGCCCTACTGTGTGCCCTACTGAGTGCCCTGTGATGCGCCCCATGCCCTGTGATGTGCCTTGTGCCCTGCTGTGTTCTCCCTGATGTGCGCTGTGCCCCACGATGTATCCTACTGTGTGCCCCATGATGTGCCCTGCTGTGTACCCCACTGTATACCCCATACTCTGTGATATGCCCTGTGCCCTGCTGTGTGTAATGTGCCTTACTGTGTGTCCCATGATTTGCCCTGTGACCTACTGTGTGCCCAGTGATGAGCCCATAATGTGCCCTGCTTTGCCGCCCCCCCTGTAATGTGCACTGGTGTGCCCCATAATGTGCCCTGCTTATTTAATTGCTCCCCATGTAGTCTGCCCTGCTGCCCCCTGTATACTGTGGAATTTTTCTTTTGGTACATTTCAAAAATATCCCATAGTTGCACTTTAATGTAAGTTTATTTTTCTTTATTTTCTTAACTTATTAAACATTTATGTTGAACTTAGTGTAGAGAAATTCTCTGACAAACACATGTAATGTGGACAGTGCAATATGTAGGTGGAGCTTTGTGCTGGTGTGGCTTGAGTGTGGGCGGGGACACAGGGGGCCCCATGATCTTCTTTTGCCCGGGGGCCCCATGAGTTGTCAGTCTGCCCCTGGGTGTGAATAATGCGTGATTGTGAAGAGTGGGATATTTTTCTTTGAGAATATAAAACTTTTAAAAGTGCAGTAAAGAGACGCTGTCAACATTTTCTTTGCCCGCATATGTTTGCTAAGTGTAAACACATTTTAACTACATTTTTTTAAAAATCAAACACTTTAAAGTAAATTTTGTGTTGGGCCACATTCAAAACCTTCTCGGGCAGTCAGTGCCTCCAGCACTAAGTAACAAGCAGCCTTATTATTTTTATGTTTAAAAAAATGTCTGTATTATCCCTTATTTAATAAATCATTGCTCAAATGGCTGCCTAAACATTTATCTATGAACTATTCTTACATAAACAACAAGTCTAAACAATAATGTTTTAAGAACTGAAAAACTATGACTGAGTAAAGTTAAAGGTCTAGCCACCACTGTCGGGAACCACGAAACGGACGGAGACAGAAAATGCAGAAAAAAATCACACCTTTTAATAAAATGGTACAACATGGTACAACTTGTAAATGTAGTCAAAACATAGCCAGGGTTCGGTAGCCAAATCAGGTAGTCAGAACAAGCCAGAAAATCGGGGATCCAGAGATCAGCGTAGTCAGAGGCAGCAGACAGGATCAGAAAGCAGAAGGGACGTCAGCCAGGCAAGTCTTCAACAGGAACACAGCAGAGAGTCTCTAGATATGTTTGACCAAGGCAAAGGCAATTCATGAAATGAACCAGGCAGTTTAAATAGCCAGGAGGCGCTGGCTGTGGGCTTGACTAACGAGCAGGAGATGAACAACAGGTGAGCAACGGTGGAACGATGAGTTCTGGCAATTCACCGACAGCTGAGTGACCTGAGTTCAGAGAAGGAAGGGCTGAGAGCTCAGCTCTGACAGTACCCCCTCCTCAATGACCCCCCCACCCGGTTTGAGGGGAAAACATCTATGGAAAGCACAAAGGAGGATAGGAGCATGTACGTCCGAGGATGAGACCCAAGAGCGTTACTCCAAACCATACCACTTCCAATGAACCAGTTACTGTATGCCCCCATGAAATCTACGGAAGTCAATGATCGATTGTATTTCATAATCCTCATGGTTCTCGACCTGCACCAGGCGAAGCCGTGGTAACAAGGTGGTGAAGCAGTTGCATACCATAGGTTTCAATAAGAAGACATGAAAAACATTCGAAATACACATGTGAGAATAAGGGTAGAATACGGAAAGCCCAATAAGTTGTGGTGCCAGTTTCAGTGAGGGGACACGGAGTCGGAGGTTATGAGATGACAGCCAGACACTCTCCCCAACCTGGCATCCGTGGTCAGCAGGGAGTCTGTACCCTTCACTTCATAAATAAGTCAGCCAAAATGGATGGTTGGAAACCATAATTTGCCATAAACGGTGACAATCGGGAAGTGGTATTGACGGCACTATTGCGAGCAAACTCCGCCCAAGTAGGAGGTCTGACCAGCTGTTATAGTGGTCGGAAATATAGCAGCATAGAAACTGCTCCAAGGCTTGGTTGGCGCTCCATTAAACTGCGGGTGATACGCAGAAGAGAAGGAAAGCTGAATTCCCAATTGTGCACAAAAGGCTCACCAAAACCTGGAGACAAACTGGCTACCCCTGTCAGAGATGATAACCTTGGGTAGCCCATGTAATCGAAAGATCTCCCGAGCAAAAATAGATGCCAGTCTTTGGAAGTTGGCAACTTCTTTAGTGGAATACAATGTGACATTTTAGAGAACCGGTCAATCACCATAAGAATAACTGTGTTGCCCTGGGAGTTGGGTAACTCCACAATAAAATCCATAGACAGGTGGGTCCAAGGCCTTTCTCCATTGGGTATGGGTTGTAGGAGGCTCATTGGAAGGTGTCGTGGTGTCTTACACTGTGCACACACAGAACAAGCAGCTACAAAGCCCAAATTAGTTGATTCTTCCCTGGGTGGCCAGCCGCCTTGAGAGAATGGTAAGTCTGGAGCAAAGCAGAGCGGAGATTCTCAGGGACAAAGCAGCGGTCACCAGGTTTCTTGGGAGGAGACTGGATCTGAGTGGCACAAATTCTGTCACCCAAAGGTGAGGTGAGACTGGTGAGTATAGTAGCCAGAATGCGATCAGGAGGTATTACAGAAACAGGCACCAACTCAATCTTGGAAGCGGAGGAAAACTGTGGCGACAATGCATCTGCCCTTACATTCTTGGTACCGGGAAAGAATGAGATGTAATTGAAGCTTAACAGAAAAAGAGCCCACCGTGCTCTTCTGGGAGATAAGCGTTTAGCCTCAGACAAGAATGTGAGATTCTTATGGTCAGTCAAAATGAGGACCGGCACAGTGGTACCTTCGAGGAGATGCCTCCATTCTTTAAGAGTTAAAATGATAGCTAACAATTCTCTGCCCCCAATCTCGTAATTGCATTCTGCAGGTGACAATTTCTTAGAAAAGTAGCCACAAGGATGCATAACGCTCTCAGAGGTAGGCTTTTGAAATAGAAGGGTGCCCACTCCAGTCTTGGATGCATCAACCTCAAGAATGAAGGGTAGCGTAAGATCAGGATGTGCCAACAAAGGAGCTGAAACAAATGCAGCCTTTAGAGACTTAAAGGCTTTAATGGAATCCGGAGACCAATTCTTTGGGTTACCATCCTTTCTGGTCATATCAGTCAAGGGTTTGACCAGAGAAGAGAAGTTCCGAATAAATTTCTGATAATAATTGGCAAAGCCAAGAAAACAACGGACCTCGACCTACGGGTCGAGGCCACTGTAGAACTGCAGATAATTTCTCTGATTCCATCGAAAAACCGGCAGTAGAAATGTCATAACCCAGAAATGTAACCTGGTAACGATGGAACGTTACTTCTCCAACTTACAATACAGGTTATTATGTCTCAACCTCTGTAGCACACGGGAGACATCTGTGTGGTGGCTCTCTAGGGATTTAGAAAGTATGAAAATATTGTCGAGACAAACCACAACACATTGCTGCAACATATCTCGGAGGACATCCTGGTGTTTGGTGTTCTGCAGTTTTCCATTCGTCACCCTCCTTGATCCTCACAAGATTGTATGCCCCTCTCAGATCGAGCTTCGTGAAAACCGTTGCTCCCTTGAGACGGTCAAATAATTCCGTAATCAACGGAATCGGGTAGGTGTTCTAATCGTGATGCGATTGAGGCCCCTATAATCGATACAAGGTCTCAGTTCACCACTCCTCTTTTTCAAAAAGAAGAAGCCAGCACCAGAAAGAGATGAGGATTTGCGGATGAACCCTCGAGAAAGTCAGCAACATAGCCCTCCATAGCTTTATCTTCCGAGACACACAAAGGTAAACCCGGCCACGGGAAGGCATAGCACCAGGTTGAAGGTCAATTGCACAATCATACGACTGGTGTGGAGGCAAACTACTGGCTTGACCCTTATCAAAGACATCACTAAATTCACAGTACTCCTCTGGCAAGGAGGAGAGGGAAGAGGTGCACAAGACCTTAGCCACTTTCCGAAAACATGTCTTACTGCATTTTGGCGACCAGGAAAGAACCTCAGCACGAAGCCAATCAAAAGAGGGGTTGTGCCTCTGTAACCAAGGATAACCAATAACTTCAAGACTTCAAAAAGTGACCTGCCTGGCCACAATAAAGGCACAATCTCTCCCTCCTCCTAAAGGCCCTCTTATCCGCAGAGGGACGTGTGAAGCCAAAATGCATGCGCTCTACTTCACTGCCAGACTCGGTACCAGGAGGCATGGGAGGTGAGGGAGGCAAGGGTGGGACTGCAAAGCTCGGAGCCAAATATACAGGAGGTTTCTGCAAGGGCTCCTTAAAGGAAGGTCTTTCTCGGAGTCTGGAGACAATGAGAATAGCAAACGTGATTAACTTCTCCAGATCTGTAGGTATGTCTCGGGCTGCTATCTCATCTTTGATGTCATCTGAGAGACCATGAGAAAAAGCAGCCACGAGGGCCTCATTGTTCCAAGCGACCTCTGCTGTCAGAGTACAGAATTCAATCGTGTAATCGGCAACAGTTCTCGTACTTTGTTTGATGGACATAAGGCTCTTGGCAGCAGAAGTGGAGCGTGCAGGAATGTCAAATACCTTTTTAAAGGAAGCCGCAAACTCTGGGTAACTCAGGACAATGGGTTTTTGCGTCTCCCATAAAGGGTTTGCCCAGGTCAAGGCTCTATCAGAAAACAAAGAAATGATGAAGCCTACTTTGCTTCTGTCCGTGGGGAACGCCTGGGGCAGCATCTCAAAGTATATCCCAACCTGGTTTTGTATTGAACTGGATCATTCCCAAATAGCTGGCAAAGTTGAGCGGAACCAGACATACCTCTTACAGAGGTAATATTCGAGGCGGGTGCCTGCACAGAGACTGGAGCAGCAGCAGGGACAGCCTGCAACACAGGTTGTAACAGAACAGCCACAGTAGGGGGATCCAGGTAAGCAGTGTGAATCAGGAGCGTCTGTAACACTATGGCAAACTGATCCATGTGGTGATCCTGCATATTTAACCTGGAAAAAATATCACCACTAGGTGGATTGCCTGCATCTTCTGAATTCATGGCCTTCGCCTACTGTCAGGAACCATGAAACAGACGGAGACAGAAATTGCTGTAAAAGATCACACCTTTTATTAAAATGGTAGAAAATGGTACAACTGGGAAACGTAGTCAAAACATAGCCAGGGTTCGGTAGCCAAATTGGGTAGTCAGAACAAGCCAGAAAATCAGGGAGCCAGACATCATTGTAGTCAGATGGAACATCAGCCAGGCAAGCCTTCAACAGGAACACAGCAGAGAGTCTCTAGATATGTTTGACCAAGGCAAAGGAAATCAATGAAATGAACCAGGAAGTTTAAATAGCCAGGAGGGGTTGGCTGTGGGCATGACTGACAAGCAGGAGACGATCAACCAGTGAGCCACTTGTGGAACGATGAATTGTGGCAATTAACTGACAGCTGAGCAACCTGAGCACAGAGAAGGAAGGGCTGAGAGTCCAGCCCTGACAACCACCATATATTGTGTTCCTCAAATATTATCCAAAAAACACTAATGCTCTGCTAAATCAGGAAGGGGCCAAGTATGGAGCACTGTAAACAGTAAAGGTCAACCGGAACAGGTGGCAGAACAGAGAATGGGAAAACAGAAAAGAGAGGGCGCACCAGCCTTGTGCATTATCCTTTGATACATTTATTAAGAAAATACATTATTAAAAACTACTCACAAAGATAGAAAAAAAATCATGCTTGTGACAATCTTTGACTTGTGACAGTCCGTCCACTGATAGCAGTCTCCAGGTCCTAAGCAGAGGACGTGCGATCCGCTGCTGACTGACATGTTTCGAAGGTTTACTGTACCTTCTTCCTCAGAGGCTACCTTCTTAATTGGAGTTCAAGCAAGGGTAAGGGCAGGCAAAATAAGTTTATCATCTAGTTTCAAGCCAGGGTAAAGGCTAATACAAACTATTAGTTATTTTTCGTTCAACCCAGCTGGGCTAAACAAAAATAAACCTGACAGCTCCAGAGGAGCCGCCATACTTACTATGCGATGTTAGTACAGCTATCTCCCCTGCTTTGCTATTGTGTTCTAACAGAGGGATGTGTTCTAACAGGGGGATGCCCCAGCCACCCCCCCCCCCCCCCCCCGAACACTGTGGTCAGCACTCTCAGCCTTTTTCCTTTTTCGGTCATGCCCCATCAACATTTGGCCTGTGTGTGCTAGGCTTAAGGGTAGGCAGTGCAGGTCCATCAGCAAGATTTAAGTCACAGAACCAACTCAAGATCAAACTCAGGAAACAGGCTAAGGTGCAACAGAGGATACATTTATAAACAGACAGGAGAAGAGGTCAGTAGAGTGAAAAAACAGGTCAGAACAGATTTAGTCACAAGTCAAAATGGGAAAATAAATAAGGGCAAGATAAGATCAACCAGAACTGAGCCAAAGGTTTTTCCCTAAAGCGTAAGTGAAGGTACCCTTTTCTGAACTCCCACTGAAAATGCTTGCAGCCTGTTATGTTGCTCCCTTTGGTTTCAGTTTTTTTACTGACCCTTAACAGGTATGCAATGTAGGAACTCAGAGAAAGAGCATTACTCTGTATCTGCATATATGTTTAGAGTCAGTGACACAAAAACTAATAAAGGCTATTGGCGTCAAACATTTTCAGAAGGAGGTCAGCAACGGCGGCCTTTCTTTATTTTTCCTAAAAAAAGGGGACTTTCAGAGTAAACAGACTTTATACAAATTCTTTGGATCTATATTATCATATTATCCTTATTGCATTTTTAACATAACAGTAAACATTAATAATGTAGTAAGAATGTTATAACATTTATGCACCTTCAGTTATTCATATTAGTGCAGCTTTGCTGAGATTTATTAATCCTATCCCGTTGAAAATAATCTATATATATATACTGTATCTAAAACAGCAGTCTGACTGCAACTCTGAAGAAATGATTGTTTAGTAAAATGAAAAAAGGGGGTGGGGTAGCTTTATGGTTCTACATTAAAAGATATTCATATTGAGCCAGTAGCCATTCTCGTTTTGTGGTTACTGAGAGATCTGGAGGATATTTCAATTCAGTCTTCTGAAAGAGTTCAGTTATACTATCATCCTCTGATGAAGTGCTATATTTAATATAGGATACTATAGCATGTAAGCATCCTCTGTATTAATCATTTGAATATATTCAATACACTTCTTAGTCTGATGAGCCGATATTTTTGGGGAACAATGATGCATTTGATCTTGGAATCTATCTCTAGTTGGAAAAATGCTTCATATAAATATTGCCAAAGGATCATCTAAGCTCACCATCACAAATGTAATAGAGGGACCGGATATATGTATGAGTTAGGACATGACCTTTTGCACTTAAAGCATTGTCTTTATATAATATATATATATATATATATATATATATATATATATAGTGGGGACGGAAAGTATTCAGACCCCCTTAAATTTTTTACTCTTTGTTATATTGCAGCCATTTGCTAAAATCATTTAAGTTCATTTTTTTCCTCATTAATGCACACACAGCATCCCATATTGACAGAAAAACACAGAATTGTTGACATTTTTGCAGATTTATTAAAAAAGAAATACTGAAATATCACATGGTCCTAAGTATTCAGACCCTTTGCTGTGACACTCATATATTTAACTCAGGTGCTGTCCATTTCTTCTGATCATCCTTGAGATGGTTCTACACCTTCATTTGAGTCCAGCTGTGTTTGATTATACTGATTGGACTTGATTAGGAAAGCCACACACTATATAAGACCTTACAGCACACAGTGCATGTCAGAGCAAATGAGAATCATGAGGTCAAAGGAACTGCCCGAAGAACTCAGAGACAGAATTGTGGCAAGGCACAGATCTGGCCAAGGTTACAAAAAATTTCTGCTGCACTTAAGGTTCCTAAAAGCACAGTGACCTCCATAATCCTTAAATGGAAGACGTTTGGGATGACCAAAATCCTTCACTGTGGCTGAGCTCCAGAGATGCAGCCAGGAGATGGGAGAAAGTTGTAGAAAGTCAACCACCACTTCAGCCCTCCACCAGTCGGAGCTTTATGGCAGAGTGGCCGACGGAAGCCTCTCCTCAGTGCAAGACACATGAAAGCCCGCATGGAGTTTGCTAAAAAACACCTGAAGGACTCCAAGATGGTGAGAAATAAGATTCTCTGGTCTGATGAGACCAAGATAGAACTTTTTGGCCTTAACTATAAGTGGTATGTGAGGAGAAAACCAGGCACTGTTCATCACCTATCCAATACAGTCCAAACAGTGAAGCATGGTGGTGGCAGCATCATGCTGTGGGGGTATTTTTCAGCTGCAGGGACAGGTTGCAATTTAGGGAAAGATGAATGCGGCCAAGTACAGGGATATCCTGGACGAAAACCTTCTCCAGAGTGCTCAGGACCTCAGACTGGGCCGAAGGTTTACCTTCCAACAAGACAATGACCCTAAACAAACGAAGGAGTGGCTTCACAACAACTCCGTGACTGTTCTTGATTGGCCCAGCGAGATCCCTGACTTAAACCCAATTGAGCATCTCTGGAGAGACCAAAAAATGTCTGTCCACCAACGTTTACCATCCAACCTGACAGAACTGGAGAGGATCTACAAGGAGGAATGGCAGAGGATCCCCAAATCCAGGTGTGAAAAACTTGTTGCATCTTTCCCCAAAAGACTCATGGCTGTATTAGATCAAAAGGGTGCTTCTACTAAATACTGAGCAAAGGGTCTGAATACTTAGGACCATGTGTTATTCAGTTTTTCTTTTTTAATAAATCTGCAAAAATGTCAACAATTCTGTGTTTTTCTGTCAATATGGGGTGCTGTGTGTACATTAATGAGGAAAAAAAATGAACTTAAATGATTTTAGCAAATGGCTGCAATATAACAGAGTGAAAAATTTAAGGGGGTCTGAATACTTTCCATCCCCACTGTATATATATATATATATATATATATATATATATATATGAGTTAGCCCACTCTTGCAGCTATAACAGCTTCAACTCTTCTGGGAAGGCTGTCCACAAGGTTTAGAAGTGTGTCTATGGGAATGTTTGACCATTCTTCCAGAAGCGAATTTGTGCGATCAGGCACTGATGTCGGACAAGAAGGCCTTATGGACCGCCTTCCCAGAAAAGTTGAAGCTGTTATAGCTGCAAAGGTTGGGCCAACTTAATATTGAACCCTACGGACTAAGACTGGGATGCCATTAAAGCTCATGTGCGTGTAAAGGTAGGCATCCCAATGCTTTTCACAATATAGTGTGTGTGTTGTATATAAAAATATATATATATATATATATATATATATACAAGGCAAATATGTTCAGGTGGGTGTATATAAAGTCTCAAGCTCACTTTGCTCCTCCTCCCATGCTCGTCTCCAGGATTTCTCCAGAGCCTCTCCCATCCTCTGGAACTCGCTACCTCCACCTGTCCGGCTACCTGTCCGGCTGTCCGGCTATCCCCTACTCTTGCTACCTTCAGGCAATCCCTGAAAACTCATCTCTTCAGGAAAGCCTATCAGGTCTCCGACTAATCTTTTACCACCTCCATCAGCTCTTTCCCCACAGTTAGAACCTTTTGTACCACCTGCCCCACCCTATTAGATTGTAAGCTCTTCTGAGCAGGGCCCTCTTAATCCTCTTGTATTTTATTGTATTGTCTCCCTTTTATATTGTAAAGCGCTGCGTAAACTGTTGGCGCTATATAAATCCTGTATAATAATAATAATAATTATTATTTTTGTTGATGTTGAACATTTATTTACTATTAAGTATAACTAAGGGCAAATATTTTTTGTTACGTTTTGGACAGGAGTGGAAAGGGATTAGGATACCTGTCAAGTTTTTATTGCTGTCTGTTCCCCCATTAGGGAGATTCATCATCTCTATTTATCATGTTTACTGTTATCGCCAAAAGTGAAAGTAAAATAAAATCCCAAATTTTGGGTTGGCACCAAAACAGTAATAGAGGGGAAATCTTCCAATGGGGACAGCATGCTTGGTTCTGGTGATCTTGGTGACATCTGTGGAGTTCCTCACTTTGAAGGGAATTCCTCTCCCTTCCTGTTTGACTATGGGGCAGGGCATGAAAGGAAATCTCCACAATGGGACACAGATGGAAAAAATGAATCTGACAGGGGTTATAACCCTCCCTTACTCTATCCAAAATTTAAGACAACTTATGGAGACAAACTTTGCCATTAAATATTTTTTGTTCAAATTAATTTTCTAATAATTTATAATAATAATTTAACTACTCAAACACATTTAGAGAACTATAGAGAAGCTATATTTGATAATCATTGACATTTTTATCATATGCATGCACTGAAAATTACAATTTTTTTCATGTTTTGCATATTTTAAAAATCTGTTACTTCTTATGCAAATAATAACTCATCATAGGCAATATGTTGTTACTTTTGTATTGAAGTTAAGTTCATCACTCTACTGTATCCTTATATCCACCATGCTCTTGTTTGGTTTCAAAGAGAAGAATAGAAAGCTAATCATGTGGTCCAGAGTCTAAATTTAGGCATCATTATTAGGTTTGAAGAATCTCTTCAGTGGGGAAAAACCTCACAAAATGAGTTATTATTAGTTATTACTTATTGCTTATTAGTTATTAGTTTAAAAAGCAGATTTGCGTTGCCAAGGTTCATAGTGTGATTATCTTTATCCCTTTGCAAGAAATGACAAAAAAATGGGTTTATTTCTAAAACATGCATGCACCCACATTGTGTTAGCAGCACGTATAATTCAAGGTGGGTTGGCCACGTGAGTTCACACGAAATTCAAACAGCAAGCCTACAGGATTGTTATATAAAGGTCTGCAGTTGTTTGTATTTCTTTTGGCCAAACTATACTAGTTTGTCCTCTATTTTCCAGTTATGTACGCATTTAATTTATGCTACTAAACATGAGCTTCATCCTGCTGTAAAGCAATAAGAAATTTGCCATTCCTTTCGCTTTACTGCATACCTGCCATTTGAATAGTATGGCCTCTTGTGGTTTATGTTTAAATTAGATCTTTTAAAATTAGTTTTTAACATCGCATATTTGCATAAGGTTGCCACTTCCCCCACATGAAATCTGCTTCAAATCTTACAAATGTTGTGTTTTATCTTGTTGCCATGTTACGGTAAAATGTTTTTGTGTTTTTTTTTAAAGATTTATTTCTACAGATAAACTACTTTTTTTTTTTTTTCGCTTCACAATTTAGGCTTTGCTAGTCGTTCCTGAAATTTCTTCTTTGACACGATGCTTGAAAGAAATGTACATGTATGTTTTTTCCGGAGCACCCTTCATTAATTTTTTTGCTATACTGTATAGCTTACAGATAAATATGAGTTGAATGTATGATATTGTTTGTAGATCTTTATATTAAGGCAGGAGATGGGTTCTGAGTTTTTTTCTTTTTGTAAAAGACTGGACTCAAATATATTTTTTTTTTATAAAATAGGTTAGCAGTGTTTATGTGTGTTTATTTTGATATAAAAAGCTAGACATGGCCTACTTCTTTATTAAACCCCAAAGCCTAAGAAACCTTTCACACTGAGGTGCTTTTTAGGCGCTTTCGCACTAAAAATAGCACCTGAAAACTGCTTCCCATTCATTTAAATGGATGCTTTCACACTGGGGCGGGATGGTACAAAAGGTCCTGCAAGCAGCATCTTTGGGGCATCTTTGGAGCGCTTTAAAAAGCACCTTAAGAATGACCTGTCCATTGAAATGAGTAGAAAGCACTTCAAAAGCGCTGCAGAAACGCCCAGCGTTTTATGGGCAGTTTTTGAGCGCCTAAGTGTGAAAGAGGTCTAAGGGTACTTTCACATTGAGGCACTTCTAAACTGCCAGTAAAACACTGAGCGCTTCTGCGGCGCCTTTCGGGCGCTTTTCAGGTGCTTTTGAAGAGCTTTTCAGGGCTTTTTAGGCACTTTTGAAGAGCTTTGCATGCGCTATTCAGGTGCTTTCCATTCATTTCAATGAGGAGGGGTGTTTTTGAGGCGCTTTTTTGAGCTCTCCAAACATGCTCCAAAGATGCTGCTTGCAGGAATTTTTTTACCTCCCCGCCAGCGCACCGCCCTAGTGTGAAAGCATTCATTGATTTTAATGGAAATAGATTTTCATTAGCTTTTCTTGCGTATTTCAGACGCTTTTTTTTTTGCATGAAAGCATTTGAAAAGTGCCTCAGTGTAAAAGGGGTCTTAGGCTGCTTTCACACTGGGGCGGGCATTGACGATAAAACGACGCTAGATTTAGTGGCGCTTTACCATCGTTTTAGCGGCATTGTTCGGCCGCTAGCGAAGAGCTTTTAACCCCCGCTAGCGGCCGAATAAAGGGTTAAATGCACCTCTGTATGGCTTTGCAGGCGCTTAGGCAGCAGTGCCCATTGATTTCAATAGGCAGAAGCTGTGGAGGAGCAGTGGAGGAGCGGTGTATACACCGCTCCTTCACCGCCCCAAAGATGCAACTCATTTTAATACCATGCTTTGGAAATGCTTTATAAATACACTTGCTTTTACTGAACAGTACAATGTAATCTGATTAAAGTGACATAAAGAAAAAAAACGTTTTTGTGTTACTACTTCTTTTCAAATCAAGCACATGTACAGGCATTTCGGTGGGTGGTCAGGAAAATGGAACAAAGGGGTTACCTTAGCAGGGGGACACCTAAAGCTTTTACCCCATATGGCATCTATGCACCATGTTGAAGAGACTCATCACCACAACCTGTCTAGCAAAAGGGACGTGGAGGTTTGTGGAGGAGAAGGTACAGATTGTGGAAAATCTATGCAACACCCAAAAGAAAGTAGTACAAAGCACATATGGACCCCTTCTAACTTTTTCACAGAAGGAGATGAATTGAAAAACGCACATTGACATTTTACAAAAGCCCTTTAATTGAGAGAAAAAACAAACAAATCAAAAATAATGTTCCACTTTGTAAATCGCATCAATCATAAGATAATGGGTTTGCTTTACTAAAAGCAAATAGACAGGGACAAGGGAAATTGCACTTTGCAAAGGAATTTTCCAGAGAGCCCAGTGAAAGAGGTGAAGCTCTTCTGATTTCCATCATTCAATTACATACAAGCAAAAATACAGTTTTTTTCCCCTTTCACGTAATTAGGTATTCTTTCTCAAATTGAACCACTTTACTAAGCTCTGGGGAAAATGTCCTTGTAAAATTCACATTCTCATGCAAAAGAAAACAGCCCATTGGCCTTTAGTATATTAACACCAATATGTGGACAATTCCCACTGATTTCTGATTACATTTCTGACAGTACAAATCTATAAACCTCACATGTGACATCATGAATAATGTGATACCATCAGCCATACAAGGTCTGATCCACCTCTGTTGGTTTCTAGTTAAGATAATTGGAACACAGATGAGCCAGACAGAACTGCTAACCTTTTCAAAGAACAGTCACATGCCAGGAGAGAGTAATTTGGCATATAACATCAGGAGTGCGCTTTAGCCCTTGTTCACACTGTCGCACAACTTTGAATCCAATATCCCTGCGCGACTTCATCGGGGCTTGCATACAACTTCTTTAACAGAAATCAATGCAAGTTGTGTTGAAGTCGCAAAGTAGTGCAGGAAACTTTTACTAAGTAGGAGCGACTTGAGTCGCCCCCCGATTAGAACGGTTCCATTGTCGTTAAGGAAGCGTGACTTGTCATGTGACTTTGAACTCTCAAGTCACATAACAAGTCTTGGCATAAGTGCACTACATCTGAATCAGTCTGTGCATTGTCACATCTGACACACTTCTGGCTGTGCCGGATGTCTGGTCCCCCACTGCACTCAGTGGTTCCTCCCACTGACCCCCAAGTCACAACTGTGTCCTGTAGTGTTGTAGGAGCCGGGGGGAGGAACCACAGTGTTCAGAGAGGGACAAAGACATTCAACACTTACAGAAGTGTTAAATGCTAAAGACTTTGCTAAAGGTTTTATCACTTAAAAACAGAAGAGTTTGGACTTACCACCTTCAGGAGATTTTCTTGGAAGCGACAGAGTCACTTTATAGATGGAAAAAACATCCAATTTTTGATGCACTCCAAAATGATAAATCATCAAGGATTTGGTAATGACGTTTTCCTATTGGACTTCTTAGCTTAGCCTCCCTTCTGTGGCTTTTTGGCCTAAACTGCATATGAGGCTTTGAATCACTCAGGAACTTCAGAATAACCTATTGTTGGCAAATGTCTCATCTGCAGCAACTTAGATCAATGTCTTACAAATAAATTGACTGCCAGCAAAAAAAAAAAAATCTCTCTAGTTTAGACCTAAAAGAGGTCAGGGAAATTGAATTTGCAAAGTTAAAATGTCAACTCTGCTACTCAAAGATATTTTTGATGAATAAGTAAAGCAAACATATATAAAGGTAAACAGATTATAAGTATTAATGTATATTTATTGATTTTAGGGTTATACCAGCAGCAGTTACACGCTACAACAAATAATCGCGTGTGATTATACCTTTACTATAAGTGTACGTATTAGGAAATTGATTTCCTGTTTTAAACAGTGTTACAGTTAATGCATACAAACAGCATGGAACACAGCCATTGTATGTCAGCCTCGCTAAATAAATTATCAAAAACTGCTTTTAAAACAGGACTAACGTAAGCAAAATTCTGAAATTTCGTAATGCCTTAAATAACATTTGGAGCCACTTCTTAAACGTTTAACTAATAACCATTGGAAGAAAAGTTTGGACGATGATGCAACAAAAAACTTATCAGTGACTGCACAGTCTTATGGAGTGATGCTTTACAAAAGTACAGAATGGTACTTTGGAACTTTGTCTGGCGTGAATCATTTTTTGTAAACTTGAGTCTATAAAGCAAGAAAAAAAAATCTGCTGCTTTGTGTATATATTGTGGAAGGATTGCACAAGTCTGGCTCGATTCTTTATCCACGAGGACATCTGCTGTTCTTTTTTTGAACTGCAGTGTTTAAAAACTACCCTACAGGACGCCAAGAATGTTCGGTGTTTCCTTCTCCAGCTGCTTTTGAAACATGTAAACTGATGTTTTTTAGTCTTATATCTTTGAATGCCAGCAGAAACATGGATGTAATTATTCTGAGACACAGGGCTAACTTCAAGCCAATTAACATCTTTATGAACAATTAAATCTTCTTATCAGATATGAGTGTATATTATTCAAGCTAAATGAGGATTTCTGCTTTTGAACCCAGTAACAATTGCATGCTGTGTTTAAGGGAGACGAGCACACTTTATTTTCACACCATGTCCTGGAGATGCCATTCCTGTGTATATCCTGGCCAGCTCAGTAGATTGCTTTAAGAAAGGCCTGGATTCTTTCCTAAATGTACATAATATAACCGGGTACTAACATTTATAGGTAAAGTTGATCCAGGGAAAATCCGATTGCCTCTCTGGGATCAGGAAGGAATTTTTTCCCCTGCTGTAGCCTTTATGGTTGAACTAGATGGACTTGTGTCTTTTTTCAACCTGACTAATTATGTAACTATGTATGTAACCTGCTGTAACCTGCTGAGTAGAAATAGATTAAGCTATTCATATACAGTGACATTGCCCCCCCAGTGCAAAGACACAGACATGCCCTGGAGATTTTATATTTGTTGTCATCCTTGGCCTACAAAAAGCTTTTACCCCTGCAATTGCCTAGTGCAGGGGTGCCAGTATTTTTGCTAAAAACACATACCCTTTATGCGCTGCTTCATAATCTATGAATTCAGTCTTTCAGGTTTTAAAAAAAAACTAGTACACTCTTTGTAAATGAGCAACATTCTGTATATTTTCAGACCTGCTAAGCCAAGGGTCTTCAAACTACGGCCCTCCAGTTTTTCAAGAACTACAATTCCCATCATGCCTAGCCATGTCTGTGAATGTCAGAGTTTTACAATGCCTCATGGGATGTGTAGTTCTGCAACAGCTGGAGAGCCATAGTTTGAAGATCCCTGTGCTAGGCAATGACAAAATATGGAGGAGCTGGTTTCTTACCGCTTCATCCCCATTGAACCTTGTGTGCTCTGTCCACTTAAAAAAAAAGAAAAGAAAACATGGTGCAACAGATTTGTTTAGTATGGCTGAGTAAAGCCTGGCTCTTGCCTTAATGTCTACTATTCTGGTACTGCATAGCAGCTTTCTAAGTTTTGCTCATCTACTATGTCATTGGCCACTTTTCCACTTCCATGTTGCATGATGCCTAATGTCAACCAATCCCTTCCTTTCGTTAAAGAATATGTAACCCCAAGATTTCACATTCCCTATATGTGTCTTTTTTAAATCTGCCTTAAAAAGTATCTTGTTCTCTTTGTATTCCTTGTGTGTTCAAGTGATCCTGTCAGTCCTCCTGTTTTCCTTTGGAGGTTTTGGCACGCTGGTTGTAGGCGCGGAAGTCTGACAGAGAAGTGGAGGAGCAACCGACCTAAATGTGTGGATAAAGTTGCCTACCAAGAAGAAGTTGTGGCTGTCCTCAAAAAGTCACTTCAAGGAGCAGATGTTGATGGCTGACTGAGAGATACTTGAGAAAGACTGTAGAGAAGGAGAAGTGGTATCTAATCGGTTTATTAAGAGACTGTGGCTGGGTCATAAGCCAAAAAGCGGAATTGATCTCCTGATAAGAGATCTGGGCAGCTGGTAAGAGGCTGTGATTTCCCAGGTGGAAGGACTTTCCTATTTCACATCACTATTTTCTATGGTGTTTTTCAAGTTTGATGTCACTATTTTATATGAAGGAGAGACTTTCTTATATTGTGACCAGTGATCGATCAACAGCAATACCAGCTCACTTCTCTTTAAAAATAACAACTCCCACATGTACCTATAATACTTCAAGATGTGATTTCTTTTTATGATGCGACTATTTGCAACATTGTAGAGAGAGAATACTGTGACGTATAGTGATTTTATTTAGATAATTGTATTCTTTTATTTTAGTTATGTAGCACCAATGGTGAAATTACATCTTAGATTTGATCTCATACAGTGCAGTTTCTTCATTTAACATTCCTACTTCAAGCTGCCCACTCTAGGCATGAGAGTAAATCCATCCCAGAGTGATCAGTTTTCTGGCTGTGCTGGGAGAGCAGGCACCCTGTCCTCCAATGGTCAGACTTGTTCTGACATGTCCCCCACACAGCCATTCACTGGGAAGATCAGTGTACTGCTCTTTCTCTATCACCATCGCTCTAACGCCCCTTTCACACGGGCTGTCTGATCAGGTCTGCCTATCAGTTTTTCAGGTGGACCTGATCGGACACTGCATTGTCCTCTATAGAGCGGTGGATGTCAGTGGACACATGTCCGCTGACATCTGCCACCATCTGATCCGATCCTGACCCGTCCGCCAAAAACAGATGGATGTTGGTCCTATTTCCCATCTGTCCAGTGTATCAGATCAGATGGCATCTGATGGAAACAGACAGGCAGGCCGTTTCCATCCGCTTTCCCAACAGAGGAGAGCAGGACTGTGTCCGTGTCCGCTCTACATAGTGGAGCGGACACGGATCTATCATCCGCCTGCTCGGCGAGGGTCAGCGGAAAGATCCCTCGCTGAGCAAGCAGATTCCACATAGCGGAGGTGCCTGCGTGAAAAGGGCCTAAGCCGAGAATGCAGCTGAGAACAGAGGATATGTGATCACTTATAAAAGAAGAAAAAAAAGGGTATTTATAAGGTTTTTTTTATATATATCTACTATATACACAAGTGTTTTGCCTTTCATTTCTATTTTAAAGTGGTAGTAAAGGCTTTTTTAAAAAAAATTCATACCTACCTACCTACTTACAGGCTTACCTGTAGGTATAATAAATATCTCCTAAACATGCGTGCCATCCATAGAGAGAGCCATGCCGTGACCATGACTC
The DNA here is from genome assembly GCF_042186555.1 of Aquarana catesbeiana. Taxonomy (NCBI): domain Eukaryota; kingdom Metazoa; phylum Chordata; class Amphibia; order Anura; family Ranidae; genus Aquarana; species Aquarana catesbeiana. Next base: position 398,098,501 of record NC_133325.1, read on the forward strand.
CCGCGCATGTGCACGGGAGTGACGTCATCACGGCTCTGCCAATCAAACGGCAGCTGCCCGTGAACCCGGAAGGAAGACCGAGTGAAGATGGAAGCCTTGTCAGCAGTGACAGCACGCCGCTGGAGAAAAATAGGGGAAAGAAGCACCACCAATGCCACATCCAAACGTATGGGGACGAAAAAGAGGATACTACTAAAGTAGTCAAAAATCTGACTTTTAAGGCATGGAAACAATGGAGTAGTGAAAAAATGTATATAATTTATTTGAGAAAAAATACATAATACAAACACAATAATCACAAAAAGATAAAAAACATGAAAACTGATACAGTCAGTACAAGCCCTTGTGGGTCTACGCAGCCAAGATTCAAAGGCGTAACAAAAGAGAAACAGAGAGCAAGTCTCACTGTTTTGATTTGTTAGGCCTCGTATACAAATTCCCTGTGGTAGAAAATATAGAGTATTTATTGTGAATATTTTGTATCTTCCAAAGTATATGTAAAACAGGGGCCCATGTGTATCTTGTATTACAGAAGGAGAGACCGTCCAGCTATTGAAACTGAAGTATACAGCGTCATAAAATGGCAGTGAATAATTCTTATTCGCTGAAGACCATTTGTATATCATTTAAGAAAGCAAACCACACCGCGTACCGGAAGATAATGACCCTCTTTTTTATGAGAGGTCATACAACGCTCAATGATAATAGCTACAGTACATCAATCTTGAACTTAGATGGAAAGATCCCACTTGTCTCAGCAGCGATCCATGTAGTGGAGAAATAACACACATAAAGAGTAATGCATATAATGTAGTCTGTATTAAAACACCACCATAAAACTTAAAAAGTACGCACTCACATGTGACATGTGACAAATAGTCTTGAGAAAAACTTGCGAACACTACAAGAAGACATACAGTAGCAGCAAAGTGCATACTAAACCAACATGCTTGTACTCCATGCCCAAAGACGTGTTATTCAAAGGAGACATTCAGATTGCTTACCAGGGCTAAAATGACTATCTCTGTAGCCTGTTTATCATGAACCTCTGGACTACATGGGGGTGCTATCATTGACCACCTGTGTCAATTTTGGGGCTTTGAGAATCGGTTCACACTGGAAACAGCCATGGATCGCACCGGAACACTGTGCATCCCTGTTCTCCGTTTCAGGGATGAATCAGGGCCGAATCTTTGCCTGAATTAATGTAATAGTGAGCAGGCCTATTTAATGTTTCCACCACTGACGTATCAGAAATGACATGTGTAGTCTCAGAGCAATCCAGAAGTGAAGAAGTGAAGTAGCAATTCACTACTGCCAACAGGTCCACACCTTGTAGGCAAAGAACAGACCTTCCATTAGCATGTGACCACCACGACACAACCATTTTTAAGGCTCATTTCAATAGGGTTTTAATTACCAACACAGAATGTCATTACAAAAAAAGTTATCTCCAAAAGTACACTAATTCAGTTCATTACTAGTGCATTTGGGGTGCTCTTCTGTAATTTTATTTAAAGTCCTCTTTGTGATTTTTACCTAGAGGTAAGCCTATAATAAGGCTTCCCTCTAGGTAAAATGAATATCTCATAAACGTGCACCGTTTAGGAGATATAATGCTCTTTTGGGAGTAGGTGACTTCACTGGTGCATGCGCTCTGAAGTAATGGCATACCCATGCTGTTCCTTCAGAGCGCTGTGCTGTGGCTGTTACGTCACTCGGCCATTCAAGCTGCTGGAGCTTGAGAACCTGGAAGGAAGACCAGGTGAAGATGGAAGCCCTGTCAGCGATGACAGTGCACCGCTGGAGGGCTTCGTTCTAAGGTAAGTACTTCATAATGTGCTAGTATGTTTTGCATTATGCCATTGCCTTGCAGGGGATTTTTTTTTAACTGCCGCAGTTTACTACTGCTTCAACCTGTACTTCGAGTCTCCTCCTAAACCTGCAATCATGGGAAGGAAAGCAACTTGGAGAGATTTTAGCACCATCTTAACCACTTCAGCCCCGGAAGGATTTGGCTCCTTAATAAACAGGCCATTTTCTGCAATTTGGCACTGCGTCGTTTTTACTGACAATTGCGTGGGCGTGTGACATTGTACCCAAACAAAATAGACGTCCTTTTTTACCCACAAATAGAGCTTTCTTTTAGTGGTATTTGATCACCTCTGCGGTTTTAATTTTTTTTCACTATAAAAAACAAAGAGCAACAATTTTGAAGAAAAAAAAAATTGTTTTTACTTTTTGCTATAATACATTATCTAAACAAAAATATACAAAAATATAAAAAAACAAATTTCTTTATCAGTTTATGTATTCTTGGTAAATAAAAAATCTCAATAGGCGTATATTGATTGGTTTGCACAAAAGTTATAGCTACGGCGATTTGCCCAGGAGAGCTGACCTGCCGCCGTATAACGACCATGGCTGGTCAGCAAGTGGTTAAAGTAGTTGTAAAGACTCGAGGTAAAAATCTTCTGTGTGCAGCAGCCTGCCCAGCCCCCCCCCCCCCAAAACTTACCTGAGCCCCACCTCGATCTAGCGATGTGCACCAGAAACTCGATTCTCCTGGGTCTCCCCCTTCTCATTGCCTGAGACAACAGCAGTAGCCATTGACTCTTGCTATTGTCAATCAAAGCCAGTGAGCCAACGAGGAGAGAGCAGGAACACACAAAACAGCATCTTGGGAGTAAGCCTGCTCATGTGCCTGCAAAGCAAACTGCTTGCCATGGGGGCACTTGGCAAGAGGGAGGGGCCAGGAGTACCAGCGGGGGACCCGAGGGGGAGGAGGATCGGGGCTGCTCTGTACAAAACCACTACACAGAGCAGGTAAGTGTGACATGTTTGTTATTTTTAAACAAAAAAAAAAACTGCCTGCAGCCACCCTGGCGGTATGATTATGTCAGGTTTTTGCGTCTCAAAGCGGTACATTGTTTTGCATAGAAATTTAGCGTTTTATATTGTAGGCCTGTAATTCTTAGGAATAACTTAAATCTGTCCAAACAAGAGTCTAGTAGACATCCCGGGTATGATAACGTTTTAAACACAAAATCATAATTTATAATATAATAAATAACTATAAATAATTATTAAAAAAAAAAATATATATATATATATATATATATATATATATATATATATATATATATATATATATATAATAATAATAAAATTAATTTCTCCACTATTCACTGTCGCTCAATTCTGCAAGTTTTCTAATTTACTATCGCTGTTTTCTAGCTGGTCTAAAACCACTTTTGAAACTTTTTGGTTGCCATAGACAATCTCAAGTTTCCAGGCAGAAAGAATGGTATTTATAATATAAAACTGCATGCAGTACACTGGACAAAGCACTTGGAACAAAAGAGATGTGAAAGGATTTCATTCAGTAATGTAATCTGTAGGATTACAGTGTACTGTATTTGTTATGAATTTTGTAATTTTTTAATTTGCCACCGGGCTCTGCCCCGTGCGTCGCAATGCTCGCAGGGAACAGAGCCTGGCACACAGAGGCATCAGGCGGAGGACACAGACAGCAGACACAGCGGGGGGACATTGCAGGATCCTGGGGCCAAGGTAAGTAACCTGCATCAGGATCCGAGATGCAATCCCAAGTGTGGCTCAGGGTTACCACTAATGGTAATGAAATTTAACCCCGAGCCACACTCGGGAATATCTCCAGGGAGGTTAAAGTGTTACTAAACTCGGGATCCTGCATTCACTATATCTGGTCTCCCACAGTACACAGAACATGGAAATGCAATAGTTTTAGTAGATATAAACTGATAAATACCTTTTCTCGTCAACAGTATATAGCAGCCTTGTGACTTGTATCAGTTCCTAGTAAAGCTTGTAGGAGGAGTTTTCATTCTCCACTGATCCCCTGACATTGACATGTCTGGATAGTGCTGATTGGCCCTGTGCTGACCACTTGCACCCTTCCAAGAAAAAAAAAACTCTCTAGCAATACACACCAAACTGAGCATGTGCAGCCTGTCCCCTGACTCTGTAAATATCAGGTTATTTTTAGGAGACAGTGAAAAAAGAGGAGGATCAGAGAGACAGGATCAAACAGCCTTTATACACAATGCAAATGATTAATCACTTAGGTTTCACAGTGAGTATAACAAGCATGCTTTACTGCACATACAGAATGATTTTACTGTTGTGGGTTTAGTAACACTTTAATATCAATTTAAGTTACCTAATAGTTCTATTTCCACCCCTGTGCTTCCAGATCTGTCAGACAGGCTGCCTTTAATTACTGTTTCTCTTGCTTTGGTACTTCAAACACAGGTTAATAGGACAGGAAGCATTGGAGAAAACGATAAAAGCAAACACTGTTCAAACACCCATCCACACTACTATTTAATCTTCACTTCTCTGTAGATATTTTTCCAAATGTTATTTCAGCACACTTACATGTTATTTAAATCATTACTATGGTCAATATGTAAAAAAACATGAAAAAAACTGAAACTTAACTTATGAAAAATAACTGAAATACAATGTGGAAATTAATATATATTCATTTCCACATTGTATTTTAGTTATTTTTAGCCTATTCCTATTAATCTGAATGAACCTGATGTTTGTAAACTTACCAGGAAGATCCCCATGCATTTACTTCCTTGAATTCTGTGAAGTATTCACTATGCCCTCTGATTCATTATTTACTATGTATTGTATTCACTATCTATTGCTATGTATTCACTATGCATTGATGTGTCACAGAATTCACAGAGCCTGCCTTCTGAACTACAGAGGTGCTGATACAAGTTTCAGGAGGCAGAGTCAATACAGGAATCACTGCTTGTGGGTATCAAGGTACCATGGGATATGTAGTCCTTAGAAATAGGAAGTAAACAGCAGAGGAGAAGCTGCAAAGCATGCAGGGAATCCAGGAAGTCGTGGAAAGAGATAACCAGTAGACAGGCAGAACTCATGAAAGGAAATTTTTCAAGTAAGATTATATTGGATTGCCAAAAATAACTATTGTTTGTGTTACTACAATACTGATGTTATAAGATGAAAGTGTATGCTGTGACTAAAGAACTCTTTAAAAGCTAACATAATAGAAAAAGAAAAATCCCAGGTGCAGGGCAGGGGTGGATCCAGAGGTCTAGTCTCAGGAGGCGCACTGCCAGAAAATAAGGTGTTGCTTACAGAACTGTAACGTATCATACAGTCCTAACCTTGTTTAAAACAGTGACATGTTTATCATTCCAGATTAGATTATGACATTACAAACAGAATTTGATTATTTTAAGTGTTTGTATATAAGCTTTACAATGAGCCTTCACTAACTACTTTAGCTGCAAGCCAGGTGCAATAAAGTAATTCATTCTCATATTCCTTGAGGCCATGGGAATCAATGGGTGATGAACTACAATTTCTGTGCTTCAACTGTGATATTTTAATAGTATATTGCTCCACAGTACCCAAAGCTAAGGAGGTGAGTGAGGGCTTGATTAGAGCCTTTTTACAAAATAATGAGAAAATGCTAAATAAAGAATATGCTAATAATGCGTATATGTTTTGATTCATTCACGATCCACCTCACCCTCACCACAGGCAGGTGCAGCGTGCAGGTCAACAGGCAGCTCTTCAGACGTGCTCTGCTCTAATCCTGGCAGGCTGGCTGGCACAGTTCCCATCCTTCACGCTGTGCTGGAGAAGTTGGAGGGAGGAGGTGGGTGGAGCCAACATTCACTAGGCGTGGATGAGGAAGAAGTTAAATCCTCCTTCGCTCTGAATGCTGGGGCCTCGATCACCTCCTCGTACGTGACATCACTGGTTGCTAGACGCCAGGCGATATCAACAAGTGTGGTGGGCAGTAGAAGCCATGCAACAAGAGGGTCTCCGTGCCGCTTCTGCAGATTCTGAATGTGAGACTCGGAGTCGGAAATATTTTCTTGGTGCGGGGTGTGCAACTGCCCTGCTGCCCCCCCCCCCCCCCATCCCCGCTGCAGGGAGCAGGGAGATATTTGGATACACCAATCCCCATATATCCTGAAACTCAGATATTTTCTTTATTTTCCTTATATTGGCTCCTGCGGGTTTCTAACACTTTTACTTCTATGATTGAAAATATCATATGAAGATCGGATGCTTAGCCTGTTTCTTTCTGTCTGAAAAGACTGACGTATGTCTGGGTTACAGCATGGGTGTGTTTTTTTACCTAAAAATCCTATTGCAAAGTATACAAACACTTGTACATAAATACACATATGCAGTTTTACATGCCATCATTTACTATTCCTTAGAGGTTACATGTTGCTGTGGTGTTATTTTATTGATTAGGTTGAGGCAAATGCATTCAATAAACCTCACATTAACACGATGGAAAGTAATACATACATTTATATCATGGAGATACAATTTAATGATATCATATTATCCCCCGAATATATGGTAAAATTAAAGCTATAAAGTATTATGTTCCTACAGTCACTTGTTATTTAAAGGAAATAAGGAGATATAAAGCAGATATTTTTGCACAGCAAAATACTAATAAAGAAATGCACCTAAGTATGTGAGTGTGTGTTTGTGTGTATGGTAAGAGACAGATAGTTTGTACTTATTGAGCAGTGTTTAAACACTGTATTAAATAAAAGGAAATAACTTTAACTAGGTTTATTGAAATATCCCCGTAGCTCTATCCCTGTACCACAAGAACTATTTCCAGTTTGCTACTTGGCAATGACTTGACTATAATTGCCAGCTGTAACCAAAAATGTGACAGTTTTAGCATTCAAACAGGTGAGATGTGACATATTTAACGGGAGGCTTTTAGTAAATCTACTTTTAATAACTATGACAGAGTATGGGAACGGGATCTTTAAGAACATAAGTATTCAAACTACAATATGTCTTGGAAGATATGCTGATCTTTAACTGCACTGCCCAGTGCCCACTATTGTATTTGGCATGTTCATAAGACAGCCCTGTGCTAGTATTGGGTCCAGTCACAAAAGGAATTCCCATTACTATATTGAAACTATACAGTTAACCACTTGACCTCCGTAAGATTTACCCCCAGGCCATTTTTTGTGATACTGCACTACGTAACTTTAACTGACTATATATTTTTATTTTCTGCTATAAAACACATCCAATAAAAAAATTTAAAAAAAGTTCTTCATAAATTTAGGCCAATATGTATTCTGCTACATATTTTTTGTAAAAAAAAAATCCCAATAAGCAATAACCATTGATTGGTTTGCACAAAATTAATAGCATCTACAAACTATGGAATTTTTTATTTACTTTTTTTTTTTTTACTAGTAATGGCAGAAATCAGCGACTTATAGCAGGACTGCGAAATTGCGTCAGATATTCTGAGACTATCTGACACTTTTTGGGAACCAGTGACACTAATACAGTGATCAGTGCTTAAAATATGCACTGTCACTGTACTAATGACACTGGTTGGGAAGGGGTCACGCATCTATGGCGATCAAAGGGTTAACTGTGTGCCTAGCTAGTGTTTTACTGTACTGTGGGAGGTGCTTTTACTAGTGGAAGAGATGTAATTTATTTCCTGTTTTGCAGGGACACAAATTTAATCCCTTCCCCCCTTGTATCTGCCTTGTTGAAATAGGCAGATCGCAGTTCTGTCTCTCCGCAGGACGATCAGCAGGTGCCGCGGTACCTGCTGATCAGCTCCCGCTGTGTGTAATCACAGCAGGAGCGAGCCGCCGGTGATGTGCATTCACTCCCCCCTACACGGAAGTGTCAGATTACGTATATATACATGATTACATGATACACAGGTGCTGCCCTGTAGCAGTAACAATGCTATATGGCAGACCTAAACTGGTTAAAGAGACAATAAACTCTGCTTTAAAAAAATATATTCAAGTATATGTTCTTAACTCAAAAAAAATCTTTCCATTGCTCCCAGCTTTCTCCAAATCTCCAAATCATGTTTTTTTTCTTTTTGCTGCTGTGATTTATCTTCCTGTTGGAGGATGGCTACATTTGGTCCCCCGTGGTCCCACTGTATGTATGAATGCAGCCACCCTCTCTTGCTCACTCTCAATATGGCCTAGGGCCTATAGTAGTCACGGCCCGTCTATTAGGGGCACATGGGCACTGCCCCCCCTATCCATGCGTCCAGCCCCCTGATCTACATACAGGGCACCAGATACATGGATTCCAGTGGGAGCACATGATTAGAGCTAGAGGCTTTAATAGGCTTCAAAAAAGGGTGGTCTTGGTGCGCAGAGCACTGCGCTCCAAGCACACCCAGTTGTGTGACAATAGCGAATGAATGAACAATAGCACTGAATCGCCTCCCTGACAATCAGGAGCCATATCATGAGACCAGTTTTCCAGATTGGCCAAATCACCTGGCTATTGGATGTCTAGGAGGATGAGGAGGGAGGAGGAGAGAGAGAGGAGAGCATGGCTTGGAGGAGAAGACCGACTGACTCACCAGCCGCCACTGTGACCATGGATGGCTCACCCGCAGCGGCTCAGCTATCCGGCACTCCCCGGCTCGGACAGGGGAGAGAGGGGAGATCGGAGTGTCATTTCGGGCAGGTAAGGAAGCCATCCGTCTTGTGGAGGGGCTACATTCCTTGCATTAATTTCCCCCCGGGGCGGGGTGGAATGGCCTCGTCTCTCGCGGGGGGGTGGCGTTGGTTTACTGCCCCCCCGAATTATAAAGCACCATCTGCCACTGGGCTATAGTCTATGCGATGTGTAATGTGCATACACATGACCGCAACTAACATGTACTGCTTGCTCCAAACAAGTTAACAGAATTAGAGGTTCAGGAGCTCATGAAGGACAATACAAGGAGGCAGAAAACCACAGTAAGAAACAATTTCATGGAAAAAGATTACAGCACCATTAAGTAGAGGATTATTATTGGAGAATAAGGATATGGTTTAGTGTCACTTTAAGGGAACTGCTGTAGTTATGTTGTTAACACATACATAAAAACAACATTTTCTTTTTTAGTATAGCCATGAGCAGGGAAGGGATAGGACCTCTGTCAAGTTTTTAAGGCTATCTGTGTCCCCGATGTGGAGATTCAGCATTATATTTGTTCATGAAGAGAAAAAGTGAGAGGAAATCCAAAATGTTAGAGTTGTCATCACAGGAAGGGATGAGGGCAAATCTTGCACTAGGAATACTTGTTCCTATCACAGCTATCCAAGATAAGAATTCTGTTCACTTTAGAGAGATTTCCTTTCATGAAGGTCAGTTTCCCACAGTGGGACATAGGCAGCTAAAAAATAACCTGACAGGGATTATTGCCATTTCATCTAAAACACATTTTAGGCTCACAATATTGTCTTAGAGCGCTGTTGTTCATTGCATTCCCATTATATCATATTCTGGAAACTGAGGAATAGGGTTTTTGCATTTTAAATATACCTTTTTTTTTAAACTAAGGTTATCACTAACAAACAGAACATGCATGGTTGTTCTAGACAACTTAGTTGGCTAAAGGCAAATAAGGAAATAAAAAGTAACAGACTTATTGACCAGATTAAGAGGTAAAAATTATGGAAAAAAAGCCTTAAACGTGAATTTTGTTTGTACTCTGTAAAGTTGCCTGTGTATTAGGCACATCTGATTCCTGCATTATAGACACTAAGGCAATGATGGCGATCCCTGGCACCCCAGATCTTTTGGATCTACATTTCCCATGATGCTCCACTACACTGCAGAGCGCATGAACATCAAAGGAAACAAAGTTCCAAAATGTCGGGGGGTGCCAAGGTTCGCCATCACTGCACTAAGGGCTCATTCACAGTAGTGGTTGGGGGTTGTTAATACCCCGTGGTTGAGCTGCGCCTTTATTGCCCCTCAATCGCTAACCCTTTGACTGCAGAGGCAGTGGCCGGGGGCGTATACATACCGTGGCTGCAATGCTTTGCTTCGCAACCAGAATGATACTCCCTTTCACTTTCGGGGGGCATAGCACCCACCGAACTTGACCCATTCAAGTAAATGGGGTCGTTCAGCAAGCGCACTACAAGTGGTGGGATAGTGAGGGGATCAAGGAGTTAAAGCAGGTGGTGAGGAGGCGATACAACACCTCCCTCCTTGCATGTCAAATACTACTGAAGAGTGATTCGAATATGGATTGCTCTTCAGAGAGCACCACTAGTGTGAACAAACCCTTAGGGGAATTTATAAAAACTGTAGCAGCCAGAATCTGAGGCAGCTGTGCATGGCAACCAATCAGCTCATAGTTTTCATTTTCATAGCTTGATTGAACAAGCTGAAGATAGAAGCTGACTGGTTGCCATGAACAGCTGATCCAGAATATGCTTGCTCCTACTGAGGTTTGAATTTGTCTGGGGCATACAGTATGTTTTATGAGGATTGGCAGTGGGGGTAGGCTTAAGTGTTATGTAACTATGACCCTTTAAGTCCTTTCCCATTTTTAACACAATTTGACTGATTTGACCATACCACTGTATTTGTCAAAACCAGTTCTTTGGGAGGGGGGATTGACCCCTGGTGCCAGATGTACTAGGTACACCACCACTGTAGTTGGGCACTGCAAAACAAATACATTCAAGCACAGAAAATCCCATCAAAAGAAGCTGCTAACACTCCAAGCATAATGAGCTTGCAGGGCCTAATATAGGGAATATAGGGGTGCAAGCTTAAGCTGCTAGTGTGATAACTATCATAACTAAAGGGAAAAGGGACATTGTTATGGAACTGAATATATGACTGCTGGGGGGTAATTAATAGATCTGCACTAAGAGTTGTAGATTTTTTTTTTTTTGGGGGGGGGGGGGGGGCAGAGAGCTTGCTCAAATTTTTATCATTTAGACACCCATGGCTAGAAGAAAAATAAGGAACTAAGGAACTTGCCATGTCGTGGTGAATTGTGGATGTGGCAAAATTGCACACAGTGGGAGGGGCTTAAAACCTGAGCCTATATACAGAGTGCAGGGGTCTGAAATATATCAGGGGTCAGCTGTATGTAATGTACATAGTAGTATACATAATTACATAGTAGGCAAGGTTGAAAAAAGACACAAGTCCATCAAGTCCCACCTATGTGTGTGATTATATGTCAGTATTACATTGTATATCCCTGTATGTTGCGGTCGTTCAGGTTCAGGTCTAATAGTTTCTTGAAACTATCAATGCCTCCCATTGAGACCATCGCCTGTGGAAGGGAATTCCACATCCTTGCCGCTCTTACAGTAAAGAACCCTCTACATAGTTTAAGGTTAAACCTCTTTTCTTCTAATTTTAATGAGTGGCCATGAGTCTTGTTAAACTCCCTTCTGCGAAAAAGTTTTATCCCTATTGTGGGGTCACCAGTATGGTACCTGTATATTGAAATCATATCACCTCTCAAGCATCTCTTCTCCAGAGAGAATAAGTTCAGTGCTTGCAACCTCTCCTCATAACTATATCCTCCAGACCCTTTATTAGCTTTGTTGCCCTTCTTTGTACTCGCTCCATTTCCAGTACATCCTTCCTGAGGACTGGTGCCCAGAACTAGACAGCATACTCAAAGTGCGACCAGACCAGAGTCTTGTAGAGCGGGAGAATTATTGTTATATCTCTGGAGTTGATCCCCTTTTTAATGCATGCCAATATTCTGTTGGCTTTGTTAGCAGCAGCTTGGCATTGCATGCCATTGCTGAGCCTATCATCTACTAGGACTCCCAGGTCCTTTTCCATCCTAGCTTCCCCCAGAGGTTCTCCCCCAGTGTATAGATTGCATTCATATTTTTGCCATCCAAATGCATTATTTTACATTTTTCTACACTGAACCTCATTTGCCATGTAGTTGCCCACCCCATTAATTTGTTCAGATCTTTTTGCAAGATTTCCACATCCTGCGGAGAAGTTATTGCCCTGCTTAGCTTAGTATCGTCCACAAATACAGAGATTTAACTGTTTACCCCATCCTCCAGGTCGTTTATAAACAAATTAAACAGGATTGGTCCCAGCACAGAACCCTGACCATTCCGAGTACTCCCCATTTATAACCACCCTCTGAACTCGCCCTTGTAGCCAGTTTTCAATCCATGTACTCACCCTATGGTCCATGCCAACTGACCTTATTTTGTACAGTAAACGTTTATGGGGAACTGTGTCAAATGCTTTTGCAAAATCCAGATATACCACGTCTACGGGCCTTCCTTTATCTAGATGGCAACTCACCTCCTCATAGAAGGTTAACCACTTCAGCCCCGGAAGGATTTACCCCCTTCCTGACCAGAGCACTTTTTACAATTTGGCACTGCGTTGCTTTAACTGCTAATTGGGCGGTCATGCAATGCTGTACCCAAACAAAATTTGTGTCCTTTTCTTCCCACAAATAGAGCTTTCTTTTGATGGTATTTGATCACCTCTGCAGTTTTTATTTTTTGCGCTATAAATGGAAAAAGACTGAAAATTTTGAAAAAAAATGATTTTTTCTACTTTTTGTTGTAAAAAAAATCCAATAAACTAAATTTTAGTCATACATTTAGGCCAAAATATATTCGGCCACATGTCTTTGGTAAAAAAAAAAATGTCAATAAGCCTATTTATTGGTTTGCGTAAAAGTTATAGCGTCTACAAACTAGGGTACATTTTCTGGAATTTACACAGCTTTTAGTTTATGACTGCCTATGTCATTTCTTGAGGTGCTAAAATGGTAGGGCGGTACAAAACCCCCCAAATGACCCCATTTTGGAAAGTAGACACCCCAAGGAAATTTCTGAGAGGCATGTTGAGCCCATTGAATATTAATTTTTTTTGTCCCAAGTGATTGAATAATGACAAAAAAAAATTACAAAAAGTTGTCACTAAATGATATATTGCTCACATAGGCCATGGGCATATGTGGAATTGCACCCCAAAATATATTCAGCTGCTTCTCCTGAGTATGGGGATACCACATGTGTGGGACTTTTTGGGAGCCTAGCCGCGCACGGGGGCCCCAAAAACCAATCACCGCCTTCAGGATTTCTAAGGGCGTAAATTTTTGATTTTACTCCTCACTATCTATCACAGTTTTGAAGGCCATAAAATGCCCAGATGGCACAAACCCCCCCCAAATGACCCCATTTTGGAAAGTAGACACCCCAAGCTATTTGCTTTGAGGCATGTTGAGTCCATGGAATATTTTATATTTTGACACAAGTTGCGGGAATGTGACAATTTTTTTTTTTTTGCACAAAGTTGTCACTAAATGATATATTGCTCACAGAGGCCATGGGCATATGTGGAATTGCACCCCAAAATACGTTTAGCTGCTTCTCCTAAGTATGGGGATACCACATGTGTGGTCCATGGAATGCCCAGGTGGCACAACCCACCCCCCCCAATGATCCCATTTTGGAAAGTAGACACCCCAAGCTATTTGCTGAGAGGCATGGTGAGTATTTTGCAGCTCTCATTTGTTTTTGAAAATGAAGAAAGACAAGAAAATAATTTTTTTTCTCTTTTTTCAATTTTCAAAAGTGAGGTCTGCAAAATACTCACTATACCTCTCAGCAAATAGCTTGGGGTGTCTACTTTCCAAAATGGGGTCATTTGGGGGGGGGGGGTTGTGCCACCTGGGCATTCCATGGCCTCCGAAACTGTGATAGGCAGTGAAGAGTGAAATCAAAAATTTACGCCCTTAGAAAGCCTGAAGGCGGTGCTTGGTTTTCGGGGTCCCATACTCAGCTAGGCTCCCAAAAAGTCTCACACATGTGGTATCCCCGTACTCAGGAGAAGCAATAGAATGTATTTTGGGGTGTAATTTCACATATTCCCATGGCATATTTGAGCAATATATCATTTAGTGACAACTTTGTGCAAAAAAAAAAAAATTGTCTCTTTCCCGCAACTTGTGTCACAATATAAAATATTCCATGGACTCGACATGCCTCTCAGCAAATAGCTTGGGGTGTCTACTTTCCAGAATGGGGTCATTTGGGGGGGGGTTGAACTGTCCTGGCATTTTATGCACAACATTTAGAAGCTTATGTCACACATCACCCACTCTTCTAACCACTTGAAGACAAAGCCCTTTCTGACACTTTTTGTTTACATGAAAAAATTATTTTTTTTTGCAAGAAAATTACTTTGAACCCCCAAACATTATATATTTTTTTAAAGCAAATGCCCTACAGATTAAAATGGTGGGTGTTTGATTTTTTTTTCACACAGTATTTGCGCAGCGATTTTTCAAACACATTTTTGGGGGAAAAAACACACTTTTTTAAATTTTAATGCACTAAAACACACTATATTGCCCAAATGTTTGATGAAATAAAAAAGATGATCTTAGGCCGAGTACATGGATACCAAACATGACATGCTTTAAAATTGCGCACAAACGTGCAGTGGCAACAAAATAAATACATTTTTAAAAGCCTTTAAAAGCCTTTACAGGTTACCACTTTAGATTTACAGAAGAGGTCTACTGCTAAAATTACTGCCCTCGATCTGACCTTCTCGGAAGGTCAGATCGAGGTGGGGGGGAAGACGGTGGAGGGGGAATTCCCTCCCACTGCTTGTAAAAGCAGTCTAGAAGCTAATTAGCCACTAGGATTGCTTTTACATGAAAGACGACCGCTGGCTGAAAAGAATGATACCAAGATAATACCTAAACCTGCAGGCATCATTCTGGTATAACCACTCAAAGTCATGAATGGCGTACCTGAAGACAAAAAAAATTGTTAACAATAAAGCATAGTAAACAGTAAAGTATAAAAAATTACATACCTGAAAAGCAAACATGATAAAACATAATAACAATAAAACATTGCAGAATAGAATACAGTAAAAAAGAGCAGAACAATAGAGAGAGAATAGAGAGAGAGAGAACAATAAAACGACAACTATTTTTTTTTATATATTTTTTTTGTGTTTTTTTTTTTTTTTTTACACTATTTTTGTAACTGTAACTTTTATAACTGTAACCGGTTCCAGGTTCGGGTCTCTCAAAATGCGATGGCATCTTGGGAGACCCTGTGAAAGTGTGCCTAGTCTGTGCAATGCTGTACGCTACACTAATACTCAACTAGTGTATGGTAGCGTTCAAAACATTCACAAAAGAACACAAGGAGAGGAGGCGCCTCTAAGTGCAGTATTAAAACCAATTTTAATAAAAACTCTGTGCAAAACACTCACATTTTGTAGATTAACATTAAGCATGTAATGTAACTAGAAGTCCAGGAGGAGAGGGGTCCGTCAGGTCTGTCACTAACTGGCGCTGAGTCCTGCTGTGCGTGCGGCTGTGCCCGAACACCGCTGAAGCCGGCCGCGGTGATGAGGTTCCAAAGCGAGGCCTGAGACGCTGATGGAAAGCAGGCGCGGAGCTGTGACGTCACTGGGATGCGACGCGTTTCGTGAGCGTGCAGGCTACGATAGCACGGTAGCCGCGCTCCTTCATCAAAGCTCTTATCAAGTCAGCTCCTGGCTTCAACACAGGGCACCCAGAGAAGGACACAATCCTGGGTCCTGCTGCCACCTCAGAGCAGGAGATTGTGTCCTTCTCTGGGTGCCCTGTGTTGAAGCCAGGAGCTGACTTGATAAGAGCTTTGATGAAGGAGCGCGGCTACCGTGCTATCGTAGCCTGCACGCTCACGAAACGCGTCGCATCCCAGTGACGTCACAGCTCCGCGCCTGCTTTCCATCAGCGTCTCAGGCCTCGCTTTGGAACCTCATCACCGCGGCCGGCTTCAGCGGTGTTCGGGCACAGCCGCACGCACAGCAGGACTCAGCGCGAGTTAGTGACAGACCTGACGGACCCCTCTCCTCCTGGACTTCTAGTTACATTACATGCTTAATGTTAATCTACAAAATGTGAGTGTTTTGCACAGAGTTTTTATTAAAATTGGTTTTAATACTGCACTTAGAGGCGCCTCCTCTCCTTGTGTTCTTTTGCAGATTATTGGGGCTTAGGTTCAGCTCTTCCAGGAAGGCAGCCATTAGTGTGGACTTCGAAATACTTGTTTGAACGTTTTATTTAGTCCCCTTTTTTTTTCTCCACATAGACGTTTGATGGACTTTATTAATTATCACCTCCTGCCATCTACATAATGGGTACATAGGAATGCCCAGCAATTTTGCGCCTTTACTTGCCTACAGTTCAAAACATTCACCAATGCAAAGACCAGGATTGTCAGGACAGGAGGGACAATAATAGCGGGTGTCACGCCTATATCCACGCTTGTTGCAGACACGACATCTTTTTTGGGGGGGTTCGTTGGGTAGGGGTACTCGCCAGGACATAAAGAAAATGCCTCTCATGCAGCCGACTGCATTTGGTTGGGGATGTGAATGGGGGAAGTATGGGTGCTGCAGAAGTGGTGGGTTCCCAATTAGGATTGGCGAATGCAGCAGGAAGGACATTATGGGCACGACGGGCCTGTTTGTCTTCTTCTTGGTGGCAGCAGGACACTACTTGTTCTTGCCACCTCACCAGCTTGAACTGCACTTATGGGACTCGCCATGTCACCAAGTATTACTGCAGTGCTGGTTTGAATAGGACCGGGGTGTACTAGGCCGCTGGTGATTGCTAGTTCACCAAAACGCTACCAAAAAAAACTGTTAGCGATCGCAGGGATCAGGCCTGACTCTGCAAACGCTGCAGTTATGCGTTTAGTGTTTTGTAAGCGTCAGTGATCGATCGATACTGCACTTGGGTGGGCTGGGCTGGGCTGGGCCGGGCGGAGGGGCAAAACGCAGGTGCTAGCAGGTATCTGGGCTGACCCCGCTAACACTGCGTTTTTGGGAACCCTAAACTGCTGGGGACACTAGTATATTGATCCGTTCAGATACTATACCACTAAGGGAGGTGTACGGTGCGTGCGTGGGTGTTAGCGGTACTGGCGCTAACCTGACGCTGCTTGGGGCTGGTGCTTGCCAGTTCACCAAAACGCTACCAAAAAAACTGTTAGCGATCGCAAGGATCAGGCCTGACTCTGCGAACGCTGCAGTTATGCGTTTAGTGATTTGTAAGTGACAGTGATCGATCGATACTGTACTTGGGTGGGCTAGGCCGGGCGGAGGGGCAAAACGCAGGTGCTAGTAGGTATCTGGGCTGATCCCGCTAACACTGCGTTTTTGGGAACCCTAAACTGCTGGGGACGCTAGTATAGATCTGATCGGATCAGATTTGATCCGTTCAGATACTATACCACTAAGGGAGGCGTATGCTGCGTGCGTGGGTGTTAGCGGTACTGGCGCTAATCTGACGCTGCCTGTGGCGACGCATATCACCGCCGAGCGATCAGGGGGCTAAACCTTTATTCGGTAATAAACGGCGGGTGCCCTGACACTATAAAAAATAAACAAACTAACCAGCGTCACCTGTAACAGTTATACGGTGATCACTGGTGAAAGGTCTAACTAGGGGGCAATCAAGGGGTTAAAACATTTATTCGGTAGTATATTGGGGTCCCTGTCGCTATAAAACGCTGACAGCGAACCTAAATATTTACCTCCCTAACTAGCGTAACCAGTGACACTAATACAGTGATCAGAAAAATGATCGCTTAGTGACACTGGCGACGGGGGGTGATCAAGGGGTTAAAACTTTATTAGGGGGGGTTAGGGGGGGTATCCTAGACCTAAAGGGGGCTAACCCTAACTGCCCTAACACACTAACTGTCACAAACTGACACCATGCAGTAATCAGAAAAAAACCCCAAAAAAACTGCTTGGTGTCAGTGTGACGGGGGGGAGGGGTGATCGGGGGGTGATCGGGGGGTATCGGGGGGTAAAGGGGGGTGTTATGTGTGACTGGCATGTTCTACTGGGATGTGTAGTGTTGTGCACTCACATTGCAGTTTTCTCTCCTCGGCGCCGGAACGGAAAATACCGAGCTGTGTATAGTACACAGAGGCAGGGGAAGATTCTGATTGGCTGGGAGCGATCGTGAGGGGGGCATGAATGGATGGCCTCCCCCTCATCACTGATCACTCCCAGACCAAAGCCGACCGCCTCGGGCACCGGGGGGGTCCGATCGGACGTGATTTTGCCTGCCCATGCCATTCTGCTGACGTATATCGTCGTTAGGCGGTCGGCAAGTGGTTAATAGAATGATTCTTCATGAATCCATGCTGATTACTGCTAATGATACCATTCTCATTACTAAAATCTTGTATATAGTCCCTTATCATCCCCTCCAAGAGTTTACATACTATTGATGTTAGGCTATCTGGTCTGTAATTCCCAGGGATGTATTTTGGGTCCTTTTTAAATATTGGTGCTACATTGGCTTTTCTCCAATCAGCTGGTACCATTCCAGTCAGTAAACTGTCAGTAAAAATTAGGGACAATGGTCTGGCAATTACTTGATTGAGTTCCCTAAGTACCCTCGAGTGCAAGCCATCTGGCCCCGGTTATTTATTAATGTTAAGTTTCCCAAGTTTAATTTTAATTCTGTCCTCTGTTAACCATGAGGTTAAACACTGCAGTTTTGGTTACTAAAGCTCCTGATTCCCTCATGAAGACTGAGGAGAAGAATAAATTCAATACCTTCGCCATCTCCCCATCCTTTGTAACCAGATGCCTTTCCTTATTCTTTATGGGGCCAATATGGTCTGTCCTCCCTTTTTACTGTTTACATACTTAAAGAATTTTTGGGGATTTTTTTGCTCTCCTCCGCTATGTGTCTTTCATGTTCTATCTTAGCCGTCCTTATTGCACCCTTACATTTCTTGTTGCATTCTTTATAAAGTCTGAATGCTGATGATGATCCCTCAACCTTTTATTTTTTGAAGGCCTTCTCCTTTGCTTTTATATGCATTTTTGCATTGGAGTTAAGCTACCCAGGACTTTGGTTCGCTCTTTTAAATGTATTACCCAATGGGATGCATTGGCTAATGCCCTTACTTAATATGCTCTTAAAGCAAACCCATCTCTCCTCCGTGTTCTTTGTTCCTAAGATTTTATCCCAATTTATGTCTTCTAGCAAGGTTTGTAGTTTGGGGGAAGTTGGCTTTTGAAATTCGGTGTCTTTGTATTACCCTTATGTTTCCTATTTGTGTGATTTATACTGAAGCCAATTGACCTGTGATCTCTGTTACCTAAATTGCCCCGTATTTCCACATGCGTGATCAGGTCTGTATTGTTGGTAATCAGTAGATCCAGTAACGCTTTATTTCTAGTTGGTGCGTCTACCATCTGACCCATAAAATTGTCCTGCAAGACATTTAGGAACTGGCGAGCCTTAGATGAATGCGCGGTTCCCTCCGCCCAGTCTATGTTTGGATAGTTAAAACCCCCCATTATGATAACACTTCCCATCCTTGCTGCTAATCCAAATTGTGATAGGAGATCTGCCTCCCCTTCCTCCCTCAGGTTAGGGGGCCTATAGCATACTCCCAGTATTATTTTCCCCCTAGCTTCATCCCTTTGGAGCTCTACCCATAAGGATTCCAACTCCTCCCTAGCTCCCTTAGTAATGTCATCTCTCACATTCACTTGTACATTATTCTTGATATATAGGCACACCCTTCCCCCTTTTTTACCCTCTCTATCCTTACGATAAAGGGTATACCCTTGAATGTTTGCCAGCCAATCATGAGAGCTGTTGAACTGGGTCTCTGAAATTCCCACAAAATCCAAATCCTCCTCATACAACAGTATCTCTAGTTTACCCATCTTGTCCGCCAGGCTCCTGGCATTGGTGAACATGCTACGTAGTTTAGGCCGATCGCATATTATCCTCTTATTGGGTGTACTGAGATTGCAACTAGGACTTGCTACTATACTTACCTTGTACTTATGTGCTTTGATCAACCTACCACTAATTCCCCCAATACTACACTCTGGAATATGTTCCACGCTGACTATCTCTACCTCTGGACCCTCCCCCCCATCGCCTAGTTTAAAAACCCCTCTAACTTTTTGGCCATCTTCATTCCCAGCTGATCTGCACCCTACTCATTTAGGTGCAGTCCGTCCCTTCTATAGTACCGGTAATCGACTGAGAAGTTGGCCCAGTCCTCCAGAAACCCAAACCCCTCCTTACTACACCAGCTCTTCATCCACTTGTTTACTTCCCTAATGTCCCTCTGCCTTTCTGGTGTGGCTCGATGTACCGGTAGTAATCCTGAGAATACTACCTTGGAGGTCCTTTTCCTCAATTTAGCTCCTTAGTCCCTAAAATCGTTCTTTAGAACACTCCATCTGCCTCTGACTTTGTCATTGGTGCCAACGTGCACCATGACAGCTAGCTCTTCACCAGCCCCTCCCAGTAATCTGTCCACCACCGTGATGTTCCAAACCCGAGTGCCCAGTAGACAACATACTGTTCGGCGCTTCAGGTCTTTGTTACAGATTGGCCACTCTGTCCTTCTAAGAATTGAGTCCCCTACCACCAAAATCTGTCTTTCCTTTCCCTTCACTTCTAACCCACTGTCACTGGAGGAGTTCTTCCCCCGGCAGCTAGGAGAGTCCCTCAGCTACAGCAGTGCTGGTCCCTGACTGGTTTCACCAATGTCACTCAATGGAGTGTAGTTATTGGGATGCTCCATCCCTGGATCGGCCTTCCTGACACTTCCCCCTCTACCATTCCTGACTGTCACCCATCTACTCTTTGCTAGTGCCTGCACCTCTTTGTCTCCACCCGCCTCTGTGCTGGCCCCTGCCGGCACCTGCCATGTACGTTCCTGGCTCTCCTTTAGTATGGAGGAACTTCTCAGTGCTGACAGTTGCTTTCCCAGATTCAGAACCTGGGCTTCCAGGGAAACAATGCGCTTACATTTTGCACAGCAGTATTCACCCTCGATCGGATAATCAAGGAAAGCATACATGCAGCAAGATGTACAACGAGTCGCCTCTCCACACCCGCCGGGCATCTCGTACCTATTAAATTTAATGAGGATTGGGGATTATACCATGTCCAAATTACCCAACAACTAACTTCCTGCCACTAATACTCAACAAGACAATACACAGGTACTCAACAAGACAATACACAGGTACTCACAGAACTACGTGCACTCGCAGAACTACGTGCAGACCTATGTGTATTTGCAGAACTATGTGCATTCGCATACCACTCACAGAACTACGTGCACTCGCAAACCTACGTGCACTCGTAGAACTACGTGCACTCGCAGACCTACGTGCAGACTTACGTGCACTCGCAGAACTATGTGCACTCGCAGACCACTCACAGAACTACGTGCACTCGCAGACCTACGTGCACTCACAGAACTGCGTGCACTCACAGAACTACGTGCAGACCTATGTGCACTCACAGAACTATGTGCACTTGCAGACAACTCGCAGACCTACGTGCACTGACAGACCACTCGCAGACCTACGTGCACTCACAGAACTACGTGCACTCGCAGAACTACACGCACTCGCACAACTACGCGCACTCACAATACACAAGTACACAGTACACAATACACTAGTACTAACGATCCACACACACTACTCAGACAACACTCAGGTCTGGTACATGTAAGGTAGTGGAGAGGTCAGAGGTATAGACAGCCCTGAAACCCCTATGATTCATTTTGCCAGTAACCCCTTATTCACACACACTGTATACATGTACACACACACACACTGTATACACAAACATACACATATACTGTATACAAACTGCATACATACATACTATTAGACCCATATACAAACTGTATACATACCCAAATTAGATCATAAAAGGTAACTTAATGTATTGTGAATTAAGTCAATGGGTTACCAGGCAAACACATAATAGATTGGCCATAGTATTGGCACTGACTGATATACAGGGTAATCACCGGCAGAATATAAAGCAGCAATATGGAAATGACTGAATACTTAAGGAGATTAAT
Organism: Aquarana catesbeiana; assembly: GCF_042186555.1. Classification (NCBI taxonomy): domain Eukaryota; kingdom Metazoa; phylum Chordata; class Amphibia; order Anura; family Ranidae; genus Aquarana; species Aquarana catesbeiana. The sequence continues at coordinate 398,120,262 of NC_133325.1, forward strand.
GGGGTGCAGCAATAGTAATGGGGGAGGGCAGTCTCTAGTATGATTCTTTGGCTGGCTACCGTTGGGGCCCTATAAGAATGTTGGTGAAAATCCCTTTTGAGAACCTGCAGGCAATGAATAAATGGTGAGTATCGGCTTGTTTCAGTATAGTTATGGGTGGGTGCAATCAGTTATGGATGCAGGTCGATATTTCTGTTAAACTCAGACTCTTTGGAAGGGGTATAGTATGGTATTGATTATGGGAGTGCTGCGTTAAATTGGGTGTAGCAGGGTTCTGAGGCCTATGGGATTCACACCTATGCATTTTTTTGTGCTTTTTGCATTTTGCAGATTTGCACTACAGTCCATTTAATATGGTTTCCTATGGAACATGTTGCGGCCCTCTCACTGACTCCTGGGCTTAGCAGTCTGCTCTTATGATAGAAGGGACCCCCTCAATTCCAATATGGTGTAGCAAGAGTCCAGTGATCTGTAGCAGTGAGGCTGGGTATGCTCGGGTCTCTTGTCAGCAATGAGAGATGAATATGTGATGCAGGCAAAGCTGCTGGATGTCTTCCGCTCCCACTGGTGCATAGCTCAGAGCCCGAATAGCTTGGCCTCCCTGGAGACAAGGTCCCTTGCATGCATCTCTCAGGGGGCGATTCTACTTAAGTCACCCTTGGCTCCTCCTGTGCCCCAATCTGTAGTACAGAAACTTAGCTGTTCCTTCACATGGCTGTTGCTTTGGACTACACCTTCCAAGATTCCTAGCATCCTGCATGGAAGTCTTGGCTTTAGTCCCCCCCTACTGACTGGAGGAGAATGGTGCAGCATAATTTCAGTATCTCAGCAAAAGGGAAACAGAATATAAGAAATATCCCTATCTCCATAGTGCAGTATTCAGGAACCTGGCTAGATCTATATAAACACACAATCACTTATCTATACAATCGCATGGCTGGCTGTCCCCTCATCTGCTCTCTCAGTGGGAAAGCAAGGGGTTGTCAGTGTTAAGGAATCGTGACTTGATTAGCTATATTCTATTGGAAGCCATCCTCCTCATGCCTTTATAGATAAATGTGGCTGCCCAGAAGGGGCATTCACAGGCAACAGAGAAACAAAGCTGCCAGCTGCAACAAGAACAACAACATTAGGCAACAGATGCAGGGTAGGTGCCCCAGGTGCCTGACCCATTCTCATGCCATGGCCACTTGTGGGGGAAGTTGGAACACCCTTTCATCCCTTCCCCATCTATGCCTCTGTGGCTCATGTGGGGTATGATGATTAACTAAAATTGAGTATAAGACTACTATTGGGTAGAAAATGGTATAGCTGACCATACATGATTAACAGAATGGGTAATCAGCCAAATGTTTAGACAGTTTGTAACTGTAACTTGCAAATTACTTAAAGAAGAACGTCTCCCCTCATTACCATTTTTTAAATTCCCTCTTACCTGGTTTGGTGGGTTATCCTCAGTTCACATACTCGCACACCCAGTGAATCCAGCGATGTTCTGCTGTCATGCACAAAAAATGTATTTTCACCTTTGTGAGAGGGAAGGAATCCATTGAGGCAAAGTCTACCTTGTGAGTGAGGGTCTGTTCTAACAGGTGCAAAGTTAAAAGCAATAATGCAAAACAGGATCAGAATGAAACAAAACATGCACTGCAGAATAATGAAAGCTGCCCCAAAATATGAAGCTGCAGAGACATGGACTTTTTATGGCAATGTTTCTGTGACTGTGCACGGGCGCCACCCCCCCATCCATGCACCCAGCCCCTTTCAGGATGCCGGACGCATGGATTCCTATGGCAGGGGTGGGGGGGTGTATTTTTTGAAGCACCTGATTAGAGCCAGAGGCTCTAATAGGCTTCAAAATAGGGTGGGCTTGGGGCGCAGAGAGTGCCCATCAAATGCAGCCACCTGTGCCCATCATATGCAGCCACCTGTGCTCACCAAACCACTCCCCCACGCGCGCAGACGTATTGCAGCTCCGGCACCCCCCGTGGATCGTGGCTCCAGCACCGAACCCCCATGGATCGCGGCTCTGGCACCCCCCACCCCCTGGGTGCCTGGTGCTTAGGAAGAGGAGCGAGGAGGCTCGCGCTGGAGCCGCCTTTCTGAGAGGATCTGTTGCAGACAATGCTGCAGTAATTCCTCTTGGCTCTGTCGGAGCCACGTGTGGGGGGGTGGGGGTGCCGGAGCCGCGATCTGTGGTGGGGTTCTATGCCGGAGCTGCGATCCGCGGGGGTTGCCGCCCGCGCGTGGGGGGGTTCAGTGGGCACAGGTGGCTGCATTTGATGAGCTCAGTGGCTGCATATGATGGGCACAAGCGGCTGCAATTGATGGGCAAATGGTTGCATTTGATGGGCAAGTGGCTGCATATGATGGGCACAGGTGGCTGCAATTGATGGGCACAATGGCTGCGTTTTATGGGCACAAGCGGCTGCATTTGATGGGCAAATGGTTGCATTTGATGGGCAAGTGGCCGCATATGATGGGCACAAGTGGCTGCATTTCATGGGCTCAGTGGCTGCATTTGATGGGCAAGTGGTTGCATATGATGGGCACAAGTGGCAGCATTTGATGGGCACAGGTGGCTGCGTTTGATGGGCACAATGGATGTGTTTGATGGGCACAATGGCTGCGTTTGATGTGCACAAGTGGCTGCGTTTGATGGGCACAAGTGGCTGCGTTTGATGGGCACAGTGAGGCTGCAATTGATGGGGGGGTTCAGTATTTTTCAGTTTGTTTGCGTCCCCCCAAAAATGTTGAGCACCAGCCCCCACTGCTCCATAGTATAGGCTTTTTTAAGATTCTATAAAAACAGAGAGTCTAGCTGAGAACCACTACTTCAGTAAAACAGTTCAGAACACAGATACTTGTGATTTTCCTCATAAACATCATGCTTCTTAGTGACATCCATGGAAGCTCTGAAAATATGGCCAACAGCTGGAGGGATCCAAAGCCCAAGGACATTAGGCCCATTAGGACATTAGTATCTGGATGTTTTGGAAGCTGCACACTAATAGGCTGTGGTCTAGCTGCTCGCATGCTGGTTCTGAAGAATTTATACTCCCCGGACATGTCCAGGATCCCAGGCAGGATAGGTTACAGAGGTATGTGTTTGCATCTGATCATGGTGAGTGAATGAGTACCCCACTACATGTTACAATCTGCTTGTATCATCTTTAGATCTACCAACAACTGTGTAATACCTTTCTGGCCATTAGCACAGTTAGGCCCTCATATTGGATAGTTTTGGTGGATCTAAAGGGAAGTATACAGAAATTGTAAAATCAGATTGTAACATCTATGACTATGATATGAGAATCACATATGTGGTTGCTATGGCACTGCTGCGTTGTTGCTGACAAGTAACATTTTAGTGCCAGCTGTTAAATTTTGAAAAGATTTGTCCAGATCTGGCTTTATATGTGCCTGCAGAATAGAAATTGTACTGAGGTTCAAGCAGCAAGATCCCTTTCCTGCCTAATGACCATCTTATTTACAGTTTGTTTGTATGTGTCGTTATCTGCTTGCAATAGACAGGTAAGAACGTCTACTTAGCAATATAAAAGTCTCTCTGATATATAGTACTGCAGTCTCACTGAGTGACAGAAAGACATTTCTGCAAACCACACCTGCTAATAATACCATGCACTTAGAACAGGGTCACAGTCACCTTTGACCAATCCTTACTTGGCAACAGCTACCTCACTTCCCACTTAAGCTGAAGTAAGTCCATGTGCAGAAGGGCCTCGTCAACATATTAAAGTGGAAAGATGTTTGGATTAGCAAGAAAACCTATTTCAAATCTCAGATAATAAAATGTCCTACTTAAAGCTAATAGCAACTTTCATCTTACATCTTAGACCTCATCTCCAGCTGATGTGCCGTTACAGATCAAGCGCTTAGCTTGATAAATGCTTCTTATTGGCCTCTTGGTATTGCTGAGTGACAGGGCAGTTGAATACAAACTAGCCTGTTAAAGGTGATTATCTGTCTAAAGACGGAAGAGGATGAGCACAGGACAACCTTGTTTGTCATTTTGCTCACTTAATCGGACAAAGCTAATAAGTCTAAGAGCTTTGCTACAATAAAGAAAAATAAAACGAAAAGCAGCTTTCAAACAAATTACACCATGGCAAAGTGCAGGAGCCAGTAGAAGCAAAGCCAACTTTCCTGCAGAAGTCATCTGTATTTTTCCAGCAACACTGAAGTTGGAGAACTGCATTTTCACTAATGTGCTTTTTAATTCAGGCTCTAATAGAAAACCAACAAAGGAGAGCATAATTGCATGTCTTCAATAAAAAGAAAATATGTTAAAGGGCGATTATACATTAATAAAATAATGTAATAAAATACTGTACAATATAACCTTATATTTGTATCTGGGTGAAGACTATTGTTTTACGTTATCAGCTAATTCAGGCTGTTAAGGGGCTGAGTATGGGTTAATCACAGAAAAAAAAAAGGAAGTTGACTGTAGCGTATATTAGTCTCCCTTTTTGCAATTTTATATAGATATAGTCTGTTCCAACATGTTCCTAAAACTATTCTTGCTGTATAAACATGTTACTAGTCCCTGCTTTGTTAGCTTGTACATTTGGTGCATCTCTAGGCAAACAGCTAAATACACAGTTGAAATACTCATATAAGAGCTGTTTTACTTGCGAAAAGGATTGATATTTTTTTCCCATCCAGTCCAGAGATTTACACAGCTTTTCCACTGTACAGCAGTCCTGTTCAGAAGGAAAGGGAACCTGATCTATCTCTATTGCAGTTACACTTTCACTTACAGTTCTTCACACCGTGACGGGATAATGAATAAGGAAACAGCACAGTGATGAGCTCTTCACTGTGTTACTCTGATTTTCCCTCCTATCAGCATGCTCTTTGTACTGCAACACATCTCTCTGCTGCATAGTGGCTGCAAGAGAGTAGCAAGTCAAATTCAGGTACCTACACTGCTAACATTTCAAAAATACATTTGTATTGTATATGTATTGAATACAGAGCTGCATTAATTTGTATCTTTTATATCTGTCTGGAGTTCCGCTTTAGGAATGCCTTGGGAAGAAAAATATATTTTTCACAAAGTCACAAAAGAAAATGTAAATAAATATACATCTTTTGCAGTCAGATATGCACACCAGAACAAACAGAATCCCTCATCAGAAATTCTAGAACTCAAGCTGGCCATACACTGGACAAAATTTGAACAGTTCAACATGGACCTGAGAGGCTGAGATTCATTTCATGGACTGCCCTGTTAGCCCCACCGCCCAACATCCTTTCATTGAAAAATCAAAGGAGGCGAGAAAATCATTGTGGGCCGAACAGCTAGCCAAATCAAATGCAGCCGATGTTTGAGTATTCTGATGCAGCTGTCAGACTATATTAGTCCAGTAGATGGTATTTGTCCATTCACATTGAAACTGTGGGTGGAGGAATCTGTTTTTTTGTTTTTTTTTTATTAAGCCAGCAGGCAGAACAAACATAATCAGTGTGTGGCCAAGACCTAGAATGCTCATAAACTAATTACGCTGACAGGGCTTTTTTTTCTCAGAGAATGGGTGCTGGAACTCCAGCTTTTTGACTCACCTCTTGTCTCCGCCCATACCCACCTCCGAACACCCTTGCTTGGTTCCATCCCCTTCTCACCTCCCAGTACCAACCTTTTAGAGAATACAGAACCAAGTACAAAGTTATAGAATGTGTATGGAATTTGTTAATGATGACAAGAAAAGCAGTAAAATAGATCCCCTGCAGCTAGCAACAATAGACCCCTCCAACAACAATGGACCACCCGCAAAAAAATATCCACTCAGCGTCAATAGACCCTCCAGCAGCCAGCAACAATGAACCCCCTTCCCAACAGTAGATTCCTCCCAGTAACATTTGACCCCCCAGCAACATAAGCCCCACTTTCAGCAACAATAGATCCCCCACCAGCAACAATAGACCATCTTGATAAATATATCACCTCCAATGACAATTGATCCCCCCGCAGCCAGCATCAATAGACTTTCCAGCACACCCCAGCACCCCTTGACATTACATACAGTGTCGGGGGTGCCAGAACTGCGTTCCCCCGCGTTTCTGCTGAAAAAAAGCCCTGACTGTGCACATCCTAGTTTGTGAGAAGGTCAAAAGTAGTAATGAGCAAATTGGGAATGTTTGTTTTGTGAAAATATTGGTGAAAAAAATGCAACAATTTGGTGTAATGCACTGGAATAAATGGGGAAACTTGAGCTAAGGTGTTTTTAACGGTTTAATTAGCTATAAATGGCTTTAGGATTATGAAACTTCTTTTCAACAAACCAGAATCTACTTTTGAGTCAAAAGATGGCCCCTGGTTAGCTGGGAACATAATGTTATAGGAACCCTGCTGTAAACCCTAACCCTAGTGCTAACTGTAACCCCTAGTTTATCAACAAAATTATGTGATCCCCCTATCAGCATTGACATCATGATCACATGACTTTTATTAGCAACAAAGCCATGAGATACCCCTATCAAAACAGACATACAGTAGTGATCACATGGCTTTATTAATAAACAAAGTGATAGGGTTAGCACTAGAGTTGGGCGAACTGAGCAAGAGTTCAGCCCGAACATTGCCTGTTCGCCCGTTCGGTGAACACCCGAATTTTGTGGGGGCACTCGGTGGGATGTTAGCCTGCCGAGCGCCCAATAATGCACTGCGCGCTGCACAGTGCATTCTAGGGCCCTAATTGGATGAAGTTGGTCAGGTGAAAGGCTTTGCCAATTAGGGCAGAGAGCACTATCAGAGCCCTGATTGGACAAAGTGATGATGACTTTGTTCAATCACGGCTCAGTGCTCATAGTCCCACCCCACACTATAAAAGGTTCCTTCCCACAGGAAGCTTTTGCATTGTGCTGGAGTGGAAATAGAGCAGGGCTCAGTTTGTTACTAGCGATTTAGTGTGTTCACTTATTGTGACTCTGAGTGTAGAGTGTTAGTGTAGTGTTAGTATAGTGTGAGTATAGTGTGTCAGTATAATGTAGTGTTAATATAGTGTGTCAGTATAGTGTAACGTGTCAGTATAGTGTAAGTATAGTGTAGTGTGTCAGTATAGTAATGTGTGTTAGTATAGTGTGAGTATAGTGTAGTGTGCTAGTGTAGTGCAGTGTTTAATACAGCATTATATAACATTTAGTGCTGTATACACTTTTTTTTTTGGTTGCTGCGTGTTTTTTTTTGTCTTTTTTTGTTTTTGTTTTTTTTTTAGTCCCCTGCCTGCCCCATTTTTTTTTTTAATTGTCAGCTGCAGTTTTTCTGACTGTGACACTGGTGTTCACCCTTTCTTATTTTTTTAATAGTTTTTACATTTTTGTCAGCATCAGTTCTCAATTTAACCACTTCCCGCCTGGCCTATAGCAGATTGACGGCCAAGCGTTGGTTCAGTTATCCTGAGTGGGCGTCATACGATGTCCTTCAGGATAACATGCCGCCGCGCGCCCATGGGGGCGCGCATCGCGGCGATCGGTGGAGCGATATCTCAGTCTGACACACCGCTCCACTGATCTTGGTAAAGAGCCTCCGGCGGACGCTCTTTACCACGTGATCAGCCGTGTCCAATCACAGCTGATCACGATGTCAATAATAAAAGCCGTTGATCGCCTCTTCCTCACTCACGTCTGACAGACGCGAGTAGAGGAGAGCCGATCTGCGGCTCTCCTGACAGGGGGGGTCTGCTTTGATTGTTTATCAGTGCAGCCCCCCCCTCGGATGCCCACACTAGATCACCAGGGAAGCCACCAGGACCACCAGGGAAGCGGGCAACACATGGATGGCCAGGTATGTACCCCATGGCCATCCACATGTGCTCAATGTGCCCAGTCTGTGCCCAATCTGTGCCAATCAGTTCCCACAAATGGACACTGACTGGCACCATTGTAAAGCAGTGATGCCCAGCAATGCCACCCATCAATGTCATCAGTGCCACCAATCAGTGTCAACAGTGCCACCCATCAGTGTCCATCTGTGCCACCTATCAGTGCCCATCCATGCCCATCAGTACCCACCTATCAGTGTCCATCAGTGCCCATCTATGCCACCTATCAGTGCCACCCATAACTACCCATCAGTGCCACCCATAAGTACCCATCATTGCCGCCTATGAGTGCCCATCAGTGCCGCATACCAGTGCCACCTATCAGTGCCCATCAGTGCCATCTATCAGTGTCCATCAGTGCTGCCTATCAGTGCCCATCATCAGTGCCTGCCAGTGCCACCTCATCAGTACCACCTCATTGGTGCCACCTCATCGGTGCCCATCAGTGCTGCCTTTTAACAGAAACAAAAAAAGTGTTTTTTCTCAAAAATTTCGGTCTTTTCTTATTTGTTGCGCATAAAATAAAAACCGCAGAGGTGATACCACCAAAAGAATGCTCTATTTGTGGGAACAAAATGATAAAAAATTTGTTTGGGTACAGTGTTGTATGACCGCACAATTGTCATTCAAATTGCGACAGTGCTGAAAGCTGAAAATTGGCTTGGGCAGGAAGGTGTCTAAGTGCCTGGTATTGAAGTGGTTAAAGTGCACAAAAACACCACTTTTCATTCAATACAGTAGACTGGCTTACTAAATCATCCTCCTTATCCTCTATCACCCAAGCTAAGACTAGTGCGCAGTCCAATGAAGCTGTCAGAGTGGCTTATTCTGCCTCCTTGTCCACAGCTACTCCTGCCATAGCCACAGCATCATGCATGGAGGAGTCAGCCTTCAAAATGGGGACTTTTGATTTTCAAGTTCAGGTCCTATAGACTTTAATGGGGTTTGCAGTTGGGATCCGAACTTTTGCAATGTTCAAAAGTTCATGCACGAACCGAACCGGGGGTGTGCCCATCTCTAGTTAGCACTAGAGTGAAGGTAGGCATTAGGCTAAGGGTTCTTCTTTTTTTAATACCTGACATCTGAGACAGTGCAGTGCCCTGTCACAGTGTTAAAAGGTTTTTAGGTCACCCCAGATTCATACCAAGACAGGTTTGCGGGACTACAGGATGCTTATTTCATTCAGAGGAATCTCCAATGGGAGGGAATCTCCAATGCTGGGACCAGGTTTTGCAGGCATCCAGCACACTGATGGTACAGGTGTTCACATCTGTTATAGTCTGGGACCTGATAGTAGATTTGGCCTCTACCCTCCCAATTGGTCCATGGGGTGTCAAGGGAGCAGCCAAAAGTGTGCATGTCTGCATAGTGCAGCCTGTGATAGAATGGACAGAGGGCCCAAGCCTGAGGGCCGGAGCATCAGGGAGCTGCCAGAAGGAGAGATGACATAGGTACAGCATTTGTACATGAACACAGGGATGCTGTGTTAGATAGTCAGGATGACCGGAGCACAAGGCCCGAGCAGCGGCACTGCTAAAGCGAGCCAGGCGGCTGAATATAACTTTATTTTGTGTTGATGGTGGAAACACCTGCAAGAGAAATGGTTTGTTCTGTTGGTATTTTGCGTTCTCTTTCCATAAAAGAGGGCCAACAAACCCTTTAACAGCATATCTGGCATAAGTTGTACTCACTGCTGAGTGCTACACTTGAGCTAAATAACTCCCGTACATCACACACCGTAATCAAATAGCTTTGTTAATAAATTACGTTGCTTTGATATCAACAAAGCCATTTATTATCATTATGCCAGAATTGTATAGAGAAAGAGGAAATCTGCGTTCAGGTGCAAATTGCTGAAAGCTGCTGTGCACTATGCCCTGATACTTGACATTAACAAACAACATATAAACAGTGCAGCACTAAAATAACAAAAACAGACAGTGAAATACTGTCTGATAAGTTAAAAAATGTGCATCTTACTAAGGGAAAAAATGAAAGCCCAGAGATTTCCAGGATCCTAATGGTTAAATAAAGCTGACAGTCCCACAAGCCGTGCTTAAACATGAAGATCCTTAGAAAGCTAAGGTGTCATCCACACATAAGCTCCTATTGTGCTTACCAGAACTCTTGTGACCCCCCTTGCTAAGAGTGGTCAGATGCACTATATTAAAACACCCAGGTCAGCCTCACAGACAATGGGAAATTCCTATGAGCAGCCGAATACTGTGGGGGACTCAACACCAGCTGTTTCCCACTAAGGCTCAAGCTTCCCGGCATGATGGCAATCCATTGTCATGAAAACAAAACAATGCTCCACACAGTGTATTACCTTTGATAAAAGTAGTTTAATAAAGAAGATTACACTCACATAGGTAGATCACAAACAGGCATAACAATGCTAAAACAGCACTTCCTCCAATGACCAAGATGGCCGACGATCAATCGCGAATGCGTGGTTGCGTGTGTATGTGGTTCCGCCCTATGCATTTAATCACAAATGACGTCATCAGGGGAACTGATTTTATCAACGGTAATACACTACGTGGAGCTTTGTTTTGTCGATTATTGTACTATTGCTTCGAAAGCCGTATTTTTCGCCCGGTTTTCTAATGTGTCTAGGACAGCTATACTACTATGATTTTGTAGTCAACTAAGGAACTGCCTTAAAACAGGACTAATATCAGCCACCCATACAGTGAAAAGCAAGTAACAACATCTCAGCTGCTTACAAGTCTCTCCTCTCAAATAGCAGACAAGTATGAGAACACTGAAGAAGCTACCTTGGTCACTTGATGTAATGTCATACATCCCCCCTCGTGGCTGAAGAGTATAGAAAGAGAAATCTTTAAACTCCAGAGACGTAGAACTATAACTATACATGCTAAAATACAACAAAACCAGTGGTGTGCCTATTATAAATAGAGCTTACCCAATCAGGTATTTTTAACATGCAGACCTAATTGTGCATTAATAAACAGCTACTGTATATTATATTAAATAAAAAGTTGACAAAGTCCTATTTCTTAGCTCTTTTTTTTGTATAAACAGTGCATTCCCGTAGTCTACAAATTTCAGTCATACTTAGCTCTCCGTAAATTCTTTGTAATATAGACTCTACCCCCCAACATGATTTTCTCAAAAAAAACCTGTAAGATCCATTTCATTGATTATTAATTAGAAAGTCTTGCCCCTTTACAACTCTGAGCCCTGAGTTTTGGCCAGATTCCTGTTAAAATCTTTTTGCCATGGTGAAAAAAAAAACACACAACCCTATTTACAAAATTTCATGAGAATATGCATTGCCTTGTGTTTCATAACCATATGTATAATGTTTTCAACCATAACTTTGCATTAGAGCTGGCTCATATATAGAAAAGAAAAATACTTTCATTTTAAAATTATAAAAAGACTAATCAGTTGCAACATAAATTAACAATATATCACATTTTAGCACATTACAAGCAGAAATAATCTTATTAATTTGATTTAAGCTTTCATTAAAACAAAACACATATTTATATAAATTGTTCTTACTCTAATTCAATGAATGCCACCTATTAGCTGTGTGAATTAAAATATTAGATTCAGTAAGAACAATATGACTGTGTTTGAGAACTGCTACCAACATTTTATCTATTAACATTTTATTAAATGTAATTATATTCTTTCTGTTCAAACCATTACATAACTGTATATATAATTCACATCCTCCATAAATAATAGTCTGTTAGTCAAAATTGTAGGCACTCTCAGATACACTCAAAAGTAAGGGATTAATGTTGTGCAGTTCATTAAAACCTCAGCAGCAAGTAATACACAATGCAAACATAGAGTAAAGCTCATATTTAATTGCAGCTGTATTCAGCTTTTATGCAAGCAACCAGCACAACATGTGACATAAATCCGAGCCTTAAACGGCATCACTTTATAAAGACTGCAGCGGCTAACAATAATGAATAACATTGCGTAATTAAGGTACTGTAACTCCAAATAATAATTAAATTACCCTGGGAAGACCAAAGGTTTAACAAAAAAAAAAACAAAACACACAAATTAAGTGTGAAAGATAGCTAAAAATACAGTTTAGAGCCTTCGTCTTTCCCTACACAGGCAAAATCCGATGTAAAAACATGATGAAAATGAGTTAAAAACTGGCTTAAAGCGGAGTTCCACCCAAAAATGGAACTTCCGCTTTAAGTGTTGAAGTGTTGGTGACCCCCTGACATGCCACATTTGGGGGGGAGCGGGAACCCTGTTTTTATAGGCACCATCTCCCACTTCCTCCCCTGGTGCAACGGCGCCAGAAGGAAGATCACCTCTCCCCCCTCCCTCCCTGCAATCTTCTGGGATACATCATAGGTCCCAGAAGATTGCTCGGCCATTCACAGCGTGCAGCTGGGGCATGCGCAGGCATTTTATGAGCTGAAAATGCTCAGGTGTGAATGCAGCCATCTCCACTTTCTCAGAGGAGTTCCTTTAGCTCGTCAAGAGTTGTCATGTCCTGTGAGTCAAAAAAGGCTTTTGCAGGGACAATGTTAGTGTTAAACTCAGACCAGTATTAGGTGTGTTTTTATTGTGATAGAACTGTTTTACTGTGAGATTTCTAATTAATCAATTGAAATCTTTGAAAAGGGTAAATGGATTGGGTGTATAAAAAGATACAAAATTCAAACCTTTGTTTAGAAGGGATATGTCAGGCTTAGAGAGAGGGAAGACATATATCTTTATCGTGCTACTTTCTTCTTTTTTTGTTAACGCTTGTTCCCACCTCCTTTCCTTCGTCTTCTACAAGTTTTCTTTTTACTGTGACTAGTCCAGGGAGTAGAGCTCCTAAAAAAGTAATTTTATGTGATACATCAGAGTTTATTGGGGACTGCAGGAGGAGGCTTGGGCCTCAAGCACTTCAATGGGTGTGTTGCTGGCTTTATGAATGGATGTTTTGCCCTTATCTAGAGCAGGGCCAGATTAATATAGAGGCTATTGGAGCTGCAGTTCCAGGCACCTTACCTTAAGATAGGCACATTTGTAAAAAAATAAATAAAAAAAGATTGAGTTTCGGGGGTCGTAGAGACCGCAGAGATACCCCATCACTGATCTAAATTTGGTGACCTATGCTTCCAGAGATACAGGGCTCCTTGTACAGCCTGTCAGAAGCTACATACAGCGCAGACAGTTTAAATACAAGCTGCCACACTCTGTTTGCAGCAGACTGAAAGGATGGAATCAAAGTGTCTCTCACTTCTTGTGAGAGGCACTGAGCTCAATGGACAGCTTGGAGTCTTGGACCAATGGTAAAGCACCATTGGTCCCAGCTGTCCAATGAACATGCTGCAGTGGAGGCTTTCCTCTCACTGCAGCGTCATAGAAGGGGGCATGTGTCTAAAAGACACACACTCCCTTCCAGCCCAGCCCTCTTAATCAGAAGGAAAAAACATATGTTTATGCGAATAAGGTTTACCCATAATCCCACGTTTTTCGCACACAGTTAGGAGGGAGAATGAGAATCTATTTACTGTGAAATTACTGGTTTGAAGTTATAACTTTAAACTTCAGTACAGTAAACTTGAGTACAGTTTTCGAAAATATAGTAAATTACCTTAAAAACAATATATAATAATTTGTATATTACTTACTTATGGTAATTAACCCCTTGCCACCCAGCCCAATTCTGACACTTTTCTCCTACATGTAAAAATCATAATTTTTTTGCTAGAAAATTACTCAGAACCCTCAAACATTACATATATTATTTAAGCAGACACCCTAGGCAATAAAATGGTGGTCGTTGCAATTTTTTATGTTACACGGTATTTGCACAGAAATATTTCAAACTTGTAAAGAAACTATTTCATGAATCAAAAAAAACCAAAAAAAAAACCACTAACGTTAGCCAGATTTTTTGTTTACTATGAAAGATGATGTTAGGCCGAGTAAATAGATACCTAACATGTCACGCTTTACAATTGTGCACACTTGTGGAATGGCGCCAAACTTCAGTACTTAAAAATCTCTATAGGCGACGCTTTAAAATTTTTTACAGGTTACATGTTTCGAGTTACAGAGAAAGTCTAGTGTTAGAATTATTGCTCTCGCTCTAACGTTCGCAACGTATGTAACCTGTTTGTATGTGGCTCTGATACTAGCCAGTGCCTCACCAGCCACCGCATGTCCTTGACCCAAATCTTAAAAACACATTTGGACAGGGCTGTACGAATGCCGTAGCTGTGATGCTTTACTTCACGGCTGCAACTTTTTTTTTGTAATTTCTTTAGCTGTAGCATCTTTAACTCAACCTGCAGAGCTTGACAGGTAGCACCGCCTGTCAAACTTGCCTATTGATTTCAATGGGGCCACTCTGCAACTGCAAGCCAAATTCGCTTGCAGTAACAACATAGTCCAACAATGTAAAAATACCAATCAGCAATGTAAAAAAAAAACAAGGAGGCGGCAGTAGCACCCCATGAACGCCTATCAGCTGCTGCTATTCCACTCATTGAAAAGAAATCCACCACAGATCACTTTTTAGAGGGCAGTAAGCATTACCGCAAATGTGAAAGAAACTTGAAACACATCATCCATTTCACACTCACAACCAACCAGGTCACTCCCCAGGCACTTCCCATGTTAGCCACCTCCCTTCAACTTATATCACAGGTGACAATTTCCCAACCTTCAGATGACAGACCCTACTCCAAAACATATAACTCCCAGTTACTCCCCCACCCGCTGATTGATATCCCTCCATGAACACCTCACACCCCCCTCCTGACAAACCTCTCTCCCCAGCCTGTTTCAAAACACTCTCTCACCTGCTGACCTGTAGATGGGGGAATCACTCCCGCAGTGTTATTGTGTTCTGCCAGTGGGAAGCCTTCCCAACCCACAGAATACAATGATCAGTGTTGCTAACCATAGCTGGCAGCACTGATTGTTTTGGGAAAAACCTGACAGGCTGGTTGTACTCAAGTCGATTAATAGATTGACTTGTGTCCTACCAGCTAGCCCATACATAGATCGACTATGGCTGGTCTCTGCTTAATTGGCTTCATTTCAATCCATGTATGGCCCACTTAACCTCTACACAGTCCCTAAACATCCTTCCCCAAACCTTTACATTTTTCCTTCCCAGATTCCTTCATCCTCCTCATCTGTACACAGTGTCCACTGTCATACCTTCCACACTTCTCTCCTATACATAGTGCCCTCTGTCATACCCCCACACTCTCTCCTGTACATAGTGCCCACTGTCATACCCCTCACAATCCTCTCCTGTACATACTGCCTACTGTCACACACTTCTCTCCTGTACATACTGCCCACTGTCACACACTTCTCTCCTGTACATACTGCCCACTGTCACACACTTCTCTCCTGTACATACTGCCCACTGTCACACACTTCTCTCCTGTACATACTGCCCACTGTCATACCCTCCACACTCCTCTGCTGTACATACTGCTCTCTGTCATACAATCCACACTCCTCTTCTGTACATACTACCCACAGTCATACACTTCTCGCCTGTACATAGTGCCTGCTGTCATACCCCCCACAATCCTCTCCTGTACATACTGCCCACTGTGACACAATTCTCTCCTGTACATACTGCCCACTGTCATACCCTCCACACTCCTCTCCTGTACATACTGCCCATTATCATACACTTCTCTCCTGTACATATTGCCTGCTGTCATACCCTCCACACTCCTCTTCTGTACATACTGCTCACTGTCATATCCTCCACACTCTTCTCCTGTACATACTGCCCACTGTCTTACCCTCCACACTCCTCTCCTGTACATACTGCTCAATATCATACCCTCCACACTGCTCTGCTGTAAATACTGCCCACTTTCATAAATGCCTCTACTGTACATAGTGTCGGCTGTCATACCCTCCACACTCCTGTCCTGTGCATACTGCCTTCTCTCATACCATTCACACTACTCTCCTGTACATACCGCCCCCTGTCATACCCTCCACACTCCTCTCCTGTACATACTGCCCACTGTCATACCCTCCACACTCCTCTCCTGTACATACTGCCCACTGCCATACCCTCCACACTCCTCTCCTGTACATACTGCCCCATCATACCCTCCACACTCCTCTCCTGTACATACTGCCCACTGTCATACCCTCCACACTCCTCTTCTGTACATACTGTCCCCCATCACACCCTCCAAACTCCTCTCCTGTACATACTGCCCCCATCATACCCTCCACACACCTCTCCTGTACATACTGCCATCTTTCTCTCCACACTCCTCTCCTGTACATACTGCCCCCATAACACCTTCCACACTCCTCTCCTGTACACACTGCCACCATCATACCCTCTACACTCCTCTCCTGTACATACTTCCCACTGTCACCCCCTCCACACTCCTCTCCTGTACATACTGCTAACTCTCATCCCCTCCAAACTCCTCTCCTGTACATACTGCCCACTGGCATACCCTCCACACTCCTCTCCTGTAAATACTGCACACTGTCAACCCTCCACACTCCTCCGCTGTGCATACTGCCCACTGTCATACCCTGCACACTCCTCTCCCGTACATAGTGCCCACTGCCATACCCTCCACACTCCTCTCCTGTATATAGTATATACCACCCACTGTCATACCCTCCACACTCCTCTCCTGTATATAGTGCCCACTGTTATACCCTTCACATTCCTCTCCCTCACCTGCACATACTTGCCACTTTTATACCATCCATACTCCTCCCCTATGCTTCTTACCCACAAAATCAGTTCTTTAAAATTATATTGAATAGCCTTAATGTTACCAGCTCTAGAATGGGCACACTTCTGTTAGTTCAACTAAAGGAAATCTTCTCAATCCTCATATTTGTTCTGCCCATTATTAGTACTCATTGAATTTTGTGATTACTATTGTGATGTGTAGAGGAACATAGGGGATGTCAGCTACTCTAAATATACCACTGGTAAAAAAAGTGTCCCTGAAAATATTTTTGAAATGTTGGCAACTATGCACTTGGGCACTGCCCAAGGGCCACCGGGTCAGTAGGGGGCCCCATGAGAGGCTCCTGGGATCCTGTGTTATCAAAGCGGTAATAAATTTTGCTAACATTACTACTTTTTAGAGGCCCTGAGGTAGGTTATGCCATAATGCACAAGTTTGCACAGCATATTAGCACATTAGGATACACTTACCTGTCAGACTGAGCCCTCCATCTCTGCACTGTGATCAATCCGGCGGGACCCGGGCGCTTCCATCTTCACCCGGTCTTCCTTACGGGTTCTGTGTCTTCGGTCACTTGCCTTGGCCGGGCTGCGTTGATGTCATGCTCATGAGCATCCTCTCTCTCTCTCATTCCCCCTCTCTCTCTCATCCTCCCTCGCTTATCCCTCACCCCTCTCTCATCCCCTTTCTCTCTCTCTCTCATCCTCCCTCTCTCTATTTAACTTAATTTGTTATAACAAAAAATTGTTTGCATTTTTTTTTTTTTTTTTTTAGAAAAAGCTCCACCAAAATCCTCAGCACCAGGCCCTTGATGTTCTTAATCCGGCCCTGATCTAGAGGAGGACCCACAGCTACAATAATCATATTTTCCACTTAAATAGAGGCACTGACAGATATAGGGTATCCTAAGGTTAGAGGGGAAATTTTAGTGGAACTATCATTACATGTAGTTCCAGCTGTTAGTGTGTTCAAGGGAGAAAGAGCACTATTAGAAGGGAGAGATTGTGTATTTACTTCTTAGGACTTCCAGGGGTAACAGAGTTGGTAACATTAAGAATGATCCTAGCAGTCCCACCTTGGAGAAAATTCTATATGAGGATCATGTAGTGTAAATTCTGCAGGCAGAATCTGTAAGGATTTATTTGTAGTGGATTTGTGGATGGTGGAATGGATAGGGGTCACATGTTTTCTTATAGACACCAAGTTTTTTGTTTTTTTTTTCATGTGCCCTATGTTGAAATTAAAATTGTTATTCCCAATAGTTGCCTTCTTTCACAATTTGTCTGTTGCATGTGAATAATAGTTTATAACAATTCTTGTCCCAAATCAATCACCCATTCATGGTCCTATTCTTAGTTTGTACCCTCACTAGTCCCACCGCCAGTTCCCTCCTGTCTTTCCCTTCGACCTCCGTTCAGCTTGATAAAGGGGTGGGCATAGCCTTGAAAAGAATATCATTGCTTCAGCATCATCCGAGTCAAGCCAAGCCTGAAAGTCCCCATCTCCTACAGCTTGCATTCCAGCATTGTTCGCCAACTGACGCTTTTATCAAGGAGGTATCTCTGGCCTCCCCTACACAGCTCTGCATATACTGGATGTCTTCCAGCTGAACTCTGCCACTCCTGGCAGCTTCCTGGATGAGGTTTACTATTGGCACGCTGATCATTTACAGAACTCAACAAGTGCATACAGGTTTTTTATGATTTTACAATATACATCGTCAAATTGGCACGTTCCTGCAAAACAACATATGGGCACGTTGTTCCCTTTAAGAGCCACTGGAGGCGCGCACACAGGCCCACTGAACGGCAGGGGACCGGATGCGCGTGGCCGGTGGGCACTTATGCTGGGCACCCACGATCGTGGGCACGAGAGCCAGAATGGGGATTTGTGTGTGTGAACAAATCTCTGCTCTGTCAGGGGAGAGGAGACAGATTGTTTGTTCCTAGTAAGTAGGAACAGCGATATGTCTCCTCCCCCAGTCAGTCACATCCCTACAGTAAGAAACACTAACTAGGGAACACATTTAACCCCTTGATCGCCCCCTAGTGTTAACCCCTTCCCTACCAGTAACATTTACACAGTAATCAGTGCATTTTTATAGCACTGATCTCTGTATAAATGTCAATGGTCCCAAAAATGTGTCAAAAGTGTCCGATCTGTCCGCCACAATGTCGCAGTACCGCTAAAAATTGCAGATCACCGCCATTACTAGTAACAATAAAAATAAGTAATAATAATGCCATAAAAATGCCATAAATCTTTCCCATAGTTTGTAGAAGCCACAACTTTTGCGCAAACCAATCAATATACACTTATTGCAATCATTTTTATCAAAAATATGTGGAAGAATATATATTGTCCTAAACTGATGAAGAAATGTGTTTTTTAAAAACATTTTTGGGGATATTTATTATAGCAAAAAGTAAATAATATTGTTTTTTTGGGGGGTAAAGCATTGCACGACCGCACAATTGTCAGTTAAAGAGACGCAGTGTCGTATCGCAAAAAATGGCCTGGTCATTAAGCAGGAAAATCTTATGGTCTGTAAGTGGTTAATAAATGGTTGCACTTAGATGGTGGTGCCCTCTCTCCTTTGTTTATAAATTAATAATAACCTGTTTTTCTTCATCATGTGGCAGAGTTCTTTAAGAGTAAATAATGGGAACTCCATCTTCCAATGGTAGCAAGATGTGTGTGTTAAAAATAGACATAGACCTGAGAGAAATAAAAAGATAAATAATTTTTCCCTAGATAAAGGCCTCATTTTCCGCTTTAATTTAGTATTGACACCAGTTCACCAAAATGATGTCATGGACCTGGAAAAAGTGCAGAGGAGGATAGCTATTAGTAAAACATGGAGAGCTTCCAGAAATGACTAAATTAACTGAGAAGAAGTGATTGTCTTTTAAATATATATAAAAGGCCATCAAAATTCTAATAAAAGATGTTCACTTTTTGTTACCATAAAAACCCAGAATGACACCCATTGATGTAGCCCTCACCCTAACCTGCTAACTGTTGATTCAGATTTCAAGTAATAATATAAACTAACATAAATAATATAATATGTATATAAATATAACTATAAGTTATACGAGAGGCCTCCCTCTACTTGTCAGGCTCTGCCAAACGGTACGTGACAGGTAAGTAAAGGTGCAATTTATTATATTCAGATATACTATAAAAAGAGAACAGAAAGTTTTAGATTAAAGTGCCCACTTCCAAAAGAGGGGAACTGTACATACTTGCTGCTAACAATCTTTACCTTTAAGATTGCCAGTTGTCAAAGAGCAAGTTTTGGAAGAAAAAAAAAGGAGGAAAACTATAATACTTTTAAAACAAACAATGAAATATATCACTGCACAGGAATCAATACAAAACAAAAGACGAAGACTGCATTTAAATGGAAGCTCTTGGAGGCTTACAATACAAAGGCATCAATTCACAAATATGTTTTGTTCCAGTATTTGCTATTAACAGAGTTAAATTAAAAAATCCATGTCCAAAACATACAATTGTGCTTTTATTTTTTCTCTTTAAGTGCTATGTTTGGTCATGAAATGTTGTTTTACAACTACAAGTACCATCATCATAGTCATGGTGGAAGATGTACTTGTACTCAATGAACTGCCGGAATGCTGATCAGTACACCCATAGTTCATTCACACTGCCTGCAGCTCTACAATGACAGCCCATACAGAAGTACGAGCAACTGAGCTATAGGCAATGTGTGCGGGTGCAATACTTTCCAGTCTTATGTTCTTAACAAATAATAAATGCACATTTTTATCTGCTTTTATTATGTTTATGTAAAGCTGAACTTAGCCTTTAAGAAGAAAGGACTTTGGGAAGCAGAGCTATGTTTAGAATTCTTATAAGCGAATCCTGCCATAGGAAGATAGACCACCCATTCATCCTGAAGATAACTGACAAAACATTGTACTGCCCCGGAGTCTGATTGGTCCTCTCAATTTGACCATTAGACTTTGGATGAAAAGAAGAGAACAGATTAATTGAAACACCTTATGCTGAGCAAAAGCTTTTCCAGAATAAACTGTACTCTTCTGTTTGACGCTATATCGCCAGGGATTCCATGTAGTTTAAAGACTTTTTGAGCCATCAAGTCCGCAGTTTGTTCAGCATTGGGTACCCCCTTAACTAGTATAAAAGAAGCCACCTTAGTTAAGCGGTTGACAACTACCAAGATAGTGGTCATTTCTTTTTAAGGGAGGTAGATCGAAAGCCCAAAGAAAATAACACCCGTGGTCTTGATGGAACAGGGAGTGGCTGAAGAAAACCCCAAGGAGAAGTTCAGGGTGTCATATTGCATGCACAAATCACGCACAAGGCCACAAAGATTTTGACATCTTTTTTTAACCAGGTCACCGAAAAGAAATGTGATAAAAGTTCTCCTGTCTTAGAAACCCCAAAATGCCCAGAAAGTTTTGAATCATAAACCTACCTGAGGGTTTCAACACCATCAGATTCAAGTACATAGAGACAATGCCCTTTAATCCAAAACATTTTTTTATAATCAAGTGTAATGTCCTTAGGAGGATGATTATGAAGTGGGTCATTATTATACCACTCTGTGAGAAGTTTCAAGAATGTCTTAGAACTTGTGGCCCCCTAGGAAGTGCTTTTGAGGCAAGTTCGTACATTCAGAGTTATTTTTCTGAAGAGATTGTTGGTTATTGTTTTCTTGAGAGGCCCAGACAACATCCACGATAAGGCATCAGCCTCACCATTCCTTGATCCAGGTCAATGAGAGATAATAAAATTGAACCTGGAAAAAACAGCAACCAATGTGCTTGTCTAGAAGACAATCTCTTGGCAGAAGGAATGAATTCTAGATTTGTATGATCTGTGAGAAAAGTTACAGGATATGAGCTGGAGGTTGAGGGGATTTTAACTGTGCCAATGAGAATGCAAGAAAAATACATAAGTTAAAATAACCAATGAATTATTAATAATTAATTAATTAATTAATGGCTCCATCTATCTTCCCATCAACTCTGACCAGCTTCCCTGTCCCTGCTGAAAAAAGCATCCCCACAACATGATGCTGCCACCATCATGTTTTACGGTGGGGATGGTGTGTTCAGGGTTATGTGCAGTGTTTTCTGCCACATATAGCATTTTGCTTTTAGGCCAAATAGTTCAATTTTGGTCAATTCTGACCAGAGCACCTTCTTCCACATGTTTGCTGTGTTCCCCACATAGCTTTTCGCAAACTGCAAACAGGATTTCTTATGGCTTTCTTTCAACAATGGCTTTCTTCTTGCCACTCTTCCATAAAGGCCAGAGTTGTGGAGTGCACGACTAATAGCTGTCCTATGGATAGATTCTCCCACCTTAACTGTGGATCTCTGCAGCTCCTCCAGAGTTACCATGGTCCTCCTGGCGGCTTCTCTGATTAATGCTCTTCTTGCCTTGCCTGTCAGTTTAGGTGGACGGCCATGTCTTGGTAGGTTTGCAGTTGTGTCATACTCTTTCTATTTTCAGATGATGGATTAAACAGTGCTCCGGGAGATGTTTAAAGCTTGGGATATTTTTTTTTATAACCTAACCCTGCTTTAAACTTCTCCACAACGGTATCCCTGACCTGTCTGGTGTGTTCCTTGGCCTTCATGATGCTGTTTGTTCACTAAGGTTCTCTAACAAACCTCTGAGGGCTTTACAGAACAGCTGTATTTATACTGAGATTAAATTACATGCAGGTGGACTCTATTTACTAATTAGGTGACTTCTGAAGGCAATTGGTTCCACTATATTTCAGTTAGGTGTATCAGAGTAAAGGGGGCTGAATACAAATGCACGCCACACTTTTCAGATATTTAATTGTAAAAAAAAAAAAAATCATTTAGCATTTTCCTTCCACTTCACAATTATGTGCCACTTTGTGTTGATCTATCACATAAAATCCCAATAAAATACATTTTACATTTTTGATTGTAACATTACAAAATGTGGAAAATTTCAATGGGTATGAATACTTTTTCGAAGATAAAATGCCTTCTGTGTACAGCAGTCCCCTCAGCCCCCCTAATACTTACCTGAGCCCCATCTTATTTCAGCGAAGTCCACAAGTCCCTCAGCCATCTGGGGCTCTCCCCCCTGGTTGGCTGAGACACAGCAGCGGCGCTATTGGCTCCCGCTGCTGTCAATCAAAGTCAGTTAGCCAATCAGGAGAGAGAGGGGGCAGGGCCAAACCGCAGCTCTGTGTGTGAATGGACACACGGAGCTGCAGCTCGGCTCGGGTGCCCCCATAGGAAGCTGCTTGCTGTGGGGGTACTCAACAGGAGGGAAGGGCCAGGAGCAGCGAAGAGGGACCCGAGAAGAGGAGGATCCAGACTGCTCTGTGCAAATCCACTGCAACAGAGCAGGTAAATATAACATGTTTGTTATTTATAAAAATAGAAGAGACTTTACAACCACTTTAAAGAATACAGTTGAGGTAGGGATGCTGTCAGTTTCATTCATTAATAAAGACAACTACAATTCACTGATATGAAATGTATTTTGCAGTTTAAACACATACGTCAGTGATGTGTTATGTCAACTATAACACATTGCAGATTGTCTGTTATCCTTTAGTTCCTCAAAAAAGTTTGGAGGAATAATATGTTTATTATGGCATATTTCCTATTTTTTTAACATTTATTATTCCATAGCTTGTCTCTGTACTCTACTGCTAACCGGCTACATGTGCATTTCCACAGCGCATATTTCCTAAATGTGACTGACTGCAATTAATTAATTAACTGATTTTAAGGCCTTTTTTTGTAATATTCCTGGACAATGTGCATCAGTGCAAAAGCTATTTTTTTTCCTTTGTGAATGTATGTGATAGCTTGATTTACAGGCAGGAAATTGTGGGACAGAGTGTTGTAATGCCATAACACAAAGGGGTTGATTTTTTATTAAGGCAATGTGCAGTTGCACTCTGCAAGTGAAGTGGCTCCAGAGCTTAGTATATGAGCAAAAGTTCTGCTGACTTCCATTATCCAATCATGTGCAAACAAAAATGCATTTTTTTTTATTTTGCTTGCATGTGATTGGTTATTCTTTGCAAAATGAAGCTTTGCCTCGTTTACTAAGCTCTGGAGCAACTGCACTTGCAGAGGGTGCACAGTCTATTTGTCTTTAGTAAATCAACGCCAAAGTGCCCAAACAAATATCTTAATATGAGCATTAGGGATAACCTCGATGTTCGAATCAAACATAAGTTCGACTCGGAGATCGGGTGTTCGCCCGTTCGCCGAACAGCGAATATTATTGGGTGTCCGCGGGAAATTCAAGCACCGTGGAGCGCCCCATAATGCACTGCGAGATCACAGTGCATTGCTGTA
Organism: Aquarana catesbeiana; assembly: GCF_042186555.1. Taxonomy (NCBI): domain Eukaryota; kingdom Metazoa; phylum Chordata; class Amphibia; order Anura; family Ranidae; genus Aquarana; species Aquarana catesbeiana. The sequence continues at coordinate 398,144,175 of NC_133325.1, forward strand.
TGGTGATTGCCCAAAGCATGCACCTGGCCTGCATGCTTTGGCCAATCACAGCGCGCTCTGCTAAGAGAGCCATAATTGGCCAAAGGCAGGGTGCCTTTGGCCAATCATGGCTCAGGGGTACTAAGTCCACTCCCCACATTATATAAGGCTGCTTACATAGCGGCCGTGTATAGTGTGTGGACGGAGAAAGTTTGAGCTAGGCAGGTTAGTAATGCGGCAGTGTATTTGATTGATATATATACATATATATATATATATATATATATATATATATATATACACAGTCTAGTATATATATATATATATATATATATATATATATATATATATATATACTCTGCATTTAGCGTAGACTAGATATTTAGTGTAGACTCTATATTCAAGTCAGTACAGGCAGTGTATTTGATATATATAGTTTAATATATGGATAGATAGATAGATAGATAGATAGATAGATAGATAGATAGATAGATAGATAGATAGATAGATAGATAGATAGATATACTCTGCATTCAGTGTAGCCTATATATTCAGTGTAGACTCTATATTCAGTCAATGCAGGCAGTGTAGTTTATATAACACAGTGTATTGAAGTGGTTAAGGGAAACCCTGCACCAAAATGTTAAGAAAAAATGACGTGGATGTCCCCCCCAAAATCCATACCAGACCCTTATCCGAGAATGCAACCTGGCAGGCCGCAGGAAAAGGGGGGGAGAGAACACCCCCCCTCCTGAACTGTACCAGGCCACATGCCCTCAACATGGGGAGGGTGCTTTGTGGTCCTCCCCAAAGCACCTTGTCCTCATGTTGATGGGGACAAGGGCCTCATCCCCACAACCCTTGCCCAGTGGTAAAAAAAAAAAAAAGTAAAAAAACGACAGCGGACAGTTTTTGACAATTTCTTTATTTTAAAAAAAGTGTCCCGCAATGTCCATCCATCTTCAATCATGGTGCCGACGGCCCTGAGGGAATAAGAACGAAAAGACTCCACCTCCATGGGAGGCATCCCTCCGACTGCAGCCTTTTCGTGGTGACAGCTGTTACATAGCCAAGGGCGGGGCCACTCGGTGACGTAACCAGGTGACCCCATCCCTTCTGACATCTCCCTCCCCCCCTTTTCCTGCGGCCTGCCAGGTTGCATGCTCGGATAAGGGTCTGGTATGGATTTCGGGGGGGACCCCCATGCCAATTTTTTTTTATTTTGGCATGGAGTTCCCCTTAATAGCCATACCAGACCCGAAGGGCTTGATAATGGACTGGGGGTGGAACGCAGGCTGTTTTTTTTCATTATTTTTTATGTATATTGCACAATATTACAGACGTAAGCAATTTTGAAGTACATTTTTTCCTTTAGAAATTTAATTTTGCTGCGATACTGTTATAAACATGGGAATAAGGCGCTACTTTACATGCAGAATAAAGGGACCCCCTAGTCACGATATTTAAAGAAATATTTCATTTTTATTGTTTCACTTTAAGCATTATTATTATCACTGCTCCATTTTAAAAACTTTTTTTTGCATTGATACATCTCCCCTGGGGAACTACCCGGTTCTCCAAACACTTTTTATGGCAATAACTTGCATATAAGCCTTTAAAATGAACACTTTTGATTTTTCACGTTTGTGTCCCATAGACTTTAACAGTGTTCGCATGTTCGCACAAATTTTTTGCCTGTTCGCATGATCTGGTGCTAACCGAATCGGGGGGTGTTCAGGTCATCCCTAATGAGCATTACTGGCTGGTAAAATATATATTACATTATAGTGGTTGCATTTATATCGACTTTAACAAACAATGCTTCTTTTTTGAATTGTAGGTACATTATCTTTGTTTTCACAGTTAATGAATGGCAGGAAAAATCAATTAACTACGAGAACGCCCACCAGTGCCCTCACAGGTCTTTAAAAACTATAAGCTATTGGCCGCAGAGGCCGACAGTACTTGCAGTTCATTCATTCACACAAATCTGTAAATAAATGATTTGGCCATGTAAGCAGGGCCCTGCACGGCCACGCTGTTTTTAAATTCTAACAACGGGTGCAGGGAGAATATATTTGTGGAATATCTTTGTTATCAATGCAGAGCCATAGCAAGATCATTCCATAGGTATACACGTAGTAGAGGATGGGAAAATGCTTTGGTCTGGACCAGTGTTTGGCTCTCATCACAAGCAAAGGTCAAGTTTCTGTCTTTTCTATCTTGTCCTTGACCGATGTTCCTCTCAGGCTATTCAATAAGACATAGTTTGTGCCAACAGCAAAGCAGATCTACTACTTTTGGTTCTACTAACCTGTGGTCTATCCTTCCTTGCTACAGCATGTTTTTTTTTCCAGAACTGGGAGGCTAAGCTTCACCAGAACTCATCTGAAGTTTTATACAACACCTACAAATCCCCGCCCAGCACACTAGTCAAACTCACTATTTAGGTGTACTCAGACTAACACCTGTTACTTGTGCATTATGTTAATTTCCTTGCCCCAGGCTCCGGTATATAATATTTCCTGCATTACTTATATCTTACTATGTTTGTTTGCAGCCTGCCTTGACATTTTGCCTGTCTCTGTTTCTGATATTGCTTGTTGACTATGTAACACACTCTGGTTTTATTCCTGGTGAGCTGACATCTGCAAAAATGTCTCTGAGGGTCACAACCTGCAACACCAACCTGGAAAGTCCATCAATCTCTGCAGGGTGGTCTGGTGAAGATCTAGTGTATAAGCTTAGACTCTGCAACTTTCCAATGTGCAGATACTGTAGAAGTTCCCCTTTTGATTTTTTCAGTCACAATTTGGTTCTATTCCTGGTCAGATGCCATATGCACGGGGGTGTCCGAGGACCACAACCTTGTACACCCACCAAGTAAGTCTATCACTTGTTGTAGGTGTTCTGGTGAACATCTGGATTGTGTGCTTAGACTCTACAACTCAGTAAATTTAATAGATCACACCCTCTCCAACATATAGATACCACTGAGGCTCTCTGCGCTTTAGAATTGGTTCCATGTTATTATGTGAATTATTAAATTCACATAATTGTTTTGAAACAAGAAAACAGGAGAAATACACAAACTAAGCAGTAAATACTCCAATGTGCCAGAATGCCTTATTATTTGAGAAAAGTAATACCGTATGATTCTGGAAAACCTGACACAACATATTTTTTTTATTATTATTTGTTTAGAAGAATTGGCACATCATAATATCTTTTCAGCACAGAAATAGCCTTGTGAAATGTAACAGATATTGTACACAGAAACATAAAGGCAAATATATATATATATATATATATATATATATATATATACAGCAAAGGCACTGAGTTCCAGTGTAGACAATATGTAATATGTAAACGCAGCAGGGCATCTTGTACACTCCACTAGGATATACCATTTCCTCATTCAGTTTTTTATTTTTATTCTCCCATTACAACATTTATAACTAGGAAAAAACTTTAGATTTCCTGACAGTGCCAGTTTCTTCAACTTGCATATTTACTACTATTTATGTTATCTCATTGTAAATACCATCACAGGAATCGTAACCCTTAATGTTCAGGCAGTCATTCACATTAACAAGGTATTAGCCATTGGCCTTAAATGACAGGGTCAAAAATTGGTTTACACTTTTTCTTATCAGAAGTTATCAGGAAAAGGACCTCCGAGGTAGTGTTCTCAGGAATACTACCGGTACATCGAGCCACACCAGAAAGGCAGAGGGAGATTAGGGAAGTAAACAAGTGGCTGAAGAGCTGGTGTAGTAAGGAGGGGTTTGGGTTCCTGGAGGACTGGGCCGAATTCTCAGTCGGTAACCAATACTATAGAAGGGACGGACTGCACCTAAATGAGGAGGGTGCAGATCTGCTGGGAATGAAGATGGCCAAAAAGTTAGAGGGGTTTTTAAACTAGGCGATGGGGGGGAGGGTCCAGAGACAGTGATAGCCAGTGTGGAAGATATTCCAGAGGGTAGTATTGGGGGCATTAGTGGTAGGTTAACCAAAGCACAAAAACACAAGGTGAGTATAGTAGCAAGTCCTAGTTGCAATCTTGAAACACCCAATACAAGGACAATATGCGACCGGTCTAAACTATGTGGCATGTTCACCAATGCCAGGAGCATGGCGGACAAGATGGGTGAACTAGAGATACTGTTGTACAAGGAGGATTTGGATTTTGTGGGAATTTCAGAGACCTGGTTCAACAGCTCTCATGATTGGCTGGCAAACATTCAAGGGTATACCCTATACCGCAAGGATAGAGAGGGTAAAAAAGGGGGAGGGGTATGCCTATATATCAAGAATAATGTACAAGTGAATGTGAGAGATGACATCACTGAGGGAGCTAGTGAGGAGGTGGAATCCTTATGGGTAGAGCTCCAAAGGGATGAAGCTAAGGGGAAAATAATACTGGGAGTATGCTATAGGCCCCCTAACCTGAGGGAGGAAGTGGAGACGGATCTCCTATCACAAATTGGATTAGCAGCAAGGATGGGAAGTGTTATCATAATGGGGGATTTTAATTATCCAGACATAGACTGGGCGGAGGGAACCGCGCATTCATTTAAGGCTCGCCAGTTCCTTAATGTCTTGCAGGACAATTTTATGGGTCAGATGGTAGAAATAAAACATTACTGGATCTACTGATTACCAACAATACAGACCTGATCACAGATGTGGAAATACGGGGCAATTTAGGTAACAGCGATCACAGGTCAATTAGTTTCAGTATAAATCACACAAATAGGAAACATGAAGGGAACACAAAGACACTGAATTTCAAAAGAGCCAACTTCCCTAAACTACAAACCTTGCTAAAAGGCATAAATTGGGATAAAATATTAGGAACAAAGAATACGGAGGAGAGATGGGTTTGCTTTAAGAGCATATTAAATAAGGGCATTAGCCAATGTATCCCTTTGGGTAATAAATTTAAAAGAGCGAACAAAAATCCTGGATGGCTTAACTCCAATGTAAAAATGCATATAAAAGCAAAGGAGAAGGCCTTCAAAAAATACAAGGTGGAGGGATCATCCTCAGCATTCAGACTATATAAAGAATGCAATAAGAAATGTAAGGGTGCAATTAGGACGGCTAAGATAGAACATGAAAGACACATAGTGGAGGAGAGCAAAAAAAATCCCAAGAAATTATTTAAGTATGTAAACAGTAAAAAAGGGAGGACAGACCATATTGGCCCCATAAAGAATGAGGAAGGAAATCTGGTTACAAAGGATGGGGAGATGGCAAAGGTATTGAATTTATTCTTCTCCTCAGTATTCACGAGTGAATCGGGGGGCTTCAGTAACCAAAACTGCAGTGTTTATCCTCATGACACAACACAGGAAGCACCTGCATGGTTAACAGAGGACGGAATTAAAATTAGACTTGAGAAACTTAACATTAATAAATCACCGGGACCAGATGGCTTGCATCCGAGGGTACTTAGGGAACTCAGTCAGGTGATTGCCAGACCGTTGTTCCTAATTTTTACAGACAGTCTATTGACTGGAATGGTACCAACTGATTGGAGAAAAGCCAGTGTAGCACCAATATTTAAAAAGGGCCCAAAAAACATCCCTGGGAATTACAGACCAGTTAGCCTAACATCAATAGTATGTAAACTCTTGGAGGGGATGATAAGGGACTATATACAAGATTTTAGTAATAAGAATGATGTCATTAGCGGTAATCAGCATGGATTCATGAAGAATCGTTCTTGCCAAACCAATCTATTAACCTTCTATGAGGAGGTGAGTTGCCATCTAGATAAAGGAAGGCCCGTAGACGTGGTGTATCTGGATTTTGCAAAAGCATTTGACACAGTTCCCCATAAACGTTTACTGTACAAAATAAGGTCCGTTGGCATGGACCATAGGGTGAGTACATGGATTGAAAACTGGCTACATGGGCGTGTTCAGAGGGTGGTGATAAATGGGGAGTACTCAGAATGGTCAGGGGTGGGTAGTGGGGTTCCCCAGGGTTCTGTGCTGGGACCAATCCTATTTAATTTGTTTATAAACGACCTGGAGGATGGGATAAACAGTTCAATATCTGTATTTGCAGACGATACTAAACTAAGCAGGGCAATAACTTCTCCGCAGGATGTGGAAACCTTGCAAAAAGACCTGAACAAATTATTGGGGTGGGCGACTACATGGCAAATGAGGTTCAATGTAGAAAAATGTAAAATAATGCATTTGGGTGGCAAAAATATGAATGCAATCTATACACTGGGGGAGAACCTCTGGGGGAATCTAGGATGGAAAAGGACCTGGGGGTCCTAGTAGATGATAGGCTCAGCAATGGCATGCAATGCCAAGCTGCTGCTAATAAAGCAAACAGAATATTGGCATGCATTAAAAGGGGGATCAACTCCAGAGATAAAACGATAATTCTCCCGCTCTACAAGACTCTGGTCCGGCCGCACCTGGAGTATGCTGTCCAGTTCTGGGCACCAGTCCTCAGGAGGGATGTACTGGAAATGGAGCGAGTACAAAGAAGGGCAACAAAGCTAATAAAGGGTCTGGAGGATCTTAGTTATGAGGAAAGGTTGCGAGCACTGAACTTATTCTCTCTGGAGAAGAGACGCTTGAGAGGGGATATGATTTCAATTTACAAATATTGTACTGGTGACCCCACAATAGGGATAAAACTTTTTCGCAGAAGAGAGTTTAATAAGACTTGTGGCCACTCATTACAATTAAAAGAAAAGAGATTTAACCTTAAACTACGTATAGGGTTCTTTACTGTAAGAGCGGCAAGGATGTGGAATTCCCTTCCACAGGCGGTGGTCTCAGCGGGGAGCATTGAAAGCTTCAAGAAACTATTAGATAATCACCTGAATGACCGCAACATACAGGGATATGTAATGAAATACTGACACATAATCACACACATAGGTTGGACTTGATGGACTTGTGTCTTTTTTCAACCTCACCTACTATGTAACTATGTAACTAAGTTAAAGTAAACCTATAGCCAAGTAATTTAAATTCAACTCACTGGACTGGAATATTTGCAGGCACCGTGGGGCTACGGAAAGCAATTGGTTATGTTCACAACAGAAGCATTTGCTCAAGTATTTGTTTAAGTAAAGCCTAGTACACACAGGCCGAATGTCGGACGTTTTCTTTTTAACCGCCCGATGGCGCTTGACATTTGGCCCATGTGTGCTAAGCTTTACCCTGCTCTCCTTCTCAGAGTACCAGTTCTGGATTTACATTAGAGATTAGAAAGTTGAAATGTTGATGGGTCACTGCTGGGAGGGAAGGCAGGGGAGAGGCTAAGCTACTGGGAAAAGGATTTCAACAACTTCAGAGCTTCTGCAGGATGAATTGCTCCACAGTGCCTGAACCTACAAAAGTCAAGGAATGTTTCTTTTAAAGCTCATTAACTTCTTGTTAAGAATATGTAAATGCTTTGAGGTCCTTAGCCTGGTCACAGCCTAGGCAGCCAGCAATCCTCACTATAGAAGGCCATGCTCCAAGGGGTTCGAAAGTAATTTGCAATGGTGTTTTGTGGAAAGGTGTGAAAGCAAAGCAGAGTTCTATGCAAGGAAGGCTGTTAGATTATATCCATTTACCCTGTCACTTGTTATAATGGTAAATTCAAAGAATGTAAGCAGGCCAATAATTTCCCTAGAACGAGTATAACATTGCTGTGGACAGTGGGGTATTCCATGTAATGCCTCACCTCAAAATTATATCAGGGCAAGGACTTTAGCATTCATAAACTCATGCAAAACAATACAGTAAGGTTGTTTTCTAGGAGAAAGTATAGCCAATGGTATCACCTTTGAATATAATTTAATTAAAGATAGATATGCTGAGAAAGCTTTTACGCTGCACTGTTCACAGGACAGTACCTAAAAGTTCATACTTATTATATTTGCAAACACAAATCATGCCATGAGGTTGAGGCCAAATGGCGAAGAAATTACTTCATGAAGCCCAGACAGTATGCTTTTTAATTGATTTTAAATAAAAATATGGCCAAAAAGTTAACACTTAAAAATAACACATGCAATTAATTAGATATCCAGTTTAGAGCTCGGTTTATATTGGGTACCTGTTAACAGGCAGTCTGCTTGCATTGCCCTATAGAAGTACACACTTATCCTAATCCATAAATAGCACAATGATACTTTTCTGCTGCTTATTTATTCTTTATCATACTCTATTTCGTGAGGTGTAAATTAACCACTTCAATACCTGCACTTTCACCCCCTTACTGGCTAATTTCCAGCTTTCAGCGTTGTTGCACTTTGAGGGACAATTTCACATGCAACACTATCATGCAACACTATACCCATATATATTTTTATCATTTTTTTTTACACAAATAGAGCGTTGATTTAGTGGTATTTAATCACCACTGGGTTTTTTTATTTTTTGCTAAATAAACGAAAATTTAGCAAAAAAATTGTCTTTTTATTGCATTTTTTTTCTTTTTTTAACACACTGTGACCAGAGCAATACAGTGTTATCATAGTAACACTGTACTACTCTGGGGAAGTGATCAGGATTTTTTTTGTAACATGTTATGATTGCTTATACCAGTGCATTTTACTGTTATAATAAATCATTTTTACTGAAAGAAATCGATTCATTTAGTGTTTACTATTGTGGTTAGCTGTGATTGGTACATTGCCCTGTCTGTACCGTGTGATCACTGTGACCAATCACAGAGATCAACACAATAGTACACAATGGATGGCAAGAATGAAAGCCATCCATTGGGTACAATTGTTATGTGATCAGCTGTAATTGGTCACAGAAATCACATGGTACTGGTGAGCACCACGGGTGACAGATCATCTTGCAGCGCGGCCCGTGGGGTGCGCACATGACGCGTTCCGGAAGGACATCATATGACGTCCACCCGGAACAGTGAATGTCCTGCCTGGCCATCATTTGTCTATGAACTGGTTAAGTAATTGTCTTCTAGCATGCATAAAAGATGCAGAGATGAAGTCATCTGGACAATTATCAAATTAATGTTTTTGTAAACTTCATCTAACATAATTTCTATGAAGAAAGTGATTGTTTAGAGATCAATCTTTGTGTAATATATGCATTGATAGCTATAGACAGGAAATGAGAAAATAGGAAAGGTGAGCTGGGCCAAGATTCATTCATCCAAAACTATTTCACTAAAGTCAAAGCATTTTTAGTAAAGCTTGTGTACCAAATAGGGAGTATAGCATACTTCATTGCACAAATATCAGTGTATTAAAACTAAAAGATACAGCCTGTTCTGCTATTTAAATTGGAGCAAACATCTATATGCATATGGTACATAAATTGATAGGAAGGTTTGGCTAGAGCTACAGATTCCTAAGGTTACAGTTTCTTTCATTAATAAACTTTAATCCACCAGAATCTCAAATTCCCACACTTGACCTGATTTTACCATTTCCTTTGGAAGCAAGTACTGTATAAAGGTTTGATTGCCCTTTGAATAACCCATAAAACATATTTGTCACCACCAGACTGAGCCTTTCAAAAACCATTTTATTGTCTAGTCTGAATATTTGATATATCGCATAAAAGTAATATTTTTTTTAAATAAAATCACTGAAATATTTTCAGGTCGTAAACAAACCTCAGTTTTGCTGCTGTAATCTATATTTTCTCTAAAGTAACCAACTGTTTTCCCTTGCAAAACTCCTATCTCCTATTAAACACTTATCTTTAATATTAACAAGAAAGATCAGTATCAATAATGTAGAAACACACAAGGTAAAACAATTTTATTTTTTTATCTTTTTATAATATATATATATATATATATATATATATATATATATATATATATATATATATATATATATATATATATATATATATATTAAACAAGATGTATTTAAATCCAACATACTATATACACAATATATATAACCAGAATCATTGTCATTATACAATAACATTTTGATTATACAAAAAGTGAAAATCATTGCGCTCAGGTGAAATACCACTAAGCTGCTAGCACTAAAATTTGTGATTACCCTATGGAAGTTGTTTTCAGTCTCCCTCTTATACCTCACTGGGGGAAAACAATAAGTGTTGGGTATTCAATCATTACAGTAGTAGTAAAGGCACAAGGTGTCTACTTGCAGGGGGCTTATCGGAATCTGAAAGCCCCTTTTTACAAGGGGGCCCCCAAATCCTGGCTACCCCCATGTGAATGAGTAGGGGTACATAGTACCCCTACTCATTCACCCAAAAAGAGTAGTGTAAATAAAGACCGGAGCTAATTTTTGACAAGTCCTTTATTTAAAAAAATAAAAATGGAAAAAAATTGTCCCCCAGTGTAGATCCAACATCAATCACAATGAACGCCGGCCGCTGACCCGAAGCTCTGCTGCCTACCGCCACCAAATGAATTAAGCATGCCCCGGGCGATGACATCTTCTCATGGGGGTGCTGGGATATGAAGGCTTATAATCCCCTATATAATAATAATAATAAACAAATAAATAATAATAATAATATAAGCCCCCCGCCAACAAACCCCCACAACCGCCCATCCCAAAGCCCCCCCATGTTGAGGTCATGTGGCCTGGTATGGTTCAGGAGGCTTGCCCGTCTCCCCCTCCCCCTGCTGAGCTGCCTCCTCGGATCAGGGTCTAGTATGGATTTTAAGGGTGACCCCACAACATTTTTTTTTAATTTTGGCATGGGGCTCCTCTTAAAATCCATACCAGACCCAAAGGGCCTTTTATGCATTGGGGAGGGGGGACCGCCCATGCAGTTTTTTCACTGTTGGGACTGTACTGGACAGGTGATGAGCAGTGCCTGGTTTTATCTACACATACCGCTTAGAATTAAGGCCAAAAAGTTCTATCTTGGTCTCATCAGACCAGAGAATCTGATTTACCATCTTGGAGTCCTTCAGGTGTTTTTTAGCAAACTCCATGTGGGCTTTCATGTGTCTTGCACTGAGGAGAGGCTTCTGTCGGGCCACTCTGCCATAAAGCCCCGACTGGTGGAGGGCTGCAGTGATGGTTGACTTTCTACAACTTTCTTCCATCTCCCGACTGCATCTCTTTAGCTCAGCCACAGTGATCTTTGGGTTTTTCTTTACCTCTCTCACCAAGGCTCTTCTCCCCCGACAGCTCAGTTTGGCTGGACGGCCAGCTCTAGGAAGGGTTCTGGTCATCCCAAACGTCTTCCATTTAAGGATTATGGAGGTCACTGTGCTCTTAGGAACCTTAAGTGCAGCAGAAATTTTTTGTAACCTTGGCCAGATCTGTGCCTTGCCACAATTCTGTCTCTGAGCTCTTCAGGCAGTTCCTTTGATCTCATGATTCTCATTTCCTATGACATGTACTGTGAGCTGTAAGGTCTTATATAGACAGGTGTGTGGCTTTCCTAATCAAGTCCAATCAGTATAATCAAACACAGCTGGACTCAAATGAAGGCGTAGAACCATCTCAAGGATGATCAGACGAAAAGGACAGCACCTGAGTTAAATATATGAGTGTCACAGCAAAGGGTTTGAATACTTAGGACCATGTGATATTTCAGTTTTTCTTTTTTAATAAATCTGCAAAAATGTCAACAATTCTGTGTTTTTCTGTCAATATGCGGTGCTGTGTGTACATTAATGAGGAAAAAATGAACTTAAATGATTTTAGCAAATGGCTGCAATATAGCAAAGAGTGAAAAATTTAAGGGGGTCTGAAAACTTTCCGTCTCCACTGTAAGTATAATAACACATTAGTAAAATAATAAACTAGTATATCAATTTGTCAGTAAAAACAAATATGCATATCTAAACACGTTTGGTGAAAAATGACAGCAAAAGGGACTATACTTACAAGGATGAGCGAATCACTGATAAAACCAACCAGGGAGCCAAAGGCTGTATTCCCATAGATTGAGCGCAAAACCGTGGTGGACCCCAGATGCAAACCGAGTAGGGCGGCATGCACAGAGGGGCGGGAGAGCGAAAAGGCAGCACCTGTCTAAACTACAAGGACCATAGGCACATGGAGTCAAGCTCCTGCCAAAATTCTGACCAGCAATCGATCGAGTCTGGATGGGTACTGCGGTAGAGTGCTGTATATAATTTTCTGTATATGTACAAGAGAAAAAGGGGGGAGAGAGTATAAAGGGAAAAGCATGCATAGTTCATTGCAGAGATGCAAAATAGTAAGTGTATAAACGAGCTATAAGTTGTTATCAAAATGTTTCACCCCCAGTATAAATATACTGAGTAGGGTGAAACAGATGAAAGAAAATAAGTCTAAGTTTGAAAAAGTAAAGACAATGTTTGCTGATCACATACCTCTGCCCTTTGTCCTGTAATGTCTAATCCCGCCACCGACACGGCATCATTGTGGATGTCTGGGGTGCAGGCTAATATACCCCTGGTAAAGCTTACTGAAATCAATTGCACTCTGTGCATTTGGAATCAGCTAGTGGTCAGTGTGACAGATCGCGGCGTTCGACCAATTGCAACCTCGATCTGTCACGGGGGACCTCGGCGCGGTGACATGCGACGAAAGCCCACCCCGAGGGGCGGAGTCTCATCCCGCATCAATGCACCACCGACGCACATGTAGCCCACCGGTCTGCGCTTCACAGTGAAGCGCTGTGGTCAGCAAACATTGTCTTTACTTTTTCAACTTTAGACTTATTTTCTTTCATCTGTTTCCCCACCTTTTTCTCTTGTACATATACAGAGAAACATATACAGCACTCTACCGCAGTACCCATCCAGACTCGATCAATTGCTGGTCAGAATTTTGGCAGGAGCTTGACTCCATGTGCCTAGGGTCCTTGTAGTTCTGACAGGTGCTCCCTTTTTTTTCTCCCGCCCCTCTGTGCACACCCACCTACCCTGTTGCCATCAGGGGTCCACCGTGGTTTTGTGCTCAATCTATGGGAATACAGTCTTTGTTCCCCCGGTTGGCTTTATCAATGATTCGCTCATCCTTGTAAGTACAGTGGAAACTTGGTTAACGAGTAATGCGGTTAATGAACGTTTTGAAAGACGAGCAACTTTTTTTTTTTAATTCTGACTCAGTTTGCGAGAGTGTTGTCTTGCAAAACGAGCAGAATTCAAGCTAATGGGGTGTGCAGTACCGCATTTGGCCAGAAGTGCGGGGGTGCCGCTGACACTTGGAATGGTTCGGAGCCATTTGGAAATGCTCGGAAGCAGTCGGAAATACTCAGAAACACTCGGAAATACTTCGTTCCCGAGTGTTTCCGACCCTTTCTGAGGATTTCCGAGTTCAGCCGAGCTGTCCTTGAGTATTTCCAAGGCTCTCCAGTGCCCCCCCACCTCTGGCCACATGTGGTATTGCATGCAATAGAAGTCAATGCGAAATGAATTATCTTCATTTCCATTGACTTCTATGGGGAAACTCGCTTTGATATGCGAGTGCTTTGGATTACAAGCATTCTCCTGGAATGGATTATACTCGTAATCCAAGGTTCTACTGTATAGTCTCTTTTGCTGTCATTTTTCACCAAACGTGTTTAGATATGCATATTTTGTTTTGACTCTCAAAAAGGACATAATCCTCCGAAGAAGAACTACAAGGTCCGAAACATGTTAGGCGTCATGTGCAGTATGCGTTCTTGCTAGCCCAATATTGTCTACAGGCCAGCTGAGTTTCACACCAATGTAACTTTGAGTATATTGTCATTTGCTATATACACATTCTATATGTAATATGTCATTTCTACCCCTTTGCTTATGCATTTTTATTGTTTATAGTTTATTATAATAAAATGTATTTTTTCTACTATACTACCTGATCTGTCTATAAAATCCAGAAGGGTATTACCATGCTTTGAGCACTAGGTTCTCCTTTTTGCTTGTAGTAACAAGGTCACTTGTAAGGTTGAAAAAAAGACACATCCATACTTGAAACACATATACATGCATATACCTAATTAATGGACTGCCATCATAAATGAATGGTTGGACTGTTTAAAAAGTTTTACCAGTAATCTGAGATCCTAGGACAAGTGGTCTGTATGATCTCCACATTTCCAGTATAGTATGAGACGAGAACACTTTAATGTCTGTCCTTATTTTATAGAGCAATGTTTCCTAGAGGTTTTCTTGCCCCCAGGAACACACATGACTGCCCATGTTTGCTGCTTTGGTCCATTAAAGCACAGTTCCGGTGTTTGGTGTATACAACACATAAAACGTGAATGCTGACCAGTGTTGCTGAGCAACACGTAGGAATGTGAGACACTGAGCAGTGCTTTTTTCTCCAGATTGATCAGCGATCATAACACAGTAATCCAGAGAAAACAGTTACATGCAGGAAAGCCAAACGACATCTGATAGTGTGTTGTTTGCAGCCATATGTGTGTACTTTTTATCATTACCTTTCTCTAGGTATTTATTACCCTTCTTTTGGGAATTCATAATAGACAATTACTTTAAGAAGGGCATCAGCTGCTCCAGACTACATGATATACTGTTAGTCACTGCACGCCGCTAATCACGTCCAAAACATCCACTAATTGAACCACTGAAGACAGAAAAATATTTTTATTAAGAGAAATGCTCCCTTTGGACAGATCCACATTTTCTAGGATAAAGAGGAATTATTTTCTGTGCAACAGCCCAAACACCTCATATTTGTTTCAGTAATAAAATTTTATGTTTAATTTGTGATTCACAGAAAGCTTTTCCCTAAAACACAGATACTACTGCCAGTTTGCTGTGTACAGTAATTGATCAATAGTAAATACAGAACAGAGGGTTCATAAAAACTAAAAATAAGCTATCCAGCCAAACAATGCACATTTAAATTGGGATTTAATTATGATTTTACAAGAAAAATATTATTAAGGCTTGCTGCTTCACAAAATGTACTGTTCCAAGAATAAAAAGAAATCACATTAGAAATTTCAAATGAAAAGTTTCAAACTGGACCATTTTTTACAAAGCGGTAAGTAAGCAGTTAGCAAGCGGTAAGCAAGATATGACATTGAAAAGCAAGTCAGATTTTATGACATAAGCAGAATAGCTTTCTATTAAGTTTGTTAAAGTAGCTTTATGACAGTTAAACATGCATATTATATTTCAACTGTAGCTATTTTTCACTGGCAAGACTTTCCTTAAGGTGGCCACCCTAGAAAAAAAAATTACATTAACATTCTTAAAAAAATATTGAAAAAAACATTTGAAAAAAAAAAAAATTACTCATCAGAAACCCCTGTTGCTAGGCAGTCTTCCTAATCTGCCTCTTCCTATTCTGCGGCGTTGTTTCTTCAATTCCTCTCTTTGACGAGCAGCCCTGTTGTCTTCTGGGACATGTGTGTGTCCCAGGAAACAACGGGGTAATTCACAAAGCGCCGCGCGGCTTATGCATGCGCAGTAGGAAACGGGCAGTGACGCCGCAAGGCTCCACTGCCTGTTTCCCTTAGTTAGGATGGCAGCGCCGGCAGCCGATCTGATGGACAGATCAGCCTCGGGGGGCCAACATCGCGGGCTCGCTGGACAGCTAAGTGTCCTTATTAAAAGTCAGCAGCTACAGTGTTTGTAGCTGCTGACTTAAAAAAAAAAAAAAATGAAACAGGCAGAACACCGCTTTAAAGTGTATGTAAACCCTAACAATGAACTTCTCATATATGCACTATTTGGTCTGTTAAATATACTATTGAAAGAATTTTGTTATATCTGTTTAAAAAGGGGGAAAAAAACTGTGGATCCTGCCATAAATCTAGTGAACTGAGCTTCCTGTGCACTTTGCCTGTGCTGATTGTCCCAAGCTTCCTCTCTATGGACCACAGAACACCTTTCCCTTATGTTATGGGGAATGAGAGAGGAGAAAATGTTCTGCAGTCCTAACAAACTTCCTGTCCTATGGTGACAATGCTGATCCACTATAGATACAGTACAATGATTGAGTATTGTTACATAGGACAAAAAAATTGTTACTGGTAGGATCACCAGGTGAAAATAAAGGAAAATAACGGCCTGAAAAACGCAAATAATGCAGCCACCACATCTAAGAACTGGTAAGCTGCAATAAATAACATAGACAGAAAAAAAATTAAAATTGCTTTATAGGAGTTGTTCTCAATCTGATTAGTCTATATCTAATGTGTGCATATAAAATCTGTAAAATATTACAGCAGTGACCTCTGACAAGCAGGCTTGCCCAGGCAAGCAAAGCCTTTTTTCTCTGTGGCACGTGCTACAATTGGCATTAACAGCTTACCAGGCTGCCCATGGCCCACCCCATCTTTCTGACATAACTGAAAACATAACTGCCAGCAATTGAGGACAAATACACTTTTCCTCTTCTTGTTTGACCCTGCAGAACAGATATGTAAATCCCTGCCTGTTTGTAGTAACAGAGTTTGGGACTGATCTGAGGTCTGAAGGTAAAGGGTTTAGGGTTGATCTGAAGTCTGAAAGTGAAGGGTATGGGACTGGTCCTGAGGTCTGAAGGTGAAGGGTTTGGGACTGGTCCTGAAAGTCAGAAAGTGAATAGTATGGGGCTGATCTGAGGTCTGAAGTGGGAAGACTTTGGGGCTGATCTGAGCTCTAAAGGTGAAGGGTATGGTACTGATTAAAGGTCTTAAGGTGAAGGGTATGGGGCTTATCTGAGGTCTGAAGGTGGAGGGTTTGTGGCTGATCTGAGGTCTGAAGATAAAGGGTATGGGGCTGACCTGAGCTCTAAAGGTAAAGTGTTAAGGGCCTGAAGGTGAGGGGTATGGGGATGATCTAAGGTCTGAAGATGAAGGGTATGTTTGCTGATCTGAGGTTTGAACATAAAGGGTTTGGGGCTAATCTAAGGTTTGAAGATGCATTGATTGGGGGATCTGAAGGTGCACTAACTGGGGTTGATCTGAGGTCTGAAGGTGCAAAAAATGGGTCTTATCAAAGGTCTGAAGGTACAGAAGTTGGGCCTGATTTGAGTTCTGAAGGTGCATGAATTGGGGTGATCTTTGCTTTGACGGTACGGATATTGGATATTGGACCTGATCTGAATTCTGAAGTTGCATGCATTTGGGGCTGATCTGAGGCCTGAAAGTGCATGAAGTTGGGCTGATATGAGGTGTGAATGTGCAAGAATCAGGGTTAATCTGAGGTTTGAAAGTACATGAATTGTGGATAATCTGGGGTATGAAGGTGAATGCGATAGGGCTAATCTGAGGTTTAAATATGAATGTGTTTTGTGTGTACACCAGGTAATATAATACAGTGGAACCTCGGATTACGAGCATAATCCATTCCAGGAGTATGGACGTAATCCAATGTACTTGCATAGCAAAGCGAGTTTTCCCATTGAAGTCAATGGAAACGAAAATAATTTGTTCCGCATTGACTTCAATGGGATGCAATTCCACATGCGGCCAGAGGCCGGGGGCGCCGGAGAGCCTCGGAAACGGCTGAAAAGGCCCGAGCACACTTCGGCTGACCCCGGCGAACCTCGGAAAGACTCCGCTCACGAGCCTTTCCGAGGTTTGCTGAGTCCTCTGGCCTTTCTGTGCATTTCCGAACGCCGATGATTGGCTCTGTTCGGCTCCGGCGCCCCCCACCTCAGGCCAAAAGCGGTAATGCACACCACTTTTGGCCTGAATTCTGCTCGTTTTGTGAGACAACACTCGCAAACCAAGTTAGGATTTTTAGAAATACAGTGCTCGTTTTGCGAAACGCTCGTTAACCGCGTTTATTGCAAACCGAGGTTCCACTGTACTAGTTAATGAGTTTGACTTGCCATTAGCAAACAAACAATATGACTACAATACACTAGTTACAGCATGGTGAATGCTACAATCATGTTTGCAGAAGTGATTTTTCTTTTTCAAAGCCTTTAAAATTTCTTAGAGATCCTATATTTCCAGAAGTATGGAGCTGGTCCTAACTGCATCTCTCACCCTCTTTCTGTGTTTGACGGTGGGTATGCACATAGTGTGAAAGAGAGGGCAGGGATTACTAAAGAAAAGGCTGCAATAACTAAACTACAACTGCAGTCTAACATGAAACTGTCCAGCCATTGTTAAAAGGAATTCAGTCTGCTGTTATCAAGATACTCATGACTACACTTCTTTGATGTGAGAACCGCTGCATGTGCTGGGAGCTCAGTGTACACTCTGTATCCTGTACATGTGTATTATGATAGCAACATGTCTGAACTCTTGCAAAGACTGAGCAGCTTAATGATGTATAGCCCAGCTACTGCAGCCTTTCCTGCACTAATCCCTTCTATCTCTCTAACTGCCCTGCAGATGTGTTGAAACATTCGTCTCTTGTAACAGTCCGGGCACCTTAGCTATTCAAAGCTTCTTGATATGTTGGATAATGTGTCCCCTGCTGGGTGCTGTGATTTCTAGAGTCCTGCAAGCTGTAATCTTCTGGTTCTGCATGGGTTAATACAACTCAAGGGACCCATCAAGAGTGCCGACTATGCCCACCCTTTTCAGCCTCCTCCATTCATAGAATCTCTATGGTCTATAGATGGTAGAGGTGGGCCTTTCATTCATCTGTCTCTCCCCCGTTCATAGAGCACTTTTTTTTCATGGAAGCTATAGTACAGCTTCTATGAATGAGGGGGGGGGGTCACAAAGGGTGGGTATATTCAGCACACTTGACAAATGCATTAGACAAATCCCTCTGCTCATTTTAACAACTTTGGCACTGAAAAATCACTGCTGTGGAGATAGGGGGGCATCAGAGGACAGTGGATTTCAGCTAAAACCTCAGCCACCAACACAAGGGATACTTTGCATTGATTGTAAGTAGTTTCCCTTGTGCTGATTTCTTTTTAAAATATATATGGCTAAATTTAGGCTTTAAGGCCTGACTTGAATTCCCCAAACTCTGTGGGATGCACAGTTGCTGGGCTAGGGGCCTAGCAACAGTCTAACTTTTTGAACTCTTGCTTTGTGAGGGGAAGCAGCAGGATAACCACTTACATGTGCCAAAACTATATGGGGAAGGGCCAAGGCCCAGGAGAAATAGCACATGGCCCTAAAAAGTGTGAGCCTAAAGTGCTAAAAAAAAAATACAAAATAGGCACAAGGCACATTACTTACCTTTAGTGTGATGTGTTTCTTGTGCTTCTGTCTTCTAGTTTACTAGTACTCTTCTGATGTCACCCCCACCCCACCACTGTAGTCTTCCAGTGCGGCAGAGGAGCTGTCACAGGCCCTCATTAAGAGTCCTGACTATGCCCGCACTTTCTGCCTAGCTCCTCCATTCAAAGAGGCCATACTACAGATTCCATGAATGAAATGTGATCTATGAATGGAGGGCAAACCTTTCAATCACTTTACTGCCATTATTTATTTTATGCTTATAAACAATGACGTATTATAAAATCTTTTTTATTAACTTTTTTATTGATGAAAATGTTGTTTTGAAAAACAGTTTTTTAAAGTGATAATGTTAGGTCCTTATTGTGTATGTGAACTCTCACCCACCTTGTAAAACAAATAATTAATTTTAAAATAGAAAGGCAAGGCAAAATATTTATGTATGTATGTAAAAACACTATAAATACTTTTTTTTTTCTTTTTTTTGTACGTGATCCCAAAATCTCTGTTTACAGCTGCATAAAGGGGCTTCGATTGCTGGGGGTGGAGACTGCAGGGGGGCATGCCATGAGTAGCCAGAAGGACAGCAGTACACTGATCATCCCAGTGAAGAGCTGTTCAGAAGGGTGTGTCAGCAGGAGTCTTGGCAATTGGAGGACAGGTAGGCTGTGCTCCCAGCACAGACAGAAAACTGAACAGACTGAGAAGGATATGCCCAGTGTAGTCAGTTTGAAAAAGGAAAGCAGGAGGACTGACAGGATCACCAGGTATTTCACACAAACAAAGAAAACCAAAGAGAACAGGATACCTTTTAACACATGTACATGGAATAACAGACACAAATCAGGAATATTAAATGTTGGAGTAATATACAATTTAACACGGTAGCAAAACATTTGAATTTAAGGAGTTTTATAATAAACACCTTTTGCAGACCTGTTTCCTGCTGCATAGAGCCTCATAAAACAGTTCACCTTTATTTTATATCCCATCTATCAGTAAGGAGTCATTTTATTCATACAGTATATTTTGTGAAACAAAGATTCTCTGTCTGTTGGGCCTATATTAACTAATATGAAGAGCCCTTCTCTGTTTATTTATAAAAGTTAAAACTATGTTGGCTGTTCTTTTGGCAACAGAGTATCTCGCACTTTAGGCTCACACTTTTTAGGGCCATGTGCTATTTCTCCTGGGCCTTGGCTCTTCCCCATATAGTTTTGGCACATGTAAGTGGTTATCCTGCTGCCTCCCCTCGCAAAGCAAGAGTTCAAAAAGTTAGACTGTTGCTAGGCCCCTAGCCCAGCAACTGTGCATCCCACAGAGAATGGGGAATTCAAGTCAGCTGGCTGGGTCAGTCCAACATGAGGGCACCAAAACGAGGCTCAGATCTTTAACAACAGTGGCACAATGAGGATGAGAGCGAGAGGGGGGATGAGAGAGAGGGGGGATGAGCATGACCTCAATGCAGCCCGGCCAAGGCAAGTGACTGAAGGCACAGAACCCTTAAGGAAGACCGGGTGAAGATGGAAGCGCCTGGGACCCACCGGATTGATCACAGTGCAGCGCTGGAGGACTCAGTCTGACAGGTATGTGTACCCTAATGTGCTAATATGCTGTGCATACTTGTGCATTATGGCATAACCTACCACAGGGCCTCTAAAAAGTAGTAATGTTAGTAAAGTTTACTACCGATTTGATATCACAGGATCCCAGGAGCTTCTTATGGGGCCCCCTACTGACCCAGTGCAAAGTTGCCAACATTTCAAAAATATTTTCAGTTTTTTACCAGTGGTATATTTAGAGTAGCTGACATCCCCTATGTTCCTCTATACATCACAATAGTAATCACAAAATTAAATGAGTAATAATAATGGACAGAACAAATATGAGGACTGAGAAAATTTCCTTTAGTTGAACTAAAAAAAGTATGCCCATTCTAGAGCTGGTAACATTGAGGATATTCAATATAATTTTAAGGAACTGATTTTGTGGGTGAGAGGCATAGGGGAGGAGTATGGATGGTATAAAAGTAGGAAGTATGTGCAGGTGAGGGAGAGGAATGTGGAGGGTATAACAGTGGGCACTATATACAGGGAGTAGAGAGAGTAGGCAGTATGCACAGGAGAGGAGTGTGGAGGGTATGACAGCCGGCACTGTAAAGTAGAGGCATTTATGAAAGTGGGCAGTATGTACAGCAGAGCAGTGTGGAGGGTAAGACAGTGGGCACTATGTACAGGAAAGAAGTGTATGATAATGGGCAGTATATACAGGAGAGGATTGTGGGGGGTATGACAGCGGGCACTATGTACAGGAGAGAAGTGTATGACTGTGAGAAGTATGTACAGGAGAGGAGTGTGGAGGGTATGACAGTGGGCAGTATGTACAGGAGTGAAATCTATGACAGTGAGCAGTGTGTACAGGAGAGGAGTGTGGATGGTATGACAGAGAGCAGTATATACAGGAGAGAAGTGTAGAGGGTATGACAGTGGGCAGGATGTACAGGAGAGAATTGTGTCACAGTGGGCAGTATGTACAGGAGAGGATTGTGGGGGGTATGACAGCAAGCACTATGTACAGACGTGAAGTGTATGACAGTGGGTAGTATTTACAGGAGAGGAGTGTGAATGTTATGACAGAGAGCAGTGTGTACAGGAGAGGAGTGTGGAGAGTATGACAGTGGGCAGTATGTACAGGAGAGAAGTATGTGACAGTGGGCAGTATGTACAGGAGAGAAGTGTGTGACAGTGGGCAGTATGTACAAGAGTGGATTGTGGGAGGTATGACAATGGGCACTATGTACAGGAGAGAAGTGTGGAGTGTATGACAGAGGGCACTATGTATAGGAGAGAAGTGTGGAGGATATGACAGAGGGCAGTATGTACAGGAGAGGAGTGTGGAGGGTATGACAGCGGGCACTATGTACAGGAGAGGAGTGTGGAGGGTATGACAGTGGGCATTGTGTACAGGTGAGGAGGATGAAGGTATTTGGGAAGGAAAGATGTAAAGGTTTGTGGAAGGATGTTTAGGGAATGCATAGTGGTTAAGTGGGCCATACATGGATTGAAATGAAGCCAATTAAGCAGAGACCAGCCATAGTCGATCTATGTATGGGCTATCTGGTTGTACACAAGTCGATCTATTAATCTACTTGAGTACAACCAGCCTGTCAGGTTTTTCCCAAAACAATTAGTGCTGCCATCTATAGTTAGCAACACTGATCATTGTAATCTGTGGGTATGGAAGGCTTTCCACTGGCAGAACACAATAACACTGCGGGAGTGATTCCCCCATTCACAGGTCAGCAGATGAGAGGGTGTGTGGGGACAGGCTGGGGAGAGAGGTCTGTCAGCAGGGGGGTGTGAGGTGGTCATGAAGGGATATCAATCAGGGGGTGGGGGGAGTAACTGGGAGTGATATCTTTTGGAGTAGGGTCTGTCATCTGCAGGTTGGGAAATGGTCACCTGTGATATAAGTTGAAGGGAGGTGGCTAACATGGGAAGTGGCTGGGGAGTGATCTGGTTGGTGGTGAGTGTGAAATGGATGATGTGTTTCAAGTTTCTTTTACATTTGAGGTAATGCTTACTGTCCTCTGAAAAGTGATCTGTGGTGGATTGCTTGTCAATGAGTGGTATAGCAGCAGCTGACAGGCATTCATGAGGTGCTACTGCCGCCTCCTTGTTTTTTTTTTTTTTACATTGCTGAGTGGCCCCATTAAAAACAATAGGTGAGTTTGACAGGTGGTGCTGTCTGTCAAACTCTGCAGGCTGAGTTAAAGGTGCTGCAGCTAAAGAAATTACACAAAAAAAAAAAGTTGCAGCCGTGAAGTAAAGCATCACAGCTACGGCATTCATACAACCCTGTCCAAATGTATTTTTAAGATTTGGGTCAGGGACGTGCGGTGAGGTCAGTGGCTGGTGAGGCACTGGCTAGTATCAGAGCCAGATACAAACAGGTTACATACACCGCGAACATTAGAGCGAGAGCAATAATTCTAGCACTAGACTTCCTCTGTAACTCTAAACATGTAACCTATAAAAATGTTTAAAGCGTCGCCTATAGAGATTTTTAAGTACTGAAGTTTGGCGCCATTCCACAAGTGTGCACATTTGTAACACGTGACATGTTAGGTATCTATTTACTCGGCCTAACATCATCTTTCTTAGTATACAAAAAATTGGGCTAACTTTAGTGTTTTTTTCATTCATGAAACAGTTTCTTTCCAAAAAAAACACGGTTGAAAAATTTCTGTGCAAATACCGTGTAACATAAAAAGTTGCAACGACCGCCATTTTATTCCCTAGGGTGTCTGCTAAAACAATATATATAATGTTTGAGGGTTCTGAGTAATTTTCTAGCAAAAAAATGATGAATTTTATATGTAGGAGAGAAGTGTCAGAATTGGCCTGGGTGGCAAGAGGTAAATTACCATAAGTAAGTAATATACGAATAATTATTATATATTGTTTCTAAGGTAATTTACTATATTTTCAAAAACTGTACTCTAGCAGGTGGCTTACCAGAGAAATTACTGAAGTTTAAAGTTATAACTTCAAACCAGTAATTTCACAGTAAATAGATTCTCATTCTCCCTCCTAACTGTGTGAGAAAAACATGGGATTATGGGTAAACCGTACACCCATAAGAGCCCTTGCACACTGGGGCGGTTTGCAGGCCCCGCTAGCGGCCGCATACCGACGGTAAAGCGCCGCTAATAATAGCGGCGTTTTACCGCCGACGCCGCCCCCCGCCCCAGTGTGCAAGGGCTCTAAACGTATGTTTTTTCCATCTGATTAAGAGGGATGGGCTGAAAGGAAGCATGTGTCTTCTAGACACACGCCCCCTTCTATGACACTGCAGGGATAGGAAAGCCTCCACTGCAGCATTTTTATTGGACAGCTGGGACCTTATGGTGCTTTACCATTGGTCCAAGACTTCAAGTTGTCCATTGAGCTCAGTGCCTCTGACAAGAAGTGAGAGGCACTGTGAGCTCATCCTCTCTGCTGAAAACAGAGTGTGCCAGCTTGTATTTAAACTGGCCGCTCTGTATGTAGCTTCTGACAGGCTGCACAAAAAGCCTCGTATCTCTGGAACCATAGGTCCTAGGGGTAGGTCTTCGGTTACCTACTCCCCAAATTCTCTATGACCCCCGAAACTCAATCTTTTTTTGTGATTTTTTTTTTTTTGCAATTGGGCCTATCTTAAGGTAAGGGGCCTGGAGCTGCAGCTCCAATAGCCTCTATGTTAATCCGGCCCAAAATGAGTTATGCAATAGGAATACCACTTTACAACAAACAACATATGGTCATTGAATGAATGATGCTGCAATGCCCACTACTGATACTTTACAACTTAAGAAAGAAGGAAATTTCATGTTGTAGATAAAATGATTAATACAAGCAACACATTTACAATAAATTATTTACCTTCAATTACAGTTAGGAGCTTAAAAAGTGTATGTATAGACCAACTTTTTTTTTTTTGCTAGAGTATGGAGAGTCTAAAAGCCAATTCTTCTTATTGTTTGCTATCCGTGGCCTGTTTAGGAGATTTTCTTTCCCTTTCTGCAGCAAGAAGTGAGAAGGAATCTCTACAAAATGAGGGAATTCAAGTTGTCACCAGAATAGGTGTCCTTTGTGGAAGAATTCTCCTCACTTCCATGACAAACCAAACAAAGGGTGGATCTCCCTAGTTGGGATACAGATGACAGTATAAACTTTACAACTTTCTAACTCTTACTTACTCTATCCAAAACTAAAAAAAATGTTTTGCCTTACATGCACTATAACTGCACATAGTTTAAATGAACCTATAAATGAAATTTGCCTCTTTCAGCCAGATAGCAATTTCATGTCTATAGGAACCTTATATGACAATTACATCTATTCTCCACAGTACAGTAAAGCCTGGTACACACTAATATGCCCCGTACACACGGTCGGATTTTCCGATGGAAAATGTGTGATAGGACCTTGTTGTCGGAAATTCTGACCGTGTGTACAGTAGGCTCCATCACACATTTTCCATCGGATTTTCCGACACACAAAGTTTGAGAGCAGGATATAAAATTTTCCGACAACAAAATCCGTTGTCGGAAATTCCGATCGTGTGTACACAAATCCGACGGACAAAGTGCCACGCATGCTCAGAATAAATAAAGAGATGAAAGCTATTGGCCACTGCCCCGTTTATAGTCCCGACGTACGTGTTTTACGTCACCGCGTTCAGAACGATCGGATTTTCCGACAACTTTGTGTGACCGTGTGTATGCAAGACAAGTTTGAGCCAACATCCGTCGGAAAAAATCCTAGGATTTCGTTGTCGGAATGTCCGAACAAAGTCCAACCGTGTGTACGGGGCAATAGTCTTTTTTTTTGTTCAACTCAGCGGTAACAGTTCCAATGGGAGCCCCTGTACTAACAATGCAACTTTAGTACAGCGATCTCCCCTGCTGAGCTATTGTGTTCTGACAGGGGGATGCCCCCCCCGCCAGAACACTCCTGTCAGCGCTCTCAGCCATTGGCTGAGAGTGCTGATCAGGAGCCGCTCAGATGCTGGTTTTCCAGCATGCTCATCCGACAGAAGCTGGTCAATCGGCCAGCTTCGGTCGGATCGGCTGACATACACACAGCCCGAATGTCGGCCGGATTTTATTGAACTTGCCAATGTCTCCTGACATTCGGCCCATGTGTACTAGGCATTACAATAACGGCCACTTAGCATAGCTGTCACAGACAGAAAGCTTTCCTTGCTGCTATAAAAAAAAAAGTTTCAACAACACTTTTCTATCCTGCACCATTTTTGCAGTCTAACAACTTAACAAAAAACAAAATCAGAGGCTTGTTTGCAAGAGAGAAAGAGCAAAACATATACAAAAATCATGGGCAACACTCAAAAGGAACTGTTATGTAATTAAACACAAAAATTAAACAAATTACATTATGCACCACTGTATTTTCAATTTTTTTTTTTTTACGTATTTAAGTTTTTTTTGGCTTTTGCACCATTATTTTTTTGCACCACAGCAAACAATCACTATAAATATTTTAGAGGCTTTAGAGTTAAAATAAATCTTTTAGTTTACAGGTCTACAATAAGCGGCTAAAGACACTAACTAATAGGACTAATTAAGGTGTTATCAAAAGGATTAGTGCGGGGAAGCTGATCAGTTTGTCAACACATGGTCAAATGTTATGACTCTTCGTACAACATACAGATATGTTGCTAAAATGTATATTATGATTTCTGAATGGAAAATGTTCAAACTTGCCTCCTGCTCAGGGCCACTGATTTGTCATTTCCATATTTTACGTACACATATGGGTAGGTATAATGTTAGGTAGTATAGTCCAAAAGCTATGCCAACAAGAATCCTCCAGAAAACTGGAGAGTGCAAAATCTGGTGCAGATCTGCAAAAAAACAAACAAAAAAAAAACAATTAGCTTCCAGATTTTTTGTCAAAGCTTAATTGAACAAACTGAAGTTAGAAGGTGATTGGCTACCGTGCAAAGTGGCACCAGATTTTGCACTCCCCAGTTTTAATAAATCAATCTCACTGAATAGAAGACAGGGGTCTGCATGTTAACAAACCATTCCACACTGATCTTCTATTTATGATGATCATGGCTCCCTATCACTGGTGTTGCAAGTGACACTATGGGGGAGATTTACTAAAACTGGAGCACTCAGAATCTGGTGTAGCTGTACATGGTAGCCAATCAGCTTCTAACTTCAGCTCATTCAATTAAGCTTTGACAATAAAACCTGGAAGCTGACTGGTTTCTGTACAGAACTGTACCAGATTTTGCATGCTCTAGTTTTAGTAAATCAACCCCAAACTGTCTTTTGTGACAAAACCAACAATCAGTTGAGGGGTAGTAGTGGGTATTTTCAGTGGAACAGTTTCATGATAGCAATGAAGACTTTTTCCATTTACTACATTCAGAGCTAAATAAATTTAAAAACAAATAAATATTTAGTAATTCAGCTCTGATATATTGCATATGAACATTTCCTATTTTGACTATGGCCATTTGAAGTATAAGTTATCACTTATGTCTTAAAATAATTTCTTTCTGTTGGTCCGTGTGTTGGGAATAGAAGAAAATTAAATTACAGGCCAATACAGGCTCTGAACCGCATAGCAGTAAACAACTTAACAAAATTGGTGGTAATACTGTTAATGGGGAAAATGAGATTTAATTTTTGTTATTTTGGACTTAATTGTCTTCATTCCACTTATTCAGTGCTGTACATTTTTACTTTATTTTTTAATTGCCCCTTAAAACTAAAAAACTGCAATGCATTTATATTTGTATCATTGCACAGCTTCTAAACATATGACTGTTTGAGTTGGCCTAATTTATGTTTTAATGGAAAACGCACGTATCTTTACTGACTTTTTTAATTCTTATCATGTCATTTACATGAATACTCTATTAATGTAACATTCTTATGTTTACAAGCTTGTTGTGTGTCATATTATTCATAATTCTATTAGTCATCATATTTCAGATATAAACATAACATCTAAAAATGCACTTTAAGCTCAGAAAAAGCAAAAATCAAAAAATGCATATTTGAGGATAACATTTATTTGCAGTGTAAAGTTTAGCTTGTTCCCTACCAAAAACGCATAGAAACACTTGTAATCACAACTAAACAGATGTACAAAAATGACAAAAATATAGTACAAAAAGTGCAGGCTGACTAACTAAGATTCCGCCTACAAAACAGCCAGACTTTATATGCACAATATGGGAGACCACACAAAATTATAAAACATAATGTATTTTTTAATTAATATTAAAATAGAGATTAGGAACGTAGGCAAAAAAAGCCTTCAAAAGATCCACATTTTCACATAAAAAAGACCCTATTTTTGGTAAAGGAAAACGTTGGTGGTTGGTTCTGATGCCCCTGTGCTAGTGGACGCTATATGTTCCACCAAATTGATGTGAGCATTCTTTTATAGAATTATGGAAATTATATTTATCATTATCTATACAGTATGTTGTTGATGTTCATATATATAACTTTCTTTTTAAACATGTTTAGTGCTGCTCTACCTGCCATACTGGGTCTTGAAGACGCCGAGAATTGGGGAAACGTTGACCTGGCAGATCTGGCTACTGGAAGCATGTAGATTCTACAATTATATGTATCTTGTTAGACAAAACTTATATGGTCAGACTTCTGGTACCAAAAATAGAGTACAGGCATACCCCACTTTTAAGTACACAATGGGGTTTATTTACTAAAGCTGTAAAGTGCAAAATTAAGCTCACTTCTGCATAGAAACCAATGAGCTTCTAACCTCGGCTTCTTCAATTAAGCTTTGGTAATAAAACCTGGAAGCTCATTGGTTTCTATGCAGAAGTGAGCCTGATTTTGCACTTTCCAGCTTTAGTAAATAAACCCCATTGCGTACTTAAAAGTGGGGTATGCCTGTATTTTTGAGGTGAATATGTGGATCTTTTGAAGGCCTTTTGTCCTATGTTCTTAATCTCTATTTTAATGTTCATAAATAAATAATTATGTTTTATACTTTTGTGTGGTCTCCAATATTGAGCCTATAAATTCCAGCTGTTTTTTTAGGTGGGATCTGAGTTAGTCGGCCCAAACCTTTTGTATTCTCACTTCAGATGTGGCTATACAAGTCATTTTCTTGCCTAAACAAAAATAAAGTGTTTCTTTCTATTTCAGCCAATCAGATTTTAGGAATTGAGGTTCAAAATTTTAAATCCAAGCTAATGTTCTAGAACAAGGCTCAAAAGTATTATACAGATCTTTCTCTATTTTTTTTATTCAATCTACGCTAAATAAATGCCACAGATTCAATACTCAAAGCTGTTTATTCAGTGATTACAACAGTTATAAAATGATGAGTCTAGAACACTAGAAATTATATTCAATAATTTAAAGGACAGCATGCAAACCACAGTAACTGACAGGAAGCAATCATTTTTTTCACAGACCTGTATCTGAAATCTAATTGGACTTTATGCTCTTGCACTGCCTTACTGTTTAATTCTGCAGATGTGTGATCAAAATAGAGTGAAAGAAAGTGACAAATAGGAACAAACAAGTACACCATTGTCATACATTTAGAGACGCATATGTTTCCTAGGTCTGAGATCTGTAAACTGAAACAAACAAAGGCTTTTAGAAAATGCTTACAGTAGAGTTCTCCACCAACTATTGAAGCCATCCAGCTTTGTAGAAATTGGAGCGGCCTGTGTTCTGAGTAAAGAAAGGAACACCTGCTGAAATATCATCCTGTTATTGTTTGTTGGCAACAGCGGGCTTATAAAAAAAAAACATTCCCTGACAAAAGTTGATTTCGCTTGTGCTTTTAAAATGTTTAGTGTTCCTCCATTGATCTGTGCTTGCTTTGGGTCTATTGTACCACATCACATAAGAGAATACTTCATTATTGGTGAGGTACTATTGGTTCAAGCTGTGAAAAGTTCAGGATAACTGGTGATTCAATAAAAGCATCTCAGAAAACATTGCAACTTTTGTGTTAATGGGTGTAACACACAGCGAGCGCGGCCTTTTATGTATTATGTCTGCATCGCATTAAGACCCAAAGCAAACATCAAAAGTAGTCTCACACAAACTAAAAATCCCTTTAATGTTCACGGTATTATACATAAAAAAAATCATTTATCTGCACAATAAAAATAACAACAATGGCAAAACAATGCATAGTTTGAATGAAGCAGTACAAAAGCAAAGCTCTTCAGAATTTAACTTTACGTAGGAGATGCAAAGTGTTTGGATGGATTCCAACTGCAAGGGTTCACTACACTTTCATCATTCATTAAACAATGTTGTTTGCCTTATATTGTAAATGAAAAAATGTGTAAGTGGTTAACTTAAACAGCCATATCAGAGATGAATACTATGTATATTTATGGTTATTTATTTAATTACTGCCTACCATCCATCCATCAAGCCATCCATCTATTTATGTACAATCCAATTGTTGTTAGCCATTCCACTCATGTCTGTGCACTAATAATACTGCAAACATTTGTTAGTTAAAGTGTTACTAAACCTAGGACCCTGCATTCACTATATCTGGTCTCCCACAGTAGACAGAACATGGAAATGCAATTATTTTAGTACATATAAACTGCTAAATAGATTTTCTCATCGTCAGTTAGAGCAGTCTTGTGACTTCTATCAGTATCTGGTTAAAGCTTGTAGGAGGAGTTTTCATTCTACTCTGACTGTCCTATGAGGCTGCAGGACCCCAGACCCTCTGTCTGGACAGTTCTGATTGGCCCTGTGCTGATCACATGCAACCTCCCAAGGAAAAAAAAAAAAACTCTCTAGCAAAAAACACCAAACTGAGCATATGCAGAGTGACTCCAAATGCAGGAGATGGATTGGGGACAGTGGAAGAAGAGGAGGATCAGAGAAGATAGGACCAGACAGTCTTTTTTACACAAACCAGAGGATTAACTCCTTAGGTTCCACAGTGAGTATAACAAGCATACTTCACTGTTAAAAACAGTTCAATTTTTCTATTGTGGTTTAGTACTGATTCGAACCTAGTAGCATCATAGTAGTAGCATAGTAGCCTAATAGTAGCCTAGTAGAGTCAGCGGTTCGCATCGGATACATTTCACACACCAATTCACATCGGTTCATGTAATTTACTCTGTTCATCGTTTCCCTACCAACCAATTTGTATCGATTAATGTCATACCCTACAACTGATTCGTATCGAATCCATTCCATACTCATTACAGTCCGATTCTAAGCTAGTCGCGTCTGCGGCACAACGATTCGTATTGGGTGCGTTGCACACACCGATTCGTATCGGTTCATGTAATTTCCCTACAAACCAATTCATATCGGTTCTTGTCATTTACTCTGTTCATCGTTTCCCTACCAACCGATACGTATCGGTTCATGCCATACCCTACAACCGATTCGTATCTGATCCATTCCATGCTCATTACCGTCCGATTTGAATCTAGTCGTGTCGGCGGCACAACGGTTCGCATCCGTTTCATTTCTGTACACTCTTAAGCACGACTTTAATCAGTTAGGATCACAGTTCATTCCTACACATTCAAATTCTGCTATCCTTTTCTTTTTTTCGCCTATCAGTAGGTCACTTTAATGCAATCGTTGCAAGCACATCTCCAGCAGCAAATTTCTTGCAATCATTGCAAGCACGTTTTCCAGCAGCACAACTTCTTGCAATCATTGCAAGGACATATACAGAAATACAAACTTCTTACTGGCACTGCAAACACATCCCCAGTGACACAAACTCCTTTGCAATCGTTGCAAGCACGCATTCAAGCATAACTTCTTGCAATCATGCATCCAAGCATAAACTCCTTGCAATAGTTGCAAGCATGCATCCAATCACAACTTCTTGCAATCATTGTAAGCATGCATCCAAGCATAACCTCTTGCAATCATTGCAAGCACGCATTCACGCATAAACTCCTTGCAATCTTTGCAAGCAGGCATCCAAGCATAACCTCTTGCAATCGTTGCAAGCACATTCCCAGTGGCACACAATCAGCCACACATCATTTTAGTGGCACTTAATCGGCCACACATTGTCTCCAGTGGCATTTTCATACGAGCCACTCACCGTTTCTGTCTGTCATTTCTCCTATAGGTCAGTCGAGTTCATGTCCCATCCTGCACCAGGTTGGACATTATTCCCTCAGGTAAAAAAAAAAAAAAACACACATTGGGATTGCATCTTCTCCAGGGCCAGTCGCATAACAGGAGTGGGACAGCTCGTTTCAGGTAAAAAAAAACTTGCAAATTATGTCACCCTTACTAGAGGTTTCCAGTCGACTCATCTCTCGATCCCAACTAGGACTTTGCTACTAGGGCGTCAGTCAGGAGTGTAGTTCACAGGTTCCTCTGTCACATCATCCCGCAGCACCCTTTCACTAAATGTTCACCTCACATGCACGATTTGGGATGTTCATTGGGAGTTAGTTGCTGTCACATGTTTCTTTGCATTACACTCTGTTTTTGAAGGGCGACCCTTCACCTACGCAGACAAAGTCGCTAAACGTTGAGCCTGCTGACAGTGCAAGCGTTAGAAGACCAAGCATACATCATCAACTACAGACCACAACATTCCTAACGTAGGCCGTACCAGACTTCAGCTTCTTGCCCCAGTACGCCCTGGGGCTCTGGTCTACAGGCTTGTGCTCAGCACAGACAGGCAGCTGAGCATCGGTTACCTGGCCAGCCACATACTGGCTCACCTTGGTTGCCACGCACTCTTTTGAGTTTTTCTACATTCAACAGGGTTCTGCACAATAGAATGCAGTCGGCTCCTATCTGCACCTGTCTTTCCTTTTCCTGTACTTCTCTTTTTTCCTTCTTGTCTGAGTTTTCTGTATCCCACTTCACTTTTTATACTACTGCTATGCCTCCTCTTAACACAGGCACCCCTTTGTTTTTGTCCTATAGCCGGAGCCATGTCACAGGCTGGCAGTGAGGACTTTACACCCGCCCCACTGTCACCCTTCGCAGGCTCAGAGAGCGGCAGTGTGCAGTCCCTCAGGGGATGGACCATCCCCAAGCTCATAGCAGAGCTGAGGCCCCACTATGGCCAGGAAGGCAGAGCTTTTCAGAGCTTTTCAGGCTCCTCTTCCTGTCGCCAGCTGCAGCCGGGTCCAACACTCAGCAGGCATCCCTGCAATCTATCTCTGGGGCCATTTCCCAGCATCACTCCTTGGTCTCCTCCTTATCCACAGCAGTCTCTGATGTCCAGACCAGAGTGACAGTTCTGGAAGTACACCCAGCAATGGCCCTCCCTGACCCATGGTCCCAGTACTAGCATCTCCTCCTGCAGGTATGCCAGAGTTAAGCCCTACCATCCTCCCTGCTCATCTTGTCCCGCCCAGCATCAGGAAGGACATCTTGGAGGGAAAGGACATCAATCTGGCTTCCCTCCTGGTATCACTACATGACCTGGCCGAAAACAAGTCGTACCTCTGGGGGGACATCTCAGTGGTCATTAAATCAAAAGACCCCAGGCTCAACTGTAAGCTAACTGTCACTGAGTTTGTCCTGGCTTTCGGGATGTTCAGAGATGTCCTTTGCTCTGCCACCCCCAGCAGAAGGGGAGAGCTGGACTTTTATCTCCATGCAGTGACAGACTTAGGCTATAAATACAGGAGGTATGCGTTTTACGATTACCACCGCTTATTTTTGGCCAAAGCAGCAGCCAGGCTTGCCCAGTTCCAGACCAGGGCAAACTGGAGTGTCATCGACACAGAACTGTTTTGTCATCACTTTGCCAGTCTATGCTTCCAGATCTGCCAGTCCTCTACCCACAAAGCAAACTGGTGCTCCGATGCAGCCACAAGGCGCCCCCTCAATTCCCCTTCCACCTCCAGTGTTGGTCAGGGCTTGCCAGCCCCCGTACAACAGTGACAGGTGGACAAATTGGGACAGCCTATCTTGTCAGTGGGGGGTGCAGCTATATGCAATAATTTTAATTATGGTGTATGCACTTATAACCAGTGCCGGCTAATTCACATCTCTACATCATGCCATAGGTCACATCCGAAGGTCACGTGTCAGTTAAAGCAGTTGAACAAATCATGACTAAGCCCAGTAGATGTCCTTTGGTTGGAGTTCTACCTCTCTGCACACCCCACCCAATCACTGGCCGTATTCCTGGTACACGGCTTCACTTTAGGATTTCACACTGGCCTCATCACTTTACCCCACTCCACTCACGAGTGCAAGAACCTACAGTCAGCGACTATCGATGAACAGGCCATAGATATCCTGCTACAGGCTGAACTAGAACGCAAACAGGCTTCTTACTGCACCTGTCGTTCCTTTTCCTGTCCTTCTCGTTTTCCTTCTTATCTATTTTTTTATGCAACTCCGCTCACTATCCTACTGCTATGACTCCTCTTAACACATGCATCCCCCTCTCCTTATCTTATAGCTGGAGCCATGTCGCAGGCCGGCAGTGAAGACTTCACCTCCGCCCATCTGTCACCCTCTGCAGTTTCAGAGTGTGGCAGCATGCAGTCCCTCAGGGGATGGACCATCCCCAAGCTCACAGCAGAGCTGCGACGCAGGGGCATTCCCTACCCTGCTACAGCCAGGAAAGCCGAGCTCTTTAAGCTGCTCTTCCCACTGCCAGCATTGGCTGGGCCCAGCTCCCAGGCGGCATCCCTGCAGTCAATCTCTATGGCCATCTCCCACCACTCCATGGTGACCACGCTGTCTACAGCAGTGTCTGACGTCCCGGAAGTGCACCTAGCTGCGGCCCTCCCGGATTCGGTCACTGTTCTAGCCCTGGCACCTCCTCCTGCAGGTATGCCAGAGATAAGTCTGACCATCTTCCCCGCTCATCTTGTCTCAGCCAGCATCAGGAAGGACATCATGGACGGCAAGGACATCAATCTGGCTTTCCTCCTTATATCAGTCCATGACCTGGCTGAGAATAAGTCATACGCCTGGGGGATGTCTCAGTGGTCCTTAAGTCCAAAGACCCCAGGCTCAACCGCAAGCTGACAGTCACAGAATTTGTGTTGGCTTTTGGGATGTATAGAGACATCCTTTGCTTGGCTAGCCCCAGCAGGAGGGAAGAGCTGGACTTGTACCTCCATGCACTGGTGGACCTAGGCTACAAATACAGGGGGTTTTCATTTTATGATTACCACCGATTATTTTTGGCTAAAGCAGCGGTCAGGCTCGCACAGTTTCAAGCCAGTACGAACTGACATAGAGCTCTTCTGCCGCCACTTTGCCGGTCTACGCTCCCCGCTCTGCTCTATCTACTAGTCCTCCACCCATACGGCAAATTGGTGCTCCAATGCAGTCACTAGATGCCCCCTCAACTTCCCCTGCACCTCCGGTACCGGTCAGGGCTTGCCGGCCACCGCACACCCACACCAGGTGGACAAGTTGGGACGGCTTATCCTGTCAGTGGGGGGAGAAGTGATCTGCAATAATTTTTATAATTATATATATTATATATTTATAATAATAATTGGCCAAAGCTGCTTGACATTTGTGCGACGTACCACAGGGCACATCCGAAGAGTACGTGTCATGTTAAGCAGCACAACACTTCCTAACTAGGCCGAGTAGATGGCCAATGCTTGGGGTTCTACCTCTCCGCACACCCGACTCCCTCACTGAACGCTTTCCTGATACACGGGTTCACATCAGGATTCCACACCGGTCTCATCATCTTACCACAGTCAACTCACGAGTGTAGGAATCTCCTGTCAGCTGTTACCAATGAACAAGCCATAAACAATTTATTGCAGACTGAACTGGACCTTGGGTTCATCATCGGCCCCTTCGCACAATTACCTTTCACTATCTGGAGAGTCAGCCCTATTTCACTTGTCAGAGGCAAGTTCTCTTTGGCTGGTGTACGACCTGTCTGCGCCTCATTCTGCCCACATCCCAAGTCCAAATTCACAAATTCCTTCCGAAGAAATATCCCTGAAGTATGCATTGGCTGACCTAGCTATTCAGGCCAATATTGAACATAGGTACAGGTGCTTGGCTGTCCAAAACAGACATTTCAGACGCATTTAAGCTCCTGCCCATTGAGCCATCCCACAATCATCCAATACTTATCTTGGCAGGATACCCCCATTTTTTGGCATACTGGCCAACAGACCAGGGCACACCTCAGGTCTACATTATGTTGTAAATCTTGTTGCATGTTTATGTGGCTCACATCTGTCTCGGCTTCAAATTATATATATATATATATATATATATATATATATATATATATATATATATACACACACATACATATACACACATACATACAGTATCTCACAAAAGTGAGTTCACCCCTCATATTTTGGTAAATATTTTATTATATCTTTTCATGTGACAACACTGAAGAAATTACATTTGCTACAATGTAAAGTAGTGAGTGTACAGCTTGTATAACAGTGTAAATTTGATGTCCCCTCAAAATAACTCAACATACAGCCTTTAATGTCTAAACTGCTGGCAACAAAAGTGAGTACAAAATTTTAATTTCTTCAGTGTTGTCACATGAAACGATATAATAAAATATTTACAAAAATGTGAGGGGTGTACTCACTTTTGTGAGATACTGTATATACATATATATTCACACACACATTATATATATATATATATATATATATATATATATATATATATATATATATATATATATATATATATATATATATATATGAAAAGTCATTTGAATGGAATTTGTTAATAACAACAAAAGTAGTAAATTAGATCCCCTCCAAGAACAATAGATCCCCCAGGAGCAATCATTAATAGACCCCCCAACACACCCCAGCACTCCTTGCCATTACATTAAATTAATGCTGGAGGTGCCGTAACTATATTCCCCCATGTTCCCGCTGAAAAAAAGCCCTGTCTATACCTAAACATACAACCTATATCTATATAGCTATCTATAATCTATATCTAATCTATATATAAGCAAACAATATCTATATATATATATATATATATATATGTATATATATATATATATATATATATATATATATATATATATATATATATCTATATCTATATCTAGCTTGTTGTGAGCCACCTTGCCACTGCTGTAAAAATAACCCTAAACTCTTTCTAGAATCTACATTATATGACATTAGTAATTCCCCTTTTCCTTATCTCTGACTCAGAGTGAAGGATAAGGAAACAATTTTTTTCTGTGAAGTCTGAATAACACATAGAGGCACCAGCATCTCTGCTATGTAGTTATGTAAATTAAATTTGGGATATCATTCAAATACGGTGGCGTTGTTGAACTGTTATCTTAAAGGAGAAATCCACCCCAACACTAAAGTCCCTGCATCTATAGACATCCACAATCTAACACTAACCTATAGCCCTGTAAAGAAAAAATCACTATACATACCTTTTTTAAAGCCGCTCCGGGCCTGTCTCCAGTAGCGGAAGCTCTGCAGAGGAGACAGCCAACAACGACTGTAAAATTAGTGGGAAGTGACGTCACTCATATGCCTCGTACACACGATCGGACTTTCCGACAACAAAACCGTGGATTTTTGTTCGAAGGGTGTTGGCTCCAACTTGTCTTGCGTACACACAGTCACAAAAATGGTGGCCAACAATTACGAACGTAGTGACGTACAAGACGTACAGCGAGCCGATGTGATATGTCCATTACGAAAGCTACTTTTACAAGACCAAGCGCTTCCAACTCGTCCTTGATTCCGAGCATGTGTGTTTGTACTTCGGACTTTTGTCCGACGGACTTGTGTACACACGATCGGAAAATCCGACAACACACATTTGTTGGCAGAAAATTTGAGAGCATGCTAGCCAACATTTGTTGGTGGAAAGTCCAACAACAAATGTCCGGTAGAGCATACACACGGCCGGATTTTCCGCCAACAAGCTCACATCCAACATTTCCCGTCTGAAAATCTGATAGTGTGTACAAGGCATTAGAGTTACCATGGGGCTTCTGCTGTGCCCTCTGCACCCACCTCCACAGCGAAGCCGCGGCTGACAGCTCAGCGTGGGATCGGGTCGGAACAGCTTCAGAAAAGGTATGTATACTGATTTCTTCTTTACAGGGTTAGATAGGTTAGTATTAGATCATGGATGTCCATAGATGTAGCGATTTTAGTGTTAGGCTGGACTTCTCCTTTAACCACTTGCTTACTGGGCACTTAAACCCCCCTCCTGCCCAGACCAATTTTCAACTTTCAGCACTGTCGCACTTTGAATGACGATTGCGCGGTCATACAACACTGTACCCAAATGAAATTTTTATCATTTTTTTCCCACAAATAGAGCTTTCTTTTGGCGGTATTAAATCACAGCTGGGATTTTTATTTTTTGCTAAACAAACAAAAAAAGATGGAAAATTTTGAAAAAAAAAAAATCATGTTTCATAGTTTGTTATAAAATTTTGCAAACAGGTAATTTTTCTCCTTCATTGATATGCGCTGATGAGGTGGCACTGGTGGGCACTGATAGGCTGCACTGATGGGCACGGAAAGGCACAGTTAAGGTGGCACTGATAGGCACAGTTAAGGCAGCACTGATAGGCACAGTTAAGGTAGCACTGATAGGCACAGTTAAGGCAGCACTGATGGGAACAGATAAGGCGGTACTGATGGGCACAGATAAGGCGGCACTGATGGGCACTGATGGGTGGCACGGATGGGTGGCACTGATGGGCACTGATAGGTACCACTGATGGGGGGCACTGATGGGCGGCACTGATGGGGGGCACTGATGGGTGGCACTGATGGGCAGTAATGGGCGGAACTGATGGGCAGTGATGGGTGGCACTGATGTGCAGCACTGTTGTTGCACTGATGTGGGTGCTGATGGGTGGCACTGTGGGCGCTGATGGGTGGCACTGTGGGCGCTGATGGGTGGCACTGATGGGTGGCACTGTGGGCACTGATGGGTGGCACTGTAGGCACTGATGGATGGCACTGATGGATGGCACTGTGGGCACTGATGGGTGACGCTGGTGGGCACTGGTAGGCGGCACTGCTGCCTATTGCTGTGTAACTGGCAGGGGGCAGATGATCGCCGTGATCGGGACTAATGTCCCTCTCACGGCCGCCGGTGATCGGGTTTTTTTTTCCTCCTCACGCTGTCACCGCGAGGAGGAAAAATAGCCGATTACCGGCTCTGTTTACATCACATGATCAGCTGTC
This sequence comes from Aquarana catesbeiana, assembly GCF_042186555.1. Lineage (NCBI taxonomy): Eukaryota > Metazoa > Chordata > Amphibia > Anura > Ranidae > Aquarana > Aquarana catesbeiana. The sequence goes on from NC_133325.1 coordinate 398,182,901, forward strand.
ATTGGCTGACAGCTGATCATGTGGTAAGGGGTCGGGACCGACCCTTACTCTGATCTGTGATCAGGCGAGTCTCATAGACTCGCTGATCACCGAGCGCGCTGCGCGCGCCCTGCAGGGGGGCGCGCAGGCCACTTGTGCACGGGACGACGTCAATAGACGTCATCCCGGCAATGTAGATCCGTGCTGTTGCCGTCATTTGGCAATAGCGCGGATCTGAAGAGGTTAATGCAAAGCCTGATTTACAGCCTAACTCCAGTCTTACTATTGCTTTAAATAATCCTTTTGGGCTAAGCTGGCCCAAACAAGCTTTTTCCTATACTAGGAAATGCTGCTGTCAATGTTTTAAAAATTGTACGCAGCATCAGCTATGTACAGTATACAGTTCTGTGTTCCAGCTTCCTATCCCATTCCCGGAACAAAATCAAGTCAGAGTGCTGATCAGTCATTCACAAGAAGCTTTGTATTTTATAAATGTATACAGAGCATCTTCTCAATGGCTGAGGTGTAGAGGTGGGCGATCCCCACTTCAGCCAATCAGAGGAAACATTGTATTCATTACTAAAATTCAAGGTTTCCTGTGAATGGCTGAGCAGCCCTCTGCCTGAATTGATTCTGTTTCTGGAACAAGACCGGAAAGCTCTGTACTGCTCCAAACTTTGTAATTTGAGGTATTCTGTTAGACAGGGTACAAGTTCAGAGTCCTCTTTTGCAATATCTGGGACTTTTTTTTTGTACATGATCACCCCATGGTTCCTGAAGTGTTTACTCCAGATTATACCACCCCTGCTCATATCCCTTCTGAGATGATTTTTCAAATCAGCCTTCTAGGATAACAGAACATGGGATACCATTTTAATTTATTTTTATTTTATTATTTTTTTTGTGGCTTAATTACTTGGTCAATATACACTTAATTGATATGGTATATTTAAAATTGCAATATATGTGGTCCAAAACATGTATTTGAACAATGAAACATAACTAACAGCTGATGGTTCTAGCCATGTTCAAAATAACAGTAAAATGGCTAAAAATAACTTATACTATATGGCAATAGCAGAGTGTTGTCCATGTTATGCACCGATCAAGCCAAAAAGGTTGGGTTTTAAGTGATAGCTTTTATTGGCTAAATTAAAAAAGATGCATGCTTTAAAAACACTGTTGGATTTTTGTCATACATAGAAATATATATATAAAAACATTATAGTTTTTTTTTATATATTTCAAAAGACTGCATCTTTAAAGGGTATCCAAATTAAAAAATATTTTTTAATACAGCACTAAATAAAAATGCATGAAATATTCAATTCCAATAACTGATTGTGCTTAGTATTTGTAATGATGGTATTTAATATATATCCTTTTTTTCACATCTTTTTTTCTCTTAATTTACATACATGTAAATTAAGAGAAAAAAAGATGTGAAAAAAAGGATATATATTGATATATATTGAACCAAGCTGTCCAGCAAAAATGACTGTGACAGGGGCTGTCTCAAACTTTTGTCACAGGTGCTGGAGCAGCTGCAACAACAGTTAAAAAAAATGACATTATAAATAAAAGATGACTGTTTTAAATTCCTCTGATAGTGTTTTAGTTTGTCTTAACCCTTGTTACCACTAACTTTGCTGGACAGTTTGGGCTGTATGTAAATGTTGAGTAAAATATAAATAAAGGCATGACATTAAAATAAGTAGTTATATACTAAATATTAAAATTAAATTTTTTTACCTAAATACAATTGTAAAACAATATTTTTTTGATATAGTGGTAGTATAAACATGCAGTTATATTTTAAATTGATTAATCCAAATCTTATAACATTATTGTGTGATAAAGGAGTTTGCATTGTAAATAAAACATAATTGCTGCCCTTCATGTAGCGTTAGAGAGAACCCTACACACACGAGTAAATATATTCCTCCTCTATTTTAGCTGAACAAGAACCTGCTATGTTAGAGTTCATCTGCAGCACCTCTACAGGAGAAACCTGGTATTGCAGTCTGGCAATGGAACTCCATGAACTCTTTTATATTCTAAATGCTAGTTAGTTCACTAATAAAATGTAAATCGAAAACTAGGGTTTCACTGCTGATTAGGATGAGAATGTGTAAGGGTGGACACTTTATAGCTTTTGTGCATGAAGCTTTTTTTTCTCTTAAACTAGATATACATCCTGTTTTATGCATGTAATATATATTGTTATATTTTATAATTGCCACTACATGCACAGAACCAAATACTCTAGTGTTTAGTATAGAAGTAGTTTAAGCGCTTCACAAAGAGCCCACTAAAAAGCTCCTATTTATTTGGTTAAAGATGTAGAGCCAGAAGGCTGATTTATTTTTTAGCTTACATTTTCATCCTATTGGTTTCTGTGAGTGATACCAAAGTAAGATTTAATGAATAACATCTCATAATTAACTTAGTTATTATCATAATTCTTGGTTCTTTCAACAAGGACAGAATTGACTGCATGGCAAACCAATATAAAAGGCAAAGGCTATGATCTTACAAACTGTAATAACATATTCCCAATATAAAAATACCCTAAATCAAACAGATAACCAGTTTAATAGAAAGGAATGATTCTGGCCAAAGAGTAACCTTTTATAAAAAAAGGAAAAGCTTTGGATTTGTGGTAAAACAGTCTCCAATAAAATACTGTGAAATGCATATTCTTGTTAAAAGAAAACATTTTCTGTGCAATAAATCAAAACACATGCAGCAACAGAATAGATCCTGGGTAACATAATGCTGGATAAAAGAAAATGCTGGGGATAAGAATAATAGGCAAAGCACCAGAACGTGAATGCACAAAATTAAAAAAAAAAAAAATCACATGCTACCCAGAAACGTTTGATAAAATAAATGTCTGCGTAATGAGAAGTATTAATGTCCACACATTTAATACTCATTTAAAGTTTATTTTATTTAAAAGGATCCTCTACTAGTAAATCACAGATAAAGAAAGCACCATACTGAAATGCAATATAGTTTAAGAAAGCATTGCATAAAATAACCCTTTGCTAAATATTATTCTTAACTGTAGGCATTACAGATACACTAAAAACAAGCACTGAAATTCTGCATCTGGCAACAATCGCCTGGTAAAGGATACATGCTTTCAATATACATGGGTAAACAGCTGCAAGGTAAAGTAATGCTGCCACCTACAGGTTGGCAACCTGTGCATAATTTATTATTTAAAATAATGACCATATATATATAAAAGGAAACCTCTACTATGAGATATAAGATTGCTGTTACCAACCTCTTTCCCAAACTGTTAGCTGGGTGACCATCTTTGGCTTCAAAGCCTTCTGGGTCACTGACATGTTAATTACACAAATTAACGCAGCTCCATAATCATTAATACATCATTAAACGTATATGTTTTAAGTGCAAGCAGTATTAGTACCTGAATTTGCCCGGTAGCCTCTTGCAGTCTATGTATAGTACAGCAACAGTGTGAGATGAAGAAGCACAAGGAACAAATCAATTTGTGAGTTTACTAGAAGTTTGCTGATAGAAGAAGAGAGCAGAGTGACAGAGAGGTGAGCTCATCACTGTGGTGCTTCTCCATTTACTGTCCAATCACATTGTGGAGGCAGGTCCAGAATGACCTGGGCTCAAAGGTAGTTGATTAAATAATGCTGGCAATCAGACTGAGGACAACTAGCAGTAGAAAAAAGTACCTTCAGGAAAAGCTTTGGACTGAAGCTGCATATTTCAGTAATAAATGTTTTTTTGTTATCGTATCTTGTAATGGGTTATTTTGTATTGTTGTTATTTTTGGCTGCAGTTCTGCTTTAACAATATGCAGCAAGTGAAGTCAGACCATTATAATTTGTCCCACGTCAGTAGACCAAGAAACAAATTATTCAGTCAGTATTGCATCTAAGAAGCTAGCATTTCCTGAAGGAGAGGCCAGCTGGGACAGCCTTCCTATTGGGGATGACCATAGCTGAGAGTTTTTATTTCCCTGAAACTTCATCAACAATCAGGAGATTTTGGAAAGATTTTTCCATTTTGGTAAAATGCATTAGATTACAAGAAGAAGGTGAAATCGTGGTGTTTTTGGTAGTTTTAAATGTGCAGTGGGATTTAAATGGCTTATAAGAATTGCAGAGGTTAATTTCAAATACCGTGCACCTGTTACTGTGACAAAAAATGGGCCATCATTAGCCCTATTTATATAAATACCGTAATAATACACATTACAAATAATGATCTGCCAAAAAAGGGAAACAAAAATGCAAAGAACAACAAACGAAATAAACCAAACTACCCTAAATACATCCAACTTGTTAAAGTAAAGCAAAGAAAAATATGTAAATAAGCTAGTGATACTATGAATAAATGTGCATAAAGTCACTTGCAAGCCTATATAAAAACTAAATATTTTTGGGTTTCCATAGTATAATTCCAAAGGTACCACCGTGTGCGTGGTTTAGGGCACTTTCACACTGCGGCGGGGGGGGGGGGGGTGTTGGTGGTAAAGCGCCACTATTTCTATTGGCGCTTTACAGTTGTTTTAGCTGCGCTTTTCGGCTGCTAGCGGGGCTCTTTTAATCCCCGCTAGCAGCCTAAAAAGGGTTTGCGGGCGCGTCGGCAGCGCTGGCATTGATTTCAATGGCAGGGGCGTTTTAGGAGCGGTTTATTCACCGCTCCCACAACGCCCCAAAGATGCTGCTTGCAGGACTTTATTTCCTGTCCTGCAAGCACACCACTCCAGTGTGAAAGCACTCGGGCTTTCACACTGGGGTGGCAGGGGAGGCATTTTTCAGGCGCTTTACATTTAGTGCCTGAAAAAGGCCTCAGTGTGAAAGTAGCCTTAGATATACTGTATGTGCTCAGAATGTCACTAATGCCGTGTACACACGGGAGGACTTTTCGGCATCAAAGGTCCGACGGTCTTTCCGACGGACTTTTGACGGACTTCCGACAGACTTTCGAACGAACGGACTTGCCTACACACGATCAAACCAAAGTCCAACGGATTCGTACGTGATGATGTACGACCAGACTAAAATAAGGAAGTTGATATCCAGTAGCCAATAGCTGCCCTAGCGTCGGTTTTCGTCGGACTAGCATACAGACAAGCGGATTTTTCGACCGGACTCGAGTCCGTTGGAAAAATTTGAAACCTGTTCCAATTCTAAAGTCCGTCTGATTTTTGACTGAAAAAGTCCGCTGCAGGTCCGATGAAGCCCACACACGGTCGGATAGTCCAACGGATTCGTCCCGTCGGACCAGTCTGGTTGAAAAGTACGCCCCTGTGTACACGGCATTAGGCTACTTTCACACTGAGGCGTTTTTCAGTCACTAAAGGGCTAAAAATAGTGCCTGTAAAGCACCTGAAAAACGCCTCCCCTGCCACCCCATTGTGAAAGCCCGAGTGCTTTCACACTGGAGCGGTGCGCTTGCAGGACGGCAAGCAGCATCTATTGGGGCGTTGTGGGAGAAGTGAATACATTGCTCCTAAAACGCCCCTGACATTGAAATCAATGGCCAGCGCTGTTGAAGCGCCCACAAAGGGCTTCGGCAGCGGCGCTTTGCGAGCGCTTTTAACCCTTTTTCGGGTACTACCGGGGGTAAAAGCGCCGAAAAGTGCTGCTAAAACGACCGTGCCCCTTGCGCTCAGTATGCAGTACATAACTGTAGTTGTGCTCTGCATGTCTCTGGAAGTGTTTTGCATGTGTTTAGCATGCCCCTGTCTAAATGTCTTTTACTAAGCATGTTCCTGCCATTATTCACTGTAGCAAGGATGATCTTGACATAGATCCCTAGTGCTCAGCATACACCTAGCAAACTAGTCTGTGCTCACCATGCATAGTGATCATTTTCCGAACAGATTATCCCATGTGATTATCCTATCCTTGTGGTCAGCATGCCCCCATCATTGTGTCTCTCATGCTCAGCTAAGGTTGCCATCTCATCCCTTTAAACCCAAACACATATAAATTACACAGGTTCTGTGACTGATTAAGGTGGTAATTAACCTACTTGGTGCCTTATCTGCAATAAATTAGCCTCAGAGTCTATTTAATTCATATGTGTTCTGGTTTAAAGGGATGAGGTGGCAAACCTATGCTCAGCATGTTTGGAAGAGATTCCCATGTGGCTGTCATATACTGTACCTGACAGAGTAATCTGTGTTTTACTATGCCCTTGGCAGACTACCTCTTGGTCAAATTCCCCCAACTGAACGCCATTTGTACTCATTGGGGTTGATTCACTAAAGGCAAATCGACTGTGCACTTTGCAAAGTGCAGTTGCACTCTACAAGTGCAGTTTCTCCAGAGCTTAGTAAATGAGGAAAAGCTCTTCTGACTTCCATCACCCAATCATGTGCAAGCAAAAATGCTGTTTTTTTCATTTTCCTTGCACATGATTGGGTACTCTTTGCAAAGTGAAGCTTTACTTCATTTTCCTAAGCTCTGGGGCAACTGCACTAGCAGAGTGGAACTGCACCTTGCAAAGTGCACAGTCTATTTGCCTTTAGTAAATAAATGCCATTATGTCCTTGTAAAAGTAGTCAATGCACTCTGCATGTCACTGATAAAGAATCTTGTGTGCAGAGCATGTCTCAGTGTTGGGTGTGAACACAATGACTTTGTCAAAATGTCCCTCAGCATTCTCTGACTAAGTGCCCCTTGTGTTCAGCATCTCTTATATTTCATCTCCACTGCTCAGTATACCCCAGGCAGTGTATCACCATTGTTTATGTATCCCTGATAGGGTGCCTATTATATTCATGGCCAGATATGTAATGCATCCAACACTTCTCCAGAAAAGGGTTTAGATGTTCCTAGGCATTGTGGGGTTGATTTACTAAAACGAAAATCTAGTAGCCGATCAGCTTCTAACTTCAGCTTGTTCAACTAAGCTGACTGGTTTCTATGCAGAGCTGCACCAGATTTTGCACTCTCCTGTTTTAGTAAATCAACCCCTGTGTTCCTTGTGCCTAGCATGTCTGTGTCAGAGAATCCCATGTCGCATGTCCCAATCTGCATGTCAGTTATGTTCCTGACCAGGTATGCAATAGGCCCACCATATCCCTGGAAGAGGGTTTAGTGTGCTCAGAATACCCTTTAGAGGGAATACTATGTGGTTAGACGTTTTTAGGCTGTATGCATATTGTGCTTAGCTTATTCCTGGCAGAAAATATTATGTTCTCATCACGTCCCTGGTAGAATGCTTAGTGCACTGATCTTGTTCCTGGTATAGAGCTCTAAATCGTGTCTCCAAAAGAGGATCGAAAACATTGATTCAGTGGGGGAGATTTACTAAAACCGGAGCACCCAGAATCTGGTGCAGCTGTGCATGGTAGCCAATCAGCTTATAAGTGCCAGTGTACACAGGGGCGACCTGTCAGGCGACTTAGCCGCCTGACAAGTTGCACTCCATGCATTGCAATGAAACCGTTCTAAAAGGAGCAACTCAAGTCACTCCGATTTAGAAAAAGGTTCCTGTACTACTACTACTATACAGAAGTCGTTTTGCAAGCCGCTCTGAAGTCGCGCTGTATGGAGCGGCTTCAGAGTCGGGCGACTTTGAAGCCGCCCCTGTGTGAGCCGGGAATAACAGGTTGTTTAATTAACCTTTGACAATAAAACCTGGAGGCTGATTGGTTACTATGCACAGCTGCACCAGATTTTGCACAGTCCATGTTTAGTAAACTCCTCCTCCCCAATACGCCTTATGTTGGAACTCCCATGTCTACAGCCTTTTAGCTGTATATCTGGTGTGTGATAAGCACTGCAGCTAGGAAAGGGTTAAAACCTCTGTCAGGTTTTTATTTTTCTCTGCGTGGATATTCACCCTCTCTGTTGCTCCCGGTGACCACTGTCTCTGACCTATAAAGACACAAGTAATCCAAAATGTTTATGTTGGCACAGGAACAGGAGGCGAGGCTAATACATGATGTAGCACCCTGGTGTTTATGGTGTTTAGGCAGGGTTGCTAGTAAATTTAGTTTGCCAGGCAGTAGTTGCCCTGGTTAATTGTTAGTAGATCGACTGATTTCTCTCTAGTTCTGGACTTGCTGCACCATCTCTCTTCTGTCTCTAGGTGGCATTATGCTGGTGACATTAGATAGACAAGGGCTTAGCAAGGTCAGGTTATGAATGGATGGGGGGGTCTCAGCCAATTGGCGGGGGTTTCTTTAGCCCCTGGCTTGCTGGGAGAGCCTATTTATTTGGGTGGAGTCAGGTGATCGGGGGTTCTGTGCCACCTGGAGGGCTGTCTGGGTGGACACATGTTATGCTGCCCCAGGCTGCTAGGCCTGAGGCCCAAGGCCTATCCCGGGGACAACTGGCTCCTAGGCTGTCTGAGGGCCTATCCAGAAGCAGGAGAAGCAGAGCAGGGTTGGGACTGCAGGATTGGAGTCCAACCGAGAGTAATGGTTCAGCCGGACGGGAAACCAGTTGTGGTCGGAGGTAGAGGGGAAGATGTCGCCACTAAGGGACCGTCCACCTTGTTACTGGAGACCACTGTGAGTTAGCTGGAGTCAGTACCAGAGCAGTCTTCTCACCAGCCGGGAATGGTGAAGAAGTGGGAAAACTTCAGCAAGTGCCAAGCCAGGGACCCAGCGGGACAGCAGAGGTGATGCTTGAGGAGCATCAGTGAGTGCCAAGCCAGGGAACTAGCGGGTCAGCAGGAGTGGCGCTTGAGGAGTATCTGTGAGTGCCAAGCCAGGGACCCAGCAAGGAAGCGGGGGTGATGCTTGAGGAAGATACCGAGTTATGGAAGTGGAAGAGCTCAGGGTATCCGGTGGCGATTAGGTTTGAGAGTCTAGTGAGAGACTGGGAGCTTGGTGAGTGAAGACCTACAGTAAGAGACTGTACAGTGTGAGGAGAACTATTTGTGTTACCAATAGTTAAATACAACTACAGTTAGTGACTGTTACAAGATCTACCAGTGGCGGCTGGTGAAGTTTTAGGATGGGGGGGCGCCAGGCCCCGCCCTTCCTTTTTGACCCCTCTCACTTGGTGAAAATGGGCGTGGTTTCAGCGAAATAGTGGGCGTGGCTCTAAGGTGGTGTGGTTAGTGTCTGAGTTAAACGAGGGATGGAGGGAGAGGGAGAGAGGGATGGAGGGACAGCAGGTCCAGATCCTACACAATAGAAATATGTGTATTCTAGAAAGTTTAACAATCAGCAGATAAAGATACTCCAAACACCTGGTGTTAGCACTTCAATCATCCCGCACCATGGTTGTTATGGTGTCAGGATGATTGAAGCGCATTATTTCTATTATTACATTGTAATGTAAAATGAAATCATTCAACTCACCATAATGCAGAATCAGTGGGAGCCCAGATGCCATCAGGTGTCCCCAGCGGAGTCCCTCCTTACATCAGGTGCCCCCAGCTGAGTCCCTCCTTACATGCAGCCTGTGTCACCACCAAATTGCAGCAGCATGTGTCACCACCAAATTGCAGCAGCCTGTGTCACCAAATTGCAGCAGCCTGTGTCACCACCAAATTGCAGCAGCACGTGTCACCACCAAATTGCAGCAGCACGTGTCACCACCAAATTGCAGCAGCACGTGTCACCACCAAATTGCAGCAGCATATGTCACCAAATTGCAGCAGCATGTGTCACTAAATTGCAGCAGTATGTGTCACCAAAATTGCAGCAGCATGTGCCACCAAATTGCAGCAGTATGTGTCACCAAATTGCAGCAGCATGTGACACCAAATTGCAGAAGTAAGTGTCACCAAATTGCAGCAGTGTCACCAAATTGCAGCAGTATGTGTCCCTAAATTGCAGCAGTGTCAAATTGCAGCAGTATGTGTCCCCAAATTGCAGCAGTGTCACCAAATTGCAGCAGTATGTGTCCCCAAATTGCAGCAGCATGTGTCCCCAAATTGCAGCAGTGTCACCAAATTGCAGCAGTATGTGTCCCCAAATTGCAGCAGTATGTGTCCCCAAATTGCAGCAGTATGTGTCCCCAAATTGCAGCAGTGTGTGTCCCAAAATTGCAGCAGTGTGTGTCCCCAAATTGCAGCAGTATGTGTCACCAAATTGCAGCAGTGTCACCAAATTGCAGCAGTATGTGTCCCCAAATTGCAGCAGTGTGTGTCCCCAAATTGTAGCAGTATGTGTCCCCAAATTGCAGCAGTGTGTGTCCCCAAATTGCAGCAGCGTGTGTCACCACCAAACCCCCCTCCCCCCGTTACATACCTTGCTATATGTTGTCCTCTCCAGCGGTGTCTCCTGTGGAGAGCTCCGTTGTTCTCATACTTCCTGTTTCCTTGAGAGAGCGAGAAGCAGGAAGTGACATCATACTCAGATGTCAATCAAACCGCCCGGCCATAGTAATAGATACTAGCGCCGGGCGTAAGCTACTCGGCGCTTCACAAAGCTCCGCAAGGTGGGCTAATCGCCCGCAAATACAGCGCCACGTCTGCAATCTCGCGCTTCCCATAAGTGCGCTGTGTCCAGCGTCGCACTGTGTCTGGCGTCCGAACACAGTGCACTTAAGGACCATTTTTTGTGTTTTTTTTTTTAAAGGGCCAGCTTTAAAACATTTTTTTTTTTGACATTTTTTTTTTACTGCCTGGAGGGGGGGGGGGGGCAGCACCCAGGCGCCCCCTATGGACAAGCCGCCACTGGTTGCCATAGGAGACAGTGATCCTACCTATACAGAAGTGGTGTCCAGCTGGAGGCCTTCCACTGTATAGCTGTCTACCTATAGAAGTCTCGGAGTCTGCCAATTGGCATTACATCTACTTAAGGGTGTCCTGGCCCTAACCCTCTCTCCCACAGTTCTTGTTCAAGAGACAATAATATCTCTTTGCATTCAAAAAGTGTCTGGCGCCCATCACTTCAGCTTGTATTACACCCACCATACCTTGTAACCGACTCTACAGAGAAGGATGTCAGCTCTCCCTGACTCTGGAGGTCACCATTAGGCCTCTAGGGGTCCAGGAGGTCGCTACATTTGGCGCCCAACGTGGGGCAAAGGTTTCGATCCTGCAGCAGTCGCCCATAGCAACCGGCTACGGCTACATCTGGATTTTGTCTGGCTCTGTGGAAAAGTGGCAAGTAACATCTTTACTTCCTATAGACTGTGCTATTGTGCATTCCAACAATGTGGGGAAGAACCAACATGTCTCATTGCTCATGGGAAAGTATCAGCCTGGACTTTTCACACTTTACGCCAGCGCCGTTGAAGTTTCTAGAAAGTATGTGCCCCAATCCTTAGGCAGGGGGAGGAGTCCCTCTGCAGAAGAGGATAAGGAAGTGCTGCCATGTGTGCCGGGTTGTAGGATGGAGAAGATGGCATAGTTTGGTGGTGCGATGCTGGACTGGAAGATGTATGTTCCGGGTGATGGCTCTGGTCTGAGCAAGTCCAAGGGCATCCTGACCGACACCGGAGTGCGGTATACACCTAAGGGTAGTCTTGCCCTGTATACAGCTGGAGGCTATGAAGCCTTGGGACTGATTTGCAGGAAGTGTTCTGGCCTGGCCATGCATTTGAGGCCTTGGATTGTCTGTAGACGCTGCGGGGAACCCCTGCTTGAGGTAGTCTCACCAGCCCAACCTCCGCGGACACTACAGGCGGATTGGAACAAAAATGTTGCCATCCCAGTAGGGAATGGCATTGAGAGTCCTCCTGCTATCACCCGGCTAGTGAGAGAAGCTACTCCTCTTTTTCTGTAGCTGCTCCAGGACCCAGTGCTCCGGCTATCCCTCGAGGCCGCAGTCAGGCCCACCTGCTCTCCTTGATGGCGGAACCACCAGGGAAAAGGGAAAAAGGCACCGGAGCTGGGTAAACTGCAGAGGGTGAACGTAGTGTACCAGTGGGGGAGGTGATACTGGACAATGCTGTTGTGCCATTTAAAGCCAGCTCTACTCGCTACTATCTCACGGCCCGAAGAATGTTCCACTATCTCTGATTTGGATATCCCATCCGATTGGGTCACTGAACTGCTTTCAGACAATTTATCAAGGACTGGAAAGTGGACTGATAGTGATGAGGAGCTATTGTGTGAACTAGAGGAGTATGAAATTCCCTTTGTGCCAGCGGCCAGTGTCAAAATGTGATTGTCTGCCAGTGCAGCTCCCTCCTTATGCATTGCCAAGTCCTTTGAGGAGGATCGTTGGACAAGATGGGTTCCTAAAGTTGCATTGACTAAGCCAATCCAGTTGGTCAAGCTTCATTGTAAACCAGACATTATTGCAGGATACCCAGTTCAACGTGCACCAGATGCACAGATCCTAACTGGGTATGGAGACCCTAAGGCTATGTTTCCACTATTGCATCCCCAAAGTCGCGCAATTTACACTGCGACTTTGCTATGCAATTTTTGATGCGATGTCATGCAACTGGTGAAAACCATGTGAGAACAAGTCGCACCGAAGTCGGAACAAAGTAGTGCAAAAACCTTTTTTTGGAGTCGCTGCGACTTGAGTCGCACCAATTAGAACGGGGACCATTGAAATACATGGGTTTTGACTTGTCATGCAACTTCACATGTGTCAAGTCGCACAACAACTCGCAGTAGTGGAAACAGAGCCTAAAACACTGCCCAGGCTTTCCAAGACACAGCACATAATCATTAAGAAAGTGGCTGAGGTGTATGGTTACCTGTATCCCTATATACCGGCCCATCTAGAGGAAGAGATCCAGGATAAGGAAACACAATGGGTAGATGAAGCTGTGCAGAGTTTTCTTCAGATCCCTTTATGATTAGATTTCCAAAAGTTGTCACACAAGATAGCAAAGAGATATACTTCGGTTCTACAAACATGGGGCTATGCTCGCAAAATCTACTCAGATAATGCTACTATTTGCCAGCCAAACAAGAAGGACATCTATCACTACATCACCACTGTAAATACAAGAGGGGAAACCCTGAAGTTACCAGATCCCAGATTTCACTGGTAAATGACATTGATTTGTGTTCCTTTACTGAAACTGAATGGATTACAAATGTGTGCTTTGTGCAGTCAGGACGCTATGCTGGAAGCCACTCCACCTTCTTTGCAGACATGTTGCTAGTGGGGACACTCCTGTTTGGCTATACTGCTGGGACTGTGTTCTGCCGGAAGTTGCAAGGAGTGCCTATTTGAGTCACACTGGCTAGTGTTCTGGAATCGCTAGTGTGCCTCCACCTGAAAAGTAACAGGTTGATCTGACAGTCAGCATTTTTTTTTCTTTAACAAGTGAAGAAATCTTTTCTCAGTCCCCGGCTGTTGTGTGGACAGACTGAGATTACCAATGCAAGGAGACCTAATTCAAGAAGTGCAGTCCCTTGTACCATGGCATGAGTGTTTGTTGTTTGAATGCAGCCATGCATTCTGTCCCGAAGTTGTCCCTAGGAAGAAGGGAAACTGCTGGGAAATGTTGTTCCACCCTGAGTGAAGGATTGATGGGCTTTGGGGCTCCAAAGACACTGGGGTGTTTAGTCAGTTATTTAGAATAAGCTGTGGCAAAGAGGGAAAGTTCTCACCTTAAAATTGAATAATGGACTGAAAAGTACACAAGGAGTGTTTTCTGAATATGCTGGCCACCAAGTGGCCATTGTTCCCATTATACAACTGTTTTATAGGAATTGCTAAGTAAGTTTCTTTAGGTCTGTTATGAAAAAGGGGTGGCACCCTCGGATGGGGGTGGGGCCCAGTGTTCACCTGTACCGATGATTACATATGTCATAAGGTGTATTTACACTGCTTTGCTGCTCTCGGCTGAGGGTAGTTAATGTTTACTCAACACTCACTATAGCCATTTGCTAAAATCATTTAAGTTCATTTTTTTCCTCATTAATATACACACAGCACCGCATATTGACAGAAAAACACAGAATTGTTGACATTTTTGCAGATTTATTAAAAAAGAAAAAATTGAAATATCACATGGTCCTAAGTATTCAGACCCTTTCCTGTGACACTCATATATTTAACTCGGGTGCCGTCCATTTCTTCTGATCATCCTTGAGATGGTTCTACACCTTCATTTGAGTCCAGCTGTGTTTGATTATACTGATTGAACTTGATTAGGAAAGCCACACACCTGTCTATATAAGATCTTACAGCTCACAGTGCATGTCAGAGCAAATGAGAATCATGAGGTCAAAGGAACTGCCTGAAGAGCTCAGAGACACATTTGTGGAAAGGCACAGATCTGGCCAAGGTTACAAAAAAATTTCTGCTGCACTTAAAGTTCCTAAGAGCACAGTGGCCTCCATAATCCTTAAATGGAAGACGTTTGGGACGACCAGAACCCTTCCTAGAGATGACCGTCCGACCAAACTGAGCTATCGAAGGAGAAGAGTCTTGGTGAGAGATGTAAAGGAGAACCCAAAGATAACTGTGGCTGAGCACCAGAGATGCAGTCAGGAGATGGGAGAAAGTTGTAGAAAATCAACCATCACTGCAGCCCTCCACCAGTAGGGGCTTTATGGCAGAGTGGCCCAACGGAAGCCTCTCCTCAGTGCAAGACACATGAAAGCCGCATGGAGTTTGCTAAAAAACACCTGAAGCACTCCAAAATGGTGAGAAATAAGATTCTTTGGTCTGATGAGACCAAGATAGAACTTTTTGGCCTTAATTCTAAGTGGTATGTGTGGAGAAATCCAGGCACTGCTCATCACCTGTCCAATACAGTCCCAACAGTGTAGCATGGTGGTGGTGGCAGCATCATGCTGTGGGGGTGTTTTTCAGCTGCAGGGACAGGACGACTGGTTGCAATCGAGGAAAAGATGAATGCGGCCAAGTACAGGGATATCCTGAATGAAAATCTTCTCTAGAGTGCTCAGGACCTCAGACTGGGCCGAAGGTTTACCTTCCAACAAGACAATGACCCTAAGCACACAGCTAAAATAACACAGCTAAAATAATGAAGGAATGGCTTCACAACAGCTCCGTGACTGTTCTTGAATGGCCCTGCCAGAGCCCTGACTTAAACCCAATTGAGCATCTCTGGAGAGACCTAAAAATGGCTGTCCACCAATGTTTACCATCCAACCTGACAGAACTGAACAGGAATGTCAGAGGATCCCCAAATCAAGGTGTGAAAAACTTGTTGCATCTTTCCCAAAAAAGACTCATGGCTGTTTTAGATCAAAAGGGTGCTTCTACTAAATACTGAGCAAAGGGTCTAAATACTTAGGACCATGTGATATTTCAGTTTTCCTTTCTTAATAAATCTGCAAAAATGTCAACAACTCTGTGTTTTTCTGTCAATATGGGGTGCTGTGTGTACATTAATGAGGAAAAAAATGAACTTAAATGATTTTAGCTAATGGCTGCAATATAACAAAGAGTGAAAAATTTAAGGGGGTCTAAATACTTTCCGTCTCCACTGTATATATATATTACACTGTGTTATTGTAGGTATAGGATGTATTTCTATGCTGTCTATTTTCTCTTTCAGGTGATCCTGCACCCCATGCGTCTTCCTTGGCTAAGGAGAGGCAGTGACTTCAGTTTTTCTAACCAAGCTAATATTTTCTATATTTTTCCAGGTGTACATAATAGATAGATAGTTAGGATATAAGGCTACTGTTTTATATTTTCCCTTTTTGTATTGTTTGGGTGGTACGCCACACGTAACCTTGTATATATTAACTGCTATTTATATGCCCCTGTGTGAAATGCCACTTGCCTATGTATATACACTGTTGTTTATTTCATGTGGTATGCCACATGTCTTGTTTTTTTTTTTTCTCTCCTTGTTTCCCCACCAATCCCAGTTTTGCCAGGACATCCACTCTCAGGCTTGAGAGTTAGATTTTTTCTTGCAACTCAGAGGTTGTAGCACCCTGGTGTTTAGGCAGGGTTGCTAGTAAATTTAGTTTGCTAAGCGGTAGTTGCCCTGGTTAATTATTAGTAGATCCACTGATTCCTCTCTAGTTCTGGACTTGCTGTACCTTCTCTCTTCTGTCGCTAGGTGGCGTTATGCTGGTGACATTAGATAGACAAGGGCTTAGCAAGGTCAGGTTATGAATGGATGGGGTGCTTTGGAGAAATCTATGACTGTGTCTCTGGGATAGAAAGGCAGGACACAGATAGAGGAAGAAAAACTGACAGAGGTCATATAACTATTCCCTACTGTATTGACAAAAACGTTTTGGCTTCACATACCTCTTAAGTACTTCTTTGTGATTGGTTTTAGAGGCTGATTAAGGCCTGATTCACACACATTTTTAGTGCTTTTTGCATTTTGCAGATTTGCACTACAGTCCATTTAAAATGGTTTCCTATGGAACACGTTCTGTAGTACAAATCTGCAAAATGCAAAAAGCACTAAAAATGCATAGATGTGAATCAGGCCTAAACAAAATAGGCAAGTTGATTGATGTAAGGGTCTGTACAAACTAAATGTGGTGACATGTTCTCTACTTATGGATGGGTGGTTTACAGATTGCAGACTGGTTTTCATTTTCACTCATTCTCCATTAGCAACCACAACAGTAGGTTGGCAGCAGTGAGAGATGAAGTTGATGATGTCTCACCCTGACTGTATTCCAACCTGTGTTTAGTACAACCAAAACTGACATTCTATTTTTGCTATAAATAGGCACTAATGATGCAAAATAGCCTGTTACCAAGCAGCACTGACCTGGCATTTTGATAAGGGGTCTTAATTCTTTTTGGATCTCCCTCTCGAAGCACATGTCTGATGTTAAAGTGTATATGGGCTGCTATGAGCACATACACATTCTAGTGTAGCGCACCCTCTAAGGAGCTGCAAGTGTAAAGGGATCCCCCACCGTGCACAGCCAGGTACATTGCATCTTCACAGCACACTTGAGTCAAAGAACAGTCTATATACAGTCAGTATATATTCTCCCCTGCCTCCTGAACACAGCTTGATTGCAGAACTACAACTCCCAGGACCAGCTGTCACACTGTTGGGTAATCTGACAAAAGAAAAGCCAAATCAATAGCAAAAACCCTTTACAGGCAGGGACTATGAGCCCCTTATTTGTGTAGCAAGTCCTAGTGCCCAGCTGTCCCCCTCCAGTGGCTACTGATCCCAGCACCTCCTCTTCAGGCACTGCCAGCCCACCTGGTTTCAGCTGCCCCTTTTATTAGCCCTCCTGGCTACTCTTCCACAGTCCTCCCACACTGACTCTGCATCCTTCCGAGACTGCTGTCCTCAGTCCTCTCAGGCATGCCTCTCAGTCCTCCCCAACTGTAAGACTCACCAGCCCACCTGGCTGTCTTCCTCCCTGGAGATTTGCCTGGCAGTGTTCTCCTGCTGTCCTAGTCCTGCTCCCGTGCCTCCAGTCAGGATACTTCTGTGTGTCTTGAAGAGGGTCCCTTCCTCACCCGAGCCCTGGCACGAAGTCACCCCCCAGATTAGGGGGCACCCTCAAGGGCCACCGACAGCCTAACACTCCATCTTCATCTGGCCTGCCCCCTGACAACCCATCTGTTGGGGATTGGTCAGGGCCCTCATAAATACTCTAGGCAGCTACTCCTAACATTCACTCTCATTCTTCTAGAATCTTCTCCAAGTTTCTAGAAGTAGGGGGAGGTATCAGAGATGCTGCCTGTGAGTCATACCAGCCTCCCTGAGTCACTCCGCTGACCCAGATAAAACACAGGGTTGGCTACCAGCCAAGCCTAAATTTACCTACACTAACAAAAACCTATATAAAATGCCTAATCTAGCAGACTAGAGGGTGCTACACTCACCTCCCTCCAGATAACAGCCTGTCCCCATGGTTGGGAACAAAAAATGACTCCTGAGCCCAGGAGTAAAAATAAGGCATCCCATAAAATATAGTGGGAGGGGGAAAAGGGAACAAACGTGGGACAGGGCTATGATACAAATAAATTAAAGTATCAAAAATATACCGGTTCGTTTTGAAATAATTATGTACAATACATATCCACAAAATGTACATCCTGGCTACAGGTCCTTGCAGCTAACTCTACACAGTATTCAAGGCACAAACAAGACAGGAGCACCTCCCCCTCAAGGGAAGCCCTCTCAGCCAGCTGGAAAATGCTGCATGTTGATACATTTATTAAAATAGGGAACACTCACATTTAGTAGGTGTATAAAGCACTTGTAATGAACAATATGACCAACGCAATGGCATCTGCAGGGCTCGTTCTGATGCGTTTCGTCTAAGGAGACATCATCACCCCAGATGATGTCTCCTTAGACGAAACGCGACGGACGAGCCCTGCGGATGCCATTGCGTTGATCATATTGTACATTACAAGTGCTTTATACACCTACAACATATCAAAATTTTTATTCTGGTTTACACTATGTAGAGTCTTTTCTCCCTTTTTGGCTATATTGTGTGACTGCACGAGAGGACCCAGCACATCACGCTGGCCATTCGCAAAGATTGCTGACTTGTGTTGATCCCTGGATGGATGGACCATCTTCCACTCTGATCTTGACTACAGGCTTATACATTCCATGCATTGGTGTTTCACACCACAAGCTCTACTGACTCATTGTGCATAAGCCCATTTGAGTCCTCTTACTCCGGTAAGCCTTTTCACAACCAGTGTTGGTTTTACGGTCGTTTCTTTCACCTAAATATTGATGTCAAATGGAGAAATCTTTTTTGGTTTAGAAGTCACCTTCTTCCAATTATCTGCTTATGGATTTTTTTTACTGATGATAATATATGGACTTACTGAATATTTGAAGTCTTGTGATACTCATGTCACTATTTTATATCAATATTGTTCGCGGTTATTTATATTTCACATATTGATTTTCCATGTTATTTCTCACACATGAACGTGTAGATATACATATATTTTTTGTGGTTATCCATATTTACTTCATTTTTTTTTTATATTTGAGCGCTGCACATAATTTCTATGTACATTTGTAAATTGCTCTCCCCAGCCTCCATTCTCGGCGAGTGTCCTGAAACCGGGTCCAGATCTCCTCACAGTCTGGCATCCTCAGAGGCTGAGGGATATGCATGTATTCCCATACCAGGTCATCCCCCCACTTTCTCCGGACGTTCTCTATGATGTCCATGGTGTCGGGAGGGACATACGGGTAGTCCAGACTCCACTCCAAAGCTGTCTTGCGCTAACCTCCCGCTGGAACATGGAAAACCTGGGCAGTATTCTGGGTTTCCCTTTCCCTGGAAGGAGAACAGGCATGGGGCAACCTCACCAACCACTGCCTGTATTCAGCTGCTCTGATCTAGGTGGTTGAGGTTCTGTTGTGGAAAGTCCACTTGACACTGACTGGGGCTTCTGTGGCTCTTCCATTCCCTTCAGCTGGATCTGGCATGGTCAGCACCTCCACCGATGTCTCCTCCTGCCTCTGAGTGGGTCCCCATTTCCACTCCTCCTCCAAGCTGCTGTGCAATGACCAGTCTACAAACTCATCATCCATGGACACACATATGTCCCCACCGCTACTACTCCCCGCTGTCTTCCCTGAAGCCTTGTCATCTTCCTGCAAAGACTCCTTCCAGGTGGAGCCGGCAGGGTTAACGGGTATGACCGGCACTTCAGGGATGTCATCAGGCTCCTGCTGGGCAGCACTCACAAGCACCAGGTCCCCGAATTGTCTGTAGGCTGTGGCAGATCTCCAACTTTCCTCCCTGGTGTCGTTCGTTTTTGTAGGGGTGTCATCAGGCTCAGACTCAACCCCAACTTGCTTGGATGATTCAAGGCCCTCACCGGCCTTCCATGACCTCCACGGCTGCAACATGCACAGTCCTGACTGCAGGTCCCCTCAATAGTACTGCGGCTTCCAGGCACTGACCACTGTGGTTGGTACTTTGCAGATAGGACACAGCAGGCACAGGTGCTTCACCTCCTTAATCACCCCGAGGCCGAATCTCCCACAACGCTCCAGCCGGACATCAGTGTCCACCAGTGTCCACTTCAGGTTAAAGCTGGGTACAGGCGTGCACCCTCCGCCAGCTTGCTCCTCTCTTGTGCTGCTAGCAGGGCCTCCTCTAGGGCAGGGATCCACCCCCAAGCTTCCAGACTGGCAGGCACTTGCGACGCTGATAAGCAGGCCTTTTCCTGTGTGCTCTGCCATAACCCTTTGCTCACTGTACTAAAATTTGCATGCACAATGATAATGATGATGACATGCACACTGACACTTGCAAAACTTGCCCGGATATGCCACTCACCACCGACTGTGTCCGAGCAAATGGGAGCAGGTGGCAGGTGGCATTTGTGATTGCCTTTAGTAACAGCAAAGTCTATAACACATGTCTCACTGTAGTTAGCAGGTTTAGGACAGTCCTTCCCATCAGCCATGGTTGGACAACTGGCAAACTCCCCCCTGCAGGCACCCGCTGGCTTACCCCAATCCTCATGGGCAACGGCAAACACTTTAGAGAAACTCACAGTGCTGCAAATTGAAAAGAAAAAGTAATGTTTAATAACAAAAATGTTTTGCACATTTTTTCCCCATGACAGTGGAGTTATCCAAAAAATTTAAAACAAAAAAGGAAAGAACACAAAAAACCATTGCAACAAATGAGCTGAGGCATAGGTGATTTGATTCAGTATGTGGATATCCAACAGACACAAATTAGCCCGTTCTTTCATGAATCAAGAACCCTGGAGACTGATTTGGTTATATGTACTGTATTACGTGTGATGTAGAAAATACTTCTACCTATACTAGCTTAGTTTCTGCCAAGTATAGTAAGCTTTTTGCTGAATGTCACACAATGGAGTGTTGCGTCTTGTTTATTAACATTATGTTTAGGGACATTGCTTAGGACCCTAGACCTTGGACCTGAGAATGACAGTTTTGAACCTGAAAGTAATATAATGCTGGTCTAACAGATTCATTCAATAGAGAGGAGATCAGTAAATGGATTTTAGCTGATCTTCCTCCACTCTACTCCCCATTACCGACCACAGGAGCGGGAACGAAGCATGCAATGGGTATTCATGCAGTGGTACCTTCAGTGGTGTGTGAAAGTGATTTGGCAGATTTACAGCCACCTGAATCAATTTCAACAAAAAGCTGACAGTAAGTTTGACAGATGTAACCTGATGTGCTGATTCAAGCCTTATGTCTGTGGCTGTGAAAATGTTATTAGTGTAGCGCTACAACTCCCAGGGCCAGCTGGCACACTGTAAGGTGATCTGACAACAAGGCTCAGTCAGTTCAGTAGCAAATGCCCTTTACAGGCAGGGAATGTGGCCCCTTTGGTAGTGTAGCAAAGTCTTAGTGCCCAGCCGTCCTCCTGTGCCTATTGATCCCAGCAACCCCTCTTCAGGCACTGTCAGCCCACCTGACTGCAGCTGCCCCTTTCACTAGTCCTCCTGGCTACTCCTCCACAGTCCTCCCAAACTGACTCTGCATCCATACTAGACTGCTCTCACACAGTCCTCTCGGGTTGCCTCTCAGTCCTCACAACTGTAACACTCACCAGCCAACTGGCTGTCTCCCTCCTTGGAGATTTGCCCGGCAGTGTTCTCCTCCAGCTGTTCTCACACCTGCTCCTGTGCGACTGGTCAGGACACCTCTGTGTGTCATGAAGAGGGTCTCTTCCGTACCCAAGCTCAAAGACCCAAGGTCACCCCCCAGACTAGGGGGCTACCCTCAAGGGTCTCTGACAGGCTCCTAACACTCCATCTCCATCTTCCACCCAAACTACACTGCCCCGGCTGGGTGGATCCTGAATATTTGAGGGGGCTTCCCCTCTGCCAACCCATCTGTTGGGGCCAGGGCTCACATTAATGCTTCAGGCAGCTCCTCCTCACCTCCACTCCCATTCTTCTGGAATCTTCTCCAAGTCTAATCCTTCCCCACTCTATTCAAAACTAGAAAAAAAATGTTGGCCTTACACACAAAATATGGAGAATCAACACTATGTGCCTAAAGAACTTTGGTACAATAGTCACTTAGCATTCCACAGCTGATGAGGCAAAGAACACTGTGGTCAGAAGTGTAAGAAAGGTCAAGAATGGTTCCTTTTGGCAGCAACCACTTTCTTACAGTGCACACTGTTCGACCTTTTAACTCAAAAAAACAAAGCCATCATCGTGCTTACTGCTTTTAAAATTCACCAATTTTATTAAAAGAATGAAATAACACAATGTTCTAGCGCACTTCAGTATTCAACACATCAGGACATTGCTCCCTTAAGGGGTTTCAAATTGGCAACATGAGTACGTATTTCTAACTTCTAATCCGGGTTTGCACAATGACATCACAATGTCCCATTAACGTAAGGAACAATTCTTGATGGAGGTGCAAAGGGGGGGATACCGGGGGGGGGGGGTTCCCCTTAAAGGGGAAGGTGCAATTTGACTTATTGTTTTACAGAAGTCAATTTTCTTAGGTGAGAGCATGTCAGGTGATGGAACACAGGGGATTCAAGGTGTTCAAGTTACCCATTGGGATTTTCCCTTTTTGATGGACTCACTTTAAGGACTTTACAACTCATGTACCTTATCTTGGGCATATTTATGCTGTAATATTCACAGATGGTGTGTTATTTATCATTTTTCATTGTTTGTTCACTATTATAAGTGAACAAACATACGTATAATTTCTGGTATGCAGCATATACTTTTACATTAGTTATATTGTTTGACATTACATAGTTGGTAGGGTTGAATAAAGACATCATCCATCCAGGTAAACCTGAGGATTGGAGACCAGAAATGGACAGCATACTCCAGATGTGGCCGAACCAGTGTTTTATAAAGTGGCAGGATTATCGTTTTATCTCTGCAGTAAATTCCATTTTTTATGCATGCTAATATTCTGATAGCTTTGCTTGCTGCAGCTTGGCAAAGCATGCCATTGCTGAGTCTGTGATCTACTAGCACCTCTAGATCTTTTTCCATCCTAGATTCCCCCAGAGGCTCTCCCCCAAGCGAGTAACTTGCATTCACATTTTTGCCCCCAAGTGCATTACTTTACATTTTTTGGCATTAAACCTCATTTCATAGAAAAGATGTGCAGCGCTATAAATTATATGAAATAAAGTGCAAAGTGCATACAAATACAAAAATAAACTATGCTATGGAATACAGTGAAAAATGAATCTGGTACAAAAATTCTTATGCATTAATTCATAAAGGTCCCACATGTACAGTGTTAATAACAAGAAATCCCAAAGAGATAAACCAGAACCAGTCCTTCAAATAAGTGAAAAAGGTGGTTGCATACAGCCAATACACAATGGAAAACCGCAGTCCATACATATGTAAGAATCTCGCCTGAAATTGGAGTGTGTGGATATCCTGGAAAAACATCCAAAGAAAGATCACTCCATCACGTGCTGTAAAGTGGGGGGCTTATTGGATGGTTATGACCCCGATTAAGGTGGTCAATATGGGCCTGCTAGTGAATGTGATGGAACATCAATAACACCCACATTACTGATATGGTTAACGGAAGGTGCTTCAGGCACTCCTGCCTGTGATTGGGGATGCACGTCCTCAGTAGGGATGAGCCGAACACCCCCCCCCCCCCGGTTCGGTTCGGTTCGCACCAGAACATGCAAACAGGCAAAAGGTTCAAGCGAACAAACCCTATTAAAGTCTGTGGGACACGAACATGAAAAATCAAAAGTGCTCATTTTAAAGGCATATATGCAAGTTATTGCCATTAAAGGTGTATGGGGACCTGCCCCAGGGGACATGTATCAATGCAAAAAAAAGTTTTTAAAGCAACCGTTTTTTCAAGAGCAGTTATTTTAGTAATGCTTAACCACCTCAATACAATGGACTTACACCCCCTTCCTGCCCAGACCAATTTCCAGCTTTCAACGCTCTCAAAATTTGAATGACATTTACTCAGTCATACAACACTGTACCCATATGAAATTTGCGTCCTTCTTTTCACACAAATAGAGCTTTCTTTTGGTGGTATTTAATCACTAGTGGGTTTTTTATTTTTTGTGCTATAAATGAGAAAGACCGTAAATTTTGTGAAAAAAATGCCCTTCTCTTTGTTTCTGTCAAAAACTTTGCAAATTTAGTAATTTTTCTTCATAAATTTTGGCCAAAATTTATACTGCTACATATCTTTGGTAAAAATAAACAAAATTAATGTAAATTATTTGGTCTTTGTGAAAGTTATAGAGTCTACAAACTATGGTGCCAATCACTGAAAATTGATCACATCTGATCGCACCTGATGTACTGAAGGCCTATCTCATTTCTTGAGACACTAACAAGTCAGAAAAGTACAAATACCCCCCAAATTACCCCTTTATAAAGTAGACATTCCAAGGTATTAAGTTAGTAGCATGGTGAGTCTTTTTAAGTTGTAATTTTTTCCCACAGTTCTTTGCAAAATGAAGATTTTTTTATTTATTTTTATTTTTTTACAAAATTGTCATATTAACAGGTTATTTCTCTCACAGAGCATATGCATATAACAAATTACACCCCAAAATACATTCTGCTACTCTTCCCGAGTATGGCGATACCACATGTGTGAGACTTTTACACAGCCTGGCCACATACAATGAGTCTTTTGAACGGTTCATTTTTTTCCAGAAGTTTTTGTAATATGTGGAAAAAGAATGAAAACGCATATTTGTTTTACACAGAGTTGTCCATTTAGCAGATATTTCCAACACATAGCATATACATAGCAAAGATGACACCCCAAAATACATTCTGCTACTCCTCCTGAGTATGGCAATACCACATATGTGAGACTTTTACACAGCCTGGTCACATACAAAGGCCCAACATTGAAGTAGCACTGTCAGGCATTCTACGAGCATAAATGACTCATCTCATTTCTCAACCACCTATTACACTTTTGAAGGCCCTGGAGCACCAGGACAATGGAATTGACCCCAAAATGACCCCATTTTGGAAAGCAAACACCCCAACGTACAATCTATAATATAGGCATAATGAGTCTTTTGAACGGTTCATTTTTTTTCCAGAAGTTTTTGGAAAATGTGGGAAAAAAATGAAAACGCATTTTTTTTACACAAAGTTGTCCATTTATCAGATATTTCCAACACATAGCATGTACATAGCAAAGATGACACCCCAAAATACATTCTGCTACTCCTCCTGAGTATGGCGATAAAACATGTGTGAGACTTTTACACAGCCTGGCCACATACAAAGGCCCAACATTGAAGTAGCACCTTCAGGCATTCTATGAGCATAAATAACACATCTGATTTCTCAACCACCAATTACAATTTTGAAGGCCCTGGAGCACCAGGACAATGGAATTGCCCCTAAAATGACCCCATTTTGGAAAGCAAACACCCCAATGTATAATCTATGAGGCATAATGAGTCTTTTGAACCATTCATTTTTTTCCAGAAGTTTTTGGAAAATATGGAAAAAAATGAAACCGCATTTTTTTTACACAAAGTTGTCCATTTATAAGATATTCCCAACACATAGTAAATACATAGCAAAAATGCACTCTGCTACTCCTCCTGAATATGGCGATACCACATGTCTGAGCTTTTTACACAGCCTGGCCACATACAGAGACCCAATATCCAAGTAGTACCATCAGGCGTTGTAGGAGCATAAATGATATATATAAATTCCTGACAACCTATCATTTTTGAAGGCCCTTCATATTTCTAACACATAGCATGTACATACCAAGAATCACAATCCAAAATAAATTCTATTGCAGAAAGGGTAAAAAAAAAAAAAAAGCATTACCTGTGCTTTTAGTAGTATCCACAGAGGAGAGCACTGGTCCAGGCAGCAGGCAGGGATGTGCTTAGGCACGGGGGTAGAGGCTTCGACCCACCCAAATCTCTATCAAGCCTCTGGACTCCAGACCCTAATCCAGAAATTCCGAATCCCAGAGAAAACAAAAGAAAATAGTTTTCTCCATCCCGAAAAACAATTCTGGAGCCCCTCACATATGTGAGACCCCTGTGTACTACAGTAGCAGGGCAACAGATCAGTCCAAGCGGTAGGCAAAAGCATAGTCCATAAAACAGGCCAGGGTCAGTTCACGTGCAAGCAGTCCAAGCGGTAGGCAGTAGTGTAGTTGATAAAACGGGCTAGGGTCAGTTCACATGGAAGCAGTCCAAACGGTAGGCAGAGGCAAAGTCACAAAACAGGCCAGGGTCAGATCACATGGAAGCAGTCCAAACGGTAGGCAGAGGCATAGTCAAAAAGCAGGCCATTGTCAGTTCACGTGGAAGGCAGTGGCATGGTTATTTGGGGAAGCATGGAAAATGCTCAGCACAGATGATGAAAATGGGGAAATGGTTAAAAATATGGACTAATATTTTAAGGGTGTATGATAAAGTTGGAAGCATTCACCAATGCAAAGGCCAGGTTGGGAGGGACACTGGGAACAATGGTAGCTGGTATCATTTCAAAATCCTCTTTTGCTGCACACGCGACATATTTATTAGTCTTCAGCCTGCTTCAGATGGTGGAATGTTGAAGGGGAAGTGGTGCTCAAGAAGTCGGCTAACAGCATCAGAGCGAAGGTCTTCTGGGGGGGTAATTGTTGATAGATGAGGGACGTGACAACTTCTTCTATGAATTTTAGGAAGGGGGTGGGGCTTTCCGTGGATTTGGTATAGACTATGTAGGAATTATAAATGGCCAAATGGATGAGATGAATTGCTACCTTCTTGTACCAGAATCGGGACCTCCTAATTGGCAAATAGGGCTAAATCATTTGATAATTGAAATCCATCCCCCCTCCATGTAGAGATTATAATCTTGGACACATGTTGGCTTTTCAATGGGACCTTGTCTTCTTTGAACCTCAATTGTAGTGTTGTCATGAATGGTGGACATCATGTGCATGTCCCTTTTATCCTTCCACCTCAAGGCTAGCACTTCGTTGCATCTCCATGTTACTCTTTCCCCCCCTTCGCAGCTTTTTGTTCTCTAGAGATTGTGGTAAGCCCTTCCTATTCTTTCTGTAGCTTCCGCAGGCCAGGGTTTTTGCGATGTATACGTGTTTGAAAAGGGGCAGGCTGGTGTAGAAGTCGTCAAGGTATATATGTTGTTCGGAAGTGGGTATGCCAGGTCCCATACAATCTTTCCAGTTGTGCCCATGTAGGCCGGGCACTCAGGGGGCTGGATCTGGGAATCTCTTCCTTCATATATGCGGAACGCATATAGATATCCTGTGACTCTCTCACAGAGCTTGTAAAATTTTACTCCGTATCTGGCCCTTTTGCTAGGAATGTATTGCTTTATACCTAGCCGGCCTGAAAAGGGTACTAGGAACTCATCGACACATATATTCTGATCAGGGACATAGAGTTCTGCAAATTGTTGGGAAAAGAAATTTACCAATGGGCGAATTTTATATAACTTGTCGTAATTTGGATGATTGTGGGGAGGGCACTGGGTGTTGTCACTAAAATGAAGAAAGCACATTATCATCTCGTATCGGGACCTGGACATTACAGCAGAATAAATGGGCATGTGGTGGATGGGGTTGGTGGACCAATGGGCATGTCCTTCATTTTTTTTGTAATCCCCATGTTTATGGTGAGGCCCATAAACAATTTGAACTCCTCCAAATTCAGATCTCTCCACTCAAATGGACAGGCATATGATGATTGGGGGTTGTTGGCAATATACTGCTGGGCATATAAATTTGTCTGGTCCACAGTGAATTGCAGCAAAGTGTCAGGCAAAAACAGATAAAAACAATCAATTGCTGTGAAATTTTGGGTGTTGGCCTGCACACCTGGCTGTGCTGTGAAAGGGGGAATAATTGGTGATCCCAAGTCAGAAGGCAGCCATGTTGGGTTGGCAAGACCATCTGGCATGTATGTAGAGGCCCTGGCTTTTGGGGGACGTGACACTCCAGTAGTTGGGGGATTTGAATTTCCTATGCTGGTACTCTGGCGTGATGTGGCAGCACTGGTACTGGGCCTGGGCATTTGTTCCTAGGGGCCTGTCGCCGGCGGCAGCGCTGGTACTGGCGATTTGTTCCCAGGGCCTGTCGCTGGCAGCAGCGCTGGTACTGGGCCTGGGAATTTGTTCTTGGGGCCTATTGCTGGTGGCAGCGCTGGTACTGGGCCTGAGAATATAACCCTGGTTGCTGGCAGCTGCCTTGTTTCCAGTGTGCTGTGCCCTTATAGAAGGCACCCATTCTTCCATTCATTTGCCGATTCACTCTTCTCAATCGGTTCAAATGCCGAATTTGATTCAGAATCAGAATTGGAATCTGATGAGAACTCCGCACTGCTCTCATCAGTCATGGAGAGGATATGGAACGCCTCCTCACTAGTATATAATCTTTTGGACATGATGCTGATGGCTGTGTGACAGGTGGCAGGTGACGGTCACTGATGGGCTATGAAATGGGTGGCAGGTGACGTTCACTGATAGGTGACAACGGTGTGACAGGCGATGGTCACTGATGGGTGACAGGCCACGGACGGTGACGGGTGATGGTCACTTACAGGTAATGTTCACAGACAGGTGACAGGCCACGGTCACTGATGAATGATGGGTGCACCACTGACTGTCACTGATGGGTGACGGGTGATGGGTGACAGGGCATGTTCACTGATGGGTGACGGGTGCACCGCTGACGGTCACTGATGGGTGACGTGTGATGGATGACAGGCTACGGTCACTGATGGGTGATGGCTGCACCGCTGATGGTCACTGATGGGTGACAGGTGATGACTGACGGTCACTGATGGGTGACGGCTGATGGCTGACAGTCGCTGATGGGTGACGGGTGATGGCTGACGGTCACTGATGGGTGACGGGTGATGACTGATGGTCACTGATGGGTGACAGGTGATGGGTGACAAGTGACAGGTGACAGGGCACGGTCACTGATGGGTGATGGGTGCACCGCTGACGGTCACTGATGGGTGACGGGTGATGGTCACTGATGGGTGACGGGTGACAGTTGAAGGTCACTGATGGGTGATGGGTGACAGGTGACGGTCACTGATGGGTGACAGGTGACAGGTGACGGTCACTGATGGGTGCACCGCTGACGGTCACTGATGGCAGTCTCTTATGTGACAGGTGCACTTTATTGGGTGACTGTTGGGTGACAGGTGACAATGGGGAGGTGATGGGATAAGTGTTGTGCTTGGTGCATACAATACACACACAGATCGGTCCTCCTGGCTCTTCTCTCCTCACATTGGAAACGGTGTGTGAGGAGAGAAATGCTGGTAACAGCTAGTTACCGCTCTGTGTTTACATTTAGTGATCGGCTGTGAAAGGATCACAGCTGATCACGTGGTAAACAGTCTCCAGCCAATGGCTGTTTACCAGCGTCCATGACGAGCAGAGTTCCCGGGAACACGCCACCGACGTGCACACGCAGAGCACTCACGATCGCACGCAGCATGCCCGCGATCGTTAGTATGCTCCGTGCACAGTGGAGCGGAACCATCTGTGATCGGCCGTGACTTAATCACGGCCGATCACGTGGTAAACAGCCATGCCCAATGGCTGTTCACCCCCCTCGGTGGCGAGCGATGTCTCCGTGACATGCCGCCACTGAAGGTACAGAGCTGTGTGCACACGATCGCGCGCATGCCCTGTTTAAATGGACGGACATCATATGACGCCCGTCCAGAATGAGAGCCGTGCCGCCTGGCCGCCATATGACACCCGGCAGGCAGCAAGCGGTTAAAGTGAAACAATAAAAATAAAATATTCCTTTAAATATCGTCCCTGGGGGTCCCCTTAGTCTGCCTGTAAAGTGGCGCATCAGTGCAATATGTAGAACAGTGCAAAATGACATTTGAAAAAGAAAAAAATTAAATTTAAACTTTCTCGCATCTGTAATGTATTGCTGGCTCCCGGCAATATAGATTAAAAATCAA
This sequence comes from Aquarana catesbeiana, assembly GCF_042186555.1. Classification (NCBI taxonomy): domain Eukaryota; kingdom Metazoa; phylum Chordata; class Amphibia; order Anura; family Ranidae; genus Aquarana; species Aquarana catesbeiana. Next base: position 398,212,628 of record NC_133325.1, read on the forward strand.
GGAAAAAATCCCCATTGTACCCCTACCCATTCACCAAAAAAGTGTAAAACCTGAGACGTTTTTGCAGCTGCTTCTAGGGACTTTTTTTCCTGCCTCTAAGCTCCTCTGCATGTTAGCCTAGGTGTCCATGCATACAGAGGGCTTTTAGAGGCAGAGTGGAGTGCATCCAGGAGCAGCTGCATTTTGGCAGAAAGAACTCTTGACTCTTGTAAATGCGTGTAAACTTGTGTTAACATATCTAAACTCTTGTTAACACTAGACGCGTTTAGCACTTTCAATGGCCAGAATAAGTTATTATTCTGGCCAATAAAATGAACTACACCCAAGTGCTTGACACCTATAAAGGTGTCTAAACGCTCCTTAGGAGAGTTTGCAAAACATCCTTTATGCATGAGGTCTAAATGTAGAAATGCCCAAATTCACTAAATTATCTTCCTAACACCTAACAGAAATTGTGAGGTGAAATACAGTAACTAGTGGAGGTAATAATGGATTTTGAAATATGTTTGTCTAAGAGACACTTGGGATGCAAAGGGGACCCGAGGCACTAAGTACCCTGTATGCTAGGGTATAGTAACACCTCTGCCCCTATTTCTGTCATATTTTATCACATTTTAGCAACACTGAATCAAAATGGCTGTCATCAAACAGTAGTTAGTCTTTTACCAATTACAAGAGATTGGCTGCAAGATTTCACCCCTGGAAAACGTTGGGAGATGAAACACGTAGGGAGGGGCTTTGGACTTGACCTCACCATGCATGCCAGGTCCATGCCCACAGCCAGAAAGTGGAGCTGTAGCCGGTCTGGTATATAAAATTTTGTGTGCTCTACCAGTGTCAGTTGTGAAGAAAAACAAAACAAGCCAATTTGGTGCACTACAAAGTCCAGCTTCCCAGGAATAGTCCGAAGGGAAAGAACAATGGATCACAGTCAATTTTCATGTATCAGAGGTCCTGCAGCTCGCCAACCGTTCCGGGGAGATCACAGGAGCTCAAACAAAACACAAAGGAGAAAGAATCCTCTGAAACGCGTTAACGCCCCCTTAGGACAACAATATTACACTATTGGGAATCTCTTCCTTATACACCAGGACCACCATAGAGCAGGTTCTACCCACCATAAAGACCCACAAGGCAGGCTAACCATAAAAGGATCCCTAAAGGCAGGTGGAAATACATAGACCTTCGGAGAGAGCTATCAACTCATGCTTTTACCTTACAGCAGTAAGGTGAGAGGCTTGAGAGCACTCAGGTGTCACAGCATTTGAAAGAAAAGACACCAGTCACTTATCTACTGTTTTGAACGGTGAAGGGACATACTACTTATTTGAAAACACGACATCAGGCTACAATTGTCTCTATATGGACTTATACATTTTAGTTTTTTGTTTTTATGTTGTGTATACACCAGTCACCAAATTCTTTATATGAATGTTATCAGTACTTTTAGTTGTAGTAACCCTTTATATAGGCTTTGATTGGTACATTACTACTTACCTTGTGGATTTTTATTCTTTTTGGTATTGTGTCGTTTAATTTGCAAAAGATTTGTATACATATATAATTTTAGAAGAACACACCACTGAACTCCTAAATTTAAACAAATTTGCTTTCTTACTCTATACTTCAAAAGTTGGCACCTATCAGCGCAGCACCATTACTGTATCAGACTAAAATATGTAAGTGCTTGGCAGATGATTTTATGAATAAAAGAAATTACAGTTTTACACTGTGGGAGCCTTTTCTTCCTTCTGACTGGGTCCGTTAATGCACTGTGGTTATTGAGGTGAAGTGCCAAGTTGTCTACTGTGGCACTCTGTAGGAAGTTCCAGTGGTCCAGATGAGCTGAGATTCCTGAGAATAGAATTTTCACATGCATTGTGGGCTGGTCTTTTAAATTACCAGCAAAGAGTTCTGGTGAGTGATTTAGTGTATTTAATGGTGAATGATACATTTGCAGGGGAGTCTTGAAGAAAAGCAGGATTTTTATGCACCTCATTTTAAACAATCAGTAAGGAAAATATTCTCTTCGATTGCACTGCAAACTTTATAAAATAAAAGAAAAAAGATTTATATATTTGTGATTTGGGACTGTTTTATTTTTTTAAACAGGTTTAAGCATGGGACATTTTGAGAGTTATTGCATGTTATTTGATTTGCATCTTTTACCATATATGCACTTCATGAGATTGTATTATTTACACGTTTTATGAACCTTATATTGTTATTTATATATTAATTTAGGTTGCAGTGATGAATTATTATCAGTTCAATGGGTGATAGTGCTGCCTTAAAATTTTAATTATTTTTTATTTATTTTAATTATTTTGAAGTGGTGTTACCATCATAGAGATAGCAACTGCATCGGCTGCCTTTTTTGTGATTTATGCGGTGTAGTTCAGAATTTTCTCCATTACACAAGAGAGTTTAAAAACACGTTTCTAAGGCTTTGTATATTTTTTTGTAAATGCAAAGTTTATTCAGGCAACAACACAAAGCCTTCTCCTCTGATCTAGAGCTGTTTCAGACACACACAGGTGAAGTCTTGCTCATTCTCCCCCTGCCATATATGCATGCTGGACCAGGCTAGTAGATTTCCTGTTAAACAAATATACAGAGCCTCATCCATCCTCTTCCAACCACATGCACATAATAAGGGGAAAAGGGGTAGAAGATTATGATTAACAACGGGTAAATAAGTGATTCATTTGTACGGTAGGTTCAGTTTTTTCTGGTTTTCATTTGTGAGTTTGCTTTTGCTAGTAAAAGTATGTTGTAGCAATCCTGTTGGTACACTGTATTTTTTTAAATTATGCCTACAAATGTTGTTTTCAGTAGGCCATGGCATGGAAGAAGACCAGGGCATAAAAGGAATCTTGGATCCATTTTTTCGTGTGCACGAGGTCCTTAAAGGAGAAATAAAGAGTTTGAAAAAAACACACACATACTTACCTCCATGGTGCATCTGTCCCATGTCTGATGTCATGTAAGATGGAGAACTGATCACAGGTGATCACATGACCACTGATTGCTCCAGTTCTTGGTCTGCTCAGAGTGCAGAGAAGTGACTGTCTCACTGCTATAATTTGTCTCTTTTATAATGACACTGACATTATGTTTCTGGTACAAAGCATTGCAAAGTTTTTTCTACAAATTAAATTTAATAACAATTATTCAATAATGTAATCAAATCAAAAACACTGAAATTTGCTTAGTTGCAGAATTGTCACTGTCATTACTTTCAGTGTTTGATGACGGATTTCCCAACAAATCACTATCGCTCAATTCTGCAAGTGATTCTAATTTATTATCACTGTTTTCTATCTGGTATAAAACCACTTTTGATGTAAAGGGACGGTTTTGGTTGCTATAGACAATCTCCAGATTCCAGGCAGAAAGAACAGTATTTATAATATAAAACTGCATGCAGGGCACTGGACAAACCACTAGGGACAAAAGGGATGTGAAATAAATTGAAACAGTGATGTAATCTGTATGATTACAGTGTACTGTATATGTAATGTGTGTTTTACTCTTTGAATTTGGCGCCGTTCTCCATCCCTGTGCGTCGCAGCGCTCGCAGGGAATGGAGCTCGGTGCTGTGATGAATCGAGTGGAGGACGGCTCGCACACAGAGCGGGGAGGACATCGCAGGATCCTGGGGACAAGGTAAGTTTGCTGTACCTGGATCCTGTGATGCAATCCCGAGTGTGGATCGGGGTTACCGCTTTTGGTGCTGAAAATCCACCCCGAGCCACACTCCAAGGAGGTTAAACAAAAACTTTTCAAACGCTCAATTTCTGACAGTAACAGTTGACTGCTGTCAAAATGACAGCAGAGAATTGCTAGTAAAGGTTATTGGGAAGTGCAAACAGGGGGAGACAAATACAGCTACAGTGCCTTGAAAAAGTATTCATACCCCTTGAAATTTCCCACATTTTGTCATGTTACAACCAAAAAGATAAATGTATTTTATTGGGATTTTATGTCATAGACCAACACAAAGTGGCACATACAGTTGTGCTCATAAGTTTACATACCCTGGCAAAATGTATGATTTCTTGACCATTTTTCAGAGACTATGAATGATAACACAAAAACTTTTCTTTCACTCATGGTTAGTGTTTGACGGAAGCCATTTATTTATGCCAGAAACCATGAAATCAGGCAGAGACAGAAGTACAGCTAAATCACACTTGTTTCATAATAAAAGTGAAAAAAGCAAACATAGTCAAAATATAGCCAAAGTTCAGTAACCGGAACAGAAAGTCAGCCAAGCCAGAAGTCAGGAGGATCAATGTAGTGGAATAGCAAGCAGGATCTGGAGCCAGAAGGGATGTCAGCACTGCAAGTCTTTAACATGATCACAGGCGATAGTTTCTGTGATGTTGACCAAGGCGAAGACAGAGTTCCTCCGGACTGGATGGCTTAAGTAGGCAGGACTGACGAGCAGGATATCATCAACAGCTGAGTAACTGTGGAGAGATAGGAGCTGGCAATTAGCCGACAGCTGAGCGGCCAGCTCAGTGAAGGAAGGGCTGAGCCCAGCCCTGACAGTACCCCTTCCTCAATGACCCCTCCCCCTCGGAGGACCACCAGGCTTGAGGGACAAAACGTCTATGGAAATCACGGAGGAGAACAGGGTCATTTGGGTAGTTTCTGTTGTGATTATGATTTAGAAAGAGTAAATACAGTTACATAGTTACATAGTAGGTGAGGTTGAAAAAAGACACAAGTCCATCAAGTCCAGCCTATGTGTGTGATTATATGTCAGTATTACATTGTATATACAAGAAAAAGAACTGCTGCTCCAGGTGTATAAAGATAAGGCTGATTGGAGTATCTTGCAGAGTGCTAACTTGGAAAGAAGAAAGAATTGGCTGCACATCCAGAACTTCCGATTGCCTTTTATTTAGTTTTTTACAAAGATAATACCAAAAACACCAAACTGTGGTCATGTAGACGCATTTCACACATACATCTTGTGCTTAATCATTACCGATGATCATTACCAATGATTAAGCACATGATTTATGTGTGAAATGCATCTACGTGACCACAGTTTGGTGTCTTTGGTGTTATCTTTGTGAAATAAAATAATTGGAAGTTCTGGATGTGAAGCCAATTCTTTCTTCATTATATTGTATATCCCTGTATGTTGCGGTCGTTCAGGTGCTTATCTAATAGTTTTTTAAATTATCGATGCTCCCCACTGTAACCACCGCCTGTGGAAGGGAATTCCACATCTTTGCCACTCTTAAGGCCCGTACACACGATCGGACTTTTTGACAACAAGCATGCAAATTAGCTGTTTTAAGTCAACATCCGACCGTGTGTACGCTCCATCGGACAAACTTTTTCAGTTTTCATCTGACTTTTGTTGGCTGTGCGAACGGACAAACTTTCCGGCAACAAAAGTCCGATGGAGCAAAGTCCAATCGTGTGTACACAAAACCATCGGACTTTTGTACAAACTACAAACACGCAGGCTCAGAACCAATGCAAAAGATCAGACAACAATACAGAAGTTGACCAAAGGGTGGCGCCAGAGAATTGAACGTCACTACGTTCGTGTTTGCTGCCGAAAAAGTCCTGCCGTGTGTATACTTAATTAGTTTAGTTTTGTACAATAATCCACGGGAAAGTTTGTACAAAGTCGGATCGTGTGTATGAGGCTTAACAGTAAAGAACCCTCTACATAGTTTAAGGTTAGTTTAAGGTTAAACCTCTTTTCTTCTAATATTAATGAGTGGCCATGTGTCTTGTTAAACGCCCTTCTGTGAAATTACAATAGGAGAAGTCATCGCTAAAAGCTTATGTAATTATTCTCAGTACAGGTGTCCTCTAGGGCAGTGGTTCTCAACCCTGTCCCCAAGTACCCCCAACAGGCCATGCTTTGGGAATTTCTCTTAGATAAAATAGCTGTCCAAAATACCAGCCATTGACTCAGATTTAAAGCACCTGTGCAAGATAAAGGAAAACCTGCCAACATGGCCTGTTGGGGGTACTTGAGGACAGGAGTAAGAACCACCGCTCTAATCTTTCTTCCTTCAAACTTAACCTTCTCCTCTCTTTGACTGTAACGGAACTCTGATAAAATAATGAGGGTCATATAACAGACTCCTGGAAAAGCTAACCCTATCTTTGGCAAAGACCCCTAATTGTAAGAACATATCTAAAAAATAAACAATTGATTCTCAATTAGCGAATATCAGTACTATAATACAAAAGTTTACATTTGATATTTTACTTGATGCTGTTTATATTCACTATGAACAAGTTTGCATATTTTGTACTTTTACGTTCAAAGTTTTTTATTGGAAAGCAGACATGAAATACAACAGGCAATATTTGTGTGACATGTAGCAATAAGATTTATACAGGTTTCTTTTCTGCGACATGTGCATTATAATAGGCAACAAGAACATAACAGAAATAAAATGTCCAGAGGATATTCCTCGCAGAGATATTTGTGGACGTAATATATCTATTTTGATTTATAGCTAGAAAAACGTTGAAACAATAACAAAAATTAAAGTATTATTTGTTTGCTCAAAAAGAGAATCTGCGAGCGTATGCATAGTCAAAATCTGGCAATCGTTTTGTAAATTGTAGAAAACATTACCAGTGATGTATCCGGAGGAGAAACATAAAGTAGAAAATGTAGAGTGAGGATAGTGGCAGGAATAGGGTAGTTAGAGGGAGGCTAGAAGTAAGGAGTGGAAAGGGGAGGGGTGGCCGGGGGGGCCGCACGAACCAAGGAAGCGTCATTAAGTCTGTCTAGTGTTGTTGTAACCAAATTAGGGTTTAAGAAGTTGTTTGTCGAAGTCCGGGGGTAAGAAGTGTTCAGCCCAAGAATTCCATATTTTAAGGTGTTGGGGAATTCTATCAAGGATTGTTGCTTCTATTTTACTGTGGATCATAGCTTGAGTGACCCTATTTTTGACTTCAGCTAGGGCGAGTTTTGGGGTTTTCCAGGCCCTGGCAATCGTCTGTTTGGCTGCTGTCGTGAGCTGAAGGAGAAGGCGGGTCTGGGACCTGGTGAAATCCGGGGGGGTAAGATTCAGCAATGCGACAGCCGGATCAGGATCCATGGGGTGTTGAAATAAGGTGGAAGCCATACGGAATATTGCAGCCCAAAATTCCTGTACTATTGAGCACGTCCACCATATATGTATATGGGTACCCCGTTCGTTACAGCCACGGAAACAGGTATCAGGATAATTTGGAAGAAATTTGGAGATCCTGGCCGGCACTAAGTACCATCTCATGAGTACTTTGTAGTTCGCTTCCTGAGCTATTACATTGTGGGATGATATTTTCGTATTGGACCAGATATCAGACCAGTCCTCTGCGTCAAGATCTAATGAGAGGTCGGTGGACCATTTTACAGCGTAAGAGGGAAGGTTGGTTGGGGGAGAGGTCAGGTGGGTATATAGGAGGGAGATTAGTCCCGGAGCATGAGGGTCAGAGTTGCAAATTCCTTCAAAAATGGATAGATCATCTAGTGAGGTGTGTGTACCTATAGTTGTACGAATAAAGTGGGCTATCTGTAAATATCTAAATATTTCTGTAGGGGGAATGTCAGCATTGTTTTGTAGCGAAGGAAATGTCTTAATGGTAGTTCCAGAGGTGAAATCGCATATACGATATAGTCCCGCCCTAAGCCAGATTCGAAACGATCTTGGATTGGTTTGGGCCGGGTAAAATTTCGGGTGATCTAGGAACGAAAGTAACGGAGAATGAGGAGATTGTAATTTAAATGGACCTCGGAGTTTGTCCCACAATTTAAGGGAGTGTCCTGTAATGGGGTTACTGATTGGACCTCGTGTTGAGGGGGGCAGCCATAGTATGTTAAATACTTTGAGAGGGTGAAGGTCAATGGCTTCCAAACTAACCCAAAGTGGAGTTTCATTTTTTGCATGATATAGGGTTATCTGGGCTAGCTGGGCTGCGTGATAATATCCCAAAAAGTTAGGTAGACCCAACCCCCCCTTGAGTTTACTGCGAAGTAATATAGCTTTAGCTACTCTAGGTCTAGTAGAGCCCCATATATATTTGGACACTCTTGTCTGAATAATGCGGTGGTAGTATGAGGGAATAGGGATCGGAAGGACTCTATATAAATAAAGTAATTTTGGCAGCATAGACATCTTTACAGCCGCAATCCGGCCTAGCCATGAGATACATATCGGGCGCCAAGATTCTAATAGGCTTGTTATGTGTTTTAACATAGGGAGGTAGTTGGCTCGAAATAGGTGGGTTGGGTCGCTAGTTAGCTTGATACCAAGGTAGGCTATTGTGGTTGTAGACCAGGTGAAGGGGAAGAGTTCTCGTAAATGTACTAGTTCTGAGTGTGGTAGAGACACGTTGAGGGCCTTAGATTTGGATTGGTTGACTTCCAATCCTGATATTAGCGCAAATTTGTCTAGAAGGTAAATTAGATTCGGGAGTGTGGTTCGTGGGGATGTGACAAATAATAGTGCATCGTCGGCAAATAGGCATAATTTATGTGATGTAGAGGCTACATCTAAGCCTTTAATATTTGGGTTTGCTCTAAGGAGAGCTGCTAGTGGTTCGATCGCTAATGCGAACACTAGAGGGGAGAGGGGGCACCCTTGTCTTTACCTCGTTGTATCTGAAAGTAGTCCGATCGGTATCCTGAATATTTAACATATGCTCGTGGTTGATTGTAAAGGGAGTCTACCCATTGTAGAAAGTTGGGGCCAAATCCCCATCTTTGTAGTATATAGCGGAGGTAAGGCCAAGAGACTGTGTCAAATGCCTTATGAATGTCAAGAGAGAGGAGATGCATAGGGATTTGTCGTTTTCGAGCTAGGTGTTGGAGCAGGATGACACGACGGATATTATCACTGGCCTGACGTTTTGGAATGAAGCCTACCTGGTCTTTATGTATAAGGCCACCTATAATTGGGTTGAGGCGTAACGCCATAATTTTGGCTAGGATCTTTATATCTAGATTGAGTAAGGATATGGGCCTGTAATTGGACCACAGAGAATTGTCTGTGTTAGGCTTGGGTATCATAGAGATAATGGCTGTCAACGTGTCCCGACCAAAAGAGTGTTGTTTAAGGAGGGCGTTAAAGTGTTAGTGAGAAGGGGGGCTAGGATGGGAGCAAATTTTTTGAAGTATGAAGTAGAAAGACCATCAGGGCCTGGTCTTTTGTGTGGTTTAAGAGACTTTATAGCAATAAGAACTTCTTCGGACGTGACGGGGGATTCCATAGACTCTTTATTGGCCTCTGACAATTTCGGGAGTGTGATGTTTTGAAACAATACCTCAGCTTGTGTCGCCGAGAAGGTACGTGTTGGGGTATATAGTTCAGCTAACTTTCTGCGAAATTCAGAAAGCACCTTCACTGGGTTGCTCGTGAAATTATCCTTGGCCAGTTTGAGTCTGATGGGATTGTGCACCCTTTCCGGTTGACGTAGTCTCAATGCAAGGAAAGTATCTGGTTTATTGGCTTTAGTATAAATTGTGTGGTTGGATCTGCGAATGGCTTTGTCTGCTGATTCTGCCAAGAGCAGGTCTAACTCTGTTTTCGTCTTTTCTAACAGGATTCTATGAGGTTCAGTTGGAGTGGATTGGAATTGGAGGAAGAGGCGGTGAAAATCTGCTTCCAATTGCTGGGTTCTAAGTTTTTTATCTCTTTTGAGGTGAGTAGATACAGATATGCAGGTCCCTCTAATTACGGGTTTGTGCGCCTCCCATAATAGGACAGGTGAGATGTCAGGAGTGGAATTATGTTTTATGTATTCTTTAAGGGCTAGTTCTATATCGAAACAGTATGATTGGTTAGTTAAATATGCCTCATTTATACACCACGTACGGTCTCTAGACTGAGGGATCAGGGTAGAGACAGTTGTGATCACTGCACAGTGGTCTGACCAGGTAATTGGAATAATGTTTGAGTGTAGTAGGATTGGTGAGGATGCAACAGGTATAAAGATGTGATCAATCCTTGAGAAGGATTTGTGTGGGTATGAATAGAAAGTAAAGTTTTTTTTGGCTGGATTACATTCTCTCCATGTGTCTAATAAAGAGGCTTGCTGGAATAGTTTGCGAAATAGTATAGAGGGGGAATATTGTTCAGGGGTATAAGGAGATTTATCAAGGTGCGGATGTAACACTTGATTGGAATCACCGCATATAAAAAGGGTGCCCTTGCAGTGTGTTCGTATTACTTGTAGGAGATGATTGAAGAAGGGGTTAGGATTGTTATTGGGGGCATAATAGGAGACTATAGTGGACATCACGTCTTGCAAGTGTACAACTAAAATAATATAGCGGCCTTCAGGGTCTTTAATTTCTTTTGTTAGGGTGAATGGAAGGGTGCGGTGAAATGCAATGAGGACGCCACGTTGTTTAGTGGCAGCCGAGGCGTTGAACACTTGGGGATATTTGGAACTGAAGTATTTAGGGGTTGCTTGGGTTGAAAAGTGTGTTTCCTGTAGGGCCACTATGCTGGCCTTCAGGTGTACGAAGGTACGAAAGGCCTTAACCCTTTTATTTGGGGAGTTGAGTCCCTTAACATTAAGGGAGAGTATGTCCAGAGGGGCCATTTATGTGGGTAGGGGGAAATACTAAGGGTAGATGTCTGAGGATCATGCGGCCTACCCGACCTAGTGGATAATGAGGAAGGAAATGAAAAAAGGAGGTGTGAGGAAAAGAAAAAGGGGGAGAGAGAGGATAGAGCATGTTTTTTGTAGAGAGAATAAGGAAGTATAATAACACTTGGTACGTTGGACATGTTAGCCCAACAGGTAGATGCCCATACCTCCAAACCAGCCAGCTGGTGAGGAAGCATGTGCATCCTATAGGGGGGAGCAGTGACATTTCCCCGCCGCAGGTCGGGAAAAGTTAAGAAACTGTAGTGCTCAAACAATATAAACAGTACGTACTAAGACCGTATCATTATATTCAGTTGTGAGATATCGGTAATAATCCCACTTTGGTGAGAAAGATCCCAGCGCCAAATAAGTGGCACAACTGAGATCAGAATCACCAAGGGGGACAAGGGAATCTAAAAATAGAAGGTATCAACTTAACTATGTCTATATAAGTAATATAATTAGTATTTTTGAAATCTTAGGTTAAACAAGCAAGGTTAAACCAAACAAAGCAAAAGGAAATTATTTAGGACATATGCACCCTATAATGAAATTAGAGGGATCACATATGCTGAGTCCCGCAACAATGGGAAATCTTACCAGAACACAAACGTCTGTGTCTCGGAGGTGTAAAGTAATAAAAATAAAAAATAAAAATGGAAAATGGAAAAGTCACAACTATCTCAGTTCATTGAGATATCAACCGTGTAACCAGGAGTTCTCCTGAGGTGTTGAATAAGAGCATTAGATGCTAGGTTCTTCAGCGAGACGTGTGTGCTTTAGGATCAAAAAGGCTTGCTTGACGAGACGGTGTTCCTTTTCGGATCGAGGAAGGGCCAGCTTGATTCCGCTTAGGAGTAGTGGTGTAAGGGTAGGCTGCAGAGCGGGCTGGAGTACGTGGTAGCGAGGTTTCGGATTGATGGACAGGGGGCGACAGGTGCAGTGATTCAAGAAGACGCTGCAGTGATTCTGGAGATGTGGAGGAGTGTTGCTGCCCCTGGTACGTGAACTGAAGAGAAAAGGGGAAACGCCAGGTATATTTTATCTGATGCTGTATCAGGATTTGTAATTGTGGCTTCATGGCTCGCCGTTTAGCAATGGTAAGGGGTGCCAGGTCAGAGAAAAGTTGGTAGTTGTGGTCTTGGAACTGGAGAGCGTCTTTATTCCAGGCTGCTGCGAGTAGTTGCTCCTTTGTGCGGAAAAAGTGTAGTTTAATTATTATGTCCCGCGGAGGGCCGTCTTGTTGGCGGCGAGTAAGTGCCCTGTGAATTCTGTCAAATTCCAGGCGTTCAATGGGTATGGAGGGACAGAGTTCCTGGAAAAGGGCTGTAGTAAAGGATTGTATATCCTCAACCACTTCAGGGATACCCCGGAGGCGTAAGTTGGACCTGCGAGATCAGTTCTCGGCGTCCTCTAAACGTGAGAGTAATGTGGCGTTTTCCTCACGGAGGGCTGCCTGATATTTTATACTTTTATTATGAAAAAATGTGAAAACCTGAATAAAAACTATTGAAACAAAAGAACCACTGCTCTAAGGTAAATGTCTTAAAGGTGTTCACTTTTTTCTAAAGTATAGCTGTACCAATATACCAATAATATACCTCTGTTGCTAAAAAGAATAAGCTGTCCCTATGTTCCAGAGCAGGCCTCACCTTTCTTCTATAAACGACATGACTTTCTTGTATCCGTCCTGCAGGACGCCCCAGCCGTTAGTGAACAAGTTCTTCAGGAGACCTCATTGAACCACACCCTCCTCCTGCCCTCCTCCTCCAGGAGATTGCACCTTTCCACTACCTTAGTTCACCCCAAAGCTCTAGTATAGCATTGCTTCCATGTGCTATGCCCTGTACACCCTTCCAGTTACATGCTTCTCCAATGCAATCATTATTAGTGCACAATGTTCTCCCTCAATACACAGTCAGTATCCTCCTCTGCTGATAAGTCATTTTGTACCCCCTCCTTCTCCCTGCATAATGTTCATTTAGCAGTGTGCACACTGGAGCAGGAGAAGGAGCTGAGTGATCCAATAACAGTATGTACATAGTAGTACATAGTAGGTGAGGTCGAAAAAAGACACAAGTCCATCAAGTCCAACCTATGTGTGTGATTATATGTCAGTATTACCTTGTATATCCCTGTATGTTGTGGTCGTTCAGGTGCTTATCTAATAGTTTTCTTGAAACTGTCGATGCCCCTCGCTGAGACCACCACCTGTGGAAGGGAATTCCACATCCTTGCCGCTCTTACAGTAAAGAACCCTCTACTTAGTTTAACCTCCCTGTAGGTTTTCCCGAGTGTGGCTCGGGATTAAATTTTAGCACCATTAGCGGTAACCCCGAGCCACACTCGGGATTGCATTGCAGGATCCTGGTGCAGTGTACTTACCTTGTCCCCAGGATCCTGCGATGTCCCCCCGCTGTGTCCGTGGGCTCTGTCCTCTGCCCGATGCTTCTGTGTGCCGGGCTCTGTTCCCTCGCTGACGAAGTCCTGTGGACGTAACGCCGCGTACGGGGGGCGGAGTCTTTCGCTCTGACATCACCCACTGCCATCTCACAGCTGTTCGGACGCGAACAGTCTGTTTTTACTCTGCTTTATACTGTGACTTTTCACTGTCATATCAGCGCTATACAAGTGCGCTTTTTAAGTGGATCACATCCAATCTTTTACAATAAACTGCTTTACGGCTGCATCATACGGACCGCTCTTAGGTGTTTTTTTCTTCCTTTCCCCCTTTTTTTGCTATATTGCATTGGGAGTCCTTTTGTATATTTGCTGCATTGGAGAGACATCTGCTGGGAATCAGTGAGGACAGCCAGAGGATCCGAGCCACGTTTATCCAGTATTTATGGAGTCCATGCTTTTATGATCTTCCATCTGGTAAGCATTTTATATGCACATCATTGGAGAAGAGCTTGTGGTGTTTTCATATTAAGAAGAAGTATCTTACTACAGGAGAATTGTGTTCCCTCATATATTGATCAAAGCAATTTGAATTTGATGCCCCTGTCAAACAGTTGTGGAAAAATTGATCTTTGGGTGTTGTTGGTGCCCTCACCCCATAATCATCTAGAGGTAGTCTTAAAGAAAGCAAGAACTGACCTTGCTGTAAGTTTTTTTCATTTGATGCCCCTGTCAAACAGTTGTGGAAAAGTTGGTCTTTAGGTGTTGTTTGTGCCTTCACCCCATAACCCTCTAGAGGTAGTCTTGATGAAAGCAAGAATTGGCCTTGCTGTAAAAAAATTACATTTGAAACCCCTGTCAAACAGTTGTGGAAAAAATGGTCTTTGGGTGTTGTTGGTGCCCTCACCCTCTAACCTTCAAGAGGTAGTCTTGATGAAAGCAAGAATTGGCCTTGCTGTAAAGAATTTAATTTAACGCTCCTGTCAAACAGTTGCAGAAAAATTGGTCTTTGGGTGTTGTTGATGCCCTCACCCCATAACCTTCTAGAGGTAGTCTTAATGAAAGCAAGAATTGGCCTTGCTGTAAAAAATTTAATTTGATGCCCCTGTCACATTTGGTCTATGAGTGTTGTGGCTGCCTACACCCCGTAACCATCTAGAGGTAGTCTTGATGAAAGCAAGAATTGGCCTTGCTGTAAAAAAAAAAATTTGACACCCCTGTCAAACAGTTGCGGAAAAAAATATCTTTGGGTGTTGTTTGTGCCTTCACCCCATACTCTTCAAAGGGTAGTCTTAATGAAATCAATAATTGGCCTTGCTAGGAAAAAAACTAAGTTTGACACTCCTGTCAAACAGCTGCAAAAAAATTGGTCTTTGGGTGTTGTTGGTGCCTTCATCTTCACCCTGTAACCTTCTAGAGGTAGTCTTAATGAAAGCAAGAATTGGCCTTGCTGTAAAAAATGATGTATTGTATTTGACGCCCCTGTCACACAGTTATGCAAAAACTGATCTTTGGGTGTTGTTGGTGCCTTCACCCTCTAACCTTCTTGAGGTAGTCTTGATGAAAGTAAGAATTGGCCTTGCTGTAAAATATTGAATTCGATGCCCCTGTCAAACAGTTGTGGAAAAATTGATCTTTGGGTGTTGTTGGTGACCTCACCGAGTAACCTTCTAGAGGTAGTCTTGATGAAAGTAAGAATTGGCCATGCTGTACAAAAAAAATTTAATTTGACGCCCCTGTAACACAGTTGGGCAAAAATTGGTCTTTGAGTGTTGTTGCTGCCTTCACCCTGTAACCTTCTAGAGGTAGTCTTGATGAAAGCAAGAATTGGCCTTGCTGTAAAAAATTTAAATTTGACACCTCTGACAAACAATTGGGAATAAATGGTCTTTGGGTGTTACTGGTGCCTTCACCCCATAACCTTCTAGAGGTAGTCTTGATGAAAACAAGAATTGGCCTTGCTGTAAAAAAATTCAATTTGATGCCCCTGTCAAACAGTTGTGGGAAAATTGGTCTTTGGGTGTTCTTGATGTCCTCACCCCTTAACCTTCTAGAGGTAGTCTTGATGAAAGCAAGAATTGGCCTTGCTGTTAAAAATTTTACTTTGATGCCTCTGTCAAACAGTTGCAGAAAAATTGGTCTTTTGGTGTTGTTGGTGCCTTCACCCCATAATCATCTAGAGGTAGTCTTAAAGAAAGCAAGAATTGACCTTGCTGTAAAAAATTAAAATTTGATGCCCCTGTCATACAGTTGTGAAAAAATTGGTCTTTGGGTAATGTTGGTGCCTTCACCCCATAACCTTCTAGAGGTAGTCTTGATGAAAGCAAGAATTGGCCTTGCTGTAAAAAAATTAATTTGACACCCCTGTCAAACAGTTGCGGAAAAATGTATCTTTGGATGTTGTTGGTACCTTTACCCCATAGTCTTCTAAAGGTAGTCTTAATGAAAGCAATAATTGGCCTTGCTGTAAAAAATTTAAATTTGACACCCCTGTCAAACAGTTGCAGAAAAATTGGTCTTTGGGTGTTGTTGGTGCCCTCACCCTATAACCTTCTAGAGGTAGTCATGATGAAAGGAAGAATTAGCCTTGCTGTAAAAAATGTAAATTTGATGCCCCTGTCACACAGTTATGCAAAAATTAATCTTTGGGTGTTGTTGGTGCCTTCACCCCGTAACCTTCTAGAGGTAGTCTTGATGAAAGCAAGAATTGGCCTTGCTGTAAAAAATTTAAATTTGACACCCCTGACAAATAGTTGCGGGAAAAATTGGTCTTTGGGTGTTGTTGGTGCCTTCACCTCATAACCTTCTAGAGGTAGTCTTGATGAAAGCAAGAATTGGCCTTGCTGTAGAAAAATTTAATTTGACGCCCCTGTCAAACAGTTGCTGAAACATTTATCTTTGGGTGTTGTTGGTACCTTCACCCCGTAACCTTCTAAAGGTAGTCTCAATGAAAGCAAGAATTGGCCTTGCTGTAAAAAATTTAAATTTGACACCTCTGTAAAACAGTTGCAGAAAAATTGGTATTTGGATGTTGTTGGTGCCTTCACCCTGCAACCTTCTACAGGTAACCTTGATGAAAGCAAGAATTGGCCTTGCTGTAAAAAAAATTTATTTGACGCCCATGTCAAACAGTTGTGGAAAAATTGGTCTTTGGGTGTTGTTAGTGACCTCACCCCATAACCTTCTAGAGGTAGTCATGATGAAAGCAAGAATTGGCCTTGCTGTAAAAAATGTAAATTAGACACCCCTGTCAAACAGTTGCGGAAATATTGTTTTTTTGGGTGTTGCTGGTGCCTTCACTCCTTAAAGTTCTGGAGGTAGTCTTGATGAAAGCAAGAATTGACCTTGCTGTAAAAAAATAACATTTAATGTCAAACAGGTGTGGAAAAATTGGTCGTTCGGTGTTAATTGTGCCCATGAAACCTATACCAAAAAAATACAAGATAAAATCAACACCCACAAAGCTAGGCAACCTAAACAGTCTTGCAGAGATTTGAAATCCCAATAACACTTAATCAGGGACATCGGCATCAGGGGCTTGACAGCTTCTGCTAATCCAGGACTTATTCGTTTTGACAAATGTCAGCCGGTCAACAGAGTCTGTGGACAGACGCGCTCTTTTGTCTATCACAAAACCTCCGGCAGCACTGAATGCCTGTTCAGAAAGTACACTGGTTGCAGGGCATTCCAGCAGCTCAATTGCATACTGGGAAAGTTCTGGCCAGTGGTCTATCCTCATGACCCAGAAACCCAGTGGATCACCTACTGGAAAGCTCTCCATGTCTGTTTCACCCAAATATCTTCCACCATTTGCTGTAGATGCTGCCGATGGGATGTTGAAGCTGACAGCCCTGGATGCCGAGGACTGAAAAGATTTTGAAATGTATCACTAAGGCTGCCCCCTTCTTCACTGCTCCTCCTTTGACCAACAGAAGCCTCAAAACTAGCTTTTCCACGAGACTGTAACCTACCAGAGTCTGGAAAAGCATTACATAAACTCCTCTTTAAGGTTTCCTTAAGATATTTTATCCTCTGCTCCCTCTGTGAGTATCGGGATGGGTTCAGAGATTTTCCCTTTGTAACAGTGGTCAAGGAGGTTTGCCAACCAAAAGGGATGAGCTTCGAGTTCGAGTCGAACTCATGTTCGACTCGAACATCGGCTGTTCGCAAGTTCGCTGAACAGCGAACAATTTGGGGTGTTCGCGGCAAATTTGAATGCCGCGCTCCTTTACAGGCATACTATAGACACCCCCCAGGTACGAAATTTAAAGGGATATTACACTTTTATTGTTTCACTTTAAGCATTATTAAAATCACTGCTCCCGAAAAAACGGCCGTTTTTAAAACTTTTTTTTGCATTGATCCATGTCCCCTGGGGCAGGACCCAGGTCCCCAAACACTTTTTATGACAATACCTTGCATATAAGCATTTCAATTTAGCACTTTTGATTATTCATGCTCGTGTCCCATAGACTTTAATGGTGTTCGCGTGTTCGAACAAATTTTTTGCCTGTTCGCAAATTCTGGTGCGAACCGAACAGGGGGGTGTTCGGCTCATCCCTACCAACCAATAATGATCCTTATCCTTGATGCCACAAATTCTCGGGTCCTTTTGCAGGCTTTTAAGCATAAGGGAGGCCATGCACCACAAGTTTACAGAGACATGAGAAACAAAGTCCTTGGGGTCACTGAGGAGTACAGTATCTGGAACTGCCTCCTTCCAGCCACGTGCTACTCCCAAGGTTTCTGGGGACTGAAAACCATCTCCTAAGGTTTGAAGTATGTCTTTCCATGCTTTATTGCCTTAAAAACTGCCATAATCCTCCTCTCTCTTCTTGTGTGTTCTGTGGCATCACAAGAATGGTGTATGCATAAAGCGGGCCTTGAGAGGAAAGGAAGTCCTCTTGCTCTGCCTCAAGTGCCCTGTCCATAATGCCACATAGAGTACATGCATCTTTTATCAGCAGTCATTGGCATGGGGAAAAAAATCCAAACTGCCCTGAGCCTGTCCTTGTGCCATACTCACATAGGTACTCATTGATGGCCCTCTGCTGCATGCGCAGCTGCCAAAGTTGAGTTCCACCTGGTGGGCATGTCACAAATCAGACTCTTCTGGCCTTCTTTAGAAGATCTTGCAAATCTGGGTATCTGTTTAAGAAACGCTGCACCACCAAATTGAGGACATGTGCCAGGCATGGCACATGTGTCAATATTTCTTGTTGAAGGGCGGACAAAAGGTTAGTGCCATTATCCCACACCACCATTCCTGGCTCAAGGTTGTATGGTGTAAACCACCTCTGGGCCTGCCGCTGCAGAGCTGAAAGAATCTCTGTTCCATTGTGGCTCTTGTCCCCTAGACAGACCAGCTGAAAGTTGAGCTTGCACCCTCTCTTTCCATTTAGGTGTTCCTTGTGCAGCACTACCCCTGTAGGATCTACTTGGTAATGTGGGTTTTCTGTTCTGCACCTCAATTTTAAGTACAACCTCAGCCCCTCTGACACACCTGTTTGAATGAAAGTTACTGCAAGAAATGATAAAATATAAGTATAGATACATTTAACTCGGCTGAAAATTAGCACAAGGAAAAAGACACAAGACTGTTTAGTGGTAAATCAACTCAATGTTTTGGTACGGGTTAGAATAAATGCTGGTTTGAGCATAAATAAACACACAGACAGTAGGTTCAGACGCATTCAGCTAGACAGCAAAATCACTTTGGCAATGTGACTTAGAATAGAGTTCTCAAACACTAGACTGGAATTAACTCATGAATTTGCAAAGTCAGCAATAAATATATACTACTATAACTGATCTAGAGTGCACTCTAGTGCAACGTCCCCTGAGAGATATCTCTTAGCATAAGCAATAGGCGAAGGTCTCTGTGTAGCAGCTGTAGAGGGACAGTCTTTAGTCCTGACTTTTCAGCTGGCTAGCAGTCAAGCCTGCAAGCAGCAATAAGGCTACTAGATGGCTGTATGGTCAGTTCCTAAAGGGCTCAGTCTCTCTAGCAGAAGATAGTGGTGTTGAAATTAATCATAGCATCGATGCATCGTGATTCAACCACCCACGATGCGGCATCGATGCTACGACTTGCATAAATCGATTATATGATGACATTACCCGCGCGCCGCTATATGCCCTGCCAATGAACCGAAAGCAGCCGAAGGTGCCGTGGGCGTTAGCCACGCCTTTATTCCCGCCCCCCGCTGACGGCATTCCCAGCCACCCGGCGTCAACGTGCGAGACACGTGGAGCGAGTGTCCCCCAACTCCTGACAAGTCATGATCAGGTCCCGACTCCCCAGAGCCTTCCTCTTAGGCTCACCTCACACTGTGTGCATTGTGCACACACAGGCTGCCTCCGTCCTCCTTACAATAGGCTGCTGTGGGAGACCAGACAGCCGCAGTTGTCCTCCACCCTCCAGTCCCCGTTACATGCTGCTCAAGAGTCGTCGTCATTATCATCAGGTACTTACTTGGGGGATGCACACTGGCAGCATTTGATGGGGCACAGTAATGGCAATTGATGGGAACACTGCCAGCAATAGATGGGCACAGTAGCAGCAATTGATGGGCACAGTGTCAGCAATTGATGGGCACATTAGCGGCAATTGATGAGCACGCTGGCAGCAATTGATGGGCACAGTGGCAGCAATTGATGGGTACAGTAGCTGCATTTGATGGCACAGTGGCGCCAATTGATAGCACAGTGGCTGCACTTGATGGGCACAGTGACGGCAATTGATGGCACAGTGGTTGTGTTTAATTGTCACAGTGGTTGCGTTTGATTGGCACAGTAGCTGCTTTTGAATTTTTTTTTCAGTTTGTTTTCGCCCCCCAAAAAAATTTGAGCACCAGCCGCCACTGACTACTAGTAATAATATAACATATTATATATCATATATCTGATGCACCATTATGTGGACTGCAAATTTGCCAAATTATGAAAACATTAAAGTAACCAATGAGCATGACCATACCTGTTTTTTCTCCTTCATTGATGTGCGCTGGTGAGGCTGCACTTATGGGCACTGATGAGGTGACACTGATGGGCACTGATGAGATGGAACAGAAGGGCACTGATGGGGTGGCACTGATCAGGAGGCGCTAATATGCAGCACTGATGGGCACTGATATGCAGCACTGATGGCCACTGATATTTGGCACTGATGGGCACTGATAGGCGGCACTTATGAGCAATGATAGGTGGCACAGATAGGCGGCACCGATGGGCACTGATGAGTGGCAGCACTGATGAGCAGGCACTGATGGGCACTAAAAGGCAGCATTGACTGGCATCACTGATGGGCACTGTTGGGGCTGCACTAATGATCAGTGCACTGATCATCAGTGCCCTGATTATATGTACAGGTCTCCCCTGTAAGAAAATGCAGCTGATCAGTGTGAGGAGAGGAAAGCCGATAACCTGCATTTCCTTGTTTACATGTGATCACCTGTGATTGGACACAGCTGATCACATGGGTAAAGAGCCTGATCTCGGTAAAGAGCCTTATCATCGGCTCTTTACCGAGATCGGGGATGCGTCGTGTCCCAGGGACACAGTGTGTCACCAAATGCCATGCTGCACGCACCCACAGGGGAGCAAGCACGATGAGTCTGGGACCAGGTCATATGATGTCATCCCAGAACAAGAGATCCACCCCGTCGCCGTCATTCGTCTATACAGTGGGCGGAAGGTGGTTAATCACGCATCTCCCAAGCTAACAAACCATTAGGCCAGGCTTACTGACATATAAAATGGTGTAGCCTGCAGAAAGTAGAATACACTTTCCTGGCTGAATAGCTCTCACTGCAGAGTCAAAATTTATACATAATTCATGACTTCTGGGATTGTCAAATTACCTTAGTATGGAGCATTCACTTGAATGTATCAACTAATTACCATCATTTTAAGACTATATACACCTAAATTCTGAGGTGCTGGAGGAGGATTAAGCACATTTCACCTTCTAGATGATATACACATTCAATAATATCATATTTAGATTAATGCAAAAGGTAATTCCATTCTGCACAATAATATGCTGGTTAACAGACTGCAAGCTGTGGACAAAATCTAAATGTTCCCTGCATTATGAGTGCTCTTTACTTGTTATGAACATAGTGCTCATATTCTTGAATGTTCTTTTTCTTTGTTTTTGGGAAAAATGATCAATAAAAATTGTTATTGAAAAAAATATAAATGTATTTAGAAAACCATATCTGAAGGAGTGGCAAATGATTGATTGTTCATGTCATTTCTGTCAATGCCCTCCTCAGGGACCAGAAAAGAGGGCTGCATCTTCAGCTTGACAGCTCTCCTTTAGATTAATTGAATAACATCTGCCAAAAAATCTTATTTCTTGAGAGTCAATCTCGGATCCGATTTTGCTCCATTGGTGTAACACTTAGTTCTAATGCAGTAAGCCAGAATTTTAAGATTCCTCATCTCTTTATAGTAAATCTCTGAAATATTCCTGTCTGCATGATAGTGGGTATTATAGACATTTCTTAAAAGTCATCACTATTAGTAGTGCTTTAGAACATGTGGTGGCAGCTATTTTGGTGTGGAAGAGTTAACTGCATGATTCCCTGAAATCCAGTGTCAACTGTGGTCCTGAAAACTAAAAAATCTCTGTGCAGGATGAATCTGAAAGCGTCATCATTACATACTGGTGGCAGCGCAGTGGGGTTCGATGTCACACTTGTCACATTGATCTCTACTTTAAAGTAAGTCCTTGTGTGATGAACTGATTGCTCTCCCCTAAAAAAACCTATGGAAAAATACAGCACATTGGATGAGGAAGATGTATATATTTGTAATTATGTAGCATCTCAGTTTATTTACCTGAATCATGCAAGCAAGGTGCTGATCTAAATGTGGTAGGTGTGACCACTAAATAAAGTGTACATTTCCCCTAGCAACAGCGTTAGGTAAAACAGACCCTAGAAACCTCCAAGAAGCGCAGACTGCCAGAGCTAGAGGTTTTTCAAGACAACTGTGGTTCCTACCTGGTAGGTCAGAGTGTTTCCTCAAAAACTGAAGCTAATATGGATATGCTAAATGAAGAGCCACAGGTTTGCAGTGTTGAAACTGTGTTAATGAAAGCAGCCATGACTGAAGATGTAGTGTACCAAGCGGACAATCTTCCTGGTGAGGTTGTGAAGCAGTTTACTGTCTTTGAGTCAGAGAGGATGATAGTGGATAAGGCATCTAACAACACGCTGGGAGAGCACCAGGCGGTTGTGGAAGAGCACCAGGCAGTTGTGGAAGAGCCTGAATCTAGTTTTGAGGAAGTTGTTATAGGAAATGTGTCCCCTAGGACTTCAGTCTCTCTACACACAATACTTAGCCACACAGGTGTCCTAAGGGATGTTAAGGAGTAAATTAGAGCGGAGACTGCGAGCCAGGCCTTCTCATCCAAAATCAGTGCCTGACCTCACAAATGCTCTTCTGCAAGAATGGTTAACCATTCCCATAGACACACTCCTAAACCTTGTGGACAGCCTTCTCAGAAGATTTGGAGCTGTTATAGCTGCAAACGATGGGCCAACTCAATGTTGAACCCTACGTACTAAGACTGGGATACCATTAAAGTTCATGCGTGTAAAGGCAGGTGTCCCAATACTTTTGGTAATATAGTGTGTGTGTGTATATATATATATATATATATATATATATATACACAGTATCTCACAAAAGTGAGTACACCCTTCACATTTTTGTAAATATTTTATTATATCTTTTCATGTGACAACACTGAAGAAATTACACTTTGCTACAATGTAAAGTAGGGAGTGTATAGCTTGTATAACAGTGTAAATTTGCTGTCCCCTCAAAATAACTCAACACACAGCCATTAATGTCTAAACCGCTGGCAACAAAAGTGAGTACACACCTAAGTTAAAATGTGGGCCCAAATTGGGCCCAATTAGCCATTTTCCTTCCCCGGTGTCATGTGACTCATCAGTGTTACAAAGTCTCAGGTGTGGATGGGGAGCAGGTGTGTTAAATTTAGTGTTATCGCTTTCACTCTCTCATACTGGTCACTGGAAGTTCAACATGGCACCTCATGGCAAACTCTCTGAGGATCTGAAAAAATGAATTGTTACTCTACATAAAGATGGTCTAGGCTATGAAAAGATTGCCAAGACCCTGAAACTGAGCTGCAGCACGGTGGCCAAGACCATACAGCGGTTTAACAGGACAAGTTCCACTCAGAACAGGCCTCACCATGGTCGACCAAAGAAGTTGAGTGCACATGCTCAGCGTCATATCCAGAGGTTGTCTTTGGGAAATAGACATATGAGTGCTGCCAGCATTGCTGCAGAGGTTGAAGGGTTGGGGGGTCAGCCTGTCAGTGGTAAGACCATATGCCACACACTGCATCAAATTGGTCTGCATGGCTGTCATCCCAGAAGGAAGCCTCTTCTAAAGATGATACACAAAAAAGCCTGCAAACAGTTTACTGAATAAAAGCAGACTAAGAACATTGTTTACTGGAACCATGTTCTGTTGTCTGATGAGACCAAGATAAACTTATTTGGTTCAGATGGTATCAAGCGTGTGTGGTGGCAACCAGGTGAGGAATACAAAGACAAGTGTGTCTTGCCTACAGTCAAGCATGGTGGTGGGAGTGTCATGGTCTGGGGCTGCATGAGTGCTGCTGGCACTGGGGAGCTACAGTTCAATGAGGGAACCATGAATGCCAATATGTATTGTGACATACTGAAGCAGAGCATGATCCCCTCCCTTTGGAGACTGGGCCGCAGGGCAGTATTCCAACATGATAACAACCCCAAACACACCTCCAAGACGACCACTGCCTTGCTAAAGAAGCTGAGGGTAAAGGTGATGGACTGGCCAAGCATGTCTCCAGACCTAAACCCTATTGAGCATCTGTGGGGCATCCTCAAATGGAAGGTGTAGGAGCACAAGGTCTCTAGCATCCATCAGCTCCGTGATGTCTGTAAAAATGGAAGGGAGTGGACTTTTTAGGCACAGTCACACCAAGATAATTACAAAAATATTTATTGAGAAAACATATAAAAATATACATTTATAAAAAAAACACAAACAATCTAGATACATATATACTCAATGTGGTTGCTGCTATATAGCACCATACATGTGGTAAAGAGGCACAGAAATAAAGACATCATTCCATGGTATAGGAAAATCCGAGAGTATGGCTAAACAGCAGACCAATGGTATAGTATATCACATTAGGAGTGTGCTCAAAATGTTGCGTGTGTGTACACGCTTCTTCAGGAGCATAGAGTATTGTGACTGACAAAAAATAAATAAAGAAAATCATGCAATTAATATAGAGTAATCCAGCAATATAAATAAAGGTCAACAGTTAACACAGTCGCATATCCCATGATGCCAGGCTCTAAATAATGCAGAATGGGCCACAGGGGCAACAAATATAGTCACTACGTGGGCGTACCTAACATGATAAAGAGATGGATATGCAAATTGGGTATGAAAGGCATTTAGCTAAACATAATATTATCGGTGATAGTAAATATATATAGAGCTGTATTGGAGATAATTAGTAGGTGTATATAACTAATAATAATAGATTAATCCATAACAAAAGATAAAATGAGATAATACTTACTAGATATTGTGTATTTGAATAAAAAGTTTAAAACCCAAATTTGAAGACGCAGACACCTATAAGACCGGTATCAAAAAACGCTAGGTAGTGGGGAACGTACATAGAATAAAGTCCAATATCAGCATTCAATTTTTTGTCATTGCCTATATAGGGATATGAAACAATGAGTAATGATAGAGCAATGACAAGGACCCAAGTACTCAGTAGTGGATAGATTACAGGAAACTAACCAGTAAGAAAGGTGGGCTCCAAAAGAGATGCTGTGAAGGCAGTAAAAAAGGAAGGAGGGTAACATCTAGGGGCCCTTAGAGGGTCATATTGGAAATGAAGAGTCCATAAAATAATAGCCTGGTAATATGGTTAATTATATGCATAGAAGGACTGAATTCCATACAGTACAAACAAATGGAAGGGTGGATAATCAGTCAAATGCCCTATAAAGTAAAGAGAGAATCCAAATAAGGGTAGTATATTAGACAGAAATTCCCAATAAATAAGAAACAGCCCACCAAAGATAGAGAACTAATATAGCATGACATACCTTAATGGAGTAAACTCCCCCAGAAAAACCAGCAAGCTGAAATGGTCCTGCGACCATACGCGGTGTCAGCAGCTGGATGGTGTACAAACCCTGTCTTATATGTAGGTACGTCCCGCCCATCATCAACAAGTCGGCGCAGCCGATGTGACGTCATCCGGGCCGGCCGATCATCACTGCACATGCGCCCGATCAGTGAGCGCGCCATCAGAGCGTGATGACGCAGCATCAGAGAAAGGGAAACATGGGGAGTGAATAGCAATGGTCAGCGGATAGGGAGAGCGGTATGCTCCCCCCGCTGGCCACAGCAAGTGCCAAAGCTCTGTGATGTCGTCATGGAGGAGTGGAAGAGGACTCCAGTGGCAACCTGTGAACTCCATGCCCAAGAGCATTAAGGCAGTGCTGGAAAATAATGGTGGCCACACAAAATATTGACACTTTGGGCCCAATTTGGACATTTTCACTTAGGGGTGTACTCATTTTTGTTGTCAGCGGTTTAGACATTAATGGCTGTGTGTTGAGTTATTTTGAAGGGGCAGCTAATTTACACTGTTATACAAGCTGTACACTCACTACTTTACATTGTAGCAAAGTGTAATTTCTTCAGTGTTGTCACATGAAAAGATATAATAAAATATTTACAAAAATATGAGGGGTGTACTCACTTTTGTGAGATACTGTATATATATATATATGTGTTGTAGATAGCAGTAGCAGCAACTGTTCAATTTTAAGCATCCCTGCTCTTCATCAAGCTGTAGGGCTGCATGAAACTGTACAGTCGCTGCTACTGCTTTACCTTCAACACATACATATGTAATTGCACTTTGAAAATAAAGGACACTGCATTGGAGATTGTATCCTTTGCTTTTTATATTGATTCAAGGTGGGTGAACAGGAGCCCACCATTGATATAATCTCTGTCATACAACCGGAGACACAGAAGGTGACCCACTATATATATATGCAACATTTAATAGCTATCTAAAAAACATATAATATTCATTTCATTGTTTTTTTAAAAAGAGTTTTCAAAACCGAGCACATAATTTTCTTGCAAATATTAATAAACCAGTTACTATAACTTCTTGCTTGACTTGAAGGTTTATTTAGAAGATAAGCAGCCTTGTCTGCAGGAGTAATGATAAAACAACACCTAAAAGTGAACAGGCATCCTGCTAATATTTATTGGCTGAGGGACATGGCCACCTTGCATGGTGAAAACAAGTAATTATCAAGCAGTCTTTAAAGCGGGGGTTCACCCACACCGCCAAAAAAAAAAAAATATTAAAAGCCAGCAGCTACAAATACTGCAGCTGCTGACTTTTAATACATTGCCACTTACCTGTCCCGGGGTCCAGCGATGTCGGCAGGGGACGCCGAGAACCCGCTCTTTTCTCGGCAGCTGCCGCCACCATCCTAGGTGAGGGAATCAGGAAGTGAAGCGTTGCGGCTTCACTTCCTGTTTCCCTACTGCGCATGCGCGAGTCGCGCTGCGCGTCCCTAGTGGTCCCCGCTCTCTGCTGGAAGCTGTGTGTTCCCAGCAGACAGCGCGGTCGGGACAGGAAGAAGCATAGACTCCCATGGGAGTCTATGCCGGAAGTAGGTGCAAATACCTGTCTTTGACAGGTATCTGCACCCCCCTCCCCCCTGAAAGGTGCCAAATGTGACACCGGAGGGGAGGAGGGTTCCGAAAAGCGGAAGTTCCATTTTTGTGTGGAACTCCGCTTTAAGCATGTGGTCAGAAAAACATGGGAGTATTTTGGACAATTTGACTGGAAAAAAAAATATTAAAAGCCAGCAGCTACAAATACTGCAGCTGCTGACTTTTAATACATTGCCACTTACCTGTCCCGGGGTCCAGCGATGTCGGCAGGGGACGCCGAGAACCCGCTCTTTTCTCGGCAGCTGCCGCCACCATCCTAGGTGAGGGAATCAGGAAGTGAAGCGTTGCGGCTTCACTTCCTGTTTCCCTACTGCGCATGCGCGAGTCGCGCTGCGCGTCCCTAGTGGTCCCCGCTCTCTGCTGGAAGCTGTGTGTTCCCAGCAGACAGCGCGGTCGGGACAGGAAGAAGCATAGACTCCCATGGGAGTCTATGCCGGAAGTAGGTGCAAATACCTGTCTTTGACAGGTATCTGCACCCCCCTCCCCCCTGAAAGGTGCCAAATGTGACACCGGAGGGGAGGAGGGTTCCGAAAAGCGAAAGTTCCATTTTTGTGTGGAACTCCGCTTTAAGCATGTGGTCAGAAAAACATGGGAGTATTTTGGACAATTTGACTGGACTCTAGATGGAGTCGGTTGCCAGCATTGTAAGGTTTATAAGCATTTTCCTTTAACATGATGTCAGAGGCACTAGATGCAAGATGTTTCCAAATTTTGTTCCCCCTCTATTTTATTTCCCCCTCTAGATCTCTTGTTCCAGACTATCATATAAGGTAATTAACCTTTCAATGGTTCACTAAGGTGTTGAAACAGAAGCAAGATAAGGGCTTTCTCCATTATGTCACTGAGCTGTTAAAAACATAAATGTTTAGAGACACAGTGGGCTAATTTGATAAAAAATTGTCCATGGTAACTTTGGACTTACAATACAAACTAGAGTTTGAGGAGGTGGAACAACAAAGTATCACAGACAATACTACCTGCAAAATATTATTTTAAAATTAAATTTACAGTAAAAAAAACTTTCTGATTTAAAAGGATTCTGAAGTTTCCCTTTAAATGTTATACTGCATTTTATAGTAAACCCATCACAATAAAACTTGGGCAGCTCATCAGCCTATAATGGAAAAATGCATAGGAAGGGCTGCCTTCCCTGAAAATCACATTTTAAAAGAAGCAGTAGGTACCAAGATGCATATAACTACATTCCCCAGGTCCTAAGCCTCTCCATTAGTCAGTGAGACCTTCTATCTCATTAAAGTAAGAATTTGAAGGTTTGGGAGTGGAAGGGGTAGGACCAAGCTCAAATTTTACAGAAACAGGTGACATTTATATTTTGAAATGCCTATATCTCCGGATCTACTAATCAATTTGACATGAGGAAATCTTTGAAGGTAACCTATGCTTGTGCATTTTTTCTATTATGATTGTCATGCCATCGTTAATAAGGCTTGTAATCTTCTTATTGACTTTTTGGTTTAATTAGATTAATCTATGCTGCCATCTAGTGGCCATTTTGTATAACTGCGCTATATTTCAAAGTAGTTATTTAGAATAGCTGGTTAGATTTGGTACATGTAAGCCTCCATACTTTCAATCCCACCAGGCCTTGCATCAGCTTCCTGCAGCCTTTTCCTCTTTCCTTTCTATGGAAGCAAGCACATCTGCTGCTAAGCTCTACGCTAGCCATCCAGATCCATCTTCGGTATGTTTATTACTTGTATCTTCAGCTAGATAGATAGATAGGGTGGCACTAATTGTATGATCTTTATTAATTGCATTTTGTTTGTATCTGTTACAGTTTTACTCTATCTTGTATCAATAAAAGTTCAAAAGGATTCTGCGCCTACTGGAATGCATTGGATTGAGAGGAGTTAACAGTATGCCCAAATACACCTCAGTCACGTGTAGTGAGGGGCAGAACAGCAGTAAAACGAAGGCTTCTAAGCACGGCTAGCATACAGAACGCCAGTAATACAGCAGTTTTATCAGCTTCCATATAGCCAGACACCATGTCACAGACAAAGTCAGAGCACTTCGCGACAAGGTCGGAAGTTTACTCCACGAGCACAAGGAGGTCAGTGAAAAGTGAAACAATCGCCATTGCCCACGCAAAGGCGGAATCTGCAAAAGTAAAAGTTGACTTTGCGGCAAAGGAGGCCAAAATAAAAGCTGCATTCGCCAAAAAAGAGATGCAAATTAAATTAGAAAAGTTACGTATGGAAACTGCATTAGAGGAACTAGCTGCAGAGAAGGAGTCAGCGGCTGCTGTGGCCGAGGCAGACATCTTAGAACTTGCAAAGCCCACCAGTGAGCGGCTCAGCAACGTACTTGAAAAAAAATCCATTCCTGACGACGGTACAGAGAGTACCTCAGAATATGTGTGGCGACATGCCGCACCAGACAACTGCCCACTTACAGCGCCGAGAGCGGAATCAACCCCCGCCATTCACACGCCTTACGTCAAGCAAGAAAGTAAACCCGCACTCAGTCAGTTTTCAGCACATTCTGCATCCGGGCTATCAAAACACTACGTTATAGTTGACCAAATCGAAAATTAAGAACGACGGGTTAAAAGACACAGCGACAGTATCTCTGATGACCGCAAATACCCACCAAGTTCCTGGCACAACAGAGCATCCCCTGGCTACCCACATAACGATCAAGGTATGTCAGATTTCTTCAAGTTCTTAGCACGATGTGAACTGTTAGTAAAGGTGCTTGCAAAGTTTAACGATCGCCCTGAAAGTTATAGAACATGGCGTTCGACCTTCAGAAACGCAACTAGGGATCGTGATTTAAAGGCAAGTGAAGAAGCCGATCTCTTCCGTCAATTGGCTGGGGAATGAGTCGTCAGAGCATGCAAGGAGAATCAGAGACATTAACATTAATTACCCAACCAGAGGGCTGAGCATGATATGGGAGAGGGTTGATAAGTGTTACGGTTCCCCAGAAGTTATAGAAAACTCTCTTTTTAAAAGAATAGAGGACTTTCCCAGGATTCCTAACAAAGGCTACCAGCAGCTGAGAGAATTGAGTGACCTAGCGACAGAACTCCAAATAGCCAAAGCAGAAGGAGACTTGCCGGGCCTTGCCTTTCTGGACACAGCCCGTGGTGTTAACTCTATAGTGCAAAAGCTACCTTATAGCCTTCAAGAAACCTGGGTTACACGAGGCTCCAAATACAAGCAAAGGCACAACGTCCCCTTCCCACCATTCTCTTATTTTGTGGACTTTATTCGCTATCAAGCAAAGGTTAAAAATGATCCTAGTTTTGACATCTCATCATCTGACTCTGCTCTCCCTAGGTCAAGTAAGCCTGCTCTAACCCGCAACTTCAAAGACGCACCTGTTGCAGTACGCAAAACAAGTGTATCTCCAACACAGAATCCAAGCAGAGAGTGTCCTCTTCACAAGAAGCCTCATTCGTTGTTTAAGTGCAGAGGTTTTAGAGAAAAGACTCTCCAAGATCGCAGAACCTTCCTCAAAGAAAACAGAATTTGTTACAGGTGCTGCTCATCAACTTCTCACCTTGGGAAAGACTGTAAGGTGAGCATCAACTGCTCTGAGTGCAACAGCACAGAGCACAACACAACCCTACATCCAGGGCCAGCGCCATGGACTCTTACCCCCTCACCCCAGGTAGGAGGGCATGGCATGGAGCAACAAGACACAGTAACTCCTGTAGTTACACCCCAGTGCACCCAAGTCTGTGGAGAAGGTCTGTCTAACAAATCCTGCTCTAAGATTTGTCTTGCTACAGTTTACCCCACGGGTCGCAGAGAAAAAGCAGTGAAGCTATACGTGATCCTGGATGATCAAAGCAACAGATCACTCGCCAGCTCAGCCTTCTTTGACACTTTCAAAATTAAGGAAGCTGGGCCTTCATACTTACGCAAGACTTTACAGGGGTAAGTGAAAAAACTGGAGAAGAGCCATTGGTTACCAAATCGAATCCTTTGATGGTCAGACAACCCTGCCTCTGCCAACTCTAATCGAGTGTAATCAGTTCCCAACGGACAGAGAAGAGATCCCTACACCAGAGGTGGCACTTCATCATGGACATCTGAAGGGCATAGCACATCTCATCCCTGAACTGGATCCCCAGGCTTAGATAGCACTTCTCCTTGGGAGGGACATCATCAGAGTTCACAAGGTGAGAAAACAAATCAATGGGCCCCACAACTCCCCCTATGCCCAGAAACTAGATCTAGGATGGGTCATCATAGGCAACGTATGCCTAGGGAGTGTTCACAAATCAAACAGCGTGAACTCTATCTTTACAAAGACACTAGAAGGCGGGTGTCCATCCCTATTTCAGCCTTGCACCAACAGATTCCTTGTAAGAGAGAAGCCTGCCAGTGTAATTCATTTCAACCCCCCCTTACACCGCTAATCTTCTTTGTCATGAAGACAGAGATCATTTAGGGTGCTCAGTTTTTCAAAGGACTAAAGAAGATCACAAAATTGGTCCATCTATTGAAGATCATATCTTCTTGGAGATAATGAGACAGCGATTCTACAAAACCAATGAAAACAGCTGGGTGGCACCCCTGCCTTTCAAAGCGTAGAGACCCTGTCTTGCTAACAACAGAGTCCTAAGAATCAGGAAGTCGACACAGCCCACCCAGTGGCATTATGTCTCAACTCATGACCAAGCAGATCATGCTACAAGGTCTGTACCAGCATCCCGTCTCAAAGACACTACGTGGCTCACAGGACCACCCTTCCTGTACAAGCCAGTGCCCACCACTCCAGTAAGGGAGACATATGTACTGCTAGAACCTGAATCTGACTCAGATATCCGTCCTCATGTTTCCATACTACATACAACAATTTCTAACCAACTGTTGGGATCCAAGCGCTTCCACAAATTCTCCACTTGGAAGTCCTTACAAAGAGCTACTGCTTGCTTAGTTCACATAGCCAGATTCTTTAGAGGTACCCCTACAAGACCAAGTTGTTGCAAAGGTTGGCATTACTGCCACAAGCCATATACGGTAGATGAACTCACAGAAGCAAAAAATGTAATCATCCGCTGTGTCCAACAAGAGACTTATGCAGTAACACTAGAATGTCTTCAAAATCGCAAGAACATTCCAAAGAACTGTCCTCTAAGGAAACTCAACCCCTTTATAGACAATGAAGGACTGTTAAGAGTTGGAGGACGTATTTCAAATGCAGGACTTGATAGTGGTGAAAGCAATCCTATCATAATACCAAATAACCATGTTGTGTCTTTACTTGTGGAACTCTACCACACACAGACAAAACACCAAGGATGTTTGATCACCGAAGAAGCCTTGCGTGCAGCTGGACTCTGGATAGTGGGAGCCAAGAGACTTGTGAGTAAAACCATTTTCAAATGTATCACCTGTCGTAAGCTTTGTGGTATGTTTCAAACTCAGAAAATGGCCAACCTTCCTGCAGACTGACTCAGTACAGAACCCCCTTTCACAAACGTTGGCCTTGATGTGTTCGGGCCTTGGGCTGTCATCACACGACAAACCAGAGGAGGCAGTGCCAACAGCAAACGTTGGGCTGTCATGTTTGCTTGTATGTGCGTCAAAGCTGTACACATAGAAGTAACTGAGTCCTTAAACACATCCAGCTTTATCAATGCCCTGAGACGTTTCATCTCTATTAGAGGCCCTGTCAAGCACATACGCTCTGATAGAGGAACCAACTTTGTTGGAGCTTGCAAAGAATTGAATATCACTTCAAACCTTGACACAGAACATGTAGAGAGATACCTTTCAGAACAGGGTTGTACATGGACATTTAACCCCCCACGCTCTTCTCACATGGGAGGTGCCTGGGAGCGTATGATTGGTATTGCTCGAAGAATCCTAGATTCAATGTTTCTACATTTGGGAACTTCAAAACTCACACATGAGACTCTGACAACCTTCATGGCTGAAGTATCAGCTGTAATGAATGCCAGACCTTTGACATCTATACCTAATGATCCTGAAGATCCTTTCTTGCTTACACCTTCCACTTTGCTCACTCAGAAAGTTGAGGTGATCATAGCTCCTCCAGTCAATCTAGACCCAAAGGACTTATACAGATGTCAATGGAAAAGAGTACAATTGTTAGCTGACACCTTTTGAAACAAGTGGAAGAAACAATACTGTACTTGTCTAATCTACAGACCAGGAACAAGAGGCAAGACAGCAAACCCAATTTAGAGCTTGGTGCCATCGTTCTCATGAAAGACTCTCAATCCAGGAGAAAAGAGTGGCCTTTGGGTCTGATAACCCAAGTGTTTCCCAGCGAAGATGGAAATGTCAGGAAAGTTGAGCTCAAAGTCATTAGGCAAGGCCAGCCTAAACTTTTCCTCAGACCTGTTTCTGAACTTATTTTGTTACTCTCCTCCGGAGTGCCATGATACGTGGTATCCGTGGGAAACCAGGCGGGGAGTGTCATGCCTTCGTTAATAAGGCTTGTAATCTTCTTAAAGACTTTTTGGTTTAATTAGATTAATCTATGCTGCCATCTAGGGGCCATTTTGTATAACTGCGCTATATTTCGGCGCAGTGGGTAGCACTCTCGCCTAGCAGTAAGAAGGGTCGCTGGTTCGAATCCCGACCACGACACTACCTGCCTGGAGTTTGCATGTTCTCCCTGTGTCTGCGTGGGTTTCCTCCGGGTACTCCGGTTTCCTCCCACACTCCAAAGACATGCTGGTAGGTTAATTGGATCCTGTCTAAATTGGCCCTAGTATAGGTATGAATGTGAGTTAGGGACCTTAGATTGTAAGCTCCTTGAGGGTATAGGGACTGATGTGAATGTATAATATATATATGTAAAGCGCTGCGTAAATTGACGGCGCTATATAAGTACCTGAAATAAATAAATAAATAAAAATAAATTTCAAATAGTTATTTAGAATAGCTGGTTAGATTTGGTACATGCAAGCCTCCATACTTTCAATCAGGCCTTGCATCAGCTTCCTCCAGCCTTTTCCTCTTTCCTTTCTATGGAAGCAAGCACATCTGCTGCTAAGCTCTACGCTAGCCATCCGGATCCATCTTCGGTATGTTTATTACTTGTATCTTCAGCTAGATAGATAGATAGGGTGGCACTAATTGTATGATCTTTATTAATTGCATTTTGTTTGTATCTGTTACAGTTTTACTCTATCTTGTATCAATAAAAGTTCAAAAGGATTCTGCGCCTACTGGAATGCATTGGTATGAGAGGAGTTAACAGTGTGCCCAAATAACCCTCAGTCATGTGTAGTGAGGGGCATAACAATGATCTGTTTAAAGTTTGTATGAACCACCTATACAAACCTCTGTGAGAAAAAAAAACTTACCATACCTCAATAAAGACGGAAAAAAAAACAAGATAACATTATCTAACTATCACTAAGCATCCTTATCTTGTTAGGGGAGCTTTACTCCTGCCCAAGGTGAAAAATTGAGCATAGTAATCAATCTTTTTCTGAGAAGCAAACATAAGCATACAGCATTTAGGACTTGCAATTACAGATATAGATTGGGGAAATATACTGTAAGCAACATTATAAAATACAAATAATTAACAAAATATAAAGTGATGTGGAAACACCTATGTAGTCAATTTATGAACACAAACGCTACTAAACAATATAAATGAAGCAAAAAGAGAGAATTAGCAATGAGGGATAGCAGAAAAATCCAAGGTAATGGAAACTAAAAGCAATAGACATGAAAAGCAAAGTTGGTTAGAGAAATGCTAATATTCAAGGTATAAAGTTACTTTTTCAGCTTCTACAGTTTAGCCAGGAAGAGAATGGCATTAGAGAAGCCAAACATACGAGCACTGCTTCGCTGGAGGTAGTAATTTACTCAGACTTCCACATTGACCCTATACAGTATTTACAGATCCCTCTGTTCCCTGCTCATTCTTTTGGGACAACACTAGAAATGAGAAGCTCAGGAACTTTCAGTTAAAGCCCCAATCACTGCACAGGCGAAGCTAGAGCTGAGCTGCCCCAATCCTCCTCTTCTTGGGTCTCCCACCAGTGCTCCTGGCTCCTCCTCTTCTCAGTATACAACCATAGGAAGCCGTATCCATAGACACAGACAGTGTAGCTTGGCCCTGCCCCTACTCTCTCATCACAGGATTTGACTGACAGCAGCAGGAGCCAATGGCTCCCGCTGTTCACAGCAAAGCCTGTGGGAGTGGAAAGAACCGCTACAGAGGTGCACAACACTGGATTGAGTGAGGGCTCAAATAAGTATAAGGGAAGATGAGGGGGCATACTGCTACCTAAAATTGTTTTACCCTAATGTAATGAGCACATTAAAGTAAAAAAGTTTAGGCTTTAGAAACACTTTAAGGCTAAGTTTACACAGGAGAACTCAGCTGCTCACAGCAGAAGTCCGGTGCGTCTCCATTCACCGTTTCAGGTCCAATTTCAGCTGGAATTTTGTGCTGAATTCGGACCTGAAATGGACCAAAAGATACACAGGACTCCTGTGCAAATCACACCGGAGCCGCTGCAGAGATGTGTGAACCGACATTATAGAGGGCCTGTTACAATCTCCTGCTATGCGAATTGGATGTGAGGAAACCACATCAAATTCACAATAGTGTAACCCAGCCTGGGTTCACACATGTGCGGTGCGAACTGAAGCTCTGTTTTCACAGCCAATTGACAAAGTAGTTATTCAGCATTTCAGGTCAGTTTTTGATTAGGATCTGGTCAGGTTTGCATCAGTATTAGGTTAGGTTTACATCAGGATCAGGCCAGGATCCTGTTCACAACTGAATGACATGTGCCATTCTGAAGTGCTCCCATAGAAGTCAATGGGCCTGAATTTGCACCTGAGCCCAGACCGCACTGCTTAGAAAACTGACAGGACTCTTTTTCAATTTGCACTGAATCCACACCCCAGCTGCACTGGACATATGTGAACAGGCACAATAGAAAGCAATGTTCTCTCACATGTCATGCAAATTGGATGCGGTTCAAAATGTGGGAACCTAGCCTAAGGTTAGGAAATTCCAATTATTTACAAATTGCATAGATGACTGCTAAAATGTTCCATATAGCATCATGGAAATTTTAATCAATATTAGGTGATACGTGCTGTATCTTGACTTTCAGGTTATCAGTAGAGATTTTTCTGACTTCAGTACATCTCACTGGCTCACCAGTTTCAAATAGGGGGATGTCTGCTAGTAAAGGCGTAAGAGTGACTTTCGTTATTCCACTTCTTCCTTGCACGGAATATTTCTAACCATGATTAAGGATAGACTAGGTGGGCCATGTTCCATTAAATGTTTAATACAAATGGGTGGATATGCTTTCAAAGTGGTGGCAATGAGTGTTCATCTATTGTGTAATGGTTTATGTCATGTCTGTAACTTTTTTTTAATCAGAAACATGTAGAAACCAGACACAGTTCTTTAAAAGCATACTTTTATTCTAATTTTCCCCAGCAGAGATCTACAGATGAATTCCCAGATTGCAAAAATGGGTTTGTATGCGTAGTCTCTTAAATGTATATTCTTTTTGGCAAAACCATGATCCAAAGTATTACTTTGATATAGGGATGACATGACGCTTATATGGAAAGTGTTTCTATATGCACATATAGATGTACAAATAAAAGTATGCCAAACTCTAACTAAAGCAGTGCAAGGAATTTCTATAACTTTTTCTAGATCCCATACCTTTGTGAATTGCAAACCCTGGGTTCAACATAAAGATGATCTATCTAGAACATTACAAATCTAGGTTAATAAATTCTGGATATGTCACAGTATACATCAAAAGCATAATTATAAATGTACTTTTCTCATTAGGAACAGTCCATGAGCTCCATAAATGTGACAATACCTAGGAAAAATCACTCAATCACTCATATTCTAATTCAGAGATATACTGGGATAGGGAAATAATCAGTATACTGCAAGCAAAACTAAGCATTTTTTCAGCCTCCGCTCCCCCGGTTATTACTGTAGTATTCCAACATGTGCCAGTTAATGTGCAGACATCCAATATTTATTATATGCATTAGGCAGTGAATGCCCCAGCGTATATTTTCAAACATACTCATCATATAATACATGATTTTATTGAGTATGTATATGCAGCAAGACAAGTTAACATAAAGTAATTTACCATGTCATAGTAATTTTTTAACCTGTCACAATAAACACAACATAATATGACCCACTACTTTAACAGTGGATCAGTATTTTCTTTAACTATGCCATCTCCAACAGTCAGCCTTTCATCCCTTGGTTCTATACCATTTAATTGAAGTAAACTTTGTTGTTGAACCCTAATAGGATATTATTTACAAGGCTTTATTGAAGTTTTAACACAGCGTTGAAGAGTCCATAGATCCAGGGAACATGGTGGGTATGCATGGGAGCTGTACATTACAGTTACATGAAGATACAAAATAAATTCCCCACTATCAATGCATGAGTCTAAGCTTATGGATGTTAAAATAAGAAAGGCATAGAAGCAGCCTACCAATGCACAATACTTACCACCAAAGGTGGGCACAAAGCCAAGTAAATATACAAAGAAAGAATATTGGGAGAAAAGAAGAGAAAAAGAAGAGAGTAGAAGGACCAAGAAAAAGAAAAATCTGATTTCATATGACTACAGATGAACAGAAACACATTACCCTTCCTTAGGGCACTCTTGGCTTGTTCAACCTGGTGGGGTTTTCTACTTTTACAACCAAAGCATAAAAACCCATTCATGACCACACTGCCAGGCTATTAGTTATATCAAAAAATGATTGCACCACCAATTATAAAAACTTTCTTCCAGACTTGTTGTTTTAGAATGTCTGTTGGGATCACAAGTCCACAAAGGAAGGCTTTTTCTTAAGTGACCTGAATAGGCTAAAACAAATATTGCTAAGGATTAAATGAACTCTTCCCAACCTTTTTTCTTTCACCATTGTGCATGAGTAACACTGTTTGAGTAAACAAATCTATAGCCAAATACGGATTTTGAAGACCAGAGCCTAGCAAAATCTAACAAAATGTGCTCCATGTTAAAGACCTTCCATCAATACAGTTTACTCATACATCTTAGTTTGTTTAAAGAGATGTAAGTGATAAGCAGGAGTTGTCTTCACTCCTAGCAGCAGGCCAATACAACACAGGGAAAACATTGTATATTTTACATTTACCTAACTTATTGGGCACACCACAATAGTTTGATTACCATTATAAGGAATACATAGTGTACTTTCTGTGAGCACATGTTATGTCGTTATTTATGTTAAATATTATTTATTATCACCTTGAGGCTTCGTTCATACTATGTGAAGACATGACATTTTCTGCACCTGTTTCTGCAAGAACACAAAGAAAACAGTTGTTCTCTATGTCTCCAGTTTGCATCATAACACTGGTAACACGTGCAGATTTTTCTGTGCAGAAATATGCAATGTGTATGCAGTTTTCTGCGACGAAAAAAAACTCCTATGACATCAACACTGTGGTGTGAACATGGCACAAAAAGAACAATTAGCTTTTTGTGCCCTTGCAGAGATCTGCATAAGAAATACATGTTTCTGCACGTTTACTCTCTGCATATGTATTAAATATAGAGAGTTGTATATGAGCCAATAGATGGAGCTCTCAGAGACGACAAAACATAACTCTTTTCACCAACTGTTGGGATAAGATGTCAGCCACATTGGAAGGGCAATGTTTTTAATGAGTTGTCTGGTTCAAAGACTTGCATTGTGAGAAGAAGCTGTAAAATACAACCTGGGGTTGACTTACTAAAGAAATAGAGACTGTTCTAATAGCACAGGTATGTGTTTGCTTAGCTTAGTAAATAAGGTGAAGTTGTGTTTACTTTGAACACTCATTTGTGCACAAGGGAATAAAAAAAAGGATTATTTTAGCACTTAATTGGATAATTGACATGATCATGGCTTCATCCTATTTACAAAGCTAAGTGATCATGCACTTTTCAGAATGAATATAAACTTTACAAAGTGAACATTTACTATCCAAATTAACATGCTCCATTCATTTACTAAATCAATCATATTCTGTAAGTGTGTATGTATCTGTATGCACATGTGTTGTTGCCCCATGTATATTTATAATTATACCTTTACACAAAGTGTTTATAACATTACAAAATTGAAAAGACTATCAATTTCCCTTACACCCAACCCTATCAGGTAAAAAAAAAAAATGTCCAGAAAGCTGTTCCTGCAAACCGCGCTACTTACACCACTTACCTCAGCTCTGCTAAGAGAAATCTTGCTCAAAAGTCTGCAGAGAAACTGACACTTCTGAAATTGTTAAACTCCTGTGTCCCCAACAGCGCTCAGTCTTTCTTCTTATCAAACTCTATGCCAAAACACTGTGCATAGGAAGCAACTCTTTTTTTGTTTTTAATAAAATACTCCTTTTTCATCTTTTTTTTTTATCT
Source organism: Aquarana catesbeiana (assembly GCF_042186555.1). Taxonomy (NCBI): domain Eukaryota; kingdom Metazoa; phylum Chordata; class Amphibia; order Anura; family Ranidae; genus Aquarana; species Aquarana catesbeiana. Next base: position 398,251,905 of record NC_133325.1, read on the forward strand.
TTTGTTTTATCCCAGTGCTGCTAAACTCCAACAGCCTCACCATTTCTACACGCATGCACTCCAGAGATGGTTGCATAACATTTATCAGGATTCCTGATGGTGACACAACTGGACCATGCCTGTGCAATGTATGTTAACCCTTTCATGACTAAGCCTATTTCTGACATTTGAACCCCCAAACATTATGTATATTTTTTTAGCAGAGAGTCTAGAGAATAAAATGGTGATTGTTGCAATATTTTATGTCACACGGTATTTGTGCAGCGCTTTTTTAAGCGCAACTTTTTGGGGAAAAAGACACTTTCATGAATTTAAAAAAAACGAAAGTTAAAGTTAGCCCAATTTTTTTATATAATGTGAAAGATGATGTTACGCCAAGTAAATAGATACCAAATATGTCACGCTTTAAAATTGCGCACACTCCTGGAATGGCAACAAACTACGGAACCTAAAAATCTCCATAGGTGACATTTAAAAAAAAAATAACGGTTACCAGGTTAGAGTTACAGAGGAGGTCTAGTGCTAGAATTATTGCTCTCACTCTGACGATCGTGGTGATACCTCACATGTGTGATTTGAACACCGTTTACATATGCGGGCGCAACTTCCGTATGCGCTTTCTTTGCTGCGCGAGCTCGCGGGGACGGGGCGCTTTACAAATTTTTTTTTTTTTTTTATTTTGATCATTTTTTATTGCTGTCACAAGGAATATAAAGATCCCCTGTGACAGGTAATAGGTGGTGACAGGTACTCTTTATGGAGGGATCGGGGTCTAAAAGACCTCCAATCCCCCCTTTGCACTTCAAAGTATTCAGATTGCCGTTTTCGGCGATTCTGAATACTGTATATTTTTTAAAAACCGGCGCCATTGGCAGCCGAGTAACGTCACTTCTATGCTTACAGAGAGAAGACTGGCACAAAGCCGTTTCTGGCTTCTTCCAGGCTCTCTCTAGCCGCCGGAAGAGGCGGATCAATGATCGGGACTTCCGGTGGGTCGGGAAGTCCGGTAAAAGCGGCAGTAGGCGGCGGGAGGGGGGATGTCCCCTCCTGTTCCTCCGGTATAACAACCGAGCGGCTTTTAGCCACATCGGTTGTTATCCCTGGATGGCCGAACGCCGGCTCTAAAAAAACTATACCGGGATGATGCCTGCAGCTGCAGGCATCACCCCGGTATAACCCCCGAAAGCTGAGGCCGCGTATCTGCGTACACTCGGCGGCAAGGGGTTAAAATAACCAAAAAAGAGTGTTGCCACCACACAAGTGAAGTGTCTGAACAAGAACGTTTAAGTGTATCTAAAGCCAGAACTATAAGAGAATTTTAGATAGAGGGGCAGGGGTTAAATCATGATCTAGTATTTCCAGTCCATGTGCTTGTCAGGGAGGTTTACTTTATCCTGGTGACCACTACCACTGAAAAAATAAGGGAGAATTTAAAATTTTGAGTCGTCACCAGCACATGAATAAATGGGAAATCTTCCAAGGATTTTAACCCATTAGCATTACTTTTGAAATTAAGTTATCATGTTAAAGCTTATATGAGATTTGAATAATTGAGGTTAAATAGATTTTATTTGTTACCATTGGGTAACCGCCTTTTTTTTGTTCCTGTTACAATACCCATTTCCTCTTTCTTCATATCTATCTGTGTAATTCCGCTTCCAGTAGCAAATGAAATGCAGATACCTAGTCCACATTAATACAAGTAATTTTATTTTAGCAGCATTATTAAAGTTATTTTGTACTTGCAGCATTTGTAAACAGATAAAGCCCAAGTCCAGAATAAAATGTCATGGTACTTCACTAATGAGAAATTAGCTGCCACCTTACTCGACCAAACCAAAAAACTGCCAAAAAGTTGTGGCCCCTGGATTACTTAAGGGGGATTCCTACCAGCTCAACATGGTCTCTAAAACTTGCTATGTTTTACCATATTGGGCTTGACTGCCTAGGCGGGATTCAGCCCCAGCTACACTCTGATACTTTCCCTTTATTTTTCTCAGTGTTTATTTTATTTTTATTTCTTTTATTTTTTTGTGTTCCTTCTTTCTCTCATCTTATATCCAGGTATACATGGGAAATGTATGTATTTTCTTTTTTATTCCATTTTATTTGAAACATTTTACTTTAACCGCTTGCTGACCGCTTCACGCAGGTATACTGCGGCAGAATGGCACGGCTGCACAAAATCCCATACGGGTACGTCGTCCCCTTTAAGAGCTGCCAGAGGGTGTGCTCAAACAAATCAATATACGCTTATTGCAATTTTTTTATTACCAAAAATATGTAGAAGAATATATATTGGTCTAAACTGATGAAGAAATTTGTTTTTTTTTGTTTTTTTTAAATGGGGGATATTTAGCAAAAAGTAAAAAATATTGTTTTTTTTTTTTTTTTAATTGTCACTCTTTTTTTGTTTATAGCGCAAAAAATAAAAACCGTAGAGGGGATCAAATACCACCAAAAGAAAGCTCTGTTTGTGTGAAAAAAAGGACACAAATTTTGTTTGGGTACAGCATTGCATGATCGTGCAATTGTCAGTTAAAGCGACCCGGTGCCAAATTGTAAAAAGTGCTCTGGTCAGGACGGGGGGTAAAATCTTCTGGAGCTGAAGTAGTTACTATGTAACCTGATATTGTAACCACAATCTATATCTATGTTATTTGTTTTATAAATTCAATACAAACTATTGAAAGGAAATAAAAAAATGTCCAACTGGCCTTTATTTAATGGAGAAGAAAATACTTTGGGGGGGGCAACCTTGTGTTCAGCATATCTTTATTACAAGCCTGTAACAATCTCAAAATTTGTTGTCTGTTCCTACAGAATGAAGATCCAGGTGAGCATTATCTCTACTAAAAGAGATATAGGGCTTCATTTTCATCCACAAAGTCTGTGTTCTATATGGATTTTCCCACTGTGATCATTTTCATTATTGTGATGTTTCTTATAAACTGCTTGTACTGTCATACCATGATATATTTTGTGATGTTGTACCTTTGTCTTTTGACCCTTTCAGTTAGACCCCTTTCACACTGAGGTGCTGTGCAGGCGCTATAGCGTTAAAAATAGCGTCTGTAAAACGCCCTGAAACAGCGGCCCATTCATTCCAGTGTGAAAGCCCTCGGGCTTTCACACTGGAGCGGTGCGCTGGCAGGGCGTCAAAAAAAGTCCTGCCAGCAGCTTCTTTGGAGCGCATTAGGAGCTCACCGCTCCTAAAGCGCCCCTGCCCATTGAAAACAATGGGGCAGCGCTGCTATACCGCTGGCAAAGCGCCATTACAGCCGGATTTAACCCCTTTTCGGCCGCTAGCAGGGGTTAAAACCGCCCCGCTAGCAGCCGAATAGCGCCGCTATAACGACGGTAAAGCGCCGTTTTACCGCTGATGCCCGGGGTGGCTCAGTGTGAAAGAGGTCTTAAGGTGGCTTTTTATTTTTTGTATTGTCACTTATGCAAATTTAAAGTGGTATTAAACCCTAAAACAAAAATGTATTATATTACAGCTTACAATTTATTAGATGTGATGGTCGCTGTCATGCCTTCTTTAATAAGGCTTGATATTTTCCTATTTACCCTTTGATTTAATTAGATTGCTCTATGCTGCCATCTAGCGACCATTTTGCATAACTGCGCTTACCTATTTCATGTAGTCATTTAGTATAGCTGGCTAGATTTGGTACATGAAAGCCTCCGTACTTTCAATCCCATCAGGCCTTGCATCAGCTTCCTCCACCATTTTCATCTTTTCCTACCATGGAAGCATACACATCTGCTGCTAAGCTCTACGTTAGCCATCCGGATCCATCTTCGGTATGTTTACTAATTGTATCTTCAGCTAGATAGATAGATAGGATGGCACTAATTGTATGATCTTTGTTAATTGCATTTTGTCTGTATCTGTTACAGTTTTACTCTATCTTGTATCAATAAAAGTTCAAAAGGATTCTGCGCCTACTGGAATGCATTGGTATGAGAGGAGTTAACAGTGTGCCCGAATACACCTCAGTCACGTGTAGTGAGGGGCATAACAGTAAAACGAAGGCTTCTAAGCACGGCTGGCATGCAGAACAGCAGCAAAGCAAAGGCTTCTAAGCACAGCTATCATACAGAACGCCAGTAATACAGCAGTGTTAGCTTCCATATAGCCGGACACCATGTCACAGACAAAGTCAGAGCACTTCACAACAAGGTCAGAAGTTTACTCCATGAGCACAAGGAGGTCAGTGAAAAGCGAAACAATTGCCATTGCCCGCGCAAAGGCGGAATCTGCAAAAGTAAAAGCTGACTTTGCGGCAAAGGAGGCCAAAATAAAAGCTGCATTCGCCGAAAAAGAAATAAAAGCTGCATTTGCCGAGATGCAACTTAAATTAGAAAAGTTACGTATGGAAACTGCATTGGAGGAACTAGCTGCAGAGAAGGAGTCAGCGGCTGCTGCGGCCGAGGCAGACATCTTAGAAGAACTTGCAAAGCCCACCAGTGAGCGGCTCAGCAACGTACTTGAAAGAAAATCCGTTCCCGACGACGGTACAGAGCGTACCTCAGAATATGTGCGGCGGCACGCTGAACCAGACAACTGCCCACTTACAGCACCGAGAGCGGACTCAACCCCTGCCATTCACAGGCCTTACGTGAAGCAAGAAAGTAAACCCGCTCTCAGTCAGTTTTCAGCACATTCTGCAGCCAGGCAATCAAAACACTACGTCACAGTTGACCAAATTGAAAATGAAGAACGACGGGTTAAAAGACACAGCGACTGTATCTCTGATGACCGCAAATACCCACCAAGTTCCTGGCACAACAGAGCGCCCCCTGGCTACTCACACAACGATCAAGGTATGTCAGATTTCTTCAAGTTCTTAGCACGACGTGAACTGTTAGCAAAGTTTAACGATCGCCCTGAAAATTATAGAGCATGGCGTTCGTCCTTCAGAAATGCAACTAGAGACCTTGAGCTAAATGCAAGTGAAGAAGCCGACCTCTTAGTCAATTGGCTGGGGAATGAGTCATCAGAGCATGCAAGGAGAATCAGAGACATTAACATTAATTACCCAAGCAGAGGGCTGAGCATGATATGGGAGAGGGTCGATGAATGTTACGGTTCCCCAGAAGTTATAGAAAACTCTCTTTTTAAAAGAATAGATGACTTTCCCAGGATTCCTAACAAAGGCTACCAGAAGCTGAGAGAATTGAGTGACCTAGTGACAGAACTCCAAATAGCCAAAGCAGAAGGAGACTTGCCAGGCCTTGCCTTTCTGGACACAGCCCGTGGTGTTAACTCTATAGTGCAAAAGCTACCTTACAGCCTTCAAGAAACCTGGATTTCACGAGGCTCCAAATACAAGCAAAAGCACAACGTCCCCTTCCCACCATTCTCTTATTTTGTGGACTTTATTCGCTATCAAGCAAAGGTTAAAAATGATCCTAGTTTTGACATCTCATCATCTGACTCTGCTTACCCTAGGTCAATTAAGCCTGCTCTAACCCGCAACTTCAAAGACGCACCTGTTGCAGTACGGAAAACGAGTGTATCTCCAACACAGGATCCAAGCAGAGAGTGTCCTCTTCACAAGAAGCCTCATTCGTTGTCAAAGTGCAGAGGTTTTAGAGAAAAGACTCTCCAAGATCGCAGAACCTTCCTCAAGGAAAACAGACTTTGTTACAGGTGCTGCGCATCAACTTCTCACCTTGGGAAAAACTGTAAGGTGAGCATCAACTGCTCTGAGTGCAACAGCTCAGAGCACAACACAGCCCTACATCCAGGGCCAGCGCCATGGAATCTTACACCCTCACCCACAGTGGACGAGCACGGCGGGGAGCAACAAGACACAGTACCTCCTGTAGTTACACCCTGGTGCACCCAAGTCTGTGGAGAAGGTCTGTCTAACAAATCCTGCTCTAAGATTTGTCTTGTCACAGTTTACCCCACGGGTCGCAGAGAAAAGGCAGTGAAGCTATACGTGATCCTGGACGATCAAAGCAACAGATCACTCGCCAGCTCAGCCTTCTTTGACACTTTCAAAATCAAGGAAGCCGGCTCTTCATACTTACTTAAGACTTGTACAGGGGTAAGTGAAGAAACTGGGAGAAGAGCCATTGGTTACCAAATCGAATCCTTTGACGGTCAGACTACCCTGCCTCTGCCAACTCTAATCGAGTGCAATCAGTTCCCAACTGATAGAGAGGAGATCCCTACACCAGAGGTGGCACTTCATCACGGACATCTGAAGGGCATAGCACATCTCATCCCTGAACTGGATCCCCAGGCCGAGATAGCACTTCTCCTTGGGAGGGACATCATCAGAGTTCACAAGGTGAGAAAACAAATCAATGGTGCCCACAACTCCCCCTATGCCCAGAAGCTAGACCTAGGATGGGTCATCATAGGCAACGTATGCCTAGGGAGTGTTCACAAACCAACCAGCGTGAACTCTCTCTTTACAAAGACACTAGAAGGTGGGCGTCCATCCCTATTTCAGCCTTGCACCAACAGATTCCTTGTAAGAGAGAAGCCTGCCAGTGTAATTCATTCCAACCCTTACACCGCTAATCTTCTTTGTCATGAAGACAGAGATCATTTAGGGTGCTCAGTTTTCCAAAGGACTAAAGAAGATCACAAAATTGGCCCATCTATTGAAGATCATATCTTCTTGGAGATAATGAGACAGGGATTCTACAAAACCAACGAAAACAGCTGGGTGGCACCCCTGCCTTTCAAAGCGCAGAGACCCCGTCTTGCTAACAACAGAGAACAAGCTTTGAAACGCTTTTCTTCCCTCAGATCCAATTTTCAAAGAAAAACAGAAATGAAAGGGCATTTCTTCTCATTCATGAGTAAGATGTTTGAGGATGACCATGCTGAGATAGCCCCACCTCTAAAAGACAATGAAGAGTGCTGGTACCTACCAATCTTCGGTGTCTACCACCCCAAGAAGCCAGGTAAAATCCGGGTAGTGTTTGACTCCAGCTCACGGCATCAAGGGGTCTCGTTAAATGATGTCCTCCTAAAGGGACCAGATCTCAACAACACACTTCTTGGTGTTCTCATCAGATTCCACAAAGAAGCAGTTGCCATAGTTGCAGACATTCAGCAAATGTTCCACAGCTTCCAAGTCAAGGAAGAACACAGGAACTTCTTGAGATTCCTATGGTTCAAAGACAATGACCCTACTAAAAACATTACAGAATACCGCATGAAAGTGCATGTTTTTGGTAACAGTCCATCTCCTGCTGTTGCCATCTATGGACTTAAGCTATCTGCCCAAGAAGGTGAGAAAGACGTTACACAGTTTATTGAAAGAGACTTTTATGTAGATGATGGTCTGAAATCACTTTCTTCACCTGAAGCTGCAATAAGTCTACTCAAGAGGACTCAAAGCACGCTTGCCTCTTCAAATCTCAGACTGCATAAGATAGCATCAAACAGCAAGGTCGTCATGGAGGCCTTCCCTTCCCAAGATTATGCCAGTGACTTCAAAGATCTGGACTTAGCTACAGACTCCCTTCCTATGCAACGCAGCCTAGGACTCAACTGGGACCTCAAGTCTGACACCCTTACCTTTCAGGTTGACCAAGAGACAAAGCCCTTCACACGGCGAGGTGTCTTATCCACCATTAACAGCCTGCATGATCCACTCGGGTTTGCAGCACCAATTACCATCCAAGGTAAGATTCTGCTTAGAGAGCTTACTGCAGACACATGTGATTGGGATTCTCCACTACCTCCTGAGAAAGAGACTCTTTAAAGACTTTATCCAACCTACACGTACATAGACCATACACCCACTTTCCTCCCACAAGGGTTCAGTCTACAAAGTTATGTGTATTCTGCGATGCTTCAGTTAAAGCAATAGGAGCAGTAACCTACCTCAAGTCAGTAGACATCGAGGGCCAAGTTCAAATTGGGTTTGTTATGGGCAAAGCCAAGCTAGCACCATGTCCTGAAACCACCATTCCAAGATTGGAACTGTGTGCTGCTGTACTAGCAGTAGAACTAGCAGAACTTATTACATCTGAGATGGATCTAGAACTCGAGGACACAGAGTTTTACACAGACAGCAAGGTAGTGTTGGGTTACATTTACAACGAAAGTAGGAGATTCTATGTCTATGTACACAACAGAGTCCTAAGAATCAGGAAGTCGACACAGCCCACCCAGTGGCATTATGTCTCAACTGATCATAACCCAGCAGATCATGCTACAAGGTCTGTACCAGCATCCCGTCTCAAAAACACTACATGGCTCACAGGACCACCCTTCCTGTACAAGTCAGCGCCTACCACTCCAGTAAGGGAGACATATGTACTGCTAGAACCTGAATCTGACTCAGATATCCGTCCTCAGGTTTCCACACTACATACAACAATTTCTAACCAACTGTTGGGATCCAAGCGCTTCCTCAAATTCTCCACTTGGAAGTCCTTACAAAGAGCTACTGCTTGCTTGGTTCACATAGCCAGATCCTTTAAACGTACCCCTACAAGACCAAGTTGTTTCAAAGGTTGGCATTACTGCCACAAACCATATACAGTAGATGAACTCACAGAAGCAAAAAATGTAATCATCCGCTGTGTCCAACAAGAGACTTATGCAGTAACACTAGAATGTCTTCAAAATCGCAAGAACATTCCAAAGAACTGTCCTCTAAGGAAACTCAACCCTTTTATAGACAATGAAGGACTGTTAAGAGTTGGAGGACGTATTTCAAATGCAGGACTTGATAGTGGTGAAAGTAATCCTATCATAATACCAAACAACCATGTTGCGTCTTTACTTGTGGAATTCTACCACACACAGATAAAACACCAAGGACGTTTGTTCACCGAAGGAGCCTTGCGTGCAGCTGGACTCTGGATAGTGGGAGCCAAGAGACTTGTGAGTAAAACCATTTTCAAATGTATCACCTGTCGCAAGCTTCGTGGCATGTTTCAAACCCAGAAAATGGCAAACCTTCCTGCAGACCGACTCAGTACAGAACCCCCTTTCACAAACGTCGGCCTTGATGTGTTTGGGCCTTGGGCTGTCATCACACGACAAACCAGAGGAGGCAGTGCCAACAGCAAACGTTGGGCTGTCATGTTTACTTGTATGTGCATTAGAGCTGTACACATAGAAGTAACTGAGTCCTTAGACACATCCAGCTTTATCAATGCCCTGAGACGTTTCATCTCTATTAGAGGCCCTGTCAAACACATACGCTCTGATAGAGGGACCAACTTTGTTGGAGCTTGCAAAGAATTGAATATCACTTCAAACCTTGACACAGAACGTGTAGAGAGATACCTTTCAGAACAGGGTTGTACATGGACATTTAACCCCCCCACACTCTTCTCACATGGGAGGTGCCTGGGAGCGTATGATTGGTATTGCTCGAAGAATCCTAGATTCAATGTTTCTACATTTGGGAACTTCAAAACTCACACATGAGACTCTGACAACCTTCATGGCTGAAGTATCAGCTGTAATGAATGCCAGACCTTTGACATCTATACCTAATGATCCTGAAGATCCTTTCTTGCTTACACCTTCCACTTTGCTCACTCAGAAAGTTGAGGTGATCACAGCTCCTCCAGTCAATCTAGACACAAAGGACTTATACAGATGTCAATGGAAAAGAGTACAAGTGTTAGCTGACACCTTTTGGAACAAGTGGAAGAAACAATACTTGTCTAATCTACAGACCAGGAACAAGTGGCAAGACAGCAAACCCAACTTACAGCCTGGTGCCATCGTTCTCATGAAAGACTCTCAATCCAAGAGAAACGAGTGGCCTTTGGGTTTGATAACCCAAGTGTTTCCCAGTGAAGATGGAAACGTCAGAAAAGTTGAGCTCAAAGTCATTAGGCAAGGCCAGCCTAAACTTTTCCTCAGACCTGTTTCTGAACTTATTTTGTTACTCTCCTCCGGAGTGCCATGATGTGTGGTATCCGTGGGAAACCAAGCGGGGAGTGTCATGCCTTCTTTAATAAGGCTTGAGATTTTCCTATTTACCCTTTGATTTAATTAGATTGCTCTATGCTGCCATCTAGCGACCATTTTGCATAACTGCTCTTACCTATTTCATGTAGTCATTTAGTATAGCTGGCTAGATTTGGTACATGAAAGCCTCCGTACTTTCAATCCCATCAGGCCTTGCATCAGCTTCCTCCACCATTTTCATCTTTTCCTACCATGGAAGCATACACATCTGCTGCTAAGCTCTACGTTAGCCATCCGGATCCATCTTCGGTATGTTTACTAATTGTATCTTCAGCTAGATAGATAGATAGGATGGCACTAATTGTATGATCTTTGTTAATTGCATTTTGTCTGTATCTGTTACAGTTTTACTCTATCTTGTATCAATAAAAGTTCAAAAGGATTCTGCGCCTACTGGAATGCATTGGTATGAGAGGAGTTAACAGTGTGCCCGAATACACCTCAGTCACGTGTAGTGAGGGGCATAACAGTCGCATTCATTTTCTTTTTTAGGACTTACTTCTATATTCATCTGGTGATCCAGCCAGTAAGTCTGTTGTTTTGCAAAAGAACAAGCTCTCTAGCACAATGTATTACTTACGGAGATTAGACAAACCATTTAGCATTAGCAGGGGCGCGTACAATGATCAGCTTTAATTTATTTATGGAAAACCTTTATCCCAAAGAAAAAAAAAATTTTTGCTGCTTATAAAGTGTGAGCTGGAGTTTAACTTCAATTTGTTAGTGTATTTAAATCTGCTAGTACATCTAACACTCCCCTCCCCCCAGACTGACTATGCTGCTGTCCAAAGGTGCCCCCATGCTCATTCATCCAGAGTAGACAGAAAAAAGACCTAGTGCACAAGGTACGGTATAACCCCTCAGAATTGTAAATGACGGACCAAATGACAAATGACGAGCCCCTTCTTTACATCAGGGTCCCCAGAGGGCCCACCCTTACATCAGTGTTCCCAGAATGCCCCCCTTACTTTAGGGTCCCCAGAGAGCCCCCCCTTACACCAGTGTCCCCAGAGGCCCCTCTTACATCAGGGTCCCCAGACAGTCACCCACCCCTTCCAGAGGTTCCCCTGTACCTGGCTGGTCTCTGCTGTGCACCTCCAACCCCCAGCACATCTCTGTACCACCTACCTGGGGGGAGGTGGGAGGCGGCGATCGGCAGCTCTATGGTGTCCGCGATCTCCCTGAGGCTTGTAGTTCTCTCTCCGACTGTGTCCACTGGAGAGGAGAGGTGCCTCTGACCCGGGCATGTATCAGCAGACTAACTCACTGAAGAGTGAAGCCGATACATGCCCGGGTCAGAGGCCCCTCCCCTCTCCACTGCATACATTCGGAGAGAGAATTACAAGCCCCAGGCAGATCCTGTGGCTCGCGGAAACCATAGAGCTGTCAATCGCCTCCTCCCACCCCACCCCCTGCATGTTAAACAGACAGCCAGGGGTGCAGGGGGAGATACCGGGTCTTGGGCCCCCCCACAGTGGCAAAACGACAGGGCCCAGTTGCAAGTGCGACTGCAGCGACCCCTATAGTTCCGCCACTGTTGTATATATTGGCCTTATTTGGCTCTAAGCTCACTACAATATGGTTAAGGGCTGGTGGGTGGAGCAAAACATGTCAGGGGCGTGGCTTTGTCAGAGACTCCTGGACTGAGGCCATTTCCAAGTCTACACTAGGTTGGCTGGACGGGAGTGCGGCACTTCTTTGATTATAATTAGCAAACTAGCACTGTTTTAGGATGATAACTGGTTTATGTATAGACAATTTTGGATACCGGACCATAGCATTTCATACATCAGGAGTAAAGGGGACTCTACATCCTCATTAAAATATTTTTGTTGGCAAATGTGTAAAAACATTCACCTTTTTCTCTTTCTGTTGTTTAATTTCAGCAGTGCATGATAGGTTTGCTTTAAATAAAAGTTATGCTCAATTGTCCTTTAGGGCATTATTTATGCCTTTATTTGGGTCCTTTATTTGGGAATAAAACACAAGAATGATTCAAAATCCATTACGTTTTTCTATTCTAGGTGAATAATATTTGTTAGTTACTGTATAAAGTATTTTGCTTTGGTCTTATTTGTCAGGTTCTTTCCACACAGTCTCAAAAGCTATATTATAATAGACCACTTTCCGTTTCTGTCAACTTCCAAAGTCCTTGCACCACTTAAACATTACTGCATGAGAAAAATGCTTCAGGAGTTTTCCAACACTGGCAGCATTAAACCAATCTGTTGGTAAAATATTTTAAGTAAATAAAAGAGTTGGCAAACCAGCAAGAGCTCATGTGTGTTCCTAGGGCTACGACCCAGATCACTTTAAAAATGTGGGGCCGTCGCCAAGACTTTGATACAAAAGGATTTGTACGCAATGCCAATCTTTTTTTTTCGGTTTAGGACAATGTTCAATATCAATAGTGTATGACATATCACTTATCATATTATATAATATATACCACAAAAGTTGAAAGCTGGATGGAAAAGCACAATGTACAGAAATAATAATGAACACCAGATAACAATGGTGCAAAAATGCTACAATGTTCCAACTTATAATTATTCAACATTAAGTACACAAAGTAGTGATAGATACATGTCCAGACAGTTGAAAGGATAGACAGAAAGTCTAGAATGTGCAATTAATATTAGGGACTTTTTATAATACTGTTTTCTAACATGTTAAATGTTTCCAAAAGTCTTAAACTCTTTGCATGAAAGTCTTTTGTAGTGCTAGGCCGGATCTATGAAATGGACACAGCAAAATTATATGACTAACCAGTTGTCCTCTTTTTTTCTCTTTATGTAAAGCTGTGTTTTTTTTTTATTATTTAGAAGAGGGGCGTTGTGTTATGTGACTGTAAAAAAACTGTAGTCATGCTAGTGTTATAGTTAAAATTCAAGACTAAAAAAATTACATTTTTGAATATTGTAATTCATTTTAGTCATGTGAATATGTTGTGTCCTGTAAAGCAGGATATGAGGGAGCAGACCCACAAAGCTGAAAATGTCAGAGGGGGAACAGCATCTTTTTTTTTTTTTTGGATGATTTTTTAAAAGCAGTATTAAACCAAAAACCAAAAATGTAATATATTGCAGCTTACCAATCCTTAGATTTGGTAGCTGCATCTGATTTTCTTTTTTCCCTCTGTTTTCACCTGGTGATCTGGCCAGCAACACTCCTTCTGTATTAGAGTGCTCCCACTCTGGATGAATAAATATAATAGGGATTGGCAATCAGTACATTTGGTCGGTCCAATACATTAAGTAAACAGAAAAAAGACCTAGTGCACAAGGCACGGTATAACCACTCAGGATTTTAAATGATGGACCAAATGTGGAGGTGCACCCAAAATTAGGTAATTAAGAGCTGGGGGCAAGTGACAGTCTCTGTCCAACTTATTTTATTAGGCTCCATGCATACTGGGCTTAAAAAAATGCCAGTTTCCTTGGCAGAAAAAAACGCTCACATTGAGCATTTTTATACACGTTTAGGGGCGTTTTAGGAGTGTTTAGTGTTTTTTCTGCCAGAAAACTCCAATCAAAAACACAAAAGAAGGTTTTTTTTTTCCTGCCTCTAATTGCTGAGCTTAACCACCTGCGGACTGCCCGTCGCATCATAAGGCGGCATTTTGAAGTGGAATACCGTTGTTATGGCAGCAGCTAGCTGCCATAACTTGGTATCCACTTCTTCAGCGGGCGGTCCGCTTTCAGATAAAGGTGGTCTCAGTGGCGGATTCACCGCAAGATCATTTTTATCGGTGGTGGGAGAGGGCCCCCCTCCTGTCGCTCTCCAGTGCCCTCCACCGCTTACAGGAGCTGCCTGCAGCAGGGGAGGCAATCGCTGAGTGAGGGGACAATGGCCCCCGCTCAGCTCCATACCATTGTAGGGCAGAAGCGACGTCAAAATGTCACTTACGCTCATAGCTCTTAAAGCAGTGGTTCTCAACTTGGGAGTCAGGAACACCTCGGGGGTCGAATGACGATTTGCCCGGGGTCACCGAATCCTGGGCTGTTCCTGAAGCCCGCACCACTCTCCCAGACTTTTTGCAGCAGCCCAGCAGGGCTGTCCCTGGAGCCTATGGCCACCCAGCTGGGCTGTCCTTGGAGCCCGCGGCCGCCCACTCAGCCTTTTTGCAGCCGCCCATTCAGTTCATGGCATGGCTGGGGGCAGAGACTAGAGGTCAGCTAACTGGTGAGGAATGGTAAGTGGGAAGGGCTGGAGGAGACCCTATCTCCTGATTTCGGCATAGGTGTCACTGCTATGAGACACCACAAAGTCGGAGACACAGTGAATCTGGAGACACGGTAAGTAACACTACCTGTGATTATAGGTGCCATTAAAAGTCCCCACTACACAGTGGCGGCTGGTGCTCAAAATTTTTGGGGGGGCGCAAACAAACTGAAAAATTCTGAAAAAAAACCCCCATCAATATTGCAGCCTCACTGTACCATCAATCGCAGCCACTGTGCCCATCAATTGCCGCCATTGTGCCATCAAACACAGCCACTGTGCCATCAATTGCCACCACTGTGCCATCAAACGCAGCCACTGTGCCATCAAATGCAGCCACTGTGCCATCAATAGCCACCACTGTGCCATCAAACGCAGCCACTGTGCCTCAATTGCCACCACTGTGCCATCAAACGCAGCTGCTGTGCCCATCAAATGCAGCCACTGTACCCATCAATTGCCGCCACTGTGCCATCAAACGCAGCCACTGTGCCATCAAATACAGCCACTGTGCCATCAAATACAGCCACTGTGCCACATAAAATGCAGCCTCTGTACCCATCAATTCCCACCACTGTGCCATCAATTCCCGCCACTGTGCCATCAAATGCAGCCACTGTGCCAAAAATTGCCGCCACTATGCCCATCAATTGTTCCCACTGTGCCCATCAATTGCCGCCACTGTGCCATCAAACGCAGCCACTGTGCCATCAATTGCCGCCACTGTGCCATCAAACGCAGCCACTGTGCCATCAATTGCCGCCACTGTGCCCATCAATTGCTCCCACTGTGCCCATCAATAGCCACCACTGTGCCATCAAACGCAGCCACTGTGCCCATCAATTGCCGCCACTGTGCCATCAAACACAGCCACTGTGCCATCAATTGCCACCACTGTGCCATCAAACGCAGCCACTGTGCCATCAAATGCAGCCACTGTGCCATCAATAGCCACCACTGTGCCATCAAACGCAGCCACTGTGCCTCAATTGCCACCACTGTGCCATCAAACGCAGCTGCTGTGCCCATCAAATGCAGCCACTGTACCCATCAATTGCCGCCACTGTGCCATCAAACGCAGCCACTGTGCCATCAAATACAGCCACTGTGCCATCAAATACAGCCACTGTGCCACATAAAATGCAGCCTCTGTACCCATCAATTCCCACCACTGTGCCATCAATTCCCGCCACTGTGCCATCAAATGCAGCCACTGTGCCAAAAATTGCCGCCACTATGCCCATCAATTGTTCCCACTGTGCCCATCAATTGCCGCCACTGTGCCATCAAACGCAGCCACTGTGCCATCAATTGCCGCCACTGTGCCATCAAACGCAGCCACTGTGCCATCAATTGCCGCCACTGTGCCCATCAATTGCTCCCACTGTGCCCATCAATTGCCACCACTGTGCCATCAAACACAGCCACTGTGCCATCAATTGCCGCCAATGTGCCATCAAACTCAGCCACTGTGCCTTCAATTGCCACCACTGTACCATTAAACACAGCCACTGTGCCCATCAAATGCAGCCACTGTGCCCATTAATTGTAGCCACTGTGCCATCAAACACAGCCACTGTGCCATCAAACGCAGCCACTGTGCCCCATAAAATGCAGCCACTGTGCCCCATAAAACGCAGCCACTGTGCCCATCAATTGCTGCCACTGTGCCATCAAATGCAGCCACTGTGCCATCAAAAGCAGCCACTGTGCCCTCAATTGTCGCCACTGTACCATCAAACGCAGCCGCTGTGCCATCACTTGTCGCCACTGTGCCATCAAAAGCAGCCACTGTGCCCATCAAACGCAGCCACAGTGCCCATCAATTGCCACCACTGTGCTATCAATTGCCACCACTGTGTCATCAAACGCAGCCACTGTGCCATTAATTGCCACCACTGTGCCATCAATTGCCGCCACTGTGCCCATCAATTGCCGCCACTGTTCCCATCAAATGCTGCCACTGTGTCATATCAAATGCTGCCAAATACATCCCTGCCCAGCCCGCCACTGCCACCCAGCACTTACCAGTTCAAAGGCGCGGAGCCTTTGAACTAGAGCGCTAAAAGTCCATGGGTTAGGGGCGAAAATTACTTGTCTTGCCTTGGGTGCTGACAAGCCACGCGACAAAATAATTTTACTGTTAGGGGTCCCCACAACTTGGGGAATTTTATCAAGGGGTCACAGCACTAGAAAGGTTGAGAACCACTGTCTTAAAGGGACTTTTTTTTTTTAAATTCAAACGCCTTTTTTTCTTTTTTTTATTGCATTTTAGTGTAAATATGAGATCTGAGGTCTTTTTGACCCCAGATCTCATATTTAAGAGGTCCTGTCATGCTTTTTTTTCTATTACAAGGGATATTTATATTCCTTGTAATAGGAATAATAGTGACCTTTTTTTATTAAAAGAACAGTATAAAATCAAAAAATAAAAAGTAATTAAAAAAAAAAAATTTTTAACGTGCCCCGTCCCACTGAGCTTGCGTGCAGAAGCGAATGCATATGTGAGTAGCGCCCGCATATGAAAACGGTGTTCAAACCACACATGTGAGGTATCACTGCAATCGTTAGAGTGAGAGCAATAATTCTAGCACTAGACCTCCTCTGTAACTCAAAACATGCAACCTGCAGAATTTTTAAGGATAAAAGTTTGTCACCATTCCACGAGCGGGCACAATTTTAAAGCGTGACATGTTGGGTATCAATTTACTCTGCTTAACATCATCTATTACAATATTAAAAAAAACTGGGTTAACTTTACTGTTGTCTTATTTTTTAATTAAAAAAAGTTTTTTTTTTTTTTTTAAATGCGCTTGTAAGACCGCTGCACAAATGCGGTGTGAAAGAAAGTATTGCGACTGCCACTTTATTCTTTAGGGTGTTAGAAAAAATATATATGTAATGTTTGGGGGTTCTAATTAATTTTCTAGCAAATTATTTTAACATGTAAACAACAAGTTTGAAAAATAGGCCTGGTCTTAAAATGGTTAAAATATCTAATCGTCTTAACGTGCATGAAAACATAGGATAACATTGAGCTGCTTCTACAGGGAAAAAACAAAACTCCTGTAGAGTTTTGCAGCATTATTTAAGCAAGTGTGCATGGGCCCTTACTGCACAATCAACCACCCCTCCAAAACACAGTGGGGACTGCAGTACTAAAGGTTTCTTAAAGTGGTTGTAAACCTCAGACATGAAATATGAATAAAAGCATATCCTGCTATACTGTGTACTTGTCTAAATTAAGAGCAGTAAATGTAATTTTTTCTGTCTTCAGCCCCATTCCTCTGCTATCTGAATGAGTCACTTCTGACAAGTTTTTTATGATGCCAAGAGAAAAAAGGTGACAAAGGAGGGATCTCCAGCTGATTGACAGCCTTGGCTTTTTCCTGTGTGAAAGGGGTGTCCCTTTCCTCCAACCAGCTCTCAGAACTCTCCTCACTGAGCTCTGCAGTGTATCATTTCAGCTGTCAGGCTCTTTTTTATTGACTTTAAATGGATGTAGAGAAGATAATACTGCAGATAAACAGGTACAACTCATGTAGGAGGATGTCTTTCATCTCTGTCTTTCATCACTTTAATTGCCACTGCCAACTCTCATAAATCAGCAAATTGGGACAGAAATTGGACATTAGAGTTCGGCTTCACTCAGCAGCAGGGGAAAAATTGTGTCATACACTGCCACACTGATTATTCACTGATTTAAAGGCATCCAGGGCAACATGGTAGCTTTTTCTTTAATCTCTTGCTGACCAAATAACGAATATGTGCAGTGGTAAAGAGCGTGGGCTTTAATGCCCACATGCCACACATATGTATCTGTGGTGGACAAGATGTCTATGCTGAGAACACACTCACTGTGCACTCCCAGCGCAGTAACCAAGCTTTCAAAGACAGCTCCCAGTCCCCGGTTACGACTAGGAGCTGGTGGGATGGGCTACCAGCCATGTGACCACTATGACAGCCAATCACAATAAGCATGTAATGGAAAGTCTGTACTACCTCAGGCATACAAATTCAGTCTTTGGGCAGGGAAGGGTTAAAAAGCAGTTCTACCTCTAATCAAGTGACAGTGCCTAGGTTGTCCCTAGATTATCCCTGAAGAGGAAGTAGTATTCTGTCTCAAAACACATTGGAAGTTGGCCATTAACCTTTTTTTCATGTTCTTTATTTATAGCCATCAATCAGACATGGAAATACAATGCCTTGTATAGTATACGTTTTCACATAGGGTACACAATGTATAGTGACAATATTTTATGTTGTATGTTTACTATCCTGTTCGCTGTGAGGTAGGGCAGGAAGGTAGATTTTGCTGCTAATGAACACTGAAAATATTAAGAGCAACAACTACTTTCCATTCCAAAATAGGGTAGCTTTTCTGGTTGGCAAATAGCTATTTTGGAGTTTACCATTTTATGCTCTATTCATCTTGCTACATGTTCTTCTGATAAGCTGTGTGGTGTCTAAACAGGGCACCAAGATTTAAGGTGTATCCATAGCCAGCCAAGTGCATAAGGTGAGCTCCTCCATCTTTGGGCACTGTAGAGTTATGTAACAGCCGTATACTTAGAAACATTCTCTTATTGTTTGCGTACTTCAAGAGCAAACATCATCAATACATGCTACATGTGGTTTTCCAGATACTTAAATTTGATACATGTTAAAAGTATGATTGAAAACTGGAAGGTGTTCTTGGCCAAAGAATCAAGTGAGCCTGTGACCGTTATCTTCAATATGCATTTATCCAGCTGATACCTTTAGTGGTACCCTACATCTCTTTTCTCTTCACATAGAAAAAAATATATTATATAATTTATTTATTTAACCTACAGGATACAGTCTCTGCTTTTTAATCAGAGTTCCAAAGGGACCAGATAAGGTATGGAAGCAATGATGTACATTGCAGGATAGATGATAGAGCTGGTCTACCTAGTGGAAGCAGGGATTCAGTCATGGTGGGAAATGGTGGGGATCAGTCGTGGGTCATTTAATTATAAATTATTTGGCAGTTTGTTTTGCTTACCAAGTACTAATTATTACAATGAATACAATATAACTTTAAGCTGGACAAAAGAAAAGAAAAATATCAAGCTAACAAATTGTGTGAATTTTTCAATAATATTTTAATTAGACTTATGCTCTGTATTTTTTTTTCTTTCATCTTGAATGCACCATTGAATCTCCCCGACGTCAATAAGTCTGAAGAAGGAAAGCACCTTATTCTCTGTGTACACATTGAAACTAGAACAAGGTATTCTTTAAGATGCAAGTCAAAAGGTCTGCTGAAAGAAAACACCTGCATTAATCGCAGAGTGGTAAAACATTTGATCATTCAATTTGCTTTTCATATGAACTATCTTTAAAAGTTGGCTTGCCAAACCCCAAAGGGAGTTAAGACAGCATTAAACCTGGCTACCGTGTTTGCTATCAATAATTATATTTGTCTTTATATTGCATATAACCTTCGGCTGTGTGAGATCATGTCATCTATAATCCACCCAGCACAAACGACAAATACCAAATAGAGCTTTCTTAGTCCAGCTTCTACAAAATTACTTTTGTTCTTAAGATAACACAGACAAAGAGAATTTTTTTTTTTTTTGCAAAATCTTTAAGAGTGAAAATATGCTGTCAGGATGTATGTGGATTACAATCTATTTGCTTAACTGCTTTCCCAGAAAAATGTTGGGTGTTAAGATACAGCCCTTAAGAAATAAATAATCAAACAATAAATGCTAATATGTCTGTTTTTGCAGTGCACACATCACTTTGTAAGAAGAGAGCAAATGTATCCATTGGGGAGCTCTTCAACAGCCGAGAACGTATTTCCTACAAGTATGAGATGTGTGCCTAAAACACGACTTTCTCATTGCCAGTTTGAAACAAACCATTTATTTCCTTTTCATTCCCCATTTATGAAATGACACTGTTTTTCTTGGCTGCTTCTGGAATTGACTGTAGTCTGCAGGGTAAGTGATTTAAACACAGCTGCAGGTTTGAAGCCCCGTGCTCGTCAAACTGGCATGTTGATAGAAGCAGTTAAAGTCCTGAAGGTTTTATTTCAGAAGAGTATTTTTTTTTTCACTTTCCAAGTGAAACTTTCATTTACATGTGCTGTTGTTCAATTTTATCAGGTATTATTTCAGGAGCCCCACAAATATCTTCAACCAGAGGATGACTACAATATGGGGTAATTTTACTAAAAAATACATTTGTTTCATAAAGAAAGTGGGATAGGAGATATATAATTCTGGGTAGATGTTTCATTGGCTTTCTTATTTTTCTTTTTTCTTTTTTTAAATCTCCATTAGAGGTGAATAAACTGATCTACCATGTTCAAGATCTGATCTGGGGAGGACTAGGTTGGGAGCAGCAATTAAATACCCAACCAGTTGCTTAATTTTTTACACTTATAGCAATTGTAAATCCTAACTGAACATCTACCATTTAGCTTGCTAAAGCATTGTGTTTAATAAATAATTGCCATTTATATTCAATATAATACTGTTTTCAGCGTTTTGTTATCCTCATTTGTCTCCCAGTGCTGTTGATATTCTTCAGTTTTTTTTCTGCATCTTCTTGTCTACATGCATTCTCTCCAGCATTACTTCGTATCTACATCATTACTATGGACTGACTTCCTGATGATGACAATGGCAGACCATGCATGAGCAATGGTGCATGAGAGGTGCATGCGATAGGGTAACAATGCAGGAGCACAATTAGGAAACAGCACCTGAACAAAAACCTTCATGGCAGAATCGCCAGAGATTCATTTATTGAAAGCTTACGTTTTTCAATTGTTAAGGCTGAAGCTTTCGAAGTGTCTCCCAATTGCCATCAGGTCCACTCCCCTTATGATTGAAAGTAGGCAGTGGGGAGATCCACACCAATAGACAGTCTGCTGTTGGCTATAGATTCCACCAACTGCCTGCTGTTCATCAGAAGGAGAGAGAATGCCTAAGAGGGAATTAGTTCCTCGGTTTCCCCATCAGGCTCCACCCACTGTCAGCATCACTGGTTGCTAGGTGCATGTCGTCTGTGAAGTCAACAGCATCCTTGACGGTCAATGACAGGTGGGGAGGGAAGAGGTAGCAGCAGAAAACATACTGCCATGCTACATTGTTTACAGAGACAAGCATCCTGAGCTCTTATGCCCTGTACACATGACCGGTTTTGCCGTCGGAATAAACTCCGAAGGTTTCTCTGCCGGAATTCCGACAGAATTCCATTCAAGCGGTCTTGCCTACACACGATTAAACCAAAGTCCGACCAAAGTCCGACCAAAGTCCACTGTCCAGAATGAGGTGACGTACAGCACGTACGACGGGACTAGAAAAAGGAAGTTCAATAGCCAGTAGCCAATAGCTTCCGTCTCGTACTTTCTTCAGAGCATGCGTAATTTTTGGTCCGTCGGAACAGCATACAGACGATCGGTTTTCCCGATAGGAATTGATTCAGTCGGCAATATTTAGAACATGTTCTATTTCTAGGTCCGTCAGAATTTAAAAAAAAAAAAGTCCGATGAGGCATACACACGATCGGAATAGACGATGAAAATACTTTTTCTGTCGGACATTCCGCTCATGTGTACACGGCATTAGAGTTAGTTTTTCAATTAATTTCAGTTTTCTTTTCTTTTTGAATTTGTTGAACTATCTGAATATGTCACATGTTTTGGTAAAACTACTAAAATTGGCAACAGGGCTTTTTGAATATGGCACAGGACCTTTTAAAGGGCAATACCACCAGAAAGTAGTGCAAAAGCGTTATTGAATTCCCCCATGGACGTTTAATTCTATAGGAAAAATGCAAACATAAAGGCTCTCTGCTTTGTTGATATCAGCTCATATACCCTTCACTAGTGTCCCTTCATGTTCAAAGGAAGCCTGTCATGGGATAATCATGGTGACTGCTATTACTGACCTCGCCTTCTGAAAATACTGGCTGTCATGCTAATAATCTTGTTTAATTATTTATTCTACTGAAATATTGACCCAGAACAAATATGAAGATGAGGACATCTGATTTTCCCCATCTGCACACTAGTTCAGGGATTTGATTAAGAGGGTTTTAAAGCAAAAATACTGTAACAACTAGTCAGCTAGCATTTTAAGAGGAACGTTAGCACTAGCAGCACTGTATTTCCTGTATCACGGG
The DNA here is from genome assembly GCF_042186555.1 of Aquarana catesbeiana. Lineage (NCBI taxonomy): Eukaryota > Metazoa > Chordata > Amphibia > Anura > Ranidae > Aquarana > Aquarana catesbeiana. Next base: position 398,274,265 of record NC_133325.1, read on the forward strand.
TCTACTTTAGCAGAGGGGGTAAATGGATCCTTGTATAAAATCAGCAGCCTGTTGCTGATGGGCCCTGTGCTATTTTGCAAACTGTGCACAAGAGGACAGGCAAGAATATCTGGAAAGATTTAATGAATTTCTCCTAATTTAGTGAACTATAAAGGCAAACTACGCCTTTTGAACCATGTTACATCTGTATTTAGGGTGTAACATGTAATATGGTGCTAATGAGGCTCATCCTGCACAACCGCATCATTCATTCACAGAGATCTATGAATGAATGAACTACAAGTCGTGTCTGTACTGCAGTAGATGGACATCTAGATCTTATTGGAATACGAGTTTGGTAATCATTACACTCATAGTCCACTGACACTTCCTTCAGCTCTCCAAATGAAAACCTGTACCTCAGTGCACAAAAAAGCTAAGAAAGAGATTACTGGAACCAGGGATGGCACCTGCAATCCACTGATCACAGGTGCAATACTTTGCAGGCTCCTATGAAAAAAAATAATAAATGCACATTTTCTTCATGCAAAAAAATGAGCATGTATTATTTTTTCGAAAAGGGGAACTTAGCCTTTAAATACATGAAGATTTTCATATGGGATACAGTTAATCTGTGACTAGAAACAACATATTGGTGATAAAACGGAAGTGACCCAAATGTAGTCCTAAACAGGGAATTACCTATTAAGTTGGTCCTATGTATTTAAGTTTAAAGTGTATATCCAGGCAAAGCTTTTACTCCTAGTTTTAGAGAGTAGAAGGTTTACTGCTAGAATCAAGTTACTCTAGTATTCTGACGATCATGCCCTTTAGAGCACATTTGTATTATTTATGCATACAGTATGAAAAATGCATCAACACTGCTCTGCAAAAGTTTTAGGCAGGTGTGAAAAAATGTTGCAAATTAAGTATGCTTTCAGAATAGAAATGTTACCGTATATACTCGAGTATAAGTTGAATTTTTCAGCCCTTTTTTTTGGGCTGAAAGTGTCCCCTTCGACTTATACTCGAGTCACCGCCGTCTGTCTGCATGATCGGCGTGTCATGCAGGCAGACGGCGGCCAGCGTGTGATAATACTGTTCGGAGGCTATTCCAGCTTTCAAAAGCCATGCCTCCTGCTCGTCTGTGATAGGCTGAACAGCTGTCAGTGTACAGCCTATCACGGACATTCTCTCATCCTCGTCCGTGGTATGAGAATGAGAGAATGTCCGTGATAGGCAGTCAGCGATCAGCCTATCACAGACGAGGAGGAGGCGCGGTTTTTGAACAGTGGAATGGCCGCCGAACAGTATCATCACAAGCCGACCGCCGTCTGAGGATGGAGATCGCCACAGGGAGGATGGAGATTGCCACAGGGAGGCTGCACAGGACACAGGTAGGCTGCACATGCACACAGAACATGTACAGGACACAGGACACAGGGACACAGGGACACAGGACACATGTACAGGACACACATGTACAGGACACATGTACAGGACACATACACATGTACAGGACACATGCACATGTACAGGACACAGGACACATGCACAGGATACAGGTAGGCTGCACAGGACACAGGGAGGCATGCAGCTGCAGATGGGCATTGTTGACCCTCTGCATTTCTCACCCTCGTCTTATACTCGAGTCAATACGTTTTTCCCATTTTTTTGTGGTAAATTAGAGGCCTCGACTTATACTCGGATCGACTTATACTCGAGTATATACGGTAATAGTTGACTTTTATCAGTTCACAAAATGGAATGTAAATGAACAGAAGAGAAATCCAAATCAAATCAATATTTGGTGTAACCATCCTTTTCCTTCAAAACAGCAGCAGGTCTTCTAGGCGCACTTGCACACAGTTTTTGGAGGAACTCGGCAGATAGTTCTCCAAGATGTTTGGAACAACCTAACCACAGATCTTCTGTGGATGTAGGCTGCCTCATGTAATCCCACAGAGACTCAATGATGTTGAGATCAGGGTTGAGTCGCTTAGCTTTGTTTCCACATCGGAGGTATGGCTTTTTCGCCACAATTCTTCCATGAATACCACTTCTGGCCAAACTTCTTCGGGCATTAAATGGGTGTACCTGAGTCTCATGGGCTTCCACCAGTTCTGTGCTGACAGCACTGCTGGACATCTTCCAGTGTCAAAGAGAAGTAAGCATGATTTGTCTTTCATCTGCTGTATTTCCCTGGCTAATCACTGTGTCTACAGTCCTCAACATTGGCCATTTCTTTGTGTTTCTTCAAAAGAGTTTGAAACCCCAGTCTGCTTTGAAATCTTTACCTGGTAGAGACCTTGCTGATGCAGTATAACTACCTTGTGGCTTGTTGATATGCTCAGTCTTGCCACGGTGTAAGACTGGTGACATGAAACTTCACAACCTTGCTTTAATAGTAGAGTTTGGCTGTTCCTCACCCAGTTTTAAGCCTCCTACTGTCAGAGAATGCCTGTCAGACGTTTGGCTCCCAGAAATGTGCATGTGTGCGGAATTATTAGTAGAACAGCGAACAGGTGCACGCATGCACACAGCAGTGCATGCTGGCGCCAGACGGGCTATTTAAGGATGCTCCTGCTCATGTTTAAGTGCTGACTGGTCTTTCAGCTATTCCCTGAAAGACCAGTCCTGCTGCTACTCTGTTTGTTCCGTTGTTGTTGACCTGGCTTACCTCTGACCTGAACTTGCATCCTGATTCTGCTTTATTGCCAATTCCTGATCCCAGCTCTGTTCCTGACCTCAGCTTTTGTTCCTGGCTCTGTTCAAATGTCCAGTTTGAGTGCCTAAATGGCTGTTATCAGCTCTGCTTACCATAGTGAGTTCCTGTCTCAAGTCTGCGGGGAGCTCTGATACGCCTCTGGAACCTGCAGCCCATGTGGAGTGCGCCTTAAACTTCGGCTGGATCTCTGTGCACAGTTACTGTTCTAATCTAATGTTCTGTCAGCCTGCCTGGGACAGCATCACCTGCTGCAAGCACTCCTATCAACACCTGCTGGCACTCATATTCCTCCTGCCCCTTGGTACCATCTGTTTCATCTTCAGCGGGACCTGGCTGGAGATACAAGGGAGGCCTACTTCATCATTTCAGTCACTGATCAGGTATGTGTCAGCTACACAGCTGTTTCTTTTTTAATTAATTACTGTGTTTCAACCTACATATGAAATAGATGATTATTAGGTCCTGCTTAGTATAATTGTTTAATCATATACCTGACTTTATTCCTACAAAATCCCTAACTTTGTTCAAGTCACACCAAATATTGATTTGATTTTGATTCTTTTCTGTTCGCCACGTTGCATTTTGTAAATCGTTAAAAAATAAACACATAAAACATATATTTTTTGAAAGCATTTTCACTTTACAGCATTTCTTCACACCTGCCCAAAATTTTTGAACAGTACTGTATAAAAGGAGTCTTTGGCATATAATGAATAAAACTTAGTGTGCTGTATCTTGGTTGTATTACCAGGCAAAGGTGGCAAAAATATCTTCTCCACCGTCTAACACTTATTCTTCTAGGTTCTCAAGGGCTATCGTGTCATCACTGTCCCAGTGTACTGCTATAGATTGTTCTTCTTCGCAAGCATCACCCTGGGCATCTTTGGAACTGTAAAACTGTAAGACATTGTTAATATTAATAATAGCGATGGGTCTGCAGTATTCCTGTCCACATTCTTCGCTAGACATGTATGTGTGAGGTGTCCAGATCATTCAGTATATGGAGAAGGATAATGTTGCCTGTGTTTTCAGCTAGTGGCTTCAGCTCCTGTTTTTTCCCTCCCAAAGTTTTGCCTGGCCTATATCCAAGTGTGGTCCCCAGCACTTTTGCATGCTGATCTCTGCTATTTTAACTGTAAGTGGATACTTTTACTATTTAAAGACCATAAGATACTAAGGCATTCATGAGCCCTTGCTGTTTTCTCTCATGTAGTGCTACCCCCAAAGGAGCTACTTGGTATGATGGGTCCTCTGTTCTCTGCCATGACTCTGTTAGGTGGTGCACACAGACATTACCAGGGCTCAGTCCAAACGCTCTTTGGTGTGGATACATACCCCACAGGCAGAAGGTGCACACTCTCTGGATCCCTGCACTAGACTGCCCCAATCCCTGGTCAACTGGCTGGGAAAATCACTGTGCTCTCATCCTCTTGCTGTAGGGTAGTCTTGGTAGAGAAGTTTTGCAGTCATTCACCTCCTAGCACAGTGCTCCCCACCAAAACTACACGACCCATGATTTTAAGTGGCTGTATCTTCATCTCCTTGTCGCTGAGTAGCTCAGTGCTGTTCTGCAGACAACCTCCGGGGAGGGGGGAATATCACACAGTCTGCAACACTGCCAATAGTGAGGAGGAAGAAGGAAGTTGCACTTCTCTTTTCCCAAATCACTGCTGCCCGGTGGGGGGGGGGGGGGACGAGAGTGTGGAGGATTATACGGCAGACACGGCACCCAGTTAAAATAGCAAATTATTTTGTAGTGAATAAGATCGATTATATTTTTTACAATTTTTCCAGTAATGTAGACTATTCTATACCTTAAATGTTTATCACCTTAAAAACCATTACCTTAAAAGTTTATTGGATTTTTTCAGCAAGTGGACAGATCATACATGGTTATAAAAAGGGAATTGCCGTATTTTCATTGGGAGAAAGACTATGAGACTATACAAAGGAAAATGGGAGGATTAAGAAAGAAGAAAGGTCGCCAAGAAGAGAAAAGGCTGAATCAGAGCAAGGGGGAGAGGTGAAAGTAATGGGCAAAGAGGAAGAGGGTTAGGATTAGGAAGTCCTGTGGAGCCCAAACCCAGCAGTGTCCATTGGGATCCAGGTGATTTGTCAGATCGATAAAAGGGTATTTTCAAGGCGTAGGTGTCTGTTATAGTCCAGTCATGGACCCCAAATCTTTAAATATTTAGAATGAGTGTTGGCAAGAATGTGGGTCAGTTTTTAATGTATCAAACGTCTTTACTTGACCCCAACAAAATTCATTGTCCAGCTTTTCCAGGCCATAGCCAAATTTTGCCTAGCAGCCAAGAACACATACCCCGCCAGCTTCTGTTGATGTGGGCGCAGGTAGGAAATGGAGCTATGTAAGAGGGCTTCCTGTGGGTTGCGGGCTAGGTTTACATACAAGACCCACCAGAGCATGTTATAAATTTGCACCCAAAAGTAAATCGCCTTGGGGCATGTCCACCAAACGTGGAAGACATTTCCAACCTCAGAAGCAAGGGGGAGAGGCAGCGGGAACAAATTCAGAGTTACGGAGGGGGAGTTATATACCATAGCAAGATGCCTTATAGCTGTTTTCTTGGCCGAGGATATATAGGAAGCATTTGGAAGATGTCAGCCAGATGTTGTTCCACTCGGCTTGTTCAAGGCCTTTGCCCAGGTCTTTTTCCCATTTATTCATATAGGGAAGTTTGTTAGGGCTCATGGAGTCCATACTGGACGTTTAAAGAGCCGACACTAAACAATAGTTTTTGAGAGCGGATTCTGCCATCGCGGGCTTTCAGAAAACCTCCGGGATGCACAAGGTGGCTGCATTTGCAGATGACTTGATCTTTTTCCTAATGGACCCGCTGACCTCCCTTCCAAAACTCCTTCAGTCCCTAAAGGAAATACGGTGCCCTCTCTTTCTTCCAAATTAATCTATCCAAATCGTCCGCGCTGAACATCACGGGGGGGAAACCTGATCACGTCACTTCGCTTGGTGTTCCCCTTCCACTGGGCAACTGCCTCGATTCGCTACCAGGGTGTGGATATCAGCCACCAACCCCTCCACTCTTTACTCTGCGAACTTCTTACCCTTACTTACGCGCCTCAAAACAGATTTTCTCCATTGGCACTCACTCACGTTAACGTGGTTTGGCCGTTGCAATGCCCTCAAGATGACGCTACTGCCCAGGGTGCTATACTTGTTGCAAGCACTTCCCATTCGCCTCCCTCCAGTGTTTTGTAAAAGGGTGAACTCACTGTTCAAAGATACCCCCCATTGAAAGCTCTGTGGTACTCCAAGGTGAACGAATTGAGAGACATGGAAGATCTCACTGCCACCTTGCATGATGGGGAGGAGACCTTCCGAGAGACCTGGCGACCCTGGAACCACTTTGTGTACACTGAAGCATATTTACAGGAGATGGCACAATTAGCCCCTCTGAAACCGTCCTACTTCCCGGGCGACAGGCCTCCTAAGCTCTTCCTTTCTCTCCCTTCATCCCCTCACACCCATTCTCCTCCGCACTGGGACTCCTACTCTCAACCTCTACCCCCCACTGCAGCTGTTCCCCCCGCCCTACACCACCCTCTTTTTAGTTACCATTTGGAAACCCAGTGATGGGATATGCCTTTCAGATATGCTATATATCCTGATTTATTCTTTGCTTTCATGTTGCCCCATCTCTGGGCTGATTTAGGGCCCAGGGGAGTACTATCCTTCGTTACGTTACCTGGAAAATTCCAAGCCAAGTTACCTCATTCTACCCTATATTACATATTTTATTATAGGTTATCTAAATTTTTCACTCATTGAAGCATATATGCCTTGTTCTTTGATATAAATGTTTGTTAGACACCCTAGTGTGGCGCGTTGAGCACTTTACGCACTTAAGTATATGCTGTTATGGCCACATACTCTATACAACTCTGAGCATATTGTCTTCAGGCTCGGCCTCCGATTACCTTCCTACCGGTTATTTACTTGAGATACTGTACATACTGTTTCTTTTGACTGTTGCATGTAACTTTCTTTGGCTAATAAAGGAATTCCAAAAAAAAAAAAACAATAGTTTTTGGTTTATGGCTACAGCAATACATGGACATAGGGGAATCAATCAGCTATGATACTACAAACTGCAGCATATATTACTCACATTGATAGTGTTGGTTTAGTAGGTTTATAGTTTGTTCAGCTTTATTTTAGGCATGTTGTTACAAGATTGTTTGGTGATTTGTTTTTATAGTTTTTAAATTACTAGTCCATTTTCATGCAATTGGGTACAATAATAAACACTGCAGAAGAATTAAGTCAATGAGGTTGGTTTACTATGGTTATGGTAAATGCACCAGTGACTTGCTAACTTGTAATGATCAAAACATACAATACTTGGGATTTACTTTTTGAAAGCAGAAGACCTGTAGAATAAAATATAGTTGTTGCTATTTTTTTATGTTGCACATTTCCAGAAAAAAATATAATACAATTAATTTTAGTGCAATCACACACAGTATAATACAAATTTGTGTGTGTTATATAAAATATGAGGTTGCATTGAGTAAATAAAAACCAAACATGTCAAGTCTTAAAATTGCATGCACCCATGACATTGCAAAAAACAATGGTACCCAAAAATTCTGCATAGGTGACGCTTTAAAAGATTTTACAGCAAAACAGTTTAGAGTTAAAGCAAAACTTTTTTTTTTTTTTTGATTGGGTAAGGGAGGGTTACAACCTTTTTTTTGCAATTTGTATCCTATTGGGGAGATTTATCTTTGGGATTTTCTTTTACTTTACTTTCACTTTCAATAATAATGGTAAACAGGACAAATAGTGAGGGTGAATCTCCCTAACTGGGGCAGAGGTAGCAATAAAACAGGTGTTCTAATCCCTCTTCACTCTATCCAAAACAAAACAAAAAGTTTTGCTTTTAGCTATACTTTAGATATTTCCTGCCCACCATATTGTCAAATACAGCTGGGTCATGGTTCTCCAGTCTTGGGAGGCCGTCCAGGGACATCCTCCCAGGCATGCACCCCTTGGCACGTGCAGCAGTGCCATCCTGTGACTGCTGTGTTCACTGATACCCAGCGACTGTGAGTGGCCCAAGTATCATGTGATCGATGTGACCAATCAAAGCGATCACATGATAACATGTAGATTAAACTAAAGAGTGAAAAACAATGTAGTGTCAAGCTACACAATCACAGTAGCGCAAGAGAACAATAAAAATTATTATTTAAAAGTGTCCATGAAATCAAAAATAATTGTCCATCATAAATATATTCAAATATCAAGAAAGAATCAATTGTGAAAAATAGTGCAACTCTTTATAAAGTGGAAAGATTTTTTAAACACTGTAGATCCTTCACCAAAGTGCACAAGTGCCAATCCACACCCTTATAGAATGAGGCTCACCAGATTGTAGATTTCAATCGCATGTGTGATTAAATCACTTTAAGCTTTATGCAGATGATCAACCCAATCTCCACTCAGATATCCTCAGATTCAAATAGATGACAGCTCTCAGATTGTAGATTTCAATCGTATGTGTGATTACATTGCTTTAAGCTTTATGCAGATGATCAATCCAATCTCCACTCTGATATCCTTAGATTCAAATGGATGACAGCTCTCTCCACATGTAGAGATAAAATCAACACAAAGCCTCCAATAGTGTAAAAACCTCTTGGGCAACAATTTTAATGAAAACGTAGTGCGCGAGGGGAGATGGGCGGAGCCTAGCGGAGCAGACATGCATTGTTAGAGCTCCGCACCGCTGAGGAGAGAAGAGAAGGACAAAGCGGAGCCTGCAGGCTCAAAAGGTATCCATTTGAACCTTTTTGCCCCAGGGAACAAACTGTGAAAGTTTGGGCAGGAAATATGGTACTGGGAGGAAATCGTGGCAGAAATAAAAATCACCTCACAAAGAGCCCACAGGCACTCACTGCAACTAAAGCAGCTCCAGTCACCTCACAAGATACAGCATCAGGGCGCTCTCACAGACAGAAAATGTCACAGCAAGACTCTCCATTTGAGTCAGATACAGAACAAATCCTCTCACAAACTTCTCCACAAGCCTCCTCAGCATCCCCAGTAATATTATTACAATTTGAAAAGATGCTTTATAAGGCTTTAAAACAAACCTCAGACCAAATAACAAAAAGCCTAACCAAAAAAATAAGAGAGCTAGGAAACCACACCGCAGCCCTAGAAATAAAAATGGATGAAATTGAAATTACAACCCAAGTAAATATAACAGAATTGGAACAACTAAAAGAAGAGAATTTAATACTTCAAACTAAGCTCGAAGATTACGAAAATAGAGCCAGACGTTCAAACTTGCGCATAAGGGGAATACCTGAAACTGTGACAGACCTGCAATCTACTATTACTGCTCTATTACAAGAACTAAAACCAGATATCCCTATTGAACGTTTAGAACTGGACAGAGTACACAGAGCCCTCACAGCCAAAAAGAAAGATGGACCCCCACGTGATATAATCACAAAATTTAATTATTACAGAACGAAAGAACAAATACTAATTGCTGCAAGAGAAAAAAAGGAACTTAATTTTCAAGGACACAATTATCAAATTTTTGCTGACCTATCCCAACTTACTATTACTAAAAGACGATCCATGAAACCCCAACTAATGGAACTGCAACGCCACAACATTATATATCAATGGGGCTTCCCCTTTTCAGTCAGATTTAACTACCAAGGTACAATTTACAGAAGCAGATCAGCAGATGAACTACAACAAACCCTTTTAAAATTAAATCTGACAGAACCCACAAGCAGAACACCCCCACACGCAGAAGAATGGCATCATCTTCACCTTCAGGCAGCACCCAGAAAATTTCAGAACAAAATGGGAATCATCATTCTCACAAAAGAGGCCGTTATGCCACATCATCCATGGACCAAGAAGATTCAATGGACTGACATCCTAATTCCTGATATCTCTTCATTTATTATACTAAGAGATGGTTCTCTATAAAAAACCTGTATTTATAACTGAATGTAACTGCATTCTGATAGTCACACACTGTGTGGGATCATGTTACATTCCAGTTATATTTCTTATTACTTCTGATTCATATAGCCTTAGAATATATAAGTGAAATAAGGAAATTCTTGTTCAGTTATATATTATCAGGTAATAACAATAGATTTATTACTTTTTAGGACAAATATGTTCAATAATCCAGAAGTAATGGAAGCTTTTTCTTTCTTTTCTTAAAACAAATATATTATTACCTAACTAGTTCCTAGAATTATGTTTTTGTTTATTCTAATATGAGTTAACATCTAAACAGTTACATATGAATAAAATATGTAATTGTTTACTCTAAAAGGGTTAAAATCCCAAAATAATTCAAACTATCTTCATCAATACCAAAGTTATTAACAGTACCTTTCTAACTGAATTATTTAGCCTAGGGCAAGACTAACCATATACAACCACCCTGGAATAAATAATTTCAACAAAAACTATATTCTGCACTCCAATTAATGAAACATCATTTTGATGTCTTTTGACAAAGCACTTCTCTCCTGTAAGCGGAAGATCCGTGTACCCCCATTAGCCCTCCTCATTCTCCCAACCATATTATGTGGGAGTGTGACGAAGGCACTTATTCCCCTGAGAGAGATATTTATTCTCTTTCACGGGTAAATTGTGATTACTTGCAAAAAATAATTTATACAATGTATCATCTAATCTCATATGTTTTTTGTTTACTCTTTACTCCAGATTTCACTGGTTTCTTTTCTATCTATTCATCTCTTCAGTCCACACAGGTTGATCTGCGCAGTCAGCTCTGCATAACAAAAAATAAGTCAAAACTATTTGATCTGTTGCCATGGCACCACTGAATATACTTTCCCTGAATGTTCAGGGAATAAATGTCCCTCAAAAAAGGACCAAAGCCTTCCGTACTTTCCATAACAAGAAGGCTCACATAGTATGCCTCCAAGAAACACACTTCACCAAAGATTCTACTCCAAAATATATTTCTCCTTTTTATCAACAAATTTACACGGCTCCTGCCTGTACCAAGCAAAGGGGAACTCTAATTGCATTTCACCGATCCACACCATTCACCTTATCATCAGAAATTAAAGACCCAGAAGGTAGATACCTGATACTCATGGGTTATATAATGGATACAGCAATCACGGTGATTTCCTACTACGCTCCTAACAAACAACCTACACCATTCCTCTCACATATATTACAAGTGATTAATACACACAAAATAGGAACAGTGATAATGTGTGGGGATTCGAACCAGGTCCTCCTCCCATTTCTAGATAAATCACCTTTTACACCATCCAAAATAACCTCTAGATTACCTTTTTCTCAACTTCTTTCCAAATACAATCTGGTAGATTCGTGGAGAGAAAGTAACCCAATGAAAAAGAAATTTACTTATTTCTCGCACCCTCATCAAACCTTCACCAGAATAGATCATATTTTTCTAACAATAGGAATGATACCAGAAATTATTGCATCAGATATAATTCCGATTCCGTGGTCTGACCATAATGCAGTATACACTACTATAGCCTCAGCCATACCAAAAGCGCATGACCCAACGTGGTACTTACCGGACATAATGCTCAAACACCCACTACATCAGATGGCCATTGAACAAGCTTTAAAGGAATACATATCAATTAATAATACAACAGACATCTCCCCAATAACACTGTGGGAAGCTCATAAGCCTGTCTTGCGTGGGACAATACAAAGACAAATGGCACTATTTATACAGGAACGCAAAAATCTAGCAAAAAAACTAGAACTCAATTTTAATGCAGCCTACATATCATTTCAAGATAATCCATCTCAGAGTACAAAATCTCATCTGGAAAAATCTAGATTGGAATACGATCTATTTCTCACTGAGTCAGTTGATAAATCCCTCAAACGCTCCAAACACAATTTCTACATGAATACAAACAAACCAGGTACATATTTGGCTCGGGCATTAAATTCAACTAACAAATCTTTCAAACCAATACGTTTGAAATTATCAAAAAATGTTTACACTTGTAATCCAGTTAAAATAGTCCATAAATTTCACTCACATCTCGCAACTTTATACAAGACAAACAATGAATTTAATCCTACAGAGGCTGAATCCTTCTTCTCAAAAATAACCTTACCTGAATTATCTCAGAATCAAAAAAGCAGTTTGGATGAGCCTATAACTATAGATGAAGTTGCTAACGCCATAAAAGACCTAAAACTTAACAAAAGACCAGGCCCAGACGGCTACTCGGCTTTATACTATAAAACATTCTCAGAAATACTCTCTCCCATTCTCACTGAAACTTTTAACAAACTTCTAGATGGACATTCTTTTCGACAAGAAACACTAATGGCAACTGTTTGTATGATCCCAAAACCCCTTTCTGATTATACTTCCTGTGTGAATTATCGGCCTATCTCTCTGTTAAACCTCGATATTAAATTATTAGCAAAAATAATAGCAAAACGCCTCAATAGCATTATAGGAAAATTAATACATAGAGATCAAGTAGGCTTCATGCCAAATAGACAGGCAGGCGATAATATACGCAGGGCAGTGTTATTGGCACATATTGCTAAAAAACGGAAAATCCCTTTATGTTTTCTATCTCTCGATATTAAGAGGGCATTTGACACAGTATCCTGGCAATATATGCAATATTCATTACAAAAATGGGGTTTTGGGCCCCACTTTTTAACATGGATCAAAGCATTATATAATAAACCCAAAGCCTATATAAAATATGCTGGATACAAATCTGAAGCCTTTAATATCGAAAGAGGTACCCGACAGGGTTGCCCATTATCTCCCTTATTATTTGCCCTTATACTCGAACCCATGGCCCAATACATCAGAACAAACCAAACCATAACTGGCATTGAAGTAGGAGGTATTACACACAAATTATGTATATTTGCAGACGATATATTACTTTTTCTATCATCACCACAGGTCTCTGGTCCTAACTTAATACCAGCTCTTGATGGATTTGCAGCCCTATCCGGCCTTATGATTAATCCTAAGAAATGCCTAGTGCTTAATATTTCACTCACAAACATGGAATTGATCCCGGCTAGGGCTGCACTCCCATTCACATGGGCAGAAAAATCAATCCCATATCTTGGAATTCATTTAACAGCATCTCATTCTGACTTATTCTCAACCAATTATCCTCCTGTATTAAGACAGATCACAAATCTAATAAAACAATGGTCGCAACTTCCTTTATCCTGGATAGGGAAGATTAATGCAATCAAAATGACTATTCTACCCAAATTGCTTTATCTATTCAGAGTCCTCCCTATTCCAATTCCTTCCTATTTTTTGAGAATAGTACAAAAAAGAGCAACTTCGTTTATATGGGGCTCTTCTAAACCACGTATACCTATACACACACTACATCTTCCCAAAAATAAAGGAGGCCTGGGATACCCTAATTTTACTAACTACTACAGAGCAGCACATTTGGCCAGTCTGTCCAAATACCATGCAAAACAGGAAATCCCATTATGGGTATTTATAGAGGCTTCAGAAAATGACCCTCTATTAATATCAAATTTATTATGGCTTGATCCTAAAGACCGCATTAAAATTCATAATCCCATAACTAAACACTTCTTATCTCTCTGGGATAAACTAAAAACCAAATATCAGTTACAATCTCCACACAATCCTCTACTTTCTTTTATCAGAAATCCGGCCTTTTATCTGGCATGGATCTACCCAAATTCTTTTAAAGCTTGGACAACATCAGGCATTCAGACACTAAATGACTTCATAGCATCTAAATCATTCCTTTCATTCCCATCGCTTAGAGAAAAATATGATCTACCAAACTCTGAGATATTTAGATATCTCCAAATCAAAAATTTCTATACACCATTCCTAAAGGGGGATACACCATTATCCCAATTATCCATTTTTGAATCAATCTGTACAAAAGATCCATTTGCTAAAGGTACAATTTCATCACTTTATAATCAATTATATGGAGTAGCAAATCTTAATAGACCCTCTTACATTCAGAGGTGGGAGGAGGACCTGGGACGAACTTTAGAAGACACGGACTGGTCTAACATATGGCTCACATCTAAGTCATCTTCACCCAACATCTTAGCACTGGAGACAAATTATAAAGTCCTAACTCGCTGGTACCTTGTACCCGCTAGAGTGGCAAAATATTCACCTAATACCTCAGCTCTTTGTTTTCGAGGATGCCCAGAAATAGGCACATATTTACACATATGGTGGACGTGCCCAGTAATCCAAACCTTCTGGAAGGAAGTCTTCGTGATTGCATCTAAAATATTTAAAAAAATAATACAACCAGATCCATATTTAACTTTACTTAATCTAAAACCGGAATGGTTAACACTCTCTCAATTCAAACTTATGATCCAACTAATAATGGCTGCAAAACAAACAGTGGCCAAGGCATGGAAATCTCCTACATTGGTACTAGCAGAAACAATTCACAGAATGAATAATACAATGTCCCATGCTAAGATGGTAGCCATCGATCAAAATCAAATTCCAAAATTTGAAAAACTTTAGCATCCTTGGATAAAACAATAGTTCCTGTCAAACTTCAATGACTCTGTCCTGTTGCCATGGTAACAGATTAAATGACTTACAGAGACACCCATTCTAAGGCTTTAAAGAGAACTAAAAAGAATAATAAACTGACGAGCGGGACAACCTTGTGGACCATACCTCTACCTTTCAACCCTTTGTCTTCTTTCTCTTTCCTTTTCTCCACCTTACGATTAAAGCTCATTATCAGAATTTATTTGACCTATATACACTCTACTTGTAAACAATATGTATAGTAGGTATAAATCATTTAAATACCTACAAAAGCAACTAAGGAAATGATATATATCTTTAATTTAGGTTTACGTGAACCCAATGTTTAATATTTGAAATTTCATGATATTTACCTATATAAACCCTACTGTAAAACAATGAGCTTACTTTATAGATCCTTGTAAACTTACTTTATGTATCTTTATAACATTGTATACTCAATAAACTTCTTTTGACAAGGAAAAAGTAGTGCGCTTACATCACAAATAAAAACAAATTGCCTTTGGTATATGTTAGTTACATGCCGGGTGCCTGTGTGCTGCGTCTCCAACCCCGCCTCGCTTGAACTCGCAGATAACACTCTCAGCGTTAAGATTCAGTTGCTGTGTAGCCACGCCCCTAACATGTTTTGTTACTTCCAACTTGATCACAGTTCCCCTGTGATCAAGTTGAAAGTAACAAAACATGTTAGGATCACTTTCACTTTAGAGTCAGGAGCCAGCTGAACAAAACAGGCAAAAGCTGATGGCTGCTATGACTGCAGTGCTTGACTATTTCACGCCCTAGGCGAGACTAACACACTCCCCCTGGCCCGACGATGGTGGGATGAGGGTGGGGTTAGGTACTAGTCTTGCCCAGGGCATGTGTGACTACAACAGAGAACAGGGTCAGATATAGCAGGCTCACCGGGCAGGATAGTTTTGCCTATGTCCGGAGACCTGATAATGCCCGCCTCCTAAGCTGTGCCTGCCTCGTCTGGATTCCCACTGTCCTCCATCTCCTCAGCCGTGCCTGCCTCATCCAGCTCCCCACTGTCCTCCTCTGCCTCCTCAGCTGTGCCTGCCTCGTCCAGCACCCCACTGTCCTCCTCCGCCTCCTCAGCTGTGCCCACCTCGTGCGGCTCCCCACTGTCCTTCTCCTCCTCAGCTGTGACCGCCAGACATTCTTCAGTCCCTCGTGTTCCTCGGCCAAGCTCGAGGGGAAGTCAGTGGCCGTGGCTGCACCCCCTAGGCAGCAGTGTGCCCTAGGCGGCTACCTAGTTTGCCTAGCAGGAGCGCTGGCCTTGTGCCTAACCCTTTACTCTTTGGATGTACAGTATATAGCATGTCCAAGAAGCTGAACTAGTTACATTTTAAAAACACAAAATAAATAAATATAAGAGATGAAAACACAAGTATCGTACCTGAAACAAAGCAAGCAGTCACCAAAAGGAAAGGAGATGTTAGCTATATACAGGCAGAGTAGCTGACTAACAATTTTACACTGGGCTTTGGCTTGCCAACACAGCATAGGCTGAATTTTGTGTTAAACCTTATGCCGCGTACACACGATCGGAAATTCCGCCATCAAAAGTCCGATGTGAGCTTTTGGTCGGAAATTCTGGCCGTGTGTATGTTCCATCGGACTTTTACTGGAGGAATTTCCACCAGCAAAAGATTGAGAGCAGGTTCTCTATTTTTCCATCCGAAAAAGTTCCTATTGGAAATTCCTTTCATCTGTATGCAATTCCAACGCGCAAAAAACCACGCATGCTCAGAATCAAGTATGAGATGGAAGCGCTCGGTCTTGTAAAACTAGCATTCGTAATGGAGATAGCACATTGGTCACGCTTTAAATTTTTGGATCTTTTAATGCAGAGCATTCTTTTGTTCTTTCTAATGCTAGAAGAATTAAGTTGTTTTTCAGCTGATATTCACACAGAGTTCTGACAAACTTATTTCTTTATTATTTCTTGTGATCTCCTTAATAATATCTTTATTTTTTAAAGCCAGATCTCCACAATAATGTTTAGAATTATTTTCTATAGTGATTTTTTTCCTTTTTTTTATTTAAATCAAGATCTCCTTTTTTTTATTATTTTAAAATTATTTTCTAGTGATCTCCATCATTTTTTTTTTGTGTGAGTCAAGTTACCACAACAACATTATTATCTTGTATTTTTTAACCTCAAGGATGTTGGTGTCCCTTGTTAATTTGACATTATATTTTTGAAATGTACCTGCCTACTCACAAACAAACTGTCCTTTTTTTAATAAAAACAGATAGGCACGTATTTGCTGAAAACAAAATTACAATTTTTTCTGGGTCAAAACAAAAGAAAGAGGGAAGGCAACGCTGGAGAAACTGCAGAAATTTGGGAAGCCTTTGGACCCCAGGGCACACATCAACTATTTGAAAAAGAAAATTGGTAGCCTGAGGAGTTCATACAATAGGGAGCACAATCTGGTCCTGGATGCCGAGAGATCAGGAACAGCAGCAGATCACATATATGTGCATCTTCTGTCAGACCAGACTGAACCCAGGCCATCACTCTCTTGTCTTACTTGCACGCTTCCCTGCACGCTGTGGCTTTGTTCGTCGAGTTGTGGCAGGAGGTGGAGGAGGTCTAGGTGGAGGAGGTGGAGGAGGAGGAGGAGGATGGATGAACTCAGAAAGGTGTGTATTTTCTGTCCGTTGGCCACTCAACCCCTTATTTAGGGTCAGGAAAATGATGTTCTCACAGATGAGGCATTGGCCCTCCTCCATTTCCTGCATTTTTGCTGCTACTATGCAGCTGTAGTCCTCTTGAACGCTGGGGGGTCTCTCAGGGTCGCATGAGCATCCTGAATGAGGGCAAGTGCTGCCTCCTCCACGTTCCTCCCCTTCCTGGGCCTTTTGGGTGGAAGGCGGAGGGGAGGGACCTGGGATTGGGTCAGTGCACTGGGCCCGGCCACTTCCTGGCTGCTACTTCCCCCTGCCACCTCCTGGCTGCCACATTTCAGACCCTCATCCTGGCTGAGGCTTTCCTGTGTATGAAAAAGGGACATAGTTTTAGTTTTTGCTTCATCAATCACACAATTTTCAGCTCATGACTATTGCAAATTGAATGTTAATAAATAGAAAAGACTATCATTCTGACCCCAGCATTTTTCATTCTTGTCCCAATCATTTTTGGCCACTACTGTCTATTGATATGTAAAACACTTTTTGTTCAATCATTAATTTCTTATCAATAATAACATCTAGTGAACATCATTAATTTTAGGACAAGAAATATGTAGAAAAACTATACCTGCCTCAAGCTGGGCTCCTCCACTTCTTCCTGGATGGCAAGCCCAGGTTGGTCCTCGGAAGCCTCAGCTGGGGGGAAGGAAGTGTGGAAAGTGATGACCTCACTTTAGTCTGGTCTTCCAGAAAACGCATTTTGTTGTAGTACCACAGACTGGGTACATACACATCCTCTGCTGCTGCTCCTGACCTCTGGGATGCCAGGACCTTATTACGCGACTTCTTTTATGTGCTTCTCAAGCTACCAATTTTCCTGTCCAAAAAATTGCTGTCTGCGTTGGGGACCTCCGTCTTCACAAATTCCAGCAGTTTCTCCAGCGCTGCCTTCCTAGCTGGTCTGTTATGATATAAATTATGTTTGACTTGCCACAAACTGGGCAGCTCCCTGTACCTATCGATAAACTGGTTCATAAACTCAGGCTTTTTGAACGGATTAATTATTTCTGTAAGACAAAAAACAAGAGAAAAATACTAATGTCAGGCTAAACTCTCATAATCTTATCAGAATATAGGCCACAATCTAGAAGCAGTATAGGCCACTGATGCCCCAAGTTAAAATGTTACCTTCTTCCTCACGATCGGCACTTCCTCCACTCACAGAGCATACGTCCAACACACGTGCGTTACGCTTTATATACACTGCGCATACGTGAAGCTCCGCCCGCGTCGCCTGCCCCTGACGTTCTTTCTAGAATATTCCCCGCCCCTTCTCTTTCGGCGCAGTGGGAGAGGACATGGCGGAGACACAGCAGGTGCGGAATTCCAGTAACGTCGAGGAAAGCCCGGAGCCAAAAACGTCCTGATCCCGGAGGAGATATAAGGCCTCAAACATGTCCTTTGTGGAGATGGTGGAGATGGTGGACATCTTGAAGAGGGCCGACTATGATGGGAAGTATGGACCTTACCTAAACCCAAATGCGAGAAAGGCTGCACAGGATTTTTTGGGTTCAGCGATGCAAGGAGCAATTGAGGAAGCGCTTGTCAGACCTGAAAGTGAGGGAGCAGGATCAGTACAGAAGGATCAAGAAACTGCTTCTAAAAAGTAAGTAGTTGTCGTGTGTTCCTATTATTACTATTACTTGCATGGTGCTCCATGTGCTTTTCTTTACTGTTGTACAGTTTTAAATGGCAACTTTCATGCTCGTGGGCACAGTAATCAGTCGTAGTAAACAATGTTCGTTGCCCACTAATAATACAATGTTTTTTGCAGATACAGGGTTAACTACATTTGGTCATGCCTATTTTTATTAAAATAAGTTTAGTACATTGTTGTCTAGATGTATAGGAGCACTAGTGTGGGACACCAGAACAAACTTTTTAGGGTGTCCCACACAGGTGCTCCAGGGGATACTAGGGGTGTCTCCATGTGTGAATATTGTCCAAAAAAGGGAAGTATTCCAGCTTTGGTAAGGGAAAAAAATCACGTATTCAGCTTGGAACTGTGCCAAAACAGACAATTGTACCACACTTCCAAGCAATGTTTCATATTCCTATTCCTGGCCTCAAATATCTGTGTGCTAAGTATACCTTTTGTTTAACACTCATAGGGGAGAAAAGACTTGGGACGTCTGAGGACACCAGGAACCCCCAACCTCATAAAGAAGGGGAACTCAGCACACCACAACCTGAGGATGTGGAGGAAGGAGAGGTGGATGACATCATAAAGCAAAAAACCAATGATGTTGAACAAAAAATGAAGAACATGATTGATGTATTAGGGTGAATTTAAATAACAACAAAATGACACCATTTTAGAAGTTTTTTGAGAAATTTCCTAGTTTTAATACATTTAAAAAAAAAATTGAAGATGCACACAGTGTGTCAACATGTGCTATCTGCTTTCATGGGATATCAATGTACGCGTTTTGTGGGTGCGACCCCTTCCACACAAATCTAGTAGGTGAGAGGAAGGGGTTGCACCCCCAAAACACGTCCTTTGAACCCCCATGATGGGAGCTAGCACATGTTGACATTAGGCATGGGATCAGGAGGGAAATCCCCATTTTGAATCCCAATTTTTGAGCATCTTCAAAATTTGGCTTTTACAGGGGTGACATCACCCCATCTGATGAAAGCAAGATCAATACAGTTTTGACATACTCATGTCTGATATTGCCTTCACTTTTTGTGCATTGAACTTTGTAAGTTCCAGGGTTGTGTATGTTATGGTTTGAAACATGCCTGTTAAAGCAAAATCTAAAACTAAAAATGTCAAACTTAATTAAACGAAGATGTATTTTTGGTGGAAAAATGTTTTACAACGCACATGTGAATGTGCACAGAGTAAAAGTTTTTATACCCAACAATGTGTGGCTTCTTCTTTCAATGCTCAATACCAGTTTTTGTATTATTTGGTGTTTACAGTGATAATGGGGATTATTTAATAAAGCAAAATCCACTTGGCACTACAAGTGCACTAGAGGAACCAAGGAGCTAAAAGAAACACAAGCAGTAAATCAAATTCAAGATGATTTCAGATCAAAATAATTTTTAATTTTAGAAAAGAATAAAAAATTTGCTGGCATAGCAATGGCCCCCCTACCCATAAAATAGTCCAGATACTTTTACCACATATCACGGGTGCTTTGGGGGGACAAGCCAGGATGGGCAGCTTCCAGGGCCGTCATTGGATTTATGTCCTGAATTGCGGCCTCAGGCCCAACTGAGGCCGCATAATTTGGAGCATTTCTCCTTAAATAATTATGTAGAATACAGCAAGCTAGCACTATGTGATTCAGTTTATACTCCGCCATGTTGATTGCCGTAAGGAATAGGCAGAACTGGCTGGCCATTATACCAAACGCATTCTCTACCACTCTTCTGCCTCTGGCCAGCTGGTAATTAAAGACCCTCTTCTCCGGGGTGAGGGTCCTCTGGGGGAATGGCCTCATCAGATGTTCACCCAGACCAAATGCTTCATCTGCGACAAACACAAATGAGAGTCCTTCCACGTTCTCTTCAGCAGGTGGCAATCCCAAGCCACCACTCTGGAGATGTCAGTAAAACTCGGTCTGGACAAAGACTCCACCATCCGACATCCGGCAATTCTTCCCCATGTCCACATAGAGAAACTCATATGTCACTGACACCACCACCATCAACACGATACTATTGAAACCCCTTATAGTTAAAATAGTATGACCCCGAGTGGGGTAGTGGGACGATGTGGACATGTTTCCCATCGATTGCCCCTCCACAGTTGGGAAAGTCCCACTGCTCGGCAAACTGGGAGGCCACAGTCTGCCATTCCTGTGGTGTTGAAGGAAACTGTGGAGTCAAACCAGAAAAAATAAAATTACTACTTTTGCACATAACATTGCAAGCAGATTAGACACAAACATTCTTTGCCAACATCAGTATAACATTTATTTTAAGGAGTATTTAAAGACAAAAAGATAAGGTACACTTATCAGATTCCTCACCCCCTCTGATGGCCCATTGGAAACATTTTAGGGGGTGTTCTAGATGAGTTTGGGACCCCAAAAAAAAGATTATGGCACTCTGCCTGAATTTAAGGACAACAATAACATTTGTACACATTTTAGGGGGTGTTTAGGGTAAAGCACTACTATGGAGCTAACAAAATACATTGTTAGGTGACTAGGCTAGGTGTGTATGGGCCCAGGATTGCACGCTGGGAAGGTTAGTGAAGGCAAATATGCATGAAGGACAAAAAGGAGCATTACAAGCTTACAGCATGCATGAGGACAAAGAGGAGGACATTCACAGCATATTACAATAATGGTAATTAGGGAATGATGAAAGAAATACAATACATTAACAAACATTAAATACATAGAATGTGATGTTAAAGGAGAAACCTTACCCTAATATAGTCTTTCTGCAGGACCTGAATGATGGCAGAACAGGTTTCTGGAATAATGATCCCAAGAGCCTGGGGGGAGATACCTGTTGAGAACTTGAGGTACTGCAGACTTCTCCCTGTCGCCAAGTACCGCAACATGGCGACAAGCCTCCATTCAGGAGTGATGGCTTGCCGCATGCAGGTGTCCTACTTCGTAATATAAGGGGACAGCAAAGCCAACAGATGGGGAAAAACAGGGCCCGTCATCCGGAGAAAATTCCTGAAATCATCAGGATTATTTTCCTGGATCTCCCGCAACAAAGGCATATAACAGAATTGGTCACGCTGGAGCAACCAATTCTTGGTCCATGAACTCCTCCCCGCCCCGTTCATGGACTGGGCTTGGGTCAAAGCAAGAACCCCAACACCAAGCGCCCCTGCACAGCACGAACTCTACGACGAGTACGTAACCGCAACATGGCTTCAAAACGGTCAGCTGGTCAGAACGAACTAACAGAAAGCACTGAAAAACAGAAAGGCCTGAGAAGAGCTAGCTGAAAGTCAGAAACGAGCAGACAAGAACGCACTGAAAAACAAATACGTACTATAATAATACGCACTGAAACCCAGATGTGAACTGACTACACGCACTGAAGAACAGATACGAACCCACAAGCACAAACTGAAGAGCAGTAACGATCTGAAAAGCACAAGGCTGAAAAGCGGGAATCGTCTCTCACCAAGCTTTTACTAACATGAGATAAGCATGAGATTAGCAGAAGGAGCCCAAAGGGTGGCATGCTTCGTATAGAACTTCCCTTTTCTAGTGCCGTCGTACGTGTTGTACGTCATCGCGTTGTTGACGGTCGAAAGTTCAGAGAACTTTTGTGTGACCGTGTGTATGCAAGCCAAGCTTAAGCGGAATTCGGTCGGAAAAACCATCCAAGGTTTTTCCAACGAAAATTCCGATCGTGTGTACGCGGTATTAGCGTGGACATTGGTATGATAGTTTGACACCCTGGTGCTCGTGCATTCACCTAAGGCTATCCCTGATATTGCACATACACTTTCTCATTTATCACTGGGTTATCTCTCATCATTGAGCTTTTACATGTGTTTACGTGTGCAATCTTCTATAACGTTCTATATATGTTTTTAAAGTGGAGCTTATCCATCAATCTAAGTAAATCAGTCCCATGCAGTCAAAATCTTCCAAGTATGTTAGCCAAAATGATAATGAATAACCTCAAACCATGGGATCCAATAAAAACTCTGCAAGAACCAGCTGGAACAATCCATTGGAGAAATTGAAAAATTCAGTAATGACAATTCTAAAAATCATGTCCATATATGGCATTTATGAGCAAGTAAATTCACTAGGTGCTGACTAATGTCTTCTCAGTCTAGACTACCTGAAATAAAACCAAGAAGCAGGAAAACTTGACTTGATCTGAGATACTAGAACCTTCAAAAACTTTGAGCCCTGTTATTAAATAAGGCTCAATGTGCCCTACTTTGACTTCATGTGTGTTTATTGAGATTTGGTCTTAACAGAATTTATTCAATACAGAAAATGTTTGCATCACTGGTTGGAAAATACACATAGGTGGCTGCACCATATGTTGCAATATGTCATAGGTATGTTTCTACATTTTAATCTGTGGGCTGTAAAACCTTATTTATAGTTTAGATACGAGAACAGCAGATTTTATTAAACAGCAAAAATTTATAGATGCATTAATTTAATGTACAAGCTTCATATGACCATGTAAAGGCCCCCAAAACTCAATAACTAAGATTTTTTTCTGAGCTTAATAAACTACTAGACCTTTCTACCATCTGGTTAATGCAAATATTAATAACGTGCATGGCAAAAATTCAATATAGATAAAGTTCCTTTCCTTCTGAGAATTTTATTTGGCTAGCATAAGGGAATCGGGTAAAAAAACTGATGCAAAGGCAGAATTTTTAGCATGAAAATAAGCGTTTAATGGATGTGGATCCCTAACAAGTGTTTTATATGAAAGGAAATATTTGGGAATCTTGTATGGTTTAAAAGCCTGGGTGGGCTGGCAGAAATACAACCAAAATGTTGTACCAAAGACACAACTGACAGAACGATTTGCTTCAGGAGGAAGAAGTGAGTGAATGCCAACACATTATACAATAAATGGTTAAAGTGGTGTTCACTGTGTGGCAATTTAAAGGTTAGTTATATTAAAGGACCATTGCTTGAAAACCAAAAATAAACACATGAACCTAAATAACTGAAATTATTTTAAATATCCAGGATTAACAATTGCTAGTAAACTTTGAGATTCATGTTTGGGAATGTGACCTCAAAAAGTGTCTCCACTCAATGCTGCTAATTAGTTTGAAGCCGAGTGTGTAGGTTACCAAATAAAAAAGAGCAGAATAGGGGCAGGAACCAAGGCTGGGCCTGACCAAATTGTGTGTGAGGGCTAATTTCTAGACCACAATAAATCATTGTTTGATATAGGCTTAATTTTCACATGGATGCCCAAACCTTTGGGCAGCATAGTGGCTAAGTGTTTACCACTTCTTCCTAGGAGCACTAGGGTCTTTGGTTCAAATCCAAACCATGGCACTACCTGCTTGGAGTTTGCATGTTCTCTCCCAATACAAAGACATGCTGGTAGGTTAATTGGCTAAATTGGCTCTAGTGTGAATATATGTGAATTAGAGATCTTAGATTGTAAGCTACTTGAGGGCAGGGAGATGTAAATGTACAATATACATGTTATATAAGTAC
Source organism: Aquarana catesbeiana (assembly GCF_042186555.1). Taxonomy (NCBI): domain Eukaryota; kingdom Metazoa; phylum Chordata; class Amphibia; order Anura; family Ranidae; genus Aquarana; species Aquarana catesbeiana. Next base: position 398,298,441 of record NC_133325.1, read on the forward strand.
CTGTAATAAAAAAATAATAATAAAGTATTATTTGCTTTTTTAAAAAGTGTATTTATGAGCAGCAGAAAGATGTAGGCTGTTTATATGGCATACTTAAATATAAATGCTGCACTCTGGCCGAAGTTTAATTATAGTAACAACAATATAGGAGGCATTTTTATTTAAGTGCACCTTGCTTTTAACTGTATATAAAACAGGGGTATTAAAATAAAATTCACAGTGGTCCAGTCAGTAACATTTTCTTCCAGCAGAGGTTCTAATCACATGATTGTCTGATGACTAAGATCTTTACATCACAGCCCCCTACATTTATATCACAGTTTCCTTCTAATATCAGTGTACTCAGCCCCCCACCCTGCTCATCACAGTCCCCCTTTTACAGCAGTGTTCTCAGTCTCCCCTTCATTTAATTTAATACCCATTGTCTGTCTCAGTCACGTGACTTGACAAAGGGCGTGTTGTCAGGGTGCCTGGCTTGCGGTCCAGTGCTCCTCCGTGTACCACTACTCGCCTTGGGCCAGGGTTCCCCCGAGCGGGTGAATCACACTCGGGTGCTTCTCCTGCTGATCCATGCAGCTGCGGACCGGTCCTTCCCTCTTCCTGCGGCCGAGTGGCTACATGGACTTGGTGTCTCCCAGCCTCCAAATTGGCTCCATAGACCCGGCCTGACACTCCCATCGGGCTCTACTTATTGCAGATGGGGAGTACAGCCAGACCACTGCAGTACCGTTCCACAGGGCTGGACTGTAGCCAACCACATGTACAAGGTACTTATACAGTGCTGTTTTACGCGGATCAGAATTTCCATCTGCCTGAGGATAGCTCTGCATTAACTGACTTATATAATCTCTTTCCCACTCACTTGGGCTTCTCTGCAGTGATACTGTGCATGCCAGAGTGACGTAGCAGCCAGGGTCAGACCTGAGCATGTGCGAATGGCGCCATTTTGCATCCATTTCCCGGCATGATGTCACATGCTGGCGGGGCAGGAGGGGTATTTTATTTTGTTTCAGCGGACATTTTGCTGGAGCATGTGGGAATCTGAGGAGTCAATGCCAGGCCTTGATGTTTGACATTCTTCACCTGTAAGTTTACTACTTTTTTGAATCATGATTCCAGGCCATGGCTCTCTTTATCCATTATCTATGTCAAAAAAAAAAAAAACAAAGAAATTTCCAAGCTCAACTTACCAACCAGCCAAACTGTCCGGTCTAACAATATGCATTAAAAACAGGGGATTAGTATTCACACATTTGCAAATACATGCATAAGCTACAGGCCCCCTCAAGGCACCCCAGTTTCTGTAGTCCTAACTCTAAATTTTGAGAGACTTCACAATAGAAGCACATGCATTATAATGGATAGGTAGATGGCAGGTGAGCCTGGAGGGAGCCCACCCCTCCTTAAAAACACAGGGGCACCTTGGACACCCAGCACATAGCACTATGGCAGCAAAGGTGTCCAGTGCGTTGCCTCACCAGTACAAACAAATGGTCACTGCCCCCACCTATAACTGTCCTTTACAACAAGGAGCACTGGAAGGGTGACACGTCAAACAAAACCAAAGAAATTTCCAAGCTCATCTTACCGACCAACCTACGACCTGCTGTAAAGGCCAGTTATAGGTGGGGGTAGTGGCCATTTGTTTGTACCATTATCTATGTTTGCTTGACAGCAATTGGCGAGACTTATGCTATCCCAAGGTATATAGATCTGGTTGGTTCGAGTTTATCCTCTAAGCCAGTGGTCTCCAAACTCAGCCCAGGGGTCGGATGTGGCCTTTTGCCGGCATTTATCTGGCCCTTGGGCACTATTCCACCAACTGACACCAATGTACTGCAAACTTTGCAGTACATGAACTTTCACTGAATGTGGACTGTTTAATGAGCTTGTTGCACAAATCACTTTATTATACACTATGATCTGCATATTCATTTAATCCATATTGAGCAATGAGCACTATATGGCTGCTTGGCACATGCACATGAGGACTTAAAAGTAATAGTACTTAATTGTACCCGGCAAAAGGAGGCCAATGGCAGGAAGGCACGTCACTATTGTGCTTGTTGACGTGAAAGAGCAAATGGTTAGGGGAGGGGGTTACTTGACAGCTGTGTGTACATGACCACGGTCTATGTCCCCGCTCTAACTCTGATCAGCAGCTGCTGTGTGTAGATGTGCAGGAAGGAAGAGGATGATAGAACACACAGGACTTCCCACCATCCCTTCCTAACACACAACTCCTCATTTCCCTTTATACTGACAATGTGTGCCAGTTATAACTCGCTCTCTCTCCTCCTATCGTCACAGACTTCACAGATCCTGCTCCAGGCCAGGGAGTAGATGCAAAGTGGATGCCGCGCAGAGGAGGGTAGGCGGAGCATTAGGCTCCGCCTACACCAGTTAACTTACATGCACCCCGTCTGGCCAGTCATCAGCCATCTTATGGAGGCTGCAGTCGCTCCCCTCCCCCAGCCAAGTACACTAAAAAACTGCCTAATGCTATAGGCAGTGCCGCGCTACAACAGACCGGCCGCCGGGGGCTATATTTGTGCGGTAGGCGGCCAGGACTCGGGAAGACAGGTCGAGGTAGTGGCTTTTTTGCCGCCCCCCGCAAAGTGACGCTCTAGGCCTGGGCCTTGTCGGCCTGGGCCAGTGATGGCGAACCATTTTGAGCCCGAGTGCCCAAACTGCAACACAAAAAGACTTATTTTTTTCAAAGTGCCAACACCGCAATTACACCTGAATACTGAGGTTTTAGTTTAGAAAAAACAACTCGTACAGTTGTCAACTAATTAACAGCATTTGTTTAAAAAGAAAAACACAGTAACAGAGCTTTCTATTAAACATTTTTTTTGGGGGCAGAGTACTGCAGAGTATGGGCAGACTACTGCAGAGTATTGCAGAATATGGGCAGAGTACTGCAGAGTATGGGCAGAGTACTGCAGAGTATGGGCAGAGTATTGCAGAGTACTGCAGAGTATTGCAAAATATGGGCAGAGTATTGCAGAATATGGGCAGAGTATTGAAGAATATGGGCAGAGTATTGCAGAGTACTGCAGAGTATGGGCAGAGTACTGCAGAATATGGGCAGAGTATGGGCAGAGTACTGCAGAGTATTGCAGCGTATGGGCAGAGTACTGCAGAGTATGGGCAGAGTATGGGCAGAGTATGGGCAGAGTATGGGCAGAGTACTGCAGAGTACTGCAGAGTATGGGCAGAGTACTGCAGAGTATTGCAGAGTATGGGCAGAGTACTGCAGAGTATGGGCAGAGTATGGGCAGAGTATGGGCATAGTACTGCAGAGTATGGGTACTGAGCAGCGCTGCGGGCTGGATCTGTAGTGCCCACAGCGCTGCTCAGTACCCATACTCTGCAAATGATCTCTCCTCCTCCCCCCTCACACTGTAGGGCGCGTGGGAGCAAGAATCTGGGAGGACGTCCATGGATGCCCTCCCGGAATAAGCCGACCGCGCTATGGCCCGGTCAGCAAGTGGTTATTAAACTCACATTTGAGTAGTTGAGTCGGTTGTCCTCTGGTTTCTAGCTGGGCTGCAGTGTGGGGACAGTCCCTGGTCACTCCGATGCTGTCCGTAGCTCCGAGGAAGGGATTTCCCACAGCAGGCACGTCAGCAGGTGCGTTGGAAGGCAACGTCGGATGCCCGAGAACGGGGGGTGTGGCTTCAGCTCTCGCGTTCGGAGCATGCGTCACGCCCACTCGGACACGTCACACTCTAACTCACAGCTAGCCCCAAAAAACTGTGGGAGATGTAGTTTGCAGTGTGGACGATTCAATGTATAATTTCTCAACTATCACGGCGTGCCCACAGAGACGGCTCGGCATGCCACACGTTTGCCATCACTGGCCTAGGCCAAGAAACAGCACTGGTCTGGGGTGAGAAGGATCCTTCCTGTGCATCTGACTGCCTTCTAGTATCTTCAGCCTTTAGCCCAAATTTGTTTCTAAAAACATTTTTTTCTACCTTACTTTAGGTCAAAAAGCAGATCTTTATGAGATCTTTTAAAAGTTAAGAATTTGTGTATGTAGGTGTATTCTTTTGCTGCTATGTGGTATTTAAACCACAAAGGTAACATCCTGGATTTAGATGGCACTTTAGATGGAAGGATCATTCATCTTCATCTCAATCCTTAGGACAAATAAAATACATAAAGCTAACAGTGTATTACAATCTTTTTAGTGATGTCTATTTGTTCTCATGAATCTTACTCCATCACAAGTGTTGCTCACACACTCACTACATTCATATTTAAGACAAAGGGCTTACAGAAAATAAGACAGCGATTCATTCTTTGACTGATGCCAGTTTTTTTAAATGTGTTTTTACCTGCCTGATGCACAGATAAATATGACCTCTACAAGTAAGTTTTTTTCTTTAATTAGATTTCTTTTGCTTTTCAGACAAACTTGCAGTAAAATATTTTTCAAGCAACTGATACCATGAGTAGCAAGCCTTAAAGTGATTGTAAAGTTCTCGTCACCCACACCAACTCCCCCCACCCCCCCAACCCAGACTGTCGTTAATCCAGCTCTTACCCCATCTAGGTCGGGCAAGGCTCCTATGGGTGGTGGCTTCCATCATGTCTCCTCCTCCTCTTTTGCACCACAGCGGCTTCCACCGCGCGTCTCCTCCCTCCTCCTAGGCGTCCAATAGGATCGCCTGTCCTTTCAGCTAATCGGGTGACAGTTCTAAGGACCTGCTTCCTGATTGGCCGTGAGGAGGATCAGTGTGAGAATAGTGAATATTCGTTCACTTTTCTCAAACAACCGGGTGGGCTTGGAATCCATGCATCCGGTGCCCTGAATGTAGATCAGGGGGCCAGACACATGGATAGGGGGGCGGCACCCGTGCGCCCCTAATGGATGGGCCGCCACTGCTCTCCTCCCTGATTGGCTATCTGACTTTGATTGACAGCAGCGGGAGCCAATGGCGCCGCTGCTGTGTCTCAGCCAATCCGGAAGGAGAATATCATATGGCTGAGACACTCGTGAACATTGCTGGACAGAGAGGGACCTCGGGTAAGTGTTAGAGAGGCTGAGAGGAGCTGCTGCACACAGAAGGCTTTTTATCTTAATGCATAAAATGCATTAACATGAAAAAACCTTCTGCCTTTACAACCCCTTTAACCACTTGCTGACCAGCTGCCGTCATGATACTGCGGCAGGTCGGCTCATTCCTGCAAATCGCCGTAGCTGTACGTCGGCCCCTTAAATAGCTATACGCTGCACATGGGGGGAACTGATGTGCGTGGCTGGTGGCTGCGATGTCCGCCGGCCACGTGCGATCACTCCACAGAGAGGCAGAATGGGGATCTGTCAATGTAAACAAACAGATCCCCGTTCTGTCAGGGGAGTAGAGAGTGATCATGTTCCTAGTAAATGATATGTTCCTAGTGATCAGGAACAGCAATCTCTCTCTTCCTTCAGTCAGTCCTATCCCTCCACAGTTAGAAACACCTCCCAGGAAACACATTTAACCCCTTGAGTGCCCCTAGTGTTAACCCCTTCCCTGTCAGTGACATTTATACAGTAATCAGTGCATTTTTATAGCACTGATCGTTGTATAAGTGTCAATGGTCCCAAAAAAGTGTCAAAAGTGTCCGATCTGTCTGCATCAATGTTGCTGATCACCGCCATTAGTTTTTTTAAATCAGATTATTTTTTATTTTTAAATGCAAACCATATTAAAACAATACAAACAAGTTATTCAAAATCACATAAAACAAAACCAAGACTACATAGAAAAAGCAACCCCCAACCACCACCCCCTCTCCCACACCACCCACACACACCCTGTTTCTTGGAGTAAAAAAATAAAAGGAGAAAAACCCTTTAATGCTTTAATGGACGTGGCCACAGGCTACAGCTGTCGCTGAAAAAAAAAAAAATATATATATATATATATATTTACCTAGAAATACATATATTAAAATAGCCACATGCAGCCCGATATCTAATATAGCAATATACATAGTACAGATTGGTTTATACTGATGCCAAGGACATAGACTTAAGCCACTTTGACCAAATAGCATCAAACTTACTCATGGAGTTCCTTAGAAAGTTTGTATGTTTTTCAAATGAAATAATCCTATTAAGGTCTAAAATGGATGGGGAGAGGTCCATTTAAGAGCAATCTGTTTGCGGGCAACAAAAAGTGCACGCCTAATAGTATTAAAAATGGGAAAAGCATAAATAGACATTTTGCAGTAGCCCAATAGGCACATAAGTGGTTCAATTAAAATATTAACATCCAGTATCCCATTTAAAGTACCAATCACCTCTGCTCAGTATCTCTGAAGTTTAGGACACCGCCACAGAAGATGTATTAGAGTACCTGTGTTGCCACATCTAGCACAGGCTGACTCAGATCTCAAGCCTATTGCATGCAGAAATTGAGGTGTTCTGTAAACCCTATGAAGGATAAAGATCTGGGTCAGTCTATGTGATGAAGAAAGAGACACCCGAGGCAGAGACCGGAGAATACCATCCCAGACCTCGTCAGAGATGGGGCAGTATCTTGTTCCCATCCAGCCCTAGAGTGAATGGGAAAGTTAAATAAAAACCTAACATCTAACAACACCCTATATGTAACAGAGGTAAGACATTTTGTTGACCTTGCTTGTACTATCTTGTCAAAAACAGGGGAAAGAATATCTTAACAGAAGAAAATTGAGCATATAAAGCGTGTCTCAATTGGAGAAATTGAAAAAGACAATTTGGTTGTAAGGAGAACTCTACCCTTAACTCTTCAAAGGACTTAAGTAGACCGTTCTCGTACAGCTGAACTAAGGTTGTTATTCCTGATTTTCCCCATCTCTGAAAACCTCTGAGAGCCAAAAGTTGAGGGAATCTATCATTATCACATATAGGGGTGTATCTAGTAGGATAAGAAATAACCATCATTTTCTTGACTGTATCCCATATTTTGCACATTAACTTACAAGTGGGCATATCAGTAAGCAAAAGGGAAAATCTTCCGGTCCTTAAGTGGTTAACTTACTTTTGTACAAACACCTTGACAGGACAGCAGTCTGGTAATGCAACATATCTTTAAGGACAGCATACGAAATAACTTTCACCGGGAGCACATTTTCATTGTTCTACACAAAACCAAATACAAATGTTTAATAGGGATGATGAAAAAAAAAAAACAAGTAGGCTGGCTATTCTGGCCAGGCATCTGAAAGACTATTTTATGATGTTCTTTGTGCAAAATAATTGCAATGGACTGCCACAGCAAAACTCAGGAAGAGAAACATACCAATATCCTCATGTTTACCAAAAGGATGACCTGCACATAAGTTGACCATATGTCCCTATTATACGGGAACAGCCCAGATTTTGGCAGGACTGGCCTGGGCAAAAAACTATAATTAATTGTGACCTTGGAAAATGAAAACTTGTACCTGCCTTTATGAGAGTCTGAAAATGATTCACTGCGGACAGTGTGGGCCAGAAAACTGCTCAATTTAAAATAATGGTTAAGAACATCTTTGTATATCTTTGAATGTATAGCTTGAGATAGCCGAAGGCACTAGTGGTCCAGTTCAAAAGTTAGCCCTTAACAAAAAAGCATGAAAAAAAAATGGGTAGGCTGGTAATAGTGTTGAGAAGGTGCAAGAAGGCTAAGCAACAGATGAACATGTAAAGAGATTACTAAGCAGATGGTTACACGTGTAGAATGTTGTAAGTAATAACTTGCTACTAGACATAAGACTTAAAAATGTTTTATGTGCTTGCTTTGGTTGCAGGGTACAGTGCTGCAGTAATCCTTTGCAGACCATCCTGTGACATGGGCAATAGACCAAAAAGTGTAAAGAAGGCTGTATATATCAATAAGGAGACATGGGGTGGAAGTGAAAGTGGAGGAAATTAGACATAGAATAGAATTACCATGCACACTACCACCTTCATACAGCATTGTTCTTCATGGATGACACTCTTCAATTCGCAGCTTACAAAACTGAAAACAAGTAAGAAAAAACGTGTAACCCCACGTGCTTTGACTGCTGGCTCTAAGCTAACCATTTGTTGGTTGACAGGCTTCCTTGGCGTCAAACATACACTATATTACCAAAAGATTTGGGACGCCTGCCTTTACACGCACATGAACTTTAATGGCATCCCAGTCTTAGGCTGGCCATACACTATTCAATTTTCCTGTTCAACTTTCCTTTAGATTTACCAAAACCATGTAATATGAGGTGAAACCTAAACCTTTTCAATGTGTATGCAATCAGGCAGGCCCTTGCACTACATAGTTGAAGGTAAATCTAAAGAAAATTGAATAAGAAAATTGTATGGTGTATGGCCAACTTTAGTCAGTAGGGATCATCATTGAGTTGGCCCACCCTTTGCAGCATTAACAGATTCAACTCTTCTGGGAAGGCTGTCCACAAGGTTTAGGAGTGTCTATGGGAATGTTTGACCATTATTCCAGAAGCGCATTTGTGAGGTCAGGCACTGATGTTGGACGAGAAAGCCTGACTCGCAGTCTCTGCTCTAATTCATTCCAAAGGTCTTCTATCGGGTTGAGGTCAGTGACTCTGTGCAGGCCAGTCAAGTTCCTCCACCCCAAACTCGTTCATCCATGTCTTTATGGACCTTGCTTTGTGCACTGGTGCACAGTCATGTTAGAACAGATAGGGGCCATCCCCAAACTGTTCCCACAAAACTGGGAGCATGAAATTGTCCAAAATGTCTTGGTATGCTGACGCCTTAAGAGTTCCCTTCACTGGAACTAAGGGGCCAAGCTCAACCCCTGAAAAACAACCCCACATCATAATCCCCCCTCCAACAAATGTTTGGACCAGTGCACAAAGCAAGGTCCATAAAGACATGGATGAGCGAGTTGGAGGAGCAACTTGACTGGCCTGCACAGAGTCCTGACCTCAACCTGATATAAAACCGTTTGGATGAATCAGAGTGGAGACTGTGAGCGAGGCCTTCTCATCCACATCAGTGCTTGACCTCACAAATGTGCTTTTGGAAGAATGGTCAAACATTCCCATAGACACACTCCTAAACCTTATGGACAACCTTCCCAGAAGAGTTGAAGCTGGAATAGCTGCAAAAGGTGGGCCAACTCAATATTGAACCCTACAGACTAAGGTGTACGTTTATCAAACAGAGATAAATTATCTAATTTCAGTTCTCAGCAGTTCTCAGAGACATATCTTCTCCTCTGGCACTCTGTTTATGAACATTTGTTCTCATAAGGAGAAAAGAGGGGAAGTTTTTCCTTTGAGAACACCTGATATCTAGAAAAGGGAGGAGGGTTGCCTTTGATCTCCTGAGATACATGTGTGATTACAGAACAGCTGAGTTTTAAAAGTGAAACCAAAGTTAAAAAGGCTGTGTAATTATAGGAAAATAATAAGCAATGGCATTTTGGCACATTCTTTAAATGTGTATTTTGGTCCATTTTTATTGCTCATTTTGCCGTTATTAAGCGCATTTTGCAGTTTTTAAACATGCTGTATTTTTTTTAACTCGCATCTTACCATGGGGTTGTTTCTTGTGCATCTTGGCACTTTTTTAACCACTTGCTGTCCCCCCACCATCAAATAACGGAGGGACAGTGCGGCTCTCATTCTGGGAGGACATCATATGACAGTGTCCCAGAACGTACGTCCGGGGGGCCCACATCACGCTGTGTTACTGGAACATGGCGCGACCTTGATCTCTGTAAAGAGCCATGGCTGCGGCTCTTTACCATGTGATCGGCTGTGTCCAATCACAGCCGGTCACATGTAAATACGGAAGTGCCATGAATCGGCTCTCCTCGCCTCAAACTGACAGAGTGTGTGTCGAGGAGTGCCGATCAGCAGCATCTCCTCGCAGGGGAGACCTGGACAGGTAATCAGGGAAATGACCATCAGTGTCCCGATTACAGGAAAGCCCCATCAGTGCCCATCAGTGCCTATCAGTGCCACCAATCAGTGCCCATCAGTACCACCAATCAATGCCCATAAGTGCCACCAATCAGTGCCCATCAGTGATGCCAGTCAGTGCCTCCCATTTGTGCTGCCCATCAGTGCCTCCCATCAGTGCCCATCAGTGCCCATTAGTGCTGCCCATCAGGGCCCATCAGCGCTGCCTATCAGTGCTTACCAGTGCTGCCCATCAGTGCTCACCAATACTGCCTATCAGTGCCCACCAGTGCCACCTATCAGTGCCCACCAGTGCCACCAATCAGTGCCCACCAGTGCCACCTATCAGTACTCATCAGTGCGGCATATTAGTGCCTCCTCATCAGTGCCATCTAATCAGTGCCCATCAGTGCAGCCTATCAGTGCACAGTGCAAAGAAAAACTTTTTTTATTTTGTCAAAAATTAAACTCCCAGCAGTGATTAAATAACACCAAAAGAAAGCTCTATTTGTGTGAAGAAAATGATAAAAAAAATAATTTGGGTTCAGTGTTGCATGACCGTGCAATTGTCATTCAAAGTGTGACAGCGCTGAAAGCTAAAAAATTGCCTGGGCAGGGGGTGAAAGTGCCCGATATTGAGGTGGTTAAACACACATTTTGCCTCTTTAGCGCACATTTTGGCACAGGTTATTTTGGTATGGTTTGCAACGCACATTTTGGCACTTCTTTTAGCATGTAGTTTGACACTTGCATTTGGATTTGCTTTTTATGCGTATTTTGGCAAACATTACATTTGCTAGCCACTTTTGGGGTGCTACCCACAATCAATGGCACCGCAAGCATATCATGCATTTTGCATGTGTTTACAGAATGCAAACAAAAACAAAAAGGCAGGTAAAAAATTTGCTAAAATACATGTTAAAAAAGCACCAAAATGCACATAAAAATGTGCTAAAATGTGTTTTAAAAAACAAACCAAAATGTGTGTTGAAAAAAGCAGCAAAAAGTACATTAAAAACTGTACCAAAATGTGAACAAAAAAGGACCGAAAAGCCAAATTGAAAATTTTTTGGGCATAGAGCATTTTTTCAATGTACATTTTCGTATGTTGGTAGTGTATTTGTCAAATGACAAAATATGTGGCAAAATGCATGTCTGCTAACTGCATTTGGGGTACCGGTAACAATGAATGGCACCCAAAAGCACATTGCATATTTTGACACAATTTTACAGAAATTTGGTATTGTGGCAAGAATTGCGCAATTCTGCCAACAATTCTACATTGCTCAGATGTGAATGGGTCCTAAGAGAAAATACATTGTAACTATACTGTGTGTGTGTTTGTACTGTGTGTGTGTGCAGGGCATTACAAATATATATACTGTATATATATATAACACATACAGTATCTCACAAAAGTGAGTACACCCCTCATATTTTTGTAATTATTTTATTATATCTTTTCATGTGACAACACTGAAGAAATTACACTTTGCTACAATGTAAAGTAGTGAGTGTACAGATTGTATAACAGTGTAAATTTGCTGTCCCCTCAAAATAACTCAACACACAGCCATTAATGTCTAAACAGCTGGCAACAAAAGTGAGTACACCCCTAAGTCCAATGTCCAAATGTCCAAGTCCAATGTCCTAATGTCCAAATTGGTATTGGTATTGCCTATGTGAATCAAAGAGCCAGAAGCCTACACAGCCTCTCCCTGATGGCCCAGAGAATCAGACAGCCACACAGTCTTTTGGAAAGCATTACCATTATGCTTAACCAGACCAGAGATACTCGGTACTTCTCCACGACGGCCTGACACATGGTAATGGGCGGACTACTGCTCTCAGCCAGTCCATGACTATCAATGCTGGGTTCCCCGGCCACAGAGTTGTGCACTACTCTTGGATAGCTTCTCCTTCCTTCTTCAGTTCACACTGACCTGTTGCTACGTGGCAGTTCAGTACGCTGATCTACTCTCTGCCTCTCCGCCACTTTAATGCTACTTCCTCTGTACCGATCTTGTCCAGCATACAAGTCCTGTGTTCCCCGGTCACAGCAGCTCGATACCTTTTCAGAGACAAAGATCTTTATCTAGGACTCCCTCCTAGCGGTTCCTCCATCCCTCCTCCGCGCTCGGAGCATCCCCATGTGGGGACGCCCGGAACAGCAACTCAATACTCCATTCTGTCTGTTCCTGCTTTCCAGAACTCCTCCCTGGCAGCATGTGACCTCAGCTTATATGGGAGGCCTGCCCCCTGCCAATACCAAAGGGCAATTGGTCAGAGCTCCTCACATGAGCTGCCTGCCACTCAAACCTCAGCTACAACCCCTCTTCCAGAACAATCCTTCTGAAAGCAGGGAAGGCACCTCTGAGTCAGAGCGCAGGTGGCCACACCTCCCACTACACCAAACATTCCCAGTCCAAATCTAAACAACCAGGCCCAGCCTAAAGCACAGGCCTGGCTAAATTTACCTGTACTTTGACCCTGAGCTATAGAAAAATATTAGTCTAGTACCTACCTTCAGGTAGAGGGTGCTACACACACATAAACATATAAAGTTATTAGGTATATCAATCTTTAAGCTCACTGTTGCTGATATTAGGAGGAAGCAGGGGCGGACTGACAACTCATGGGGCCCCCGGGCAATAGGAGATTATGGGGCCCCCGGGCAATAGGAGAAGTTTATGGGGCCCCTGGGCAATAGGAGATTATGGGGCCCCCAGGCAACAGGAAATTATGGGGCCCCTAGGCAATAGATTATGGTGCCACACAGTATACACACACACACACAGTATACACACAGACAGCAATATACACACACAGTATACACACACAGAATACACATACACACACTGAAAAGGTACTGGAGAGGCGGGGCCGCTATAATCTTGGGATTTAAAAAAAAAACACAGATTTTTACATACTGTCCCTGGTTTTATTGAGGCTGGCAACCCTGATGGGGCCCCTTAGTGGCATGGGGCCCTCGGGCAGTGCCCAAGTGCCCGAATGGTCAGTCCGCCCCTGGGAGGAGGATAGAAGCCTTCTTCCTCACATCACAGCAGCTTCTCACCCAGATTCTCCAGCTCTGAGCTGGAGAATCTGGGACGGAGATATTTTACAGAGATGTTCAGTGAAATCTTTAGATCTCACCTTTATAAACTGGTCATCTGTGTAAATGTGAATGACAGAAGGGTGTGTCCTGTGATGAGAAGTAAAGAACATGTTCTCCACTCCTCAACTCAGCTTCATAAACTGGCACACCTGAGAGATCAGCCATGATCATCAGGATGTCAGCCTTTCTCTGTTAGGTTTAGATACACCTAAGATTGGGATGCCATTAAAGTTCATGTGCATGTTTAAAGGCAGGCGTCCCAATACTTTTGGTAAAATAGTGTACAAGTCTTTAGAAATACGAAACTGGCTTGAAGCAGGTCAAGTGCATCTCAGAAAGAAATCAATTGCAGTTGTAATGCAGTGGATTTTGAATGATCTCAGCATCTCAAACTGATGTCAAACCGTTGTCACTGGTCCTTATTCTTGACCAAATGCTTAAACCTAACCCTTGTCATACCCAACCTTGAAGCTTAATCCAATCTCTCAAATTAAACTTACCTTCCTCCTCAACACCTATGGTAACGTTTAACCTAATTCTGAAGTTTAAGACCTAAAACTTAGCTTCTACCTAAAGTATATCTAAACCTAAAACCAAACATTTAATATACAGTATTGAAGTCTACCAATCCTTAAATGCGATGACTGCATTTGTTTTCTTTTGTTTTTGGCTTTTTTATTTTCACAGAAGGTATTTTTTTAACTTCCTTTAGGACCGGTTCACACCACATGCAGTCCAGTACATTTTTTTTTTTCATCAAAACACATGGACAGAAGGTTACATGGATTTCATGGCAACGTTCATACCATTGCAGTGTGTTCCAGGACAGTCAACAAAAGTAGAACAATATGCTGCATTTTTTTCTGCAAGGAACTGCACTGGCACGCAACAAAACGTATCAAAAGCCTACTGGAACTCATCTAAGCATATCAAAAATGCACCAGAACACATTACAGCAAAATAAATAAATAAATAAAACATTCCAGGAAACTGGAAAAAAAGAAATAGGAGGGAAATGCAGTGGAATGCATTGAAAACATTTTAAAAATGCACCAGAATGTATTAAAAATGCGTATGTATAAATGCATCCAGTATCCATACTGTGTTTCTGTGGTACTAAATGGTACTAAACCCATCAATTTAACTGATAACTGTTACAAGTGCTTGTGCTCTGAACCAAATTGTCAAGCCATGAAATAACTAGTGTCCTAATGCCGTGTACACACGAGTGGAATTTCCGACAGAAAGAGTCCGATGGGAGCTTTTCATCGTATATTCCATGTGTATGCCCCATCGGACTTTTTCTGTTGAAAATTCAGACGGACTTAGAGAACATGTTCTATATTTTTCTGACGGAACAAATTACTATCGGAAAAAACGCTCATCTGTATGCTGTTCCGACGTACCAAAAACGACGCATGCTGAAGCAAGTACGAGACGGAAGCTATTGACTACTGGTTATTGAACTTCCATTTTCTAGTCCCGTCGTATGTGTTGTACATCACCGTGTTCTGGACATTCAGAATTTGGTGTGGTCGTGTGTATGGAAGACAGCTTGAGCGGAATTCCATTGGAACTCCGTCGTAAAATCCTTCAGAGTTTATTCCGACGGCAAAACTGGTCGTGTGTACAGGACATAACTGATCACGTGCCACACCATGAAAACTGCAGATCAAACAGAGGCTAAGGTGGCAGCTTCCTTGACTGTAAGGCTACTTTCACACTGGGGCGTGGGGGGCGTCGTCGGTAAAGTGCCGCTGCTTTACCGTCATTTTTGCGTCACTTTTCGGCTGCTAGCGGAGTGTTTTTAACCCCCGCTAACAGCCAAAAAAAAGGTTACATGCGCCCGCTCTTCGACTGCCTATTGATTTCAATGGGTAGGGGGTGCTGTAGGAGCGGTGTATACACCACTCCTACAGCGCCTCAAAGATGCGGCTTGCAGGACTTTTTTTTTGGCGTCCTGTCAGTGCACCGCTCCAGTGTGAAAGCACTCGGGCGCTCACACTGGAGTGAGAGGAGAGGCTCTTTACAGGCGCTACGCAGTCGCTATTTTTAGCACTATAGCGACTGTAAAGCGCTTCAGTTTGAAAGCAGCCTAAAGTATAGGAGGATTTAGTTCCACTTTAACAGACCAAGCCCTGAAACACAAGTGGCAGTTAGAGGATCGAGTCAAACCATTGAAAACTTTCAGATGTATTTGCAATGGTCATATTTTATTAATTTATTTAAAAACCTTTATCCCAAAAAGGAAAAACACTGTTTCTGTAACTGCCTAAAGGTTTTATCTGGAGTTCAGCTTGAATTTGTTAGTCACTTATGTAAGGTCCATCTAAATCTACTACCCAATCAAGAAGAAAAAAAAAAACTTAAAAACAAAAAATTAAAGCAGCCACAATATATAAGGGTTAGTAAGTTGCAAGATATTACATTTTTCTATTTTTTCTGTCTTGTTAAACAAGCAACTTGATAGCAGAGGTACGCATCTCTGTTACTGTTTTGTCCAGGGATTTGTAACTAGCCACAGAGTTGCTACTACAGTTGATTACAATACCGTGCAGTTACAAGATGCTGGTGTGCCATGGTCATCATTAATTGCCCTAAATAACATGAGTAGCTACTGCTAAACGTCAATCACTCCATCACAAAAATAAAAATTACTGCAACACAGATCTTTCAATAATTGTAATTCTCCTAGCAACATTAAGGTGAATAATTCTGTAGTTGATAAATATCGCTGCTACAAAATCACTACCAAAACGTCTTTTCTTTCATAGTTTCCTATTAACAGTCAATAGGCAGGGGTATCTGACCAGTAAAGGGTCAGTATGGGTATGTATGCGCTAGGCCCACAGCTGTTTCACTACATACAGTACATGCAGTATGCTTCAGAAGTAAAATGACTATTTCTTATGTAGCTGGTTTCAAACATGTTCTTACAAGTCTAAGTTAAACCGATGACCCCTATTATTGTAAAACTCCTTGTTTTTTATATTCAGATACCTTAAGTACACTGGGGTGTTAAGCGTGTATGCAAGATACACAAGGATTATATTCCTTCCTGAATCCATAGGGCGAAATGCAAGGAATTTTCGGTATAATGCACTGCAAATGTTTTTTTCTTATACAGAAAGTGTTGTTAAAAGGTCAAACCCTAAACGTCTCTACATAATTTGCTAAAACCAGAATAAAGTGTTTTAACACCAATCAATTTCTTATAATACTTTTTACAAGCAAAGGCACAGGAAAGTGTGAAAAGGTTGCAATCCCACCCAGAACTATAAACCTCTGCATTTTTTTTTCTAAAACCTTATGTTTAATATTCACTCGGCAAAGAGCTCAGCGGTGATTGTACAAACGCATTAGTTAAACTGCTATATAAAGCATCCACAACAATGCTTTATAGTTAAAACACAACAGGTTTTGGCATACAAAGCATTTAATATTGGGCTTGGCTGCCCTTTTTCTAGTTAAAAAAAGGCTCTCTCATCACAACCTCAAAATGACTTCCCATTTAACAAACACCTGGGACGGCTAAGTGAATGAAGAGGGCTGAAAGCTTGGGCTAGAGGCGATATAAATTGGATTCATTTTTATCCACCTTGTGCAAAGAATTTCCTGTAAAATGTTTTCTTTTAAACTTGCCTTTTCATTAGTCATAGCAGGTATAATGATCCAACGTTACAGAATATTATGTATCTGACTATGCTTTTATTTTGTATACAAACTGTGAATCAAATGTGCAGAAAGGAACTTATTACACTTCCTATATTATTAGTACATAATAAATATTGCATCCACTTTTTACATTTATAAATAAAATATAAGTTTTGACTTGTATGGGTTAAGTGTGATCATGTGATTAAAAACAATGGTGATTAGTTTGGAACAACTTTTTGTGAGGCCACTCTTCTTTCATGACGCATCTTCATGGAAGCACACACTGGGTTGTGACTACGTCTATACAAACCTGACAGGATTGGTTAGCTATAAGTAAGGATGAGCTCCGGTGTGTTCGCACAGGCCACGTGCAGAGCCCGCTAGGAAGTCAGCATTGCGCTGTGCTAATCACAGGCAGTGAGACATTGTCCTGATGCGCGGCTGCAGAGATCGGTAAATGCCTCACCGCCTGTGATTAGCGCAGCGCTGTGCCGACTTCCTGGCGGGCTCTGCACATGGCCTGTGCGAACACGCCGGAGCTCATCCTTAGCTATAAGATTGAAAGAGGGACACCCCGCTTTATTCTCTTTTTTATCCTCACCTGACAAGATTGGATGAATATCACATGCCTCTTCCTGCATTTGCCCCATCCAGGTTCAAGCCGCTCCTGGGTGGAAGTCGCTCCTGTAAGTCTTTAAAAGAGCTATATAGAGCGAGCCCAAATCTAGTGGTCTCAGGGGCATTTAAATTGTTTCTGCCATTAGTAAGCTTTAGGCCGGGTTCAAACCTATGCGAATTGGATGCGGGTTTCACCGCATCCAAGTCGCATAGCAGAAGAATGTGACGACTCCCTAAGGAGCCATAGAGTTTATAGATCTCCATTGTGGCTGCGGAGCGCACTGCACAAAAACACTGTGCGTCTTTGGCTCCATTTCAGGGCCGAATTCATGCATAAATTCGGCCCTGATTCGTCCCTGATACGGAAAACAGGCACACACACCGCTCCTGTGCGATCCACAGCCGGTTCCAGTGTAAATTGAGCCTTAAAGAAGCTTTATACATCGCAGTGGCCTCCTACCTTTATCTTATGCACAAGATTTTGCTCCTTTCACCTATGTTTTTTCCTTTTTTTCCCTTCTTTGGCTATGCTGAGCCTTGTTGTCCCACAGGCAGTAGGATCAGTATCAGACATGGCGGCCGCTTCCATCTCTGTGTTCCGCGCATGCGTGAGGGGAAGTGAGGTAGCCTGGAGCATTATTTGCCCCTATCCAAGATGGCGCAGGCTCAGGCAGACCTCTTCTGTGCATGTGCGGTGACGTCACTTCCACCGCGATGTTTAAAAAGAAGAGGTTTGGGACTTTAAATGAGGTGGGTAAGTGGGGCCAAATGATCAGTCACCATTGTAAAAAATTATTTTATTGGTAGAGAATAAATAATAACATGGTAACAATCCAATTGTAGGATAACTGTACACAATGATGGATACATAGCGAACAAAGTAACAACCAATATGTGATGCAGGGCAATGATCCTTAATAGATGATAAAAAAACAAAAGTATTCATCCCCTTGGCCTTTTTTCGTGTTTTGTTGCCTCACAACCTGGAATTAACATGGATTGTTTGAGAATTTGCATCATCTAATTTACAGAACATGCCCACAACTTTGAAGATGCTTTTTTTTTTTTTTTTTATTGTGAAGCAGACAAATAGGACAAAATAACAGAAAAAGTCAATGTATATAACTATTCACCCCCCTAAAGTCAATACTTTGTAGAGCCACCTTTTGTGGCTATCACAGCTCCAAATCGCTTTGCATAAGTCTCTATGAGCTTGCCATGTCTTACCATTGGAATTTTTGCCCATTCCTCCTTGCAAAACTGCTCCAGCTTCTTCAAGTTGGATGGTTTGCGCTTGTGAACAGCAATCTTTAAGTCTGACCACACATTTTCTATTGATTGAGGTCTGGGCTTTGACTAGGCCATTCCAACACATTTACATGTTTCCCCTTAAACCACTCAAGTGTTGCTTTAGCAGTGTGTTTAGGGTCATTGTCCTGCTGGAAGGTGAACCTCCATCCTAGCCTCAAATCACACACAGAGTGGTGCAGGTTTTGCTCAAGAATATCCCTATATTTTGCACCATTCATCTTTCCCTCAATACTGACCAGTTTCCCAGTCCCCATTGCTGAAAAACATCCCCACAGCATGATGCTGCCACCACCATGTTTCACTGTGGGGATGGTGTTCTTTGGGTGATGTGATGTGTTGGGTTTGCGCCAGACATAGCATTTTCTTTTAGTCTCATCAGTGATAGCAGTGATTCCTTTCCGGCCAAGGAGACCTTGGTTCGCGATCTTGATGCAACGCAGTCTAGAAGATAGAGGATCCATTACCTCTTCCTGTGTCTCAGGACTTACTTTACCAAGGTCAATTCCTTCATCCGGCTCTGCAGAGACTACACTTGACAGCATGGAGGTTGAGAGGAATAGGCTTCTAGAGCATGGTTGCTCTCGGGAAGTAGTATCAACGCTACTTCAAGCTAGGAAGTGTACCACTAACACCACATATGGGAAGATATGGGAAATATTTGCATCCATGGCACAGCAGAGAAACTGGAATCCACTATCACCAGAGGCTCCGCAGATTTTAGAATTTCTCCAAGCAGGTCTGGGTAAAGGTCTAAGCTCAAGTACCCTCAAGGTACAAGTTCCAGCCTTATCTGCAAAAACAGGCTCCAGATGGGTATTACACCCTCTGGTGATTCAGTTCATGAAAGCATGCCTAAAAATCAGGCCTCCAAGAAGGCCAACATTTCCAGTATGGGACCGCACTTTCATGTTCCCCTTTTCATCCGACCAATTCTATTTCCTTGTGGGAATTAACACTAAAGCTAACCTTCCTCATCACCATTACATCAGCAAAAAGAGTTTTAGAGATGCAAGCCTTGATGATAACTGAACCTTACATTTTTTTTTACCCCGACAGAGTGGTGCTAAGGCCTTCAGACTGTTTTATTCCCAAAGTGGCAACGGCATTCCATTACAACCAGGACATCAGTCTCCCAACTTTTACTAACAATCAAGGTGAACCACACGCCTTGGATGTAAAATCTGCTATTACCTTTTACCTGGCAGCTACAGCATCCTTTAGGAAGGTGGACAACCCCTTGGTGATTCCTCATGGGAACAGAAAAGGACAGACAGCAGCACCACGCACTATTGCATCGTGGCTAGTCAAGTCTATCAGAAAAGCTTACACCATTCAACAACTTCCGGTACACGAGGGCATTAAGGCTCACTCAACTAGGGCAGTGGCAACTTCATGGGCAGCAAGGTTTTGCTGGAAACGATATGCAGAGCAGCTACCTGGTCATCCAGGCATACATTCTTGTCCCACTATAGGGTGGATTTTGCACAATTAACAATGGTAGAGTTTGAGAGAACCGTTATTCGAGTCAATTCTTCAGCTACATGTTAAATAAATACTACTTTTTTTTGTACCCACCTGACTGACGAGTTATTTCCCAGTGTGTGCTGCCATGATGCGTCAGGAAAATGGAAAATTGTGTACTCACCTTTCCGTAATTTTCCTTTTCTGACACATCTTCATGGCAGCACACAGCATTCCCGCCCTTTGTTATTGATTGATAGATACAGAGAATGAAGCGGGGTGTCTCTCTTTCAAACTTATAGCTAACCAATCCTGTCAGGTTGTGAGGGTGGAGTCACAGCCCAGTGTGTGCTGCCATGAAGATGCACCAGGAAAGGAAAATTACGGAAGGGTGAGTAAACAATTTTCCGTTTTCTTGTCCCACAATGTTGTCCATTATCAGAGCCATCTTGGTTTTACTCTAAAGTTTTATGCAGAGCTCAAACCAAAAATAACAAGATTAAAAAGATTAAAAAATAAACTAAAATAACAGCTTATGCTGAGATATTCACTTTAATTTCAGATATTTTCCCACTGTACTCTTTTCTACCACTAGATGTCCTCGGTCTGATGTCCAGCATTATTTTACCATCTTTGTCTGATCCCAGGTCATCCTGGAACTGCCCACAGCCTGTAATTGGGCACTGAAATGAGAATCAGCACAGTGATGAGCTCACATCTTCTCTGCTTTCTGTTGTATTAGCATACCTCTTGTCAACAGACACAGTGGCTGACTTTTTGTGTTGCTTCTTTCACTCACACATTCATCAGCCCTTCAGTACAGAGCCTGCAAAAGGCTAATACCAGGTCAAATGCAGGTACTTATACCGCTTGCATTTAAAAATATCTATTAACAATAATTTGAGTATTTTATATATATTATATATTTATGATATATATATATATATATATATATATATATATATATATATATATATATATATATATATATATATATATATATATGTGTGTGCCCAGAGTTCAGCTTTAAGAACTTCTTTACACTGCCACATTTTTTTTAAGTATTTTGAAAGGTTATTTTATTCCCAATAACTCGACACACACAAAATCTTTCTGTGATTGCCAGAACAGCTAAAACAATTGGCAGCAAGGTAAGTCAAAAATTATAAATTAACAAATGTATCAGTTTATTAAAAAAAACAGTAATGCATTTTTAGAGACATGGTGCAGAATGTATCTTAAGCTGGAACATCATGTGCTCGTACATCTGGCCACCTTAAAGCGGGGTTCCACCCAAATTTTGAACAATATCTGTATGTATTCTCTTCCTTGCCTAGATGCTGACATGCCGTTTAAAAAAATTTAAATTGCCGTAATTACCTTTTATTTTTCTATTCTTCTTTGCACTTCCTGGTTCTCCTCCCGTGGGAGTAGGTGTGTTTCTAGCCTCTCCCAGACTCCTGGGAGCTAGTCTCAGGCTTCCCAGGATGCCACTGAGCATGTGCGGGAATGAGCGGTGAATGCTGGGAGCACAGCATTCACCACATCCAGGAAATAAATGCTTGTGGGCTTCAAATGCCCACAATGAAGATGGAAACCGCCTGCAGTGAATAATATAAGTTATTCTTTCCGACGAAATCTGACACAGGCGGACATATTACACACAATATGTGAGTATGTAATGCTGAGAAGAAAAGTTTGTGAATGAACTAAAAAAAAAAAAAACGATAGATAGGTGGACCCCCGCTTTAAACAGGATTTGTTGTTATAGTTGAAAACACCTCTTCATGGCTCACAACTCCTTCAGAGTAGTAGTTCTTTACTTTATAATAGAGTTTTTTGTCTGCTGCTTATGCTATATTGGTTGGTAGACAAAGTCCTACCCTTATGGTTTTCATGTAAACAGCCACCGAATTTAAATGGCCATGTTAAAATGCCAAATTTAGACAGTGGATGAAGTCTAAAATAGTAGCTAATATTGCTTGTAAAATTGGGGAGCAGCAAAAGAGACAGACTGATACTTGTTGCTACATGGAGAAGTATAAGTTCATGAAAAATTACATTAAAATCAGGAAACCTTTAAGCTAGTTGTTATGTTTATAATATATAGCTTAAAGTTTACTCCAATAACAAATGCAGTATTGTCACGCTAAAGAGCACTGTGTTTCTTATATAGTGCAGTACATTATATGTATATTATATAATACGTTAGGGACAAACCAAAGAAATGTGTGGTTCTAACATGTGGTAATTGTCCAAAAAAGCATTATAATAATGTAGTGCTATTTAGGTAGAGCCATAGTTTTATCATATTCTAAAAATGTGTCCCTTTATATAACTATATTGTTTATCTGCTATTTCATAGACAATTATAGGTATATTTTTTATTATATTGTGAATATCTCATCCTCTTGTAAATTGCAACTGTGTACAGTTTATAAATTGCATTTTTAATAATATCTACACTGTAAAAGTTCTCTAGAGATGTTAGTGATTGTTTTTTTTTTTAATAGGTACACTAAACTATTTCCCAAAAACTTCAAAAAGTCAAATAAGTATTCATTCAGTACACTCCCCAGCATATATAAAATGTACAGTATGATAACCCAAAAATGTTTTTCTTAGTTTTGGATATAGCAAACAATCATAAAGACTCCTGCCATCTTTTTTCCCCCCCTTGGACAGATTTCACCTAAAATCCCGTCCCTGGAAATAATAGGAGACCTCAAATATTTTGACAACTCAAACATTTTGGATTTCACATCGCTTTCCCCACCAGAGATAATGTTAACCAAGATAAAAAATGAAGGGGAATTGTTTTGTATTGTGTGTACTGCTGTCTGTGTTACCAGCGGGGACACAGACAGCAGTAAAGGATGACAGAGGTTCTAATCCTTCCACATTCTATTCAAAATTAGAAATAAAAGTTTTGGTTATACAAACATGTTAACAGAATAAATAAAGGAGCAAAGGCTATAGGAAGCTGCCATGCATAGCATGTCAATATGTCTAATCACACACTTATCATGGGCTTGGCATGTTGAGGCTTGAACAGACCTTGATTACTGTTCCCCTAGTGATATCATGATTAGCATACTTATACTTTAAACATTGATTGTGCCATACCTGATTTACTTGTATTAGAGAAGTCAACCTTATGGAAGCTCCTATGGCCATACCTTATAATATACTCACTATTTATAATGGGTGTGGGACCCCTGGCTGTGCTTTGAGGCTTCCATTTAGGATGCTGGAGATTCAATTAATTAAAAAAATAATAATAATAAACTTGACTGTAGTCCTGTTTCTTTAAATATCCTCTTAGTCACCCCTGTCCTCCTTTTCTTTCATTCTTCCCACTCCCTTTATTCTCTCTTACTTTGACTCTCCTTTTACCTTTTGGTTGCCTTGGATTGCAACATGTTACCAGAACAGAATCATAGACCTTTACTCCACAGGCCATTACCCTTCAGCTACAGGCTGCTATAGCCTGATTTGTGATCTTGAAGATTATTGCTGATGAATGAACAGATGAATTGTTGACCAGATAGTTACCTGTGAGATTACCTGATCTTTTGTTTACTTATTCTCATTTTGCAAAGACTGTAATATAAATGCATTGTTGTATTTTTTCCAGGAACAACTTGCATTTTGGTAGTTTGATTTTTTGTTATTTCTTAATCTGTGTTTTATTTTAATTGTATTGATGTTTTTTTAGAGTATAGATTTTATTTGTTTTTAGTTCTTTTTGTTTTGTTTTTTTTAGTTTTTATTTGTTTTATGGGTGCTAATTGCTGTTATTGGTAATTCTGTTAGGTCACTCACTGTGTCTTGTTCTGATCATTGTTGTGATCTTGTGTTGTCTTTGTTGAGTGTGTCTGTGTCACAACAATTCCCTTTGGGATTAATAAAGTATTCTGATTCTGAACTCTTCAAATAAAATTAAATTAAAAAAGAAATTTTGCCACTGCCTCTGGAAAAATCAAAAGGCGGGCAACAAGGTATATGGCACTAAATGTTAAAAAGTTGTAGACCATGTCAACAACAGTAATGAAATATAGTTTATTTTATTCTGCATCAAGTCAAGTGTTACCCAAAATTGGTTAAAATTACTTTTAAAGTAGTTTAATCATATTTTCTAGTAAATATACACCTATACATAACTTGCAAAACTTACGTTTAATAATACAGAGGGGTGTTCCCTCTCATAGCTACCCTCTTTTATCAGTTTCAAAATAAACAATTTAACTTACACCTTCAGACCGTGTAATGAACAAAAAAAAAAATGCAGAAAAAAAATGTTGCCACCTGTAGCAACCAATCAGAATCCTTGGTTTAATTTTTGAATGTACACTGCAAATGACTGTTGGAAGCTGATTACTTGCTATGGACAGCGAGAATTTTTTTTTCTTTTACAGAGAAAGAAAATTTCCTTTTCTTACAATACACTTTTTATACATCAACTTTCTATGCTAAATGGGGTCCAGCTCTGTCTGTCTTACTGATTTACACTACGCTACTGTTAAACTTCTCTTTTAGAGTTTGACATTTAATGCCGTTATGAACGAAGACATTCAGGAAGACTAATTATTTCACCCTGGATTCAATTAAGTGTTCTTTTAATTCAAGGCTTATTGTTCCAAAAAGTGCTAAAAATTACAGCAATAGTGCTTAAAACTGTACTATTGTTTGTGCATGAGTGAGTGAATTCATTGATTAATTGGTAATCATTTTGTGGACAGCCCTTGAGAACATCCAACATACTGCTGGACCGGAACTTCTTTCTTAGCAACAACAATAAAGTGAAGCCAAGAGGATTAAATTAGACTCATATTGTTAATCTTACATCTGGCTGGTAAAGGGCAAGGCTTCACCACAGGGACCCTTGCGTCAGGAGTTCTTATATAGTTGTCAGTACCAATTGAGTTTACTTACACACACAGTTTTATGCGGGACAATGCAGAAGGAGTATTGTGGAAAGGAGAATGAAAACAGGATTTACTGTTGCCAATTATCCTTTCATTCCTCAAAGACGCAAGCACACCATATAATGCATGTTCCATTACTTGCAGAAAACCATATCTGAATCATATTATTTATCTTTAAAGCATCGTAAAATAGCAACCATTGTGTTATGACAGCCATCTGAAGTGTTAACTGTACTTAAACAATGTGAAACACCATAAATATTATCAGCAATAACACCACACAATGTTCATGGGGATACTACTCTTCCACCTCCTCTGACCTTGGTTTAAACTATATTCTGCTCATTAATATTTATTAGCATGTTATTGTATTACCAAAAAGTTAAAAGGTGAGTTTTGTGGAAAGGTACTGTAATATATTAATCATACAGTAATGGACACAGGCTGAGTATTCATAGACCCTGGGTATAGGCTTGTACTTGTGACTGAACACTGGCAAAGCTTTTAAGGACACACCCCCTGGGGCACCACCCATATAACCTTAGTCCTCCATTTTTTTGCTAGTCTCCTGAGGTTTTGAACCTCCTTTCCCTTTCTCAGTCTTAAACAAACATCTCATTGTACAAGATGAAAATGTTGCTTTGAGGGGGCGTGGCCAGATGTGAGACGACATGGGTAGCTCTGCTCCCACTCTGATACCCATGTACAACAATCCTGTCAGATGGCTCTTTCTCCTTATATCTTAGCAGTGCCCCATAGAAGCTCCTGCCAAACCTGCTGCTCAATTCCAGTGCCCTAGCACTAGAATCAAGCAGGGACACGTCAGCTAGACTGGAGCAGTTTGCCCTTACTCTGGTAAGAAGCTCACAGCCCACACTGCACCAGCCCAAGTCCTCCTCCAGACTCTCCCCAGCTAAAAAAGGCCTGAGCCATCCCAGCACATCCTCAGGGAAGGGTTCTACAAATACTGCACCATGACAGAGCCTCCTGCACAGCCATCCAATGCTGATGTCCACGCAGAGCGAGGTACTGGCAGCAATTAATACATGTAAGTTGTCCTTGCTTGAAATGTCAGATCAACTAAAGAGCATCAAAGAAGATATGTCTTTTTTGAGACATGATCTACAAACAGTGCATATGTGCATTACAGCCCTGGGGAACTGTCAGGGCTGTCTCAGCCCTTCCTTCTCTGAGCTGGCCGCTCAGCTATCGGCTAATTGCCAGCTCTCATCTCTCCACAGTTAACCAGCTGTTGTGGATCTGCTCGTCAGTCCTGCCTACTTAAAGATCTCCAGCTCACTTAATTCCTGCCTTTGCCTTGGTCACATCACAAGAAACCATCTCCTGTGTTCCTGTTTAAATACTGGCTTTGCTGACATCCCTTCTGGCTCCTTATCCTGCTCGCTGTTCCTCTACTTGGATCCCTGACTTCTGGCCTGGCTGATTACCCGATCTGGTTACTGAACTCTGGCTTGGCTGATTACCCGATCTGGTTTCTGAACTCTGGCTTGGCTGACTACACGATCCGGTTATTGGACTCTGGCTATGCTTTGACTATGCTTACTCTATTTACCTTTTTATTTTTATTAATAAACAAGTGTGATTTTACTGTACTTCTGTCTCGGACTGGTTCATGGTTTCTGACAGGGACAGACTTAGCCTTGTGGAAAATGATTTAACACCCATGAAGCAAAACATTGAGGCCACTGGATGGGAAGTTTCTGCACCAGCTTATAAGATGGAGGACTTAAAGAAGTGATTGCGCAGGAACAGCGCTAGGACATGATCATCCGGTGCCCAGGGCAAAGATGTCAAATCGTCAAAACCCCTTCATTATGTGCAAGCTAATGAGAAGGAGGGGAAGAGAGAGCACACTCCACCATTACAAAGATAGAGAAATTATCCTCTGGAAAGCCAGGGAGTTGAAAGATATTACCTACAATGGAGCCAGGAATTCTCTGATTCTGCATTTCTCTGCTAATCTGTAGAAACAGATTTGTGGATGGCAAGTGCCGTCTGTGGCAGTTGAATGTCTCCTCTGCTATATACTTCATGGCTGAAAGTAGTGGCCGGTGGCAAGACTTACTTCTTTGACACTCCGAATACAGCTGTCACATGGCTGAAGCTGAATGAGTGGGTACTCCAAACAAACTGAACCACATGTATCTAGGAGAGTCCAGAGAATTTGATCATCTGTACATGCAGCACTTCCAATATTATATCATATCGAAAGCATGGTCGCAAGAAGCTACATTCCTGAGTTGTGCTTATTACTCCCTACATCATGTATGTCCCTACACTATCCCATATCAGTGAATATGAGGACCCGTTTCTCACACTGGTAGACATTTGTGTCCACCTCCAATACTGTTTACGATAGCCCTGCGAGGATCACGTTTAGCTGCACCATTTTTTGTTGTTCTTGTTTTTTTTCTGGTTCTTATATGGGCATGCACAGTTTTGAAGTGCTGTTGCCCAGGTTGGGTGCCCATGACTCTAATACTGTTTGCTGTGTGTGATTGACACTTGATGGACCCGATCTCAAACTCTCTACTATACTGCAACTATGTGCACTTTCCCTGAAGAGGCACCTAATCTCCCAGGCGATTGGGGGATGTTGCTTTGCCCTGGTATTGGTATTCCCATCTTAACAAGAAGGGGGCTGCTAATGTTATTAGTCTCTTACTAAGAATAGAGGTTTTCTTCATTGTATTTCATCGGGTATTTACAATATATATGTCTTGTCTATGTTATCCAAGTCTTTGACCTTATGCTCCTGGAATGTTCTGGGAGTGGGAGACCAAGCATAAAAAAACAGCTGTCTTTACAACAGCGTCCACTCCTAAAGCCTCCATTTGTCTGCAGGAGATGCACCTTACCAATAATCAGTTGAACTTCCCTTTTCAATACCATTTGGTGCATACTTCGTACTCCAGAGGATTAAGTATTCTGATTAGTCACCTGGTGTTGTTCTTCTGCAGAATTGATGATGGGGGTCAATATGTCTTTTGCTACTGCTTACCTGAGGGCTCCTTTTGTGTACTAGCAAATGTATATATACTTCCACTGTTTAATGACAGTGGACAAGCCCCACAAAATTCTTCAAATAGATTAATAATAAAAAGGTCAGGTCTGAGCATGTAGGCCCTTTACAAAATAATCTAAAGTGGGTGACTGGGGACAAAGAGAAGGCGAATTTAATAATTACCTTTTTGAGCTCTGTGTATACAAAGGAGCATGGGGGAGCTTAAAGTGGATGTAAACCCGATTCATTCAATTTGAGCTGGGCACATCTATCTGCAGTGTTTTATTATCTCTCTTTAAAGCACTGTGTCTCATAGCTCTGTCCTGCTCCATTCCTCTGTTATCAGCCTAATAACTTTTGACAAGCTCTCTGAGACGGGAGATAGAAGTGTGTGTCGGGAGAGGTTGCTATAAATAGATTAGTAGACTGTTAAGCTAGTCACAGGCATGCTTTGCATCTGTGGGGAGAGGGGTGTGTGCCTTTCAGCTGTCTCCCAGTGTATAGCAAGTATCCACTCCTACAGGGGAACCAGGAAGAGAAAATTCTAACAGGACATGCACTTTCTAAACAGGAAATAAAGGTGAAGACAGAAGATATACATGTAAAACTTATGTAGGGAGATTTTGTTTCATCTCTGTGTATCATCTGAGGCTGTGCGCTTGACTGGGTATATGGAGGGTTTATATCCACATTAAGTCCATAATGGGGATGGTATTGACACAGCCCCAAATGATCCACAATGGCTCAAAAGTGATATGGTCCAGAAAAATTTAGACAGCATAAAGGTGAATAAACACATGGACCAGATGGCATACATCCACGGATCCTTAAAGAATTGAGCTCTGTCATTTTAAAGCCGTTGTTTCTAATTTTTTAAGACTCTTTAATGACTGGAATAGCACCACTCGTGTTGTGGTGCCTATATTTAAAACGGGATCAAAGTCTTTACCAATTAACTAAAGGTCTGTTAGTTTAACTTCTGTAGTTGGTAAAACCTTACAAAAGAGTGTCTGTGGATGTAGTATACTTGTATTTTGCAAAAGCGTTTGGCACAGTTCCCCACACACAGATAATCTGTGAGGTTAAGTCTACAGACTTGGAAAAATCAGTTTGTAAATGGATAGAAAATTGGTTAAAAGACCAAATTCAGAGAGTAGTGGTTAATGATTCATACTCTGAATGGTTGTTAGTGGTGTACCCCAAGGTTCAGTGTTGGGACCCTTACTTTTAATATATCTATAAGTGATATAGGGTCTGGGATTAAAAGCACCATTTCAGTCTTTACAGATGACACCAAGCTATGTAGTGGAATAACCTCCTTTCAGGATGTCTCCAACTTACAAGCTGACCTCAATGCACTGTTTAACCTCTTGGCACCAGAGCCTCACGGCCCTTTAAGAGGTTTATGATGCCGGGAGACAGGGCGTGGCTTAACCACTTAAGGACCGAGCCTCTTTCTGAGATTTGTTGTTTACAAGTTAAAAACATTTTTTTTGCTAGAAAATTACTTAGAACCCCCAAGCATTATACATTTTTTTTCTATCACCCTAGAGAATAAAATAGCGGTCGTTGCAATACTTTCTGTCACACCGTATTTGAGCAGAGGTCTTACTAGCGCACTTTTTTTTAATTAAAAAATAAGACAACAGTAAAGTGAGCCCAAATTTTTTTATATTGTGAAAGATAATGTTACGCCGAGTAAATTGATACCTAACATGTCATGCTTCAAAATTGCGCCCGCTCGTGGAAACGTTTACCCTTAAAAATCTCCATATGCGATGTTTAAAATATTCTACAGGTTGCAAGTTACAGAGGAGGTCTAGGGCTAGAATTATTGCTCTCGCTCTACCGATCATGGTGATATCTCACATGTGTGGTTTGAACACTGTTTTTCATATGCCGGTGCTACTCACGTATGCGTTCGCTTCTGCGCTAGCTTGTCTGGGCGGGGCATGTTAAAAAAAGAGACTTAATCTCCAAATACAGAAAGGCTTCTTCACAGTAAGAGCTGTGAAAATGTGGAATAGACTCCCTCCAGAGGTGGTTCTGTCCAGCTCAGAAGATTGCTTTATAAAAGGCCTGGATTCTTTCCTAAATGTACATAATATCAGAGGCGGATCTCTAATTAGGCAAATAAGTCGCCTAAGGCCTCGCACTCACAGGGGCCTTGCGACCGCCTAAATGAAGAGCCGCCTCTGCTGACAACAATGGCGCTGCGGCGTTAAGCTCCGGCCAGCAGCAAGTTAACATTGCCTGTGAGCTCCACCACGAGCAGGCAGTGGAGAGAGGGGGCGGAGCATGGCTGTGTCTTGGGGAGGTGGCGGGGCCAGCGCTGTGTTGTCTGGCAGAGGAGAAGGGGAGGAGATTCCAGCAGCCACAGCACAATTCCCGCTGCTCTGGAGACACAGATCGCGCCCCCTCTGCCGTCACCCCCCACCACTGGAGTGCTCAGCGGAGCAGTCCCCGCACACCCTGAGGAGGCATCTGGCATGCAGTGGCAAGGAGGGGAAGAGGAAGGTACCGCAGAGGAGGCCTCACAATTGATGTATGGAGCCGATGGAAGGGAAGGTAGGAGAGAAGAGGTGTCCAGGCCGCCCTTCTCTGGAGCTCTCAATCAGTGCTGGGGAGAACTGGGGCTCCAGCTGCAGGGAGAGGCACAGCTACCATGCCACAACCCCCTTCTGCAGCCTGCGACCACCAGCATGAGAGAGAGCCAGCCCCCCATCCAGGTTCCTGCAGCATCCCTCAGCCACAGCTAGAGACTGGTCTTTATATCCATTCACTGTCCCATCCCCTCCACTCCCTACCTCCAGATCATGTGTTACTAACAGTAAGGACAGCTCAGTCCTGTGTCAGTGTCCCAGTGTGCCCATCTGTGATTGGGAGCCCCTGACCCCTTCCTCCACCCTGTCCTTACCCCCGCCAACGCAGGGCTGCAGGGCTGCAGGGCTCCACTGCGGGAGGGGTTGAGAGGTCCCAGTCCAGTGCTACTCCTCAGCCATGGTGGGCCGGGTGCTCCGCATTCTGCGCTGGCACTGCCTGCTGATTGGCTTCTCCGCTGCTAGCTCCTTCACTGGCACCAGCACTGAGATAGAGAGCGCTGACACCAACACTGAGATAGAGCACGCTGACACAGCACCGAGATAGAGAGCGCTGACATCAGCACCAAGATAGAGAACACTGACACCAGCATCAAGATGGGGAGCGCTGACACCAGCACTGAGATAGAGAGCGCTGACACCAGCACCGAGATAGAGAGCGCTGACACCAGCACCGAGATAGAGAGCGCTGACACCAGCACCGAGATAGAGAGCGCTGACACCAGCACTGAGATAGAGAGTGCTGACACCAGCACTGAGATAGAGAGTGCTGACACCAGCACTGAGATAGAGAGCATTGACACCAGCACCTGAGACAGGGAACACTGACACCAGCAGCGAGATAGGGAGCGCTGACACCAGCACCTAGATAGAGATCGCTGACACCAGCACTGAGATAGAGAGTGCTGACACCAGAACTGAGATAGAGAGTGCTGACACCAGCACTGAGATAGAGAGCATTGACACCAGCACCTGAGACAGGGAACACTGACACCAGCACCGAGATAGGGAGCGCTGACACCAGCACCTAGATAGAGAGCGCTGACACCAGCACTGAGATAGAGAGTGATACCAGGACCGAGATAGAGAGTGCTGAAACCAGGACCGAGATAGAAAGCAGCACCAGGACCGATATAGAGAGTGCTGACACCAGCACTAAGACAGAGAGCGCTGACACCAGCACTGAGCTAGAGAGTGCTGACACCAGCACTTTAATGCCCTTAATCAGGGCCGGTGCTACCACTAGGCAAACTAGGCAGCCGCCTAGGGCACACTGCTGCCTAGGGCACTCGGCCAGTCACTGGTGTTCCTACTCTCTTCTCTCTGCAGCAAGCAACTAAGTCTCAGCATCAGCAGGAAGCCACCGCTCCATTCGCACATAGGGTCAGAGGCGCAGCAGCGGCAGATGACTGTGTCTGTGTCCCGACTCCCGAATGAATGGAAGCAAGCAAACATTCATTGATGGGCACTGGTGAGGCTGCATTTGATGGGCGCTGGAGAGGCTGCATTTGATGAACGCTGGTGAGGCTGCTTTTGATGAACGCTGGTGAGGCTGCATTTGATGAACGTTGGTGAGGCTGCATTTGATGGGCGCTGGAGAGGCTGCATTTGATATGCGCTGAAGAGGCTGCATTTGATGGGCGCTGGAGAGGCTGCATTTGATGGGCACTGGAGAGGCTGCATTTGATGGGCACTGGAGCGGCTGCATTTGATGGGCGCTGGAGAGGCTGCATTTGATGGGCACTGGAGAGGCTGCATTTGATGGGCGCTGGAGAGGCTGCATTTGGGCGCTGGAGAAGCTGCATTTGATATGCGCTGGGGAGGCTGCATTTGATGGGCACTGGAGAGGTTGCATTTGATGGGCGCTGGAGAGGCTGTATTTGATGGGCGCTAGAGAGCCTGCATTTGATATGCGCTGGAGAGGCTGCATTTGATGGGCACTGGAGAGGCTGCATTTGATGGGCGCTGCAAAGGCTGCATTTGATGGGCGCTGGTGAGGCTGCATTTGATGGGCGCTTCATTAAAAAGGTGGGGTATACATGGGTAGGGCAAAGGGGGTGGACTCAGGGGTGGAGCTAAGGGGGGGGCGGAAAAATGAGGTTTCGCCTAGGGTGTCAAAAATCCTTGCACCAGCCCTGCTCTTAATATATGTAA
Source organism: Aquarana catesbeiana (assembly GCF_042186555.1). Lineage (NCBI taxonomy): Eukaryota > Metazoa > Chordata > Amphibia > Anura > Ranidae > Aquarana > Aquarana catesbeiana. Next base: position 398,331,207 of record NC_133325.1, read on the forward strand.
TTTATACAGTTAACTTTTTTTATCACTTAAATTATTTTTTCCATTATGGCGTGAGTGGGGCCTCATGTCTAGGTTTTGCCTAACGCCTCACAAAGCCGCCTAGAGCTGCATAATATAACTGGATACTAACATTTATAGGTAAAGTTGATCCAGGGAATATCCGATTGCCTCTTGGGGAATCAGGATGGAATATTTTCCCCTGCTGGAGCAAATTGGATTATGCTTTGCTATGTGTTTTTTTTTTTGCCTTCGTCTGGATCATGTGGGTATGGGATTGTGTATACAGAATTGTAAGTTTATTTCCCTTTTATTTGTTGAACTAGATGGAGTTGTGTCTTTTTTCAATCAGACTAACTATGCAATGTAGAGGTAATCTGATCTTGGATGTACAGCTGGATAGACTCCCACCTGGGGCAGTGATAGAGCGAGGTCCACATACTCCACTTACTGCAGCGGGACTAAAAGGTTTAAGGAGACTGTGACACCTTTCTGATTGCCAATTTTCATGTTATTCATGCTCTTACTATACTCTTTCGAGAACTGACTTAGCCCTGGGAAATAACCGACTATTGTCCCTAGTTACCAACAACAATTATATGCCCGGAGGCCTTTCAGACCATTCGCATCTCACTCTGTCGCAGGGCTTAGAGGGGAGTCAACTTCCAGCTGAATGGAAGGTACACTCATTTTAGTTTGAACCAATTATGCCTGCAGAGGTAATAGAGTTTAATAATGACACTGCCTCCTTGGGGTGGTTTGGGATTCCCTTAAAGTGATATTAAAGGCAATCATTTAAAAAAAAAATAAAAAACATGTTATACTTACCTGCTCTGTGCAGCTGTTTTGCACAGAGCAGCCCCAACCCTGCTCTTCTCAGGCTTCCTGCTGAGTGCCCCCAGAGCAAGTAGCTTGCAATGGGGGCAACCAAGCAGGCTCACTTCTGAGCCGCTGCTCTGCATGTCCATTCACACACAGTGCCATGATTCTCTTTTCTCATTAGCTCACTGGCTGTGATGGTCTCAGCCAATGAGGAAGAAGAGTCCCCAGAGAGTGAAATTTGTAGTGTATTTGTAGTGAAAAGATCATTTCTATATTTTCTTGGGGGAGAGGACCCTGTCAGGTAGGCTGTATGGGGCACCGTAATTTCTAACAGCACCTCTGGCCCCAATTGCTATAAAGTGTACTATAGTGGTTACTATAGATTTTCCAACCGAATTTCCCAATAGGAATCAATAGAAACTCAGATAATTAGTTCCAGTGTCACTGCTAATGTATGCAGTACCACATGTGGCCAGAGGTGGTTGGGGCGCCGGAGACACTTGGAAAAACTCGGAGACGCTGGGGGACCACTCGGTGATACTTGGAGAAACTCGGAGATGCTCAGAGACACACGGAACTGAGTGTCTCTGAGTGTCTCCGAGCATCACCGGCGCCCCCACACTTCTGGACATATGAGGTACTGCACACCCCAGAGGCTTGAATCCTGCTCGTCTTGCAAGACAATGCTCGCAAATCAAGTTAGGATTTTTTTTTTAAACAGCCCGTATTGTGAAACGCTCGTAAACCGCGTTACTCGCAATCCGAGGTTTCATAAAACGACTCAGATCAACAGGTTGCACTGCAAATTGTTCATTGCATGATCATACTTTACAATACATTTACAAGGTTATTTGTCTTTTTGTAATTAAAGTTGATATGTCTTATTTGGGATTCCATTAGGCACACCAGCATCTGTCTTTTTTTGTCTTGGGGATTGTTTTGTTTTCAGTATAAGGTTTTCAATTTTTTTTCTTTGTATGTTATTTTTATGTACAGTATATGCTGCAAACATTTAATAAAAATCCAGGCTTGGCCCATTCTGGTGTGCATACCCCCAGAATGTTACCAAAGTCCAACATATCTTTAAATTCCAAAATTTCACATGGATCCACAGGGTTTGGTATTGCTTCTCTGAGACAAGGGGAATACCGGGCATCCATAGGCATTCAAGATGCCTATCAGCATGTAAGCAAATATCCACTTCATTATCATTTTCTGCACTTTGCAGTGGACGAAAATAATTTTCACTTTGTTGTACTGTCTTTTGGCCTATCCTCTGCTCCCAGAGTATTCACAAAGATCCTATCACCTCTTCTAGCCCTTCTAAGAATGCAGGGCATCCTGGTCACAGGTTATAAGAATGACCTTTCCATGAAGGACTCCTTTTCCAGATGTCTACAAATATCCACAGGACAATTCAGAAACTCCAGGCTTTCAGTTGGTTGATCAATTTCCAAAAATCTGCACTGCAACCTTTTTTTCATCTGGAATCCTTGGGTCTAGGCCTGGATACCTCCTAAGAGAATGCTCTCTCTCTCAGAGTTTATACTCTGGAGTTTCAAAATTAGATTCTCCATGAGAGTTTTAGGCCTCATGATAGCCACTTTTAAGGCTGTGCCATTCAACCAATTTCATTTGAAACCTCTCCAGCACAACATCTTGTTGACCTGTAACAAACATGTTCCTTCTCTTCACCTACCATGCTCCTGTCCAGCCAAGCAAGGAATCCTCTTCAGACCAGCCTTACAAATGGGGGAAGTCTTTCCTTTCTTATTAATGGAAAATAATAACAACAGCTGTCAGTCTTTCAGGATGGAAAGGAGTGCTCCAGTCCCTTACAGTCCAACATGGTCACTGGAAGCCCTATCAACATCCTGGAGCTCAGAACAATAAGGATTACTCTGCAAAACTGTACCCCTCTTCTGCAAAGACATTAAAACAGGGTGCAATCAGACAGTGCCACAGCTGGGCCTACATCAACCACCAAGGGACACCAGGAGTTATGCATGCTTGAAGGAATCAAGCCAGATCATCTCATGGATGGAGAATCTCTGTCCAGTGATCTCAGTGGTTCATGTCCAAGGAGAGAACTACAAGCAAGATGCCAATGCCTGGATCCAGAGGAATAGGTTTTCACACTTTCAATCGTATATGGGGGACCCTGGATGTGGCTTTTCTGGCCTCAATATTAAACAACAAACTACCCATGGCCAGCACCAAGGACCCTGTAGAGTTGGCATCAAATGTATTCATAATCCCCTGGTCTTAGGTCTCAGTTCAGATTAATCATTGCCTTCTTTCCAGTTCAAAGTCTACCTTGTCAGTTCATTGCACCAAGCTGGCCCAGAGGAACCTGGTACAGAGACATACTCAGACTACTAAGAGATAACCCCTGGCCTCTCCTCAACAGGCCAGACCTGTTGTTTCAGGACCCTCTATTCCATTCTGCTTCTTAGTTACTGGCTATAATGGCCTGACTTTTGAACCCCAGGTCTTAAGAGATAGAGGGGTTTCTGTGTCTGTCAGTCCGTTATGTCCATTCTTTTTCCAATCTTCTGTGGATGCAGTTTTCAGCCCAATGTTCTTGCAGGTGCACTCTGAAGTTGGGTACATTGATCTTTGATGTTGCTCAGCATTTTGGCACAGTTCTGTTTGCTTAGTCATTACCTACCATTAGCATTCATTGCTTGGGGATGTCCGAGGGTCTCTGAATACTCAGCCTGTGTCATGTATGGTACAATTAAGATATAATGGAATTTGAATTACCAGTAAATTTCAAGTCTTGGAGTAAAATACAGGACACAGGCAGACTAGATTTGTTTTTTCTACTAGTTGGTCTCTTATCATTTAATCTTTTGACAACCAAACACATTGGTAAAAAAACAACTATCTTGAAGCTACTGAAAATTGTGCTGTGGATCCTTCAATATGCAGTTCATGTTGCTGGGATTTATATCTTTCTGCAACAACATTTAACTTAGCACCCCAAAGTTTTTAATGCAGGGTTCGTTGTATTATGCCATTTGCCTTTGGTAGTGACTCGGTTGAATTGATGATAGGCAACTCCTATCCTCATATTGATTAGTGGTTCCAAATTAATAATAACTACTGCAGTAGGGAACAGACACAAAAGATACGCTCAGCATCTTTCCAAATTACTGTTCTGCCTTATTATGACGCAATTGAAGGTTTTTATGCACATGATTACGTAGGTATCACATTAATATTACAATTGTACGTTTATGGTAACAAGGGGCGTTACATAGGCAGGCTTATTCTAATCAGGACTCAAAAGAATGTAAACATTTACTGAAAACATTATTAGTGCCGTGTGCACAGTGAGGGCAGTGTGCAATACATACAAAATACAATACAATTATATACAGAACGTACAAATTTCCATTACAGTCTCCCCTCTTTTGATCAATATTTTGATCACTAACTACACCTGCTATCACCTTTAACCTGGAACCTCCACACGCTTAGGTGGAGGTAGTCCTGGCCAAAGAGGCAAAAAAAAAAAAACTCCATTGTGGGGAAAATAATAGCTGAGCAACTTTTTCATTACAAAATGACTTTTCATTGTGAAAAACAAATGATTGATAAGACATATTTACAGAGTACTGGCTGTACACTCCTGTGGCCAGAATGGCCTTCTAGCTTAATTGTTGGCATGCTGACTTATCAGCATATGTAAACACAGACAATTCTACATAAAATGGAAGACGTACAAAAGACAAATATGACTTCAACATGGCTAAACTACTTTTCAAATATATATATATCCCTTACAATTAAAGTAATCGAATCAAAAAGTACCCTAGACTGTGATCACAAGAGGGAAACAAATCAAACACAGAGATTTCTTTAATTTAGTCATTTTTGCAGTGTCTGGTGTGGATCCAGGTGACTTTTCCTTCAAGTTTTGCAAAAACTGTACATGAAATAGATGCTGTATTGAGTCTCCAAACATTTCCTTATATATAAATGTCTCTTAACAATCCAAAAGTCACCTGGCTTTAGTTTTAGATCCTTCCAAACTTTTAGGATCTGGAATTAGGGAGAAAACACATAAATGAGTTTGTCAAAAACCTTAAAAGATCAGCAACATTCTCTGTGAGATCCAAATGGAGGCCTTCAGCTGCTGAGACAAAATATAAGCAAGTGAGTAACACACTCCCAAACCAAATCCCATAGGGAGAGAGTCCAACATCCCCCTTAGGGGCTTCATAAAATATAAGAAAACATTCAGGCAAAAGTTTTCTAGTTTCTTACTTTACTTTGTCCGCTATATTGTAGACAGTAAGGGGTGTAAAAATAAAACCTCAAAACTTCTATTAAGGACTCTCCTATAAAAAATAATTTCCTCTGTTACTCTCTGTACTCCCTGGCACTCTGTACTTACAAACTACTTCTGATAACACTTTTTACTGTGGCCTTTGCAGTAGCATTTGCCACTGGACATCCAAAAAACATGTCCATACAGACAAAATGCATACTTGTAAGATCCTAATCTGGATATATCTTTTTTGTAATCTCTGGGAGGGATGTTCAGCTTTTGGTAACACCTTTGGTAACAGGTAAAACAAGAAGTGGTGTGTTATAAAAACAACTGTGGTGAACCCTGGCTCTATCCCACGCTCATTTACTAAGGCAGCCATAACTTCTTGTGACTGATGACACGGTCCATGTGTCAAGCTGAAGGGAAAAGAGTGGCTGGCAGACATAAATGATCACCTTTTCCAAAGTTCTGTTTCATAAGAAGTTGCCCCCTGTGGACCACTTGTTCTTCTCGTTCTGGGGTCCTTAAAGTTGAATTATTAATCCCAGCTATACTGGGCCAGAACTAGGGTGGAATCTGTGAGTTGCACAGACCCATCAAGTGTCCGGGGCTGTAAATGCAGCATCCTTAGTCACCTGGTCTGCTTCCATGTGTGAAAGTTAATATGGCTACCTCAGCAAGAACCTGGAAGGCTGAAAACAGCCGATCAAATTAACTTGGCATGCTTGGTTGGTTTACCTGCCGAAGTAAAAACAAACTTCTGGCCCTTTAAATGGAACCAAAAGCTCTCTATATCTCGACTATCTATATAAATATACACTCTTTTTATAGCTCACAGGCTTTGCTAAAACATGGAGCTCTGCTTCTTGAGCTGGGGAAAAAAGATCCAATGACTTTGAATACAGAGTATCCTTCTGGGTGATAAACTGCATACTCAAATCTACAAAAAATTAAATATCTGGGTCTTCAGGGAGTGTGTCCCGCACTGGGCTCACAGCAGCTGATTCCCACATCAATTTAACACATGTGTCTTTTCCTTTCTTTTGAATAAATGTACGCATTTTTCATTGTTAGATTTGTACATAAACAAACTCATATTTTAAACCTTTCATTAGACAAACATTTAGTTATCTGTATATTTGCTGCACAGAATGTCGGACCATTAAAATTTAAATGTTTGACCAAAACAATATCTAACTTTGTCTAATAGCACCTTTGCATAAAAGCTACAGCTCTGATATATCAGGATGAACCCTTCATTACTGGGTCCAGCTTGCATAAATATATTACAATGGCTTGTTTTCTATCACGCTGTTTGTGTAAGAACTCCAGTTTCATGTTTCAAAAGACAACTTTTTCCTGGCAATATTATAATAAACGATAACAATACCCTGCGGTCTCATGGAGAGATGCCCATAAATCCAAAATATTCTTCTGCTTATACCACTGTACTTACAAGAAAAAGGGGCACATCATTTCACAATCCACACATTCTGCTTTGGATTTCAAAAATAAAAATAAATAAAAACAAAAGGACCAAGAATCTGTATGATGGACCAGAAAGCATCAAAAACTATAAAACAACTGGCTGCAGGTGACATCTATCCTAACAGGGTGTGTGGACTTGATGTGATGGGTCTGTTATATTTATATTTTATTTAATATTACTCTTACATCATGGACCGCACATCAAGTTATTATCAAAAACCTTAAAATTTCATTTTTATAGAAGAACTTCTTATGTATTCCATCCATCTTGGCTTTGTTAAATATTATGGCAGCTGTATTCCAAATAACAACCTCATCTTAATCTTTTTTTCTCTCAATAAGGGCTTATTGAATAAATGTAAAATTACAAAACTGTTATCTTAATCTAAACTAATCTCATTCATTACAAATTTCCCCATTAACCTGGACTTCATTTCCAACCAAAGGTTGTCTAAACCAGTTTCAATATATCTATATTATTAATAAAATTGTTAAACTCATATTAGAAATTAATACTCATTATTACTTAATTTTACTTAATTTCCCTTTTTTACATGCACTGTTTCCACTATCAAAGGATATTCAATTTGTGTAATACACAGTTAAATGTAACCTTCATTTTACCATGTTTGGAAAACAGATTCAAAATAATTGTGATCACATTGTTTACCATTAGATTCGTTACCCCGGCACATTTTGTTATAAATGTTTTGTCTAAAAAACAGAAATTGGCAATGGTGTCCTTCCAGCTTATCACTAACCTCTCATCCTCTCATCCCAGCCACATTTCTTTCATGAGAGCACAAAGGAGGGGGTCACATCTGCGTACATGACACACACAAGCAATAGAACTAAAGGTCCCAGCATTCGCACACACATACACCAATATCTCTCTAAAATCGCTTACATTTTTCCCATTTGTACACATGCATATCATTCTCTCACTTTCTTTTAACTCTTTAATATTTCCCTGCCTAAATTCTGCTTTCCTTATTTTGTTTAAATAACTTTTATATCTAGCTTCTATGATCAGACGGGCAGCCAGAGTACTCATCCCATCTTCCCTCTCTGACAACATATAAAGTATTCTGTTTTACCTCTCATTTTTCTGTTTCTGACTCTAATAGTTGTAGTGCCTGACCCCAAATTCATCCCACAACTTAACATGAAAATGTCCCTTTCTGTCTAGTGTTAATGTCACCCTTGATCCATCCTGCTCACATAGCTGTTTCTCTAGCTGTTTACTCTGCATGATTCTTAGTCCCTGTGGACTTTGGTAACCCAGTTACCCATTGTGGATCCCTGTCCACTCTAACAATTAATCTAGGGGCTCAGTATAGGCGGAACCGCACCTTTGGTTCATATATAGCGCTCCTCTTGCGCTGGGCATTTTTGAGGGTCTCTTACCCTTCATTCCCTTACTTAATTCAATGCCCATAATGACTGGCCAGTCTTCTCTCTTCTCTACATGTGCCTATACCCTCTTGCCTCTAAACTACTTTATCTAGCAGATTTACTACATATACCTGTGAACAGCACTATTATCCCTTTCTTATCTATAACACTCCAATGGACAATAGACAGGGACAACATAACATATAACCACCAATCAATACAGTTCGATTAAGGGGAGTAAAATAGGTACCCTTTGTCCCGAAAATGCCTTACCGATCAAGGAAGTCTGATAACTCAAATGTAAGCAAAAGGCTTACCTCAGCCGGCTGATTATCAGAAATTCCTGGATCGTCTCAAGCTCCTCGTTTCGGATACTCAGGGTCACCTGGAATCCCCTCCTAAGGCAAAGCTCGCCATGCTGACTCGGTTGAATTGATGATAGGCAACTCCTATCCTCATATTGATTAGTGGTTCCAAATTAATAATAACTACTGCAGTAGGGAACAGACACAAAAGATACGCTCAGCATCTTTCCAAATTACTGTTCTGCCTTATTATGACGCAATTGAAGGTTTTTATGCACATGATTACGTAGGTATCACATTAATATTACAATTGTACGTTTATGGTAACAAGGGGCGTTACATAGGCAGGCTTATTCTAATCAGGACTCAAAAGAATGTAAACATTTACTGAAAACATTATTAGTGCCGTGTGCACAGTGAGGGCAGTGTGCAATACATACAAAATACAATACAATTATATACAGAACGTACAAATTTCCATTACAGTAGAATATAGAAAATAGACTGTTCTTCTGCCCCCAGACAGTAAATAATTAAAGCAAGTTTTCTAGCAGTAGGTAAGTCCTCCTAAGGCCTCATGCACACTGGTAATTTGTGTAGCTGCTTCTAGAGGCATCCATTTTTTCCTGCCTCTAAACTACCTTGCATGTTAGCCTATGTGTCCATGCACACATAGGCTTTTAGCAGTGTTTAGTGGCAGGGGCTTTTAGAGGCAGAAAAAAAAAAATCGACTCTTGTAAACATGTCTACACACTAGGCATGTTTAGTGCTTGAGCATTAATTAAATTTCAATGCCCGGAAAAAATTATTATTCTGGCCAATTAAATGAATTAACACAATAGCGAATGATGCCTGTAAATGCGCTTCAACCCTTTGTAAAAGCATTGGACACTTTTACAAGCATCAGCTGTTTGTTCTGCCAAAACACTACTGCTAGTAGAAAAGGCTTCCAGGAGAGTTTGCAAACTGTCTTGTGTGGATGAGGCCTAATTAGCAGCAACTATGTTATTCTCAGACATTTGAATTCAAACACTAAAAGGTATTGTAGGCTCATTAGGGTGTGGAATTAAAGAAGAGACATCCTCGTTGTCATTCTTAAGTCCTGTAGTTTGGGAGAGAGAGTAGTTACACAGAACTTTATAACAAGTTCAGGCATCCATAATACACATGCACACTTCTGAGTATATAATAACATGAGCAGGAACTGGAACCAAATTGCACAAAGTATAGAAAGTATTATACATATAACAACTGTAAACAGTAACATTTAACAAAAGTACTTTGAGACCTCAGAAGATACTCCAGCCTTCAGGATCTTGGGGGAAGAAAATAGCAGTTTGTTTTATTCATCCTACATTAAAATTCTACTGCTTCCTTAAAGTATAACTATAGACAAAACTTTTCTTTTTCATTTTGAATAGAGTACGGTGGGTTATAACCCCTGTCAGATTTTTTTTGGCATCTGTGTCCCATTGATGAGATTTCCCTTCACTTGTTGTCCCATAGCCAAACAGGAAGTGGGAGGAAATACCTGCAAATTAAGGGAATTCTTGGGGACCCCCAGGCCACCAGAACTAATGTCCCCACTGGAAGATTTCTCCTCTATTATTTTTCCGGGGACAACTCAAAGGTTGGGATTTTCTTTTACTTTCACATTTTAAATGATGATGCTAAACAGGACAAATAGAGAGGGTGAATCTCCCTATCGGGGTCACAGACAGCAATAAAAATGGACAAGCTTTCTAATCCATCTCCACTCTATCCAAAACTAAAAAAAAAACTTTTGCCTTTAGTTACACTTTGAAGGAGACCAGAGATGTCTGGTAAATTGACAACCAGTCACACAAGTACACAATATGTACGGTATGCCTATATGATTATGCAAAGTTTAACAACAAAATTGTTAGATTGTTTTATTCAGGCCTCCATTTTAAGTCTATGATTAGCTGTATAGCTGCAGACAGACTATCATTCAATTAGCAGGTCAATGGTGATCTCACAAATGGTATAAATCATAAAACAAAGGTAAAGTCTATTACACTAAGAAGGCCCCCTGAAGCTGATCCAAATGTTTGTCTCTAGGGTCTGTCTGCTCACATTTCTTAACCATTTAACAGTACCTAATCCCACTAGACTTTAGTGGTTTTAAGATTTGGTTCTGAAAAAAACATCAGTTGTGTCCAAGATTTGTCAGTGATGGAGGCAGACAGATTACACAAGATATGCAATGGATAATCTTAAAGCTATATCAGCTCAGACCAATTAGAAGATTAGGGAAGAGTTGTCAAACCCTACATCAGTGCCAAGAAACAATATGTCTTTTTTTATAATCTCATTATGGTATAGGAGGAATTGAGACCTCTTACAGTGCTCACGTTCACAAAGTTTGTAAGCTTAGAAGAACATTTCAAGCTTTATATGTAGGTCATCTATACATTTTAAATGCAATAGCATGAAATCCCAAGCTTGTCTGAAGCTTTTGCTGTCTGTCCATAGATAATCATTTATAAGTGAAAAATAAATGAGTATCCAAGTCAGGAGGAGAACTTGCAGCTGTTAAGGGTGCTCAGTGATTGTTTTCACATATTTCACAATACTTGAAGAAAGATCTGCCCATTTATGACCAGCCTTATTAGCACTGAATAACAGGTCTAATTCCTGAATATTTTAGTCTTTTCAATTGTTTAGACATGTGGGATATCACCTTGATGTAAATAATATTATAAATGCCTGTTAGTGTGTAATAACATTGTTTCCATGTAAGATTTGTAATTATATATGTACATAGGGGTTACCAATATTGTTTATTAAAAATTCAGGCCCTACTTCCTGCTTTGCAGTGCTATTAATCGGTTTGTGCTTTACTGCTCCTTCATAGAGCACATGCATGTGAATAGGCCAACTCACTGAACACCACAGATTGAACAAGTGTTTGTTCTAGTAGCTAATCTATAAATCTATATTCTGTAATTAATACATTATCAAAAATGTGGAATAGCAAGCATGTAGAAATGATAAAGTCACATTAATGTATTTTAGGGTAAATACTGCAATAGCAACTTAAAATATGTACTCAGTGAAAATGCACCCTAGTCTCCCTTTAAAGGGGGTGTCTAAGGCTAGAAATATAGCTGCCATTGGTTACTGATTTTTAAGAGGCACAAGTTCCAGGGTGGTCATTCTGATCCTAGCTTCACTACATAGAAAGCTAATCTGACCTTGAACAAGCATGCTGGATGGGAGCCCACTTTCCAGATTTTCCTGTCTGCATGCTTGTTTTAGTGATTCACTATGAGGGGGCAAGAAAAATAAATCATATTTCTGTCTACAGGGGTTCACTTTTTGTTCAGTAGCGCAGAGCAGCCAATCAGAATTCACCTTGTCCTAGGCTGTTTCAGCACAGTGAATTGTAACTGGTGGTAAAAGGTTATTACTCTTAAAAAATAGCAATCTTTATTGAATAAGCAGTTTATATGGAATCCTATGATATAGAAATGTGAAAAATACAGAAGTCACAAAAGTAAATAACTCCTGCTTTTCTGTAATATTGCCTCTTGGAAATAAAAATATTGTTCGATTTTGTCCTATTTAATAATTGCTTAGCTGTTTGTTGGAGGTAAGCAGTTTACCATACATGCAATGTACTGCATTGCAGGCACTATTCTCTGAATTGCCCAAATATCCTTTATTTCTATGTGACACTAGGGATCCAAAAACAAATCACTAAAGTGAGCTAGGAAACTACTCACCTGGTCAGATCAGCAAGGCATTGTTTCCTTGATAGTGGAAACATTGGAGAATCATTTTTAGAAGTAAAGTAGGGATGCCATAATAAGAGGATAAACATAAAACGTTTCAGAACTTTTTCAACCTTTAATGTGACCTATAAACTGTACATTTCAATTGAAAATACAACTGAAATCTTTTGGTGGGGGGGAGTAAAAATAAAAGAACAGTGGCTGCATTTGATGGGCACAGTGGCAGCATTTGATGGGCACAATGGCTGCATTTGATGGTACAGTGGCTGCATTTGATGGTACAGTGGCAGCATTTGATGGGCACAGTGGCAGCATTTGATGGCACAGTGGCAGTATTTGATGGCACAGTGACTGTGTTTGATGGGCACAGTGGCTGCAATTGTTGGGCACAGTGGCAGCATTTGATGGGCACAGTGGCTGCGTTTGATGGGCACAGTAGCTGCAATTGATGGGCACAGTGGCGACATTTGATGGGCACAGTGGGTGCAATTGATGGGCACAGTGGCTGCGTTTGATGGCACAGTGGATGTAATTGATGGGCACAATGGCTGCGTTTGATGGGCACACTGAGGCTGTAATTGATGGGTTTTTTTCAGAATTTTTCAGTTTGTTTGCGCCCCCCAAAAAATTTTGAGCACCAGCCGCCACTGGCCAGGAGAAGGGTATAAAATAATTTCCAAGGCATTAGATATACCATGGTACACAGTGAAGACAGTCATCATCAAGTGGAAAAAGTATGGCACAACAGCGTCATTACCAAGACCTGGATGTCCCTTTAAAATTAATGAAAAGTCGAGAAGAAAACTTGTCAGGGAGTCTGCCAAGAGGCCTACAGCAACATTAAAGGAGCTGCAGGAATATCTGGCAAGTACTGGCTGTGTGGTACAAGTGACAACAATTGCCCGTTTTTTTCATATGTAGAGTGGCAAGTCAGAAGCCTTTTCTTACAAAGCAAAACATCCAAGCCTGGCTAAATTTTGGAAAAACACATCTGAAGTCTCCAGAAAGCATGTGGGAAAATGTGCTATGGTCTGAGGAAACCAAGGTAGAACTTTTTGGCCATAATTCCAAAAGATATGTTTGGTGCAAAAACAACACTGCACATCACCAAAAGAACACCGTACCCACCGTGAAGCATGGTGGTGGCAGCATCATGCTTTGGGGCTGTTTTTCTTCTGCTGGAACAGGGGCCTTCGTGAAGGTAGAGGGATTTACGATCAGTTCCAAATACCAGTCAATATTGGCACAAAACCTTCAGGCTTCTGCTAGAAAGCTGAACATGAAGAGGAACTTCATCTTTCAGCATGTGTCAGGGCTGGGCTCAGCCCTTCCTTCTCAAAGTTGGCCGCTCAGCTGTCGGCTAATTGCCAGTTCCTATCTCTCCACAGTGACTCACCTGTTGATGATATCCTGCTCGTCAGTCCTGCCTACTTAAGCCGTCCAGTCCAGATGATCTCTGCCTTCGCCCTGGTCACATCTCTAGAGATGCTCTCCTGTTCCTGTTAAAAACTTGCATGGCTGACATTCCTTCTGGCTCCAGATCCTGCTTGCTGTTCTACTACGCTCATCTCTGGATCCCTGATGTTTTGGCTTGTCTGACTATCCGTTCCGGTTCCTGAACTCTGGCTATGTTTTGACTACATTTACTCTGTTTACCTTTTTTTATTATTATTAAACAAGTGTGATTTAACTGTATTTCTGTCTCAGTCCGATTCATGGTTTCTGACAGCATGACAATGACCCAAAGCATACATTCAAATCAACAAAGGAATGGCTTCACAAGAAGAAGAAGAAAGTTTTGGAATGGCCTAGCCAGAGCCCAGACCTGAATCCGAGTGAAAATCTGTGGGGTGATCTGAAGAGGGCTGTCCACAGGAGATGCAGACTCAGACTGGAGCCCTCCCAGGATCATCCCATTCACTGGTGGCCTTTTTTGACGCCCTCTGTTGGGGATTATCTCCCTGGTGGCCGCGCCTTGGGTGGGCACACAAGCCTTGAGGGTTGTGGACCAGGAGTAGGACATACCTCTACGTCCAGTGGTGTTATGTCCCCCCCAGACCCCCCTTCCCTCTTTTTTAATATGGATGCAGCATTTGACACATGCCCTCCAAGCAATACTACATGACATACCTTTTGCTTGCTGATTCCAATCTGATACCCCTGAGGAAGAGTATATCTCGAAACGCGTCGGGTACTCCCCGCATATGTGTTCCATGTGTATTGGAGTTCTATGATTGTGAATTATTCTTTGCATTTTGTATTGCTATTTTTTTGTATGTATCACACATGCTGCACATTTACCCCTTGTACCACAGATCCATTTAAAGATCTATACTACCAATAAACACTTTATCATACAATTCTTACATCTTCCATACTCTTTATGACCTGTGAGTAGGTGTTCCCTTTAAAGTCCCGTAAGAGGATCAATTTCCATGTAGCTTGATCCCCAATCAAAACATGACTTGGTGGAGAAACTCTTGTTGGCAAGCACAGAGATAATGGAAAATTGTTATCAATACTTACTTACCGTAATTTTCCTTTCCTGGCCTGCCCTCATGTCAACACACCTGGGTTAACCCCTCCCCCCAGTCTCTCAGGACCACCTTCTCCTAGCTAATAAAAATGAACCTCTCCTCCCCAGCTTTTTCCATATCTAGTGACGACAGGCTTTTAGGGAGGGAAGAAGATTGTGCTGACATGAAGATAGGCCAAAGAAAGGAATATTACAGTAAGGATTGATTACAATTTTCTGTTTTCCCGGCCAGTCCCACATCAGCACACCTGGGATCTGACTTAGCAAATATAGGATGGTATAACAAACTCAAAACAACTGGTAATGCTGCTATGTGAATATTTTACTTTGATTGGAAGGGTGCTGACACCACTGCGCTTTCAAACTTTGATGAACTAGGTTACATCCAGTTTGTAATGTTTAGCGAAGGTTTCGCAGGAGCTCCAATTAGCCGTCCTGCATATGTCTTCCACCGACACCTTAGAAGATGCTGCCCATGAGGCTGCAACCCCTCTTGTTGAATGAGCTTGTATAGCTTGCGGAGGCTCCAGCCCCTGTTTCTCATATGTAAAGCTTATCACCTTGGTGATCCAGGTAGCTATGACTCTAGCTGATGCCACTTCTCCTCTCTTAGGCCCTGATGGTAGATTGAATAAACTATCAGTCTTGTGCATCTGCCGAGGGCGGTGCAAGTACATTGACCATATCCAGTGGTCTGAGATCTAGTTCATCTGTTTGTGCCGGAGGTTGAGTGAAGCTTGGTAGGACTGACTCACAATTTAAGTGAAACTTGGAGACCACCTTGGAGGTCAAGGCTGGTGAGGGCCTTAGAATTACCTTGTCTGGAAGAATGATGCAAAAAGGATCTTTACAAGATAAAGCTGCCAGCTCTGATACTCTCCTTGCTGACATTATGGCTGTGAGAAAGCTCAGCTTGACTGTTAGGAACCATAGCGGGCATGTTTCAGCAGGAACGAATGGGGGTTGGAGCAGGGCCCTTATCACTGTGCTCAAGTCCCAGGCTGGGAACACGGTCTTCTTTGGTGGTCTCATTCTTATGACTGCTCTAAGAAATTGTCTTATTAGCGGCTCATCTGTCCACTTGTGGCCTGTGAAGCAAGACAAGGCTGACACCTGTAACTTTATTGTATTATATGGCAAGCCCATCCTTAGTGCTAACTGTAAAAATTCTAGCACCTCTGCAATACTTGCGGTCAGTGGGGAGAATTTTCATTGTAAAGCAAATGCTGTAAACCTCTTCCAAATCCTGGTGTATGTAGCATTAGTTGTGGCCTTTCTTGCCTTCAATGGTGTAGAGATCACCTCCTCTGAAATGCCTTGAGACTGCAGTCTGGCCTAAAAAAAAGCCATGCTGTCAGTTGCAATCTGCCTGGGTTGGGATGATTCCAATGAGTCTGTTGTAGTAGGTCCCTCTTCAGCGGCAGCCATACTGGGAGGACTGATGCCATCTGCAGGAGCAGTGGGAACCATGGTCTTCGCGGCCAGAAAGATAGGATTACGATTGCATGAACATTCTCCCTAGCGATCTCCAGCAGGGCTTTCAAGATTAGAGGCTACAGCGGGAAGAGGTAGACTAGAGAAAACTTCCAAGAAACTGAGAAGGATTCTTGAGCTAGTGCCTCATTGTAATGGAATCTTGACATAAACTGGAGCACTTGCGCATTCCATGGGGTCACCCTCAGGTCTACCGAGGGTGTTCCCCATCTGCCAAAGATTGGTCTCAGGTAGCTCCTGTTGAGTGACCACTCAGTGCTGTTGGGAAAATCTCGACTCAGTTGACCTGCTATGTGATTCTGACTGCCTGGAATGTAAGCTGCTGTTAAAGCCTCCCCATGTGTTTGGCCCAGACGGATATCTTGGCTGCTAACTGCAGCAATGGCAGGCTCTTGGTTCCTCCTTGTTTGGCTATAAAAGTGACTGCCGTCTAGTTGTCCAACATACGTTTGATCCAAGCTCCCTGAATCAGATCCTTGAATGCCAGTAAGGCTAGGTATGCTACTTGTAATTCCTAAAGATTGGAGTGTCTAGTCTCCGTCCTGTTCCATTTGCCTTGGACCTGCCTGCCGAGGCAGAGAGCGCCCTAGCCCTGGAGACTGGCATCCAAGGTTATCAGGATCCAATCTCCCAGGCTGAGAGGCATGCCCTTGACAGAGTTCCTGGTGCTATCCACCAAGCCAGGCCCTGGCAGATCCGTCTCAGCAAGAAGATCCTCTGGTCCAATGATAGGCCATCCCATTGGTCTAGAAAGGATATTTGGAATGTCCTTGTATGGAATCTTACCCAGGGAACAGCTGGAGTTGCTGCTGTAAACATTCCCATGAGCGTCACTTCTGAGCTCTTCTGAACTCTGATTGGCCTGAACGTATGGCTTGCTGTCTCCTTTTGGTTCTCTGTGGAAGCTTGTGACAGAGCAGGAACGTGAATTTGTGTGTGTAAACACACAGATCCACATCCTGTCAGGGGAGAGGAGACAGATCGTGTGTTCCTAGTATATAGGAACACCGATCAGTCTCCTCCCCTAATCAGTCCCCATCCCCCCACAGTTAGAATCACTCCCTAGGTAACACATTTAACCCCTTGATTGCCCCTAGTGTTACCTCCTTCCCTGCCAGTGACATTTATACAGTAATCAGTGCATATTTATAACACTGATCGCTGTATAAATGTCAATGGTCCCAAAATATTGGGAGATGGAATAATACTGCGCAAATATCAACTAAATGTGACAGCTGCTACAAAAAATGTGACAAAATTATTCGAACGAAAGTGTAAAAAATGTAGCGCTAACATAATATGTGCTCTGAGTTACAGTGCAAAGAAAAAAGGGGGAACAAATAAACCTCAAAAACATGAAAAAAGGAACCTAAAGTTGGGACAGTCAATCCCCAGGTGAAAAGTCCAAAATGAAGTGAATAAAACTAAAAAAGTCCAAAGGAAAAGCGGGGCAATGAAGTGTCAATCTTCTATCGTGCGAACGACATTATAGGACTGGAACAGTGGTAAATCCAAAGGATGAAAAAGATGAGGTACTCTTAGCCGGATAAGGTGGACCAAAATGTCAGCGACATAGGGTCAAGAAAGCTTAGATGATCGAATCCGTGGCTCCCGTTGATGGAGATGAAAGTCCAGGGTCTCCAAGGATGTCATCAAACGACCTCATAAAACTATGCAGGACTGGAGGTATAATGTATCCAAGGAAACACACCACAGCAACTCTCCTCAAAATGAATATGTATAAAAGAAGAGAAGGGGGGGCTCCGATAGAGCAGGTCAAAAATATATAGGTTTATTAAAACCACTAATGTATAAAAAGTGATCACAATAATAAAAGCAATGTGGGGAGCAGATAGCGTGATCCGACGTGTTTCGTCTAAAGAGGACATCAACAGGGGCATATAACAGCTGCCCCACATTGCACATGTATTTATAAATAACTAAAAAAATACATCCAATAAACATCATTCAATTAGACATATGAAAATGGAATTGTGCCATTGGTGGGGAGATGTCAGCTGTTCGTTGGCTAACCAAGCCTCAATATAATCGACCAATAGGCATATAATAATATAGCAGCCACCAATAGCGCAATAGATACTAAAACCACATAAGGGGTGAAATGACTCATAGGCAGTATGTGGAAGGTGTAAAAAGCCAGCGAAAAACAAGTGACGTTCTAATAATAAAGGTGGGAGTATGGAACTCCTGCTTAGCCAATAGAAATGAGTAAGGGGAAAGGTGTCAGCAACGTAATACTCGTATCTAGTCTCAGATGTGCGGCACAGGTCGCAAAATCGATAGTCGTAACTGGGAGCAAGACTGTCATCACGACGAGCCTAAGTCACGTGACACCTCACGTCACGAGGTCACTCACTCTCTGGGTTTGTTACATAGACATTCTCCTCCTGTGGAATGGCGACCTTACATCTTTGGATGAATT
Source organism: Aquarana catesbeiana (assembly GCF_042186555.1). NCBI lineage: Eukaryota > Metazoa > Chordata > Amphibia > Anura > Ranidae > Aquarana > Aquarana catesbeiana. The sequence goes on from NC_133325.1 coordinate 398,349,727, forward strand.
CATGTCTCTGTTGAATTCCAATGACCGAGGCATACATCTTTAACTATGAGGCCAGCTCTGCCTCTGTTCATTTTCTGGATTTAGAGATTATTGCTGTCAATCAACACCTTGAGTTTAGAACCTATTTCAAGCCCACCGACCAGAATGGGTATATTCCGGTCGACAGTTGTCACCACACTCAGTGGCTTAGATCGGTTCCGCGCAGCCAGTTTCTCAGACTGCGACGGAACTGTACCCGGACAGAAGATTTCCTTACCCAATCTCAGATTGTGAGAAACAGGTTTATTCAAAAGGGATATGAATCCGTTGAGTTGGATGCAGAGATTCAACGGATTCGTTCCATTGACAGACAGACTTTATTGATGACACGTCCGAAGGTCGTCACAGATAAACACAAGTGGTCCTTTTTTACCACTTATTCAGTTCAATTCAGACAAATTCAGAATGTTATTAGAAAGCATAGGGGTGTTCTAAAAAATGACAGATTTCTTTGGCCTGTTATTCCTGACCGAGCAGCGGTGGTTTTCGGGGGAGTTAGATCCATTCAGGGACAGATAGCTCCTAATGTCATAGATCCCCCCAAGACCATTTCTTTCTTTCAGCAATGTAAAGGATATTTTCCCTGTAGGAAGTGTAATGTATGTCTGAATACCACCCATGGCAGACGTAAAACGGAGACATTTCAATCCTCTGTTACACAGCGGACATATCCTATGAAGCACTTCACCACCTGTGCTACAAAATGCATAGTTTATCTTCTGACCTGCCCCTGTAAGAAACAATATATAGGGTGCACTATTAGAACCTTTTCTGTTTGTGTAAATGAACACTTGACTAACATCAGAGCAGGTAAAACTGATCATAGTGTCCCCAAACACTATTTGAAATATCACAATCGAGACCCCACTGGCACTCAGTTTCTAATTATTGACAAATTTGTCCTTAATTGGAGAGGTGATCGTTTATTAGACGAGCCTGATTTTCTCTTACATTAATCAGTTATGTGTGCCTTTGTATGACGTTTGTTCATGTTCCAGTTATGCTGTCCTCTTCCCTATTAGAGAGAGTATACCCCTTTTTTATTTACATTGCTTATTCGTCACCATGGTGACTATAGACGTTAGTCTCTATCCATTTATCCGACCACATTAGTCTGTACATTGTTCTCAATTCATTTCATTACCTATACATTGTTTTCCTAAATTTTTTTAGTAATATCAAATATATATTTTTTTACTATTATACATGTCTTAGCATTCATTATACACTCCCGGTTTTAGGATACTGAGCACTTGGGGCCATCCTGTCCATCCGCTTTCTTATACTGTTTGTGACACCTTCTTTGCCTGTTAGCCATCCCATTGCATCATGGGATTCGATACAGTAATGCCCCTTCCACGTAATACGGGCCGTTAAGCACTACCTGACATGTGACCCTCTCGTGCCAACCACGCAACGGGATTGGTCGTGCGGAGGATACGTGCGGTGACATGTTCTTGGTTTCCTCTGTCGGACAAGCACTGGGGACATCGCCAACGTGCAGTATACGTCACGGTCGGTGTGTCAGTACATTGCAGACACCTAGACACGTGACCGCGTGACTTGAGGTGTCACGTGACTTACGCTCGTCGTGATGACAGTCTTGCTCCCAGTTACGACTATCGATTTTGCGACCTGTGCTGCACATCTGAGACTAGATATGAGTATTACATTGCTGACACCTTTCCCCTTACTCATTTCTATTGGCTAAGCAGGAGTTCCATACTCCCACCTTTATTACTAGAACGTCACTTGTTTTTCGCTGGCTTTTTACACCTTCCACATACTGCCCATGAGTCATTTCACCCCTTATGTGGTTTTAGTATCTATTGCGCTATTGGTGACTGCTATATTATTGTATGCCTATTGGTCGATTATATTGGGGCTTGGTTAGCCAACGAACAGCTGACATCTCCCCACCAATGGCACAATTCCATTTTCATATGTCTAATTGAATGATGTTTATTGGATGTATTTTTTTAGTTATTTATAAATACATGTGCAATGTGGGGGAGCTGTTTTATGCCCCTGTTGATGTCCTATTTGGATGAAACGCGTCGGATCACGCTATCTGCTCCCCATATTGCTTTTATTATTGTGATCACTTTTTATACATTATTGGTTTTAATAAACCTATATATTTTTGACCTGCACTATCGGAGCACCCCCTTCTCTTCTTTTATACATATTCATTTTGAGGAGAGTTGCTGTAGTGTGTTTCCTTGGATACATTATACCTCCAGTCCTGAAGAGTTTTATGAGGTCGTTTGATGACATCCTTGGAGACCCTGGTCTTCCATCTCCATCAAAGGGAGCCACAGATTCGATCATCTAAGCCTTCTTGACCCTATGTCGCTGACATTTGGGTCCACCTTATCTGGTAAGAGTACCTCATCTTTTTCATCCTTTGGATTTACCACTGTTCCAGTCCTATAAGGTCGTTCGCACGATAGAAGATTGATACTTCATTGCCACGCTTTTCCTTTGGACTTTGTTGGTTTTATTCACTTCATTTTGGACTTTTCACCTGGGGATTGACTGTCCCAATTTTAGGTTCATTTTTCATGTTTTTGAGGTTTATTTGTTCCCCCTTTTTATTTTTCTTTGCACTGTAACTCAGAGCTCATATTATGTTAGCACTACATTTTTTACACTTTTGGTCCCAAAATATTGTGTCTGATCTGTCCACTGCAATGTCACAGTGACGATAAAAATCACAGATCACTGCCATTACTAGTAAAAAAATAAAATAATAAAAATGCCATAAATCAATAACCTATTTTGTACAGTAGGCGCTATAACTTTTGCACAAACCAATCAATATACGCTTATTATTATGATTTTTTTTTTTACCACAAATATGTAGAAGAATACATATCAGCCTATGTAAAATGTAAAAAATATTGTGTTTATTTTTTGTTTATAGCGCAAAAAATAAAAACCGCAGAGGTTTTTCAAATACCACCAAAAAAAAGCTCTATTTGTGGGGAAAAAATGATAAAAATTTAATTTGGGTACAGTGTTGCATGACCGCGAAATTGTCATTCAAAATGTTACAGCGCTGAAAGCTAAAAATTGGCCTGGAAGGGGGTGAAAATGCCCGGTATTGAAGTGGTTAAATTCCTATAGCGCCGTTATGACTCTGGCCATCTCTATGCCTGACTTCAGGGCCGTCTCCACATTTGTGACCCAGACCTTTAGAGCCCTGGAAATAGAGGTTAGCACTATGGCTTGCCCTTTAAGAAAACCCTACTTTACCTGAATACCGGGTAGTGAGTTACTCAGGGTGGCTGCAGACTTCAGGAGATATCTGACAAGCTGTAATACACAGGTACTATGATTTAGGATCACTGAGCTGTGACAGTTTACCATGCACTGACAACAGCATAGCCACCCTTCCCCCCTACACACCAGGAGGGAATTCACCAGTAACACGTCCCTCTCTACCTGTGGCATACAGCACTGGAGTCCCTATAGTGCCTGGCTTTATCCAGGGGCGGTGCAAGGCAACGCCTGTCACCCCCACCCCCCCACAGCTCCGCGCCCCCACGACATCAGCTCCAGCTGACAGAAAACACAGGGTAAGAGGTCAGCGCGGCTCCTAGGGACAGGAGGATAGAAGAAAGGAGTGAATGGTCTTCCGGCAACACCACAACCCCAGCTTGGTATGCTCTTTAAGCACTTTCTGCCCATGGCCCCAGCACCTGGGGCGTCCAGATCTAAGCAGGGTTTACCTCTATCCTTCTGGACCTTCTATCCCAGGAGAGGCTTTAACCTGGGAAGGGAGGTTTGGTAGGGGGGTGAAGATGATCCTGCCTCAAGCATGGTGGCCTGGAGTCCGACCAAAAAAGGAGAACGGGGGGAGAGACACAGTTTTATTAGCTAGGAGAAGGTGGTCCTGAGAGACTGGAGGGAGGGGTTACCCAGGTGTGCTGACGTGATGCTGGCAAGGAAAAGTTCAGTGAGTAAAATAAGTATTTGATCCCCAAGCAAAACGTGACTTGGTAGAGAAATTCTTGTTGGCAAGCACAGAGATAAGACATTTCTTGTAGATAGTGACCAGGTTTGCACACATCTCAGGAGGTATTTTGGTCCACTCTTTTTTACAGATCTTCTCTAAACCCTTAAGGTTTCTCAGCTGTCTCTTGGCAACCCAGATTTTCAGCTCCCTCCATAAATTTTTTATAGGATTAGGGTCTGGAGACGCCACTCCATGACCTTAATGTGCTTTCTTTTGAGCCACTCCTTTGTTGCCTTGGTGGTATGTTTTGGGTCATTGTCATGCTAAAAGACCCATCTGGCTGAGGGAAGAAGGTTCTCATCCAAGATTTTACAATGTATTGTCCGCTCAATGCAAAAAAGTTTAGCAGAGACCTTTAGCAGAGAAACAGCCCCAATGCATAATGTTTTCCCCTCCATGCTTGACTGTAGGAATGGTGTTCTTAGGGTCATAGTCAGCATTTTTCTTCCTCCAAACGCGATGAGTTCCCCTCCTCAAGAAGGCACATGTAAAGTCATGGCAATGAACATTTAAATGATTCAGAGAGGGATTGGGAGAAAGTGCAGATGAGACCAAAATTGAGCTCTTTGGCATTAACTCGACTCACCGTGTTTTTGGAGGAAGAAAGATGCTGACTATGACCCCAAGAACACCATCCCTACAGTCAAGCACGGAGGTGGAAACGTGATGCTTTGGAGCCGTTTCTCTGCTAAAGGTACAGGCTGACCTTGCCGCATTGAGTGTTCTAGTCAGTCTCCAGATCTTAATCCTATAGGAAATGAATAGAGGGAGCTGAAACTTTGAGTTGCCATGCAACAGTCAAGAAACCTTAAGGATTTAGAGAAGATTTGTAAAAAAGAGTGGACCCGAATCTCATGTGAGATGTGTGCAAATCTGGTCACTAACTACAAGAAACGTCTTACCTCTGTGCTTGCCAACAAGGGTTTCTCCACCAAGTACTAAGTAATTTTGCTTGGGGATCAACTACTTATTTTTCTCTCTGAACTGCATCTTAATTTATATAATTTGTTTTATGTGTTTTTTCTGGATTTTTGGTTTATTTTCTGTCTCTATCATTTAGAATACACCTATTATAAAAATTATAGACCCTTCATTTCTTTGTAGGTGGTCAAACTTACAAAATCTGCAGGGGATCAAATAATTATTTCCTCCACTGTATGTGTAACAATATGTGATACTAGCACTGCAATTTTTTGTTTATAATGTTCACAATGGAAATACAGTGTTGATGTATCAGTGAAACTCTTAAATAAAGAATAAAAATGGACAAAGCAAATGATCATATAAAACGTACATGGGTCTGCAGAGTTGCTTCCTTCAGATAAGACTTATGCCGTGTACACACGGGCTGACTTTTTGACCGGACTGGTCCGACAGGACAAATCCGTCGGACAATCCGACTGTGTGTGGGCTTCATCGGACCTGCAGCAGACTTTTTCGGTCGAGAATCAGAGGGACTTTAGATTTGGAACATGTTTCAAATCTTTCCGACGGACTCAAGTCCAGTCAAAAAATCTGCTCGTCTGTATGCTAGTCCGACGAACGAAAACTGACGCTAGGGCAGCTATTGGCTATTCGGTCGAGAATCAGAGGGACTTTAGATTTGGAACATGTTTCAAATCTTTCCGACGGACTCCAGTCCAGTCAAAAAACCCGCTCGTCTGTATGCTAGTCCGACGAACGAAAACTGACGCTATTGGCTACTCGCTATCAACTTCCTTATTTTAGTCCGGTCGTACGTCATCACGTGTGAATCCGTCGGACTTAGGTGTGATCATGTGTGCGCAAGTCCATTCATTCGAAAGTCCGTCGGAAGTCTGTCAAAAGTCCGTCGGAAAGACTGTCGGACCTTTGATGACGAAAAGTCCCCCCCGTGTGTACACGGCATAACACAGAATACGTGAAATGAAGTAACATTTTAATACTAATAATGTTTGTTTTATTGGTATGCACAAAGTAGTATTGGGAATTCAATATAATTTATGAGTCACAGCATCTGGCTAAAACATTCATTGTTTAAAGGAAACCTGTGAGGACATTAAATTAGAAGCTGCCATTGCTGACTTGTTTTAAAAGGTGCAGAAATGATTGAAGTCTAAATTCTCCTGCTTGCTTGTTGAAGGTCAGTGACTCAGGCTCGGTTCACACGGGGGTGACTTGTCAGGCGACCTAGCCGCCTGACAAGTCGCCTCCCGTTCTGTACAATGGAACCGTCTAATCGGAGCGACGCAAGTCGCTCCGACTTAGAAGAAAGGTTCCTGTACTACTTTGGGGGCGACTTGCATAGACTTCTATACAGAAGTCGTCTTGCAAGTCGCCCCGGCAGTCGTGTGCAGGTCGCCTCGGTGAGGCGACCTGCAAGTCGTGCGGCGTCTAGTGTGAACTGGCACTCACTAAATAGCAAATCCAGCATCAGGATAACAGACCTGGAGCCTGCATCTTAATGAGTCAACTGTAATTATCAGCTCTATTTACATCAGTGTTTACCTGCTTAGTATAATTACCATATTACCTTATGTCCTAAGCAAAAATTATTGTATGAAACCAAAGCCTGTCCTAAATTTGGCACCCCTGGTTACAGTTGAATGTTGTCTGTAGACACATTACTGTGCAAATGTTTTATTGATTTATTTAAAAACTGTGTACATTGTAATATTTGTTACAGTTGGATTTGGGGAGTGCAGGTAGTGAATATTTGTGTATGTGAGTAGTATAAATGTTCTGTTTAATTTTATATAAAATTTCTTGGGGATGTGCCCAACCTTTGTTCTAATGGTTTGTATGTAAAAACTTAAAATAAAAACCTTAAAAAAAAGGTAATAAATGGCAGTTCCAATGTCTCTGTAGTGAGTATAGAGAGATATAAAAACACTGCTATTAGTGGAAATTATTTTAAGTATATTATTGCACAAGTGTAATCATAATCATAGCAGACCATGTACAATGCTGGGAGAGACTTCACTTGTATCTAGCCAGAAAACTGAGCAACATCATCTTGCAAAATGTAAATATATATTTAAAACATCTCACAAGTGAGTACACCCCTCACATTTTGTAAATATTTTATTATATCTTTTCATGTGACAACACTGAAGAAATGACACTTTGCTACAATGTAAAGTAATGAGTGTACAGCTTGTATAACAGTGTAAATTTGCTGTCCCCTCAAAATAACTCAACACAAAGACATTAATGTCTAAACCGCTGGCAACAAAAGTGAATACACCCCTAAATAAAAATGCCCAAATTGGGCCAAATTACCCATTTTCCCTCCCCAGTGTCATGTGACACATTAGTGTTACAAGGTCTCAGGTGTGAATGGGGAGCAGGTGTGGTAAATTTGGTGTTATCGCTCTCACTCTCTCATACTGGTCACTGGAAGTTCAACATGGCCTCACATAGTCCACCTCATGGCAAAGAACTCTCTGAGGATCTGAAAAAAAGAATTGTTGCTCTACATAAAGATGGCCTAGGCTAGCTATAAAAAAGATTGCCAAGACCCTGAAACTGAGCTGCAGCACCATGGCCAAGGCCATACAGTGGTTTAACAGGGCAGGTTCCACAGGCCTCGTCATGGACGACCAAAGAAGTTGAGTGCACGTGCTCAGCGTCATATTCAGAGTTTGTCTTTGGGAAATAGGCGTATGAGTGCATGTCAGCATTGCTGCAGAGGTTGAATGGGTGGGGGGGGTCAGCCTGTCAGTGCTCAGACCATATGCCGCACACTGTATCAAATTGGTCTGCATGGTTGTCGTCCCAGAAAGAAGCCTCTTCTAAAGATGATGCACAAAAAAGCCCGCAAACAGTTTGCTGAGGACAAGCAGACTAAGGACATGGATAACTTGAACCATATCCTGTGGTCTGATGAGAGCAAGATAAACTTATTTGGTTCAGATGGTGTCAAGCGTGTGTGGCAGCAACCAGGTGAGGAGTACAAAGACAAGTGTGTCTTGCCTACAGTCAAGCATGGTGGTGGGAGTATCGTGGCCTGGGGTTGCATGAGTGCTGCAGTTCATTGAAAGAACCATGAATGCCCACATGTCCTGTGACATACTGAAGCAGAGCATGATCCCCTCCGTTCGGAGACTGGGCCACAGGGCAGTATTCCAACATGATAACAACCCCAAACACACCTCCAAGATGACCACTGCCTTGCTAAAGAAGCTGAGGTAAAGGTGATAGACTGGCCAAGCATGTCTCCAGACCTAAACACTATTGAGCATCTGTGGGGCATCCTCAAATGGAAGGTGGAGGAGCGCAAGGTCTCTAACATCCACCAGCTCCGTGATGTCATCATGGAGGAGTGAAAGAGGGCTCCAATGGCAACCTGTGAACTCCATGCCCAAGAGGGTTAAGGCAGTGCTGGAAAATAATGGTGACCACACTAAATATTGACACTTTGGACCCAATTTGGACATTTTCACTCAGGGGTGTACTAACTTTTGTTGCCAGCGGTTTAGACATTAATGGCTGTGTGTTGAGTTATTTTGAGAGGACAGCAAATTTACACTGTTATACAAGCTGTACACTCACTACTCTACATTGTAGCAAAGTGTAATTTCTGCAGTGTTGTCACATGAAAAGATATAATAAAATATTTACAAAAATGTGAGGGGTGTACTCACTTTCGTGAGATACTGTATATAGCATTCAATGTTCTATGTTTCTGTTGCTATATGGGTAATTCCATATTGGTTTTATCTCACAATGACATTGGTTTCAGAAGAGAATATAGAGATGTGTGGAGGTTGGAAAGCCCAATATACAGTCTATAAGGCCATAGTCATATATAGCAGTGGTTCTCAACCCTGTCCTCAAGTACCCCCAACAGGCCATAGTTGCAGGTTTTCCTTTATCTTGCACAGGTGCTTCAAATCAGAGTCAATGGCTGGAATTTTGGACAGCTATTTTATCTAAGGGAAATTCCCAAAGCATAGCCTGTTGAGGGTACTTGATGGCAGGGTTGAGAACCACTGATACAGTATACAGCAACTACTTTGGATAAGGAAAAGGTAATATTAACAACCTCTGGAAGGTTTTACCCTCCTCATGACCAGGCCATTTTTTGTTATTTAGCACGGCGCTACTTTAACTGGTAATTATGCGGTCATGCATCGCTGTACCCAAACAATATTTATATCTTTTGTAGAACACAAATAGAGCTTTATTTTGGTGGTATTTGATCACCACTGGGTTTTTTACGTTCTATTAAATGAATTAAAAAAAAATTTTTTTTTTAAAAAACAAACAATATTTTTTACTTTCTGCTATTAAACATATCTAATAAAAAAATTTTAAAAATCACATTTTTTTATACATTTTGGCCAAAATGTATTCTGCTGTCTTTGGTAAAAAAAAACCCCAATAAGTGTATATTGATTAATACGGACCAATGTGCCACGCTGTACACTTAAAAAAAAATCCTGTAGTGCAACAAATATATATACTGTACATCCAATGCAAATTAAAATCAATATAGTGAATAGTACATTCCATTAATAAATTGCTGACATTTAAGGGTAGTAAACACACATTTATCAAAAAAAAAGATTGTTCCCCTAAGGAAGACACGTCATCCCTGTGTCGACAGGTGTTGGGGGGGGGGCAGCACGGTGTAGGAAGCAACTCCAATGCTAACATGAGCAGCTGCGGAGGAGCGGAGGGACAAACGATCTTATTGGATTTTAAATATCTCTGTCAGATATAGAGTGGTGCGCTGAAGCACCCACAGTGTGTGAGTACCCTGGATGATTATATTTTAATAGATTTGTTTAAAACGATAAAGTACTATCCAGCCTTATCTTTCATATATGTACCAAGGATCACATCACTGGATAGCCCAGGATCCTACAGAGCCTATATATCATAGAATCCAAAGGTGGTTCAACTGCGTTGTTAGACCAAACTTAAGTGTCCAGTCACACTTGGAAGGGGTTGACTTGGATGGGGCGATAAAGAAGTTAAAGGTGTGCCTAACAATGTGTGCTCCTTTTTACTAAAGATCTCTTTGCTTCTTATCCCGGCTTTGCAGGGATAAGAAACAGAGAGATTGTTTCCTCTGTACAAAGCCCTGTATTGACAATCGCTGGGCTGTGTTTGGACACATGAATCATTGGCTGAGACCTGCTGGCAGACTCCAGCTGTGTACAATCACAGCAGGTGCCAGTTTGGGGGGTGAAATGTATTAGTATGTCGCTTTGCCTGCACGGGCCGCCTGTCCATAGTACATTGCGGGTGGGCAATCCTTAAGCGGTTAAAGAAAACGATGAATCTAAGGAAAAAGTAACAGTGGAACAGTGGATAGGCAAACACCTGAAACTAATGAAAGTCTCTGGTGAGTGATCACCGCTGTGCAAGAGAAACATGCATTCTGGTTCCAAGCACAGTAAGCTGTGTGGAAGCAAACATTTATATTCAGTCTTAAAATTATTCTCAGGCACATAACAAATTTTGGAGAAATATTGTAATGTGCTAACATTTGTAAAAGCTCCTTGTTGTTCTTTTGCATGACACATTTTCTTAAAATCTTTATGGAATATCTGGTCCCTGAGTGCTGGGTGATCAGTTACCTTAACTCTTTCAGATTTCAGATTAGGGAACAACACATCATCAAGCAAGTGTTACCCGAAATAGGTGTAGTGCTGCATTCAGTGTCACCTTTCTTCCAATCAGATTTCCTGAAGGCTAATAGGCTGTTCATTTGCAAGGAAAGTTGCACTTTACAAGATACTTTGCCCCTGAGCTTAGTGAATGGGGTAAAGTTTCACTTTGCAAAGAATTTCCAATCACGTGCAAGGAAACAAAAAAAAAGTATTTTTCTTGCACATGATTGGATGAGGGAAGCCAGAAAAGCCTCAATTCATTCACTAAGCTCTAGGGAAAATGTCTTTGCAAAGTGTAACTTCCCTTGAAAAGTGAACAGTCTATTTGTCTTTAGTAAATCAACCCTTTGGTGTTGCAGGGGTCACCTACAAGTGATGTAATGATGTAAAGCTGTGGTTTTCAACCTCAGTCCTCAAGTACCCGCAACAGGCCATGTTTACAGGTTTCCATTTATCTTGCACAGGTGCTTTAAATCAAATGGCTTGGTATTTTGGACAGCTATTTTATTTAAGAGAAATTCCCAAAACATGGCCTGTTGTGGGTACTTGAGGACTGAGATTGAGAACCACTGATGTAAAGCACCCCTCTTGCTGGCAACCAAAAATGAAAAACATTTGAGTCTTGTATTGATGTCACATTCAATAAAGCATCAATTTTCATGTTACAGGAGCAGTTTAAAGTGGTCTTAAGCCAAAATGTCTTTTTACCTTAATACATTATCTGCGTTAAGGTAAAAAAAGGTTTTTATAGCTTTCTGTCTTCCCCCTTCGCTGTGCGAAGTGGAAGCAGGTGGAGAGGAGATCCAGTGCTGTGTACAGCTGCATCTTATCTCCCCTCTCTTCCTTTTCACTCAGTGATTCGGGCATCAGCAGGAGCGATTTTCTTCTGCAGTTGTCAATCAAATACTGTGAGGAGGAAGTGGGGGTGAGGCTAAGCCCTGCTGTATGTGTCTATGAAGCGCAGCTCCATAGACAAACACACAGCTCGGGAGCGAACACGCAATGTGCTCCCCCATAGCAAGCAGCTTGTAAGGGGGGCACACAAAGAAGAGGAAGAGCCAAGATCGCTAGTGGGGGACCCCAGAGGAGGAGGAGGTTTGGGGCCTCTATGTGCCATACCATTGCACAGAGCAGGTGAGTACAACATGCTTATTATTTTAATTTAAAAAATACCTTTAGTAACACTTTAAGTTAAAACATCGGGCAACCTGTATAGGGAGCAAGAAACATTTGGGGGTGCAATTTTGCTAAGGTTACAAACCAGCTTTAAAGTGCAGCAGTATTGTTTGAAAGACAATTCAAGTTATCTTATTACAGTTTTCTTTCATATGTTCTTAGTTTTCTGTTTCAATGTATTTATTGGTTTTACCATTCAGTGTAAAAGATCCAATGCATGCATATAAGTTGCCCACGGGGGGAAAAAAACTCAGACTCGCCAGTGTCAATCAGAAAAGTCCCAAACAAGCTGGTTGAAGAGAAAGAAATTCATATGAGATCCACGGTTCCCAGATCTTGAGAATTTTGGAATGGAAATCATTCACAATACTGGACATCTGCTTGAGGAGCATTAGAGGAGTCATGCATGACTTCACCCCTTGGAAGGCATAATGCAGGGTCTTCCAGGCCTGTGCTATGGTCTGTAGGGCAGAGATAAAAAGGTAACTGGTCAGCTTCTGCTGGGGCGCATATAAGCCAGGTATCGGGCAATGCAAAAGGGCCAATTTAGCGTCTCTGCGGACCGTTAGATGGAACAGGGTCTGGAGCAGACCGAAGACCCAGGACAAAACTCCACCAGTCTGTAACAAGACCAACAGGTATGCAGGACATCCCCCCCTTTGTCCACAGTTGCGAAACTTCCCGAGTAGGTATGAGCAATTCGGGCAGGAACCTAGTACTATCCGAAAAGGACCTTATATGCAGTTTCAAGCGTATTTGTATTAAAGGAACATTTTGTACTGATTTCCAAGCCTTGCTCATCATATTTTCTTAGTTTTATCATTTATTATAAACAATGTTTGCAGATATATTAATTCTTCTTCAATTTGTATTTTTTTTTATGTGTAAGTGGTAATTATTTCTTATCTGAAATGTGGTTAAGATTTGCGATGACATGCCTGGTTTACCTGATATGTAACAAACAAAATTGTATTGCTGACACCAGTTCTGTTCAGAACGATATATTATATTCCTTTCCATGTTTCTAATTTCTTTAAAGCATAAGGTTTTCTTTGAGTTTTGGCTTTAAGGATTAGAATGACTTTTCACATAAAACGAATACTGTACAGGCCATGGCAAACATTTAGTTCTAGGGATCAAATCTTCTGTTGTCAAGGTTAGACTTGTAAAAGAAATTTCTGCGTTGACAGATGCCTTCCTTGAAGATGTTTCTCATCTTTAACACAGGAGAGGTCTGTGTTTTTGTTAAAAAAGGCAAGTCTTGTTGTTTTAATCAAATAACAGGAATACGTATCTCTCTGGGGGGATGAAATGAAACCATGTTTTCATGTACAGTCATAAAGAACGGTAATTTAAATACAGTACTATCATCCAATACATGCTTTAGCCATAGCTGTTAGTAAAATTAAAGCAGGAGAAGGAGATTGTGATGACTGTTCTGTCTTAATTATTCAGGGGACACTTGTCAATAGCCATCAATTATGAACCTAAAAGAACAAAGAAAGGCAAGCTTCCTTTAGTGACATCTGGTATTATATGGACAGTTGCCAGAATCATGTGACAACAGAAATCACATTATTTTCAATTGTACTCATTCACATCAATGCGACTGTGTGATGGAATTTTGGAAAAGGTTCCTATGGTACTAATGGTGTGAATTGCAGTGTGATTTGGCTCCATAGATTATGCTAACAAAATCCAAAGCCGCATCAAAGTCACACTACATAGTCACACTGAAAATCGCATCAAAATCAACCTACCAATAGTTTTCTTTCCTCTCTCCAGTGATGCCTAACACAAGATTAACAATCTATTCAAGACAAAAGATTAATAATTAAAAAGGTAAAAATTTGTGCAGCTAATAAAATCTTTATTAAATAATATCATGGATCTGTTTGACAAATGTGGCATTCAGATCCACAAAAAAAAAACACTGTGGGGTTGATTTACTAAAATTTGGGAGTGCAAAATCTGATGCAGCTGTGCATTGTAGCCAATTAGCTTCTATAAATAAGCCTTGACAATATAAACTGGAAGCTGATTGGTTTCTAGGCAGAGCTGCACCAGAGTTTGCACTCTGCAGTTTTAGTAAATCAACCCCTGTATACTAACAGCTCCCTCAATAATAATGGCTCATGAACTTCAGCTGAGTTCACATCCCTGTGGGTGTGGGACTGCTTTCCCGCAGAAAAAACAAGCTGCTGTTAGCAGATGTGCAGGGGTGTCATTAATTCTAAAGCCTAGTACACACGGGTTTTAAGAGAGTAAAGTTCCACTTTAAAATAGGACCAGTAGGGAAATGGGCCCCAAAATGTTTAAATTGAATGTGTGGTGGTATTGTACATGACTTCTTTTTGTAGTAAAATCAAGGCAACAAAAATAGTCATATATGTCAAATATGAAATATTGCATTTGAATATTTTAAATTTTTATATGCAGTCAGTAGGTAGAGCACCTGGCACCCTTTTGCAATTCCCTGTTTGCCTTTACCACCTACCATATAATGTTTTTTTTTTTTTAAGAGCTTAGTGTGGTTTGTCACTGTAGAAGGTGATATGGTATCTGAGCCATATAGCCCACGGAGGTCAAAAGAGAGAGTACATCCACTCTGGGTTGTTTTCTATTTAGAGATGATGAGTGGAGCTGGAGAGTATGTGGGGTGGAGTGGAATGGTTGAACATTGGGGTGTGGAATGGAGGGAAGGTTTAGGGAATGCATATGCTGAAGAGTGAAAGGGGTGGGGGGTGTTGGATATGCAGATTACTTGGGTGGGAGGGGGAAAGAATGTGAGTTAATATAGAGGTATGGTGTAGGGAGTTAAAAGAACAGTGGGGGGAAAAAGATAGAAGGAGGGAAAAGGGGGAAGAGGGTAAATCAGGGTAATGGAGGAAGGTTTGGAATAAAAGAGGTTCTCAGATGGACTCCGGGGAGTAAACACAGACACGAGGATCTCCATGCAAATACTTTGTCTTCTTCTGTGAATGTAAAAATTGAACCAATAAAACCAAGGATGTGCTGATGCACTGAGGTTGGGTAGAGGAAGTAGGTTAACATAGTGCTTCATCCCACCACCATTACCAAATATGCCCCTCTAATTTACAAATATTTAACATGCATTTTGAAATTACATAAACATACTAAGGCTTATATGAAATTTTAAATTGGGTTTACATTTACTTTATCATCTAAGGTTCAGTCATTTTTTTAATTAACTTTTAAGATTTGTTCCAAATTGTATATTTATATTGTACAGAGTAATAACAGAAGTGTATTGCAATGTAAAGAAGCGGGGTGGGTCATAATTTTAAAAAAGTTAAAAGAAAGTGGCCACTGTTAAGATTAATAAATCTGGAGAAAATGAGTTAGAAGTTGTTGGCTGAACAGGGAGTGGGGAGAGGGAGATAAGGAAATGGGAGAGGGAGAAAAGGAGGTGAGGGAGAAAGTGGTGGATTGGGGGCTGAATGTAAGGTACAATAAAGACAGACAATCTTTATGGGCGCCCATGCTCCTAACCTCCTTTTACAGATGTGTAAGATTCAAAATAAACAAAGATGTGTAGGGCACTAATTTTCCTCAGCATATGATAGCTGTGAGTAATGGTGCGGTGGTGGTGGGGAGGGGGGTGTTTGACCAATACAGGGGCATCTCATAAAATTAGAATATTGTCAAAAAGTTTATTTATTTCAGTAATTTAAGAAGTGAAACTCATATATTTTATAGAATATTACATAACGACCAATACAAAAAAGGATTTTTGACACAGAAATGTTGGTTTACTGAAAGGTATTTCCATGTACAGTATAGTATGCACTCAATACCTGGTTGGGGCTCCATTTGGATAAATTACAGCAACAATGCGGCGTGGCATGGTGGTCATCAGCCTGTGGCATTGATGAGGTGTTATGGAGGCCCAGGTTTCTTTGATAGTGGCTTTCAGCTCATCTTCATTGTTGGGTCTGGTGCCTCTCATGTTCCTCTTGACAATATACTCCCATGGACTTTGGTTTAGGAAATCTGCTAGTTTGAATATTAGCATCTCACTGCTTAACAAACAGAACTTTTTGATAGGTTAAATTTAGAGATCTAACCAGATTAAAAAAAAAAATGTAGATTTTATTGGCTTAAGTGCAAGTATGCTGCAGAACACGCCAAACGCAAAATGTCAACAGAGAGTTTGAAGAATCTTACACACCTATACTTCATGAACAGAAATTGGTACCACATATTCTTTTTTTAATCAAGAAAAAAGTATAATGTATTTGTAATGTATTGTTTATTCTTCATTGGTTTTTCCGTGTACCCAAAGAACCTGTTTCCCAGACCTAGAAACTAAAATGAAATGTGTTTTATTTATTTTCACATTCACACGTAGCACAGAATGGTGTCTTTGAAAGTGTTGCTCTGAGTAGTAATTAACAGCTGTAATGGCAAATCTGTGAGCAGCTAATCATATAGGTCTTTACCTCATCTTGCTGTGTGGTGTTCCTTACTGTACAGTGTCAAAGTCTTGGCAGCTACACTGAATAGTATGCTAACTAAGTAGTTATAATCCTTAATATAATTCAAACATTACATGTTCTGCTATGAAAGCACACCATCCAAATACTTGCAGTGATCCATACCACCACAAAGAACAGAAAAATAACATTCTCCATGTGTATAATTCCTCAAACCACAGGGCTTGTGTCCTTTTATATGTCTGTATTATTCACACATTTTGAGTCTCGTAGCATAAATATCCAAGCACCCAAGTTGTAAATGTATCAATATGTTTGCTAAAAGTCTTTAATAGTTTGAATGAATATGGTGCATATATACTGTAAACTACAATACTCAAGTATTAATTTGGAAAGAAAATAGGATTTATGTACTCACTGTAAAATTCAGTTTCTGTGTTCAATGGAGGACATAGCTCTGCTTTAGATAATCACCAATTGAGTATAGCGCCACCAGCAGGAGTAGTATGCCAGATCCACTAAAAACAAGAACGGGGTGGCCCCTGATGGTGGACAAAGCTCCCTCTACAGCTATGGGCAACTTGGTGTGGCAGTGAAAATAACAAGAACAAAAGTATTTACACATTAAGAAGCAGCAAGACAGATGGCCAAGTGCTGTGTCCGCCAATGAATGTAAAGAAAATGATTTTACAGTGTGTATAAAAAATACTATTTTCTCTTTCATTCACTGGAGGACATAGAACTGCTTTAGATAATCATCAGCTTGGAGATCCAAAAGCACTGCTAAAATGGAGCAGGCAACTAAAAAGAATAAAAAAATAAAAATAATGATAGCTTCAAACAGAATTTCTATGAAAACACAGTTTGTTTATATGCCTCGAGGATACGAAATTTGCTGTCAATCTGATTTACATAATTACTTTATTATGAATTTATGTGAATATATTATTGTTTACAGGTTCGTAAAATTGAGTTTGCTTTGTGGCATCATTGGAGAAATATTTCTGTGCAGGGGTGGCCCTTTAAAGATTGGGGACAGGTCGGATATGGCAGGAGGATTGATGACTTCCTTTTCTTACTTCTGTTCCCATGTGGTAGCTGGCGCTTTTTTTCTGCCTTTATGCCTCCTCTCCCCATGGTGGCACTGTAGTCCTGGGTGGGTGGTGGGATATGTACAGGTCAAGGGCTTACTCTGCTTACTCCTGTTAGTTACCTGCTAGAGCAGCATATGCATTTGCGGACTGTGGGAGAGCATGATGTCATTGTGCTATGTCAGTGGGTGTTCCATCCGGAGGTGCACTGACATCTCCACAGGCAGCTGACGTAGAGACTTTTAGCGCCAACATAAGGGAGCCAGCATGCTCCTAAGACTGCAGTCCTCATGGGCAAGTGAGAAGGATTGAGCGATTGATGGTAGATCAGTAAGATCTCTATGGAATTGGTAGCTTTGTATCTATCATATGTAGTGGGTCATATCTTTGCACTATACATGTCTTTTTAGCAGATTAATATGAAACATGGATTAGTTTGTTCTGAGACATCTGATCAAATATTTGTAGAACCCATAACCTCTCCTGAGGAAGCGAACTTGTTCTGCGAAACATGTGAACCCATCGTATTCCTTCAGCTAAGACATAATGACATATATCAATGGATACAAGAACATTGCTTTGGGCATTGGTTCAAATCATTTGTATTATGGCGTGGGGTTGTTTTTCAGGGGTTGGGCTTGGCTCCTTGGTTCCAGTGAAGGGAAATTTTAAGGCGTCAGCATACCAAGACATTTTGGACAATTTCATGCTCCCAACCTTCCCATTCCAACATGACTGCGCACCAGTGCACAAACAAGGCATATAGACATGGACAAGCCAGTTTGGTGTGGAGGAACTTGACTGGCCTGCACAGAGTCTTGAGCTCAACCTCATAGAACACCTTTGGGATGAATTAGAGTGTAGACTGCAAGCCAGGCCTTCTTGTCCACATCAGTGCCTGACCTCACAAATGTGCTTCTGGAAGAATTGTCAAACATTCCCATAGACACACCCCTAAACCTTGTGGACAGCCTTCTCAGAAGAGTCGAAGCGGTTATAACTGCAAAGGGTGGGCCAAGTCAATATTGAACCCTACGGACTAAGACTGGGATGCCATTAAAGTTAATTTACGTGTAAAGGCAGGCGTCCCAATACTTTTGGTAATATAGTGTATAACATATGTGTGGATATTCAACTGTGCTCCTTAAACTGTACCCCTAATTCAAAGGCCAGTATCTAAACTGTACATGGAAACTAATCATTCCAGGCTTTATGTTTCAATTGCAATAGAAACATGACAGCCACGTTTGATTGGTCATTGTGGTCACTATTTTAATTCTCTTTTAAAAAGGCAAAATGTTGTAATATAAAGGCTAGATGAGTAAATACATAAGTAAATTGCTAAAATCCAGGAATCTGTAAACTGAGACTTTTTTGCTGATGCAAACAAATTTGTTCAATCTGCAAAGAATAATAAAATGAATGAATCAAAGCCTGAATTCCTGATTTGATGTTTCTTCATACATTGAACACATCTACATGTATTTAGATGAATCACAACATTTTCAAACGGCAGGCTCTACTGATCTGATCATCACTACTGGTTACACTATAATGCTTTTTGAAATTTTACAAGTAGAGGGTACTAAAACTATGTACATATATCTGATTTCTATTATAGTGCATGCCATAATAGTTTTCTTTTCTGAAAGGCGATAATGATCTGTAACTAAAGTTATATATTAGCAAACAGAAATAATTCATGCGCATCACTCACAGGCGAGATGGCGGAGCAAATATTCACTTCTTTGCTGACAATCCAATGTAAAGAAATAGATATCTTTCAACACTACATTCACAGCACAGGGGCAGGGGAAGGTGGGAGCCATAGGTAGGAAGGTGTCTGAAAGACTGTGAATAGTCACCTTACAAATAGAAAATACCTGTCATTATTGCATACCTAGGTGTTGGAAGTATTTTTTTCTTATTTCAAAAAGGATGTCAATATTGTGAATGGAAAACAAATACTGGGACCCTTATTCTAAGAAAGCCTAAACAAACACAAATTATTTGTGGATCTTGTTATTCACTTACTATTGCTTCATCAATCCTTAGGGATCTTTCAGTGAGTGTTTGGACTGAGTGTTTATATTTATTCCACATTCATGGGAAGCATATGAAGCAACATGTCAGAAAAACAATCCGATCCCGCCACTTGGTTTAACAAGTTTATTTATTTATTTTTTTTTTTATACGTACACATTTTAAGTACTATTGTGCTGTGCGAACATAACATATAGTACCAGGTAAATATGGAAGTAAAATTGGTCACAGATAGCAGGCCAGACCCCCAAAGAATTATTCTCTGGGGCAAGGCTTTAATTAGGATCCTCATTTGAAAACAAAGTTTACTTTTATTCTTATTGTTCAGGTCTCTGATATATTCTACAGTGCAATCTAAACTTGGGCTTCTACTATACAGGCAGTCCCCGAGTTACAAACATCCGACTTACAAATGACTCCTACTTACAAAAGGAGGGAGACAATAGAAAGTGAGAGGAAATCTACCCCTAGGAAGGGGAATTCACTCCTGTTATGCCCTGTACACACGACCGGTTTTGCCATCGGAATAAACTCCGAAGGTTTCTCCGATGGAATTCCATTCAAGCGGTCTTGCCTACACACGGTCAAACCAAAGTCCGACCGTCAAGAATGCGGTGATGTACAACACTTACGACGGGACTAGAAAAAGGAAGTTCAATAGCTAGTAGCCAATAGCTTCCGTCTCGTACCTGCTTCAGAGCATGCGTCATTTTTGGTCCGTCAGAACAGCATACAGACGAGCGGGTTTCCCGATAGGAATTGGTTACGTTGGAAATATTTAGAACATGTTCTATTTCTAGGTCCGTCAGAATGTATTAAAAAAAAAGGTCCAATGAGGCATACACACGATTGGAATAGAGGATGAAAAGCTTCCGTCTGACTTTTTCTGTCGGACATTCCGCTCGTGTGTACGCGGCATAAGAGTGAGTTATCATAGGAAAAAGGTATCTCAAATTTGAAGCTTTATCACCAATCCTTGTTTCTACAACAACATTTTCAAAATCCAATTGTCACAGGGACAGAAAGTGAGGTGAAATTTTCTGAACAGGGGCACAGACAGCAATACCAACATTACAGGGGTGTTGTTAACCCTTCCCTATGCTATCCAAAACTTAAAAATGATTACACGTAAACAAATTACCTGTTCCAACTTACATACAAATTCAACTTAAGAACAAACCTACAGGCCCTATCTTGTTTTAATCCGGGGACAAGTAAAGGCCACTATAAAGAGGTTTGCATTACCCCTGCAGACAGAAATTCTGCAACATTCTTGAAAAATCTCTGAGGTCACTGAATGATTGTTCCATTTTCTTTATAAAGATGTAGAGCAGGGGTGTCCAACCTGTGGGCCAACACAAAATTGTAAATTTACTTTAAAATAAAGATTTTCTTTTTTTTAATTTTTAATGCATTTACACATAGCAAACGCATGTGGTCAAAGAAAAATTTGACAGCATCTCTTTACTGGACTTTTAAAAGTTTTGCCTTTCCAAAGAAAAATATCCCACCTTTTACAATCATGCCTTATTCATGTCATCAGTTTTCGGCAGCACTTACAGTGTCTTGCAAAAGTATTCACCCCCTTGGCATTTTTCGTCAATACTTTGTAGAGTCACCTTTTGCGGCTATCACAGCTCCAAATCACTTTGGATAAGTCTATGAGCTTGCCACATCTTAACACAGGTATTTTTGCCCATTCCTCCTTGCAGAACTGCTCCAGCTCCTTCAAGTTGGATGGTTTGCGCTTGTGAACAGCAATCTTTAAGTCTGACCACAGATTTCCTATTGGATTGAGGTCTGGGCTTTGACTAGGCCATTCCAACACATTTACATGTTTCCCCTTAAACCACTCAAGTGTTGCTTTAGCAGTGTGTTTGGGGTCATTGTCCTGCTGGAAGGTGAACCTCCGTCCCAGCCTCAAATCACACATGGAGTGGTACGGGTTTTGCTCAAGAATATACCTGTATTTAGAACCATCCATCTTTCCCTCAACCCTGACCAGTTTCCCAGTCCCGACTGTTGAAAAACATCCCCACAGCATAATGCTGCCACCACCATGTTTCACTGTGGGGATGGTGTTCTTTGGGTGATGTGATGTGTTGGGTTTGTGTCAGACA
This sequence comes from Aquarana catesbeiana, assembly GCF_042186555.1. Taxonomy (NCBI): domain Eukaryota; kingdom Metazoa; phylum Chordata; class Amphibia; order Anura; family Ranidae; genus Aquarana; species Aquarana catesbeiana. The sequence goes on from NC_133325.1 coordinate 398,371,276, forward strand.
TAGCGGTTTCTTTGATGGCCAAAATGTTCAATATTAGTCTCATCAGATCAGAGCACCTTCCTCCATACATTTTGGGAGTCTCCCACATGCCTTTTCGCAAACTCAAAACGTGCCATTTTGTTTTTTGCTGAAAGTAATGGTTTTCTTCTGGCCACTCTGCCATAAAGCCCAACTCTATGGAGCGTATGGCTTATTGTCGTCCTATGTACAGATACTCCAGTCTCTGTTGTGGAACTCTTATTTCTGAAAAATAGTTTTATGTATTTATTTTTCTAATTTACTTCACCAACTTAGACTATTGTGTTATGATCCATCACATATAATTCAGAATAAAAAACGGTGAACTAAAGACTGTAATGTAACAAAATAGGTAAGAAGCCAAGGGGGATGAATACTTTTTCAAGGCACTGTATATGTGTGAGCAAATATTTTGAAGGATGAAGCACACAAGCAAAATTAGAACCAAAATATCTGACAAACACCTTGAGAATTGCTACTACATCCATCAAACCAGATACTGTTATGTTAGTTTATCAAAAACAGTGTAAAATATCACACTAGTTTTATGGTGCCCTCTTTTACTTTTATAATAAAAAAAAAAAAAAATGAAAATGAAGTTTTATTACTCAGATAGGCACATTATCTATATCAGTGATTGTTAACTTGTGTCCGCTTTTATTCTGCTCATCAGCTTTAATTGTTAGTGTATTTTATGTGTGGCCTAAGACAATTCCTCTAATTCCAATGTGGCCCAGGAAGGTCAAAAGGCTGGAGACCCGTGTTAGTAATCGTCTAGGGAACACCAGGGCTGACAAGACTTTTAATGATTGAAAGATATTACTGGTTCAACATGGACTGCCATTCAAGATGGTAGACCATAGGGCATGCACCAGGCACCAGTTTGGAACAGTTGTGTTAGTTACTAACTTCAGAATGGTTGGGTTTCACATCAGAAAATTATAAATGGACCCATGTGGAAAGGACATGCTCAAGCTGTCAGTGTGGTAAATGTGGTCCAACAGTATCCTGAACAATAGGTTTTTCTTTTATGGTCACTACGTCTGTGTGTGTGTGTGTGTGTTTATACTTTGCATTTGTACACTCCTGTGGGCTGCTTGTGATGTCTACTGGATCAACATCACTGTAAAATGAACCAAAGCCCTAATTGGCTCATACTGCATAAACACCCAATATCTGTTTTGCTGAGGATTTTGGAAAGATAATGTAAAAGTATATTTCAGAAAGTTTAAAAGATGAATTAAAGCTGACATTTAGTTAATAAGAGCATAACTTACCTCAAAGAGGAGTACCCTATGTCCTGCTGGTTGCTGATTATTGTAAATATTACCCATTCAATGATGCTGGTTTTCATCCCAAGAGTGGTGAACTTGGGGCTACATGGGTTGCCTTTCCTCAGCTGTAACGATGAAGGATTGCCCTGCTTGCTACTCTTCTGCCCCTCTTCTCCATTAACAAAACCACTTGTATGATTTTCCCCAACTACAAAATGTTCTGTGATTGTAAAGAGGGGGGGGGGGATTTTGTCATTCATCCACCTCTCTTCCATTCACAGAAAACTTTTCATTTTGAGAAAAAAGGACAATGAATTCTGTGAATGGAAGAGAGCAGTTAACTCCTGCAGTGCCTAAAGTTCACCACTGCGAGGAGATGCCTACATCAATGAAGGAAGAATTGCTACAGTAAAGAACAGTCAGCAGGATGTAGGATACTCTTCATTATAGTCTCTTCTTCAAGTTGCTGTTGTCATATCTCCAAAAACATATTTACCTAAAATCTAGCATTAAGGTTACAATTTAATTCCCAGCACTGCTACTTTTTCTGAAAATGTATATCCACAGCACTGATCCATGGTAATGTTAACAGCTGTCTGGCTGCCTGTCCTTGATTTAGGCATACTTTATGGTAAGATTAGTCAAAGTATCCTCACAGTTGATGCTGCCAGGTGCTGCCTGCTGCTACTGAGAGGTCGCCAGGGGTTCAGCACTGTAAGGAATGTGCAGCTCACAGCACATTTTGCATCATGACTACTAAACCTGTTGTGTTTACTCTAAGGTTACCACTGCAGTTTAATCTGCTTATATTTTGCCTTTCCTGGTTCATTCTTCCCCCCTTATCAACATGCTAATAACATTTTGAAATCAAATAATTCAATTTTTATTATATGCCTTATTTCAGACCCAGTGACAACTTCCTGAAAACATCACAGCACCATGCCTCAGTACACCTCTCAAGAGCCCTCAGCCCTGAAGCAAGCAGTGGGCTGGTTTATGGGAGGAGTTGTGCAAATAATAAAATGTCTGGATGGGTGGATGCCAGTCAGGAAGAATGGGCATTGTTGGGCAGGCTGTATTTGCATGCAGACTGCTCTAGGTAATGCCCGCATATAATGCTCAGCCTCCATGATTAAAATAACCGAAATGCAATACATGAAAGTAGCTGGGGAGGAAAAGGCTAGTTGATTCTGAACACCCTCCCAGGAAATGAGATGAGCGCTAACCAATTTGCTGCAACCTTTATGCCGCGTACACACGGTCGGACTTTTCATCTACAAAAGTCCAACGGACGCTGACGGACTAAAGCTGGCTGGTAATCCGATCGTGTGTGGGCTTCTCCGGACTTTCAGCAGACTTTTTCAGCCTCAAATCCGACGGACTTTAGATTTGAAACATGCTTCAAATCTTTACGTCGTAACTACGACGGACCCCGAAATCCGCTCGTCTGTGTGCTAGTCCGACGGACAAAAACCCATGCTAGGGCAGCTATTGGCTACTGGCTATGAACTTCCTTATTTTAGTCCGGTGTACGTCATCACGTACGAATCCGTCGGACTTTTGTGTGGTCGTGTGTAGGCAAGTCCGTTCGTTAGAAAGTCTGCTGCAAGTCCGCCGAAAGTCCGCCGGAAGTCCGCCGGAAGTCTGTCGGACAGGCTGTCGGACTTTTGTAGACGAAAAGTCCGACCGTGTGTACGCGGCATTATTGCACACCGTTAAAAGGTCACAGCGTGTCATGAAATCAGATTAGGAATTTTCAGTACAGGAGAGGAGCCTTCACAGCTGCGTAAGAATGAGGGTAAGGCTAGAGTATATATTTTGCACAAGCCCTTTCATTATTACAGATTAAAACATAAGGGAAGGACATGCAGGTGTAAATGTAAAGGTAGGTAAAAGGAGCACCCAATAGCCAGTGAAATGCAAGTTCTAAGGTGAATTTGTAAATGTTTATTGAAAGTATTAGTAACCAGTGGCGTCACTAGGGTTGGTGTCACCTGGTGCAGTAAAACATGGTGTCACCCCCCTCCTGTCTAGGCTGCCCAGCACCCTGCATGTAGCACACGGTCATGGGGCGCACCCCAAACCGGCCCCTGTAAATTATAGTGTAGGGTGATATAGTGTCAGGTTAGGGTAGTATAGGGTGGTATAGTGGCAGGTTGGAGTGGTATAGTGGCAGGTTGGGGTGGTATAGGGCAGGTTAGGGTGGCACAGGGCAGGTTAGGGTAGTATAGAGTGGTATAGTGGTAGGTTGGGGTGGTATAGGGCAGGTTGTGGTGGTATATTTGAAGGTTAGGGTGGTATATTGGCAGATTGGGGTGGTACAGGGCAGATTGGGGTGGTATATTGGCAGGTTGGGGTGGTATATTGGAAGGTTAGGATGGTATATTGGCAGATTGGGGTAGTACAGGGCAGGTTGGGGTGGTACAGGGCAGGTTGGGATGGCACAGGGCAGGTTGGAGCGGCACAGGGCAGGTTGGGGTGGCACAAGGCAGGTTGGAGTGGCATAGGGCAGGTTGGGGTGGCACAGGGCAGGTTGGAGTGGCACAGGGTAGGTTGGAGTGGCACAGGACAAGTTGGGGTGGTACAGGGCAGGTTAGGGTGGCACAGGGCAGGTTGGAGTGGTATAAGGCAGGTTGGGGTGACACAGGGCATGTTGGAGTGGCACAGGGCAAGTTGGGGTGGTACAGGGCAGGTTAGGATGGCACAGGGCAGGTTGGGGTGGCACAAGGCAGGTTGGAGTGGCATAGGGCAGGTTGGGGTGGCACAGGGCAGGTTGGAGTGGCACAGGGCAGGTTGGAGTGGCACAGGACAAGTTGGGGTGGTACAGGGCAGGTTAGGGTGGCACAGGGCAGGTTGGGGTGGCATAGGGCAGGTTGGGGTGGCACAGGGCAGGTTGGAGTGGCACAGGGCAGGTTGGAGTGGCACAGGACAAGTTGGGGTGGTACAGGGCAGGTTAGGATGGCACAGGGCAGGTTGGAGTGGTATAGGGCAGGTTGGGGTGAGAAAGGGCATGTTGGAGTGGCACAGGGCAGGTTGGGGTGGCACAAGGCAGGTTGGAGTGGCATAGGGCAGGTTGGGGTGGCACAGGGCAGGTTGGAGTGGCACAGGACAAGTTGGGGTGGTACAGGGCAGGTTAGGGTGGCACAGGGCAGGTTGGAGTGGTATAGGGCAGGATGGGGTGACACAGGGCATGTTGGGGTGGCACAGGGCAAGTTGGGGTGGTACAGGGCAAGTTGGGGTGGCACAGGGCAGGTTGGAGTGGTATAGCGCAGGTTGGGGTGACACAGGGCAGGTTGGAGTGGCACAGGACAAGTTGGGGTGGTACAGGGCAGGTTAGGGTGGCACAGGGCAGGTTGGGGTGGCATAGGGCAGGTTGGAGTAGCACAGGGCATGTTGGGGTGGCACAGGGCAGGTTGGGGTGGTACAGGGCAGGTTGGAGTAGCACAGGGCATGTTGGGGTGGCACAGAGCAGGTTGGGGTGGTATAGGGCAGGTGTGGGTAACACAGGTCAGGGTGGTATAGAGCAGATTGGGATGGCATAGGGCAGGTGTGGGTAACACAGGTCAGGTTAGGGTGGCACAGGGCAGGTTGGGGTGGTATAGAGCAGGTTAGGGTGGCACAGGGCAGGTTGGGGTAGTATAGAGCAGGTTGGGGTGGCACAGGGCAGTTTAGGACTCTATGCAGTGAGAGTGTGCTGTGCAGTAACTTACAGCATGCCTCATGCCTGCAGATGAAGAGTTGGGCAGGTCTGATGTGCCTCTATCTCCTTCAGCTGCGGGATCAGCCAGTGTGAAGGGGTCTGTGGGAGGAGTGGAGGAGGTGGCGCGGCCACACCCCCAGCTCCGCCCACCAACTTCGGCTGCCTCGGAGATATTGGAGATCCCCGAGTGACAGCTTAACCTGAAGGGGGAGTGTTATAGGCAGCTTCCCCCGCACTGCTGGATGCCCTGCTCGCACCGCTCCGAGCCTAGCTGTAGTAGTGTTTAGCGGCGGCCCCGGTGTCACCCCTCTGGCGGGTGTCACCCGGTGCGGGCCGCACCCCCCGCACCCCCATAGCAACGCCACTGTTGGTAACGCTTATTCTCGGTTTAGTAATCAGCGCGTGGCTCTCTATAGACTCATAGCCAGCGCTTCAAATGCACACATTGCCGCCAAAACAAATAATCTCCACCGTGAAAGTATCATTGTCATGGTGGAAGCATTGACTGACATTCCTAAGGGGTTGCTGGTGGAATATATTCCTGAACTGGCATCCATTACCTGCTGATCGATGCTAGTGAAATCTTGCTCTGGTGGAGGTGATATCTTTAAAGTGGTGGATTGCTGAGCTTGCCATTGGATGATACCTATTGCCTATATGTCTTTACCTGAGGGTAAGAGTCAGTGTGATCGGGTGTTGGTGACGGTTTCCATGCACTATTGATATACAGCATAGAACACCACTGTGAATCCTTATGAACTCTTTATTGAGTTCAGCGCTGCATCATTACCACATAACACTTTCTTATTGTCTGCAACAATACTGTGCTAGCTGCAGTATGTAGGATTCTTGTACTAACCCTGGCGCAATAGATTTTTGTTTTTTATTGAAAGTAGCAACAAGTGATTAAGCCAAGGTTCTGGTCTGAGGCATAGGGACCTGCAAACGTGTCTTCTATCTTGGTGTTACATACACACCTGTTTGGGATCCTACCCCATTCACTATTAGCATACAGCAACAGCGCTGAGGAAGGGGGGTCTTTGTTCCCCTAAAACGCGTTGACTTGATCACTTGCTTGTTGCCAATTTCAATAAACGATTACAAATTCACCTTCCAACTTACATTTCATTGGATAATAGGCACTCCTTTTGCCTACCTTTAAAAGTACATGCAGAAACGATCTCGAGGCTGTACCCAGAGGTAGCAGCCCAAGACCCCAAAATGGCTTACAGACACCTTCCTGTTAAGTTGGGAAGAAATCAAGAGAACTCTTCAAACCTGCCCCCATCACCTACCCATTGACCTACAAGTGATTCAGTCAGTCCAACATGTTCTCTCCAACTCTAAAGATGCTAGGTGTAAAGGAAGATGGTGCTTGAAAGACCTGCCTCACTCTACCCCAATACCTGCTATAATGCAGCATATGCAGTAGATTATGATCTGAGGACGCCCTGACACAGACTGTCAGCCTCCAAAGTCATCAGCACTTGTACTTTTGCCGCATGTACTTTTACGTCGGCAGAATGGCACGGCTGGGCAAATGGGCGTACCTGAACGTCCCTTTGAATTTGCCGCCGAGCCATCGCATGCGTGCTGCCGCGTGCTCCGTGAGTAGGATCGCGGGTCCCGCGGACTCAATGTCTGCGGGGATACCCGCGATCGTCTCACGGAGATGAAGAACGGGGAGATGCTAATGTAAACAAGCATCTCCCCATTCTGCCTAGTGACACTGTCACTGATCATAGCTCCCTGTGATCGGGAGCTATGATCAGTGATGTGTCACACACAGCCCCTCCCCCCACAGTTAGAACACATCCCTAGGACACACTTAACCCCTCCCTAGATCACTGCCATTACTAGTAAAAAAAAAAATTATTAATAAAAATGCCATAAAACTATCCCCTATTTTGTAGACGCTATAACTTTTGCGCAAACCAATCAATAAATGCTTATTGCGATTTTTTTTACCAAAAGTATGTAAAAGAATACGTATCGGCCTAAACTGAGGAAAAAAAAAAATTTTTAATATATTTTTTGGGGATATTTATTATAGCAAAAAGTAAAAAATAATGTGTTTTTTTTAAAACTGTCGCTCTATTTTTGTTTATAGCGCAAAAAATAAAAACCGCAGAGGTGATGAAATACCACCAAAGGAAAGCTCTATTTGTGGGGAAAAAAAGGACCTCAATTTTGTTTTGGAGCCACGTTGCTCGACCGCGAAAATGTCAGTTAAAGCGACGCAGTGCCGAATCGCAAACAGTGCTCCGGTATTTGTCCAGCAAAATGGTCCGGGGCTGAAGTGGTTAAGGAAGTCTTCAGATACTGGCTCGCACCAGAGACTGTGCCATGGCTCTAGACTTGGATAGTGCTCTACCTTCAGGATTCATAGACTCTCACTTGGACATTGGTAGATATTCTTATGCTCACATTCTACTTTGTTACCAATGTATTTCAATTGGAATTTTATAGCCCTTTGACAACAAATTTACTCATATTTTTTGTAATTTTTAATATAAAAAGCGTTACTGTGCTTTATTCACACCAAATATCCAGTGTATCTTGCAATGGAAAAACTTTTTTCTTTTAAAACGGGACAAAAAAGAAGACCATTCATCTTTATCTGCGCTGTGGGATGTGAGTAGAGTGTCATGATTAAATAAATAAACACTGTGGTAAACCAGTTTGTTTCAGAGACACCCACAAGAACTCCCAATCCAGGTGATCAAATGCCTTCTCAGCGTCTAAAGAAAGGAGGCAAAGCAGGATTTTCTGTTTGTGATAGTGTGAAATTGTTTTGAGTGTTATCTCGAGCCTCACAGGTAGATATCAAGCCCACTTGATCCATGGTAATGACTGAGGGGAGAAGGGGTTGTAAGCAGTTGGCTAATCATTTAAAAACTATTTAAAGGGCAAGTTCACCTTTTAAAAAATATAATAAATGCACATTTTTTGCAGGTAAAAAATGTGCATTTGTTATTTTTTTCTAAGGAGCCTGCAGAGCATTGTACCTGTGATCAGCAAATTGTGGGTACAGTCTCCTGCAGACTCTCAGCTTAGGTGTTTGATTGTACCTCATACAGGCAGGCAGTTACCTGAGAGCAGGAAGAGCAGTGGACTATGAGAGTGACCACTGGATCCCTCACAGTTCATTAAGAACTACAAGCCATCAGCCGCAATGGCTGACGGTACTTGAAGGCATTAATTCACAGGAAACTGTGAATGAGTGACGCAGACTTGAGGGGTGAGCCCCTCATAGCTCCAGTGTTTTCAAATTGTGACAGCCGATGCAGGGAGAGGATCTCTGCCCACTGTTAAAGGGAAGGAGGATTGGGAAGAGGCTGCAGATGCTGAATATTACACGATTCACCCTAAAAAAAAACGTATGGAACACGCAATATGTTCCAAAGGTGAACTTATCCTTTAATTAAATTTTGAATGGAAAAAAATAAAAATACTAGCAAGACCTAACCGACAAGACTTGTTAAATACTGTCTAGCTTTATTCTGCCTGCCTTTTAAAGACAACATATTGTAAGAATGTTGTGTTTAGATTACACAGACATAATAGTGGATATTATGTAAATCCAGAGACAGCTGATCACACAGTAATACATGATGCACCTGGTGCATCAACAATCTACACCTCTCAAGCCTAACTACTTTACTTTAACAACTCTTTATTTTTTCTTCTTTGCTTAACACGCCACACATTAGCTGTACAAACTAAATTCTCCCTGGGAGTTACACAAAAAGCCACTTTTATTTGCATGGCTAATTCTTTAGGTTTCCTTTCACTGAGCATCGCACCATGGTAAAGCACTTGACAGCAAGTAGCAGAAAGTAAAAAGATGGCTCCTGGCAGAAAGGGAGTAGATAGCATCCTAGAGGCTGCTCTGAATATCACCAGATTGTGAACCTTTCGTAGAATTATGTTGCAAACATTTAATTTACAACTTAAAACATCATATATTGAATTGAAAAGAAATGACATGAAAGTTATGTGAAATAGACATTTTATGTTTGCCCGAGTATAAAACCTATATCCTATGTTTTTACTTAAAAGCAGCAGTGGTGATGTCTGAAATTCTTAAAGCAGAGTTCCAGCCAAAAGTGGAACTTCCACTTTAAGCACTCCTCGCCCCCAGACATACCACATTTGGCATGTCATTTTTTTGGGGGGGAGGGGAGTGGGTGACTAGTTTTGAGTGGGACTTCCTGTCCCACTTCCTACTACAGGCCGCCTAGGCGGCCCCTCCCCTTCGGCAATGTTCTGGGACACGTCACAGGTCCCAGAAGATTGCCTGTCCACTCGGAGTGTGCAGTCGGCCATGAAGCCGCAAGCAGTCACGGCTGGGTACCCACAGTTTCAATGGAGGCGTCGCAGAGAGGAGCGAGGCTCTGTGCGGTCGCATCACTGGACCGTAGAACAAGTGAGTGTGTTTATTAAAAGTCAGGAGCTACACTTTCTGTAGCTGCTGACTTTTAATAAATGAAAAAAAAGCCCGAAACTCAGCTTTAAGAGCAAATTATGCAAATCTAAATGGGTCGGAAACCCCTGGATTGTACATTACTAAAGCTGGCCATACATACAATTTTCTTACTTAATTTCAATCCTTTAGATTTACCTTCAACTATGTAGTGCAAGGGCCTGCCTGATTGCATACAAACTGAAAGTTTAGGTTTGACTATATTATATCGTTTTGGTAAAACCAAAGGAATTGTATGAGAAAAATATATCAATCTGCTCAGTTTCATTTCTATCCCCCTGCTTCGACAAACCAGCCCCCCAATCTCACGCGCCCTATGGAATGCCTGCTCCATCTGTAACAAGCTCACATCTGCGCATGACCTTTTCATCTCTCATGGCTTTAACATATTCACCATAACTGAAACCTGGCTTCAAAATTTTGACTTGGCTTCTCCTGTTGCCCTCTCCCATGGTGGCCTCCACTGGACTCACTCCCCGGACCCAACAGAGAGAAAGGAGGTGGAGTTGGATTCATTCTATCCCCACAAAGCACCTTACAAGTCCTTCCTATCCCTCCCTCTCTTCTTTCGAGGTACACTGTATTTGTCTGTTTTTTCCCATTTCTCTGAGGGTTGCAGCAATTTATCGGCCTCCTTGACCAGTATCACGCTTTTTTGATGACTTTGCTGCCTGGCTACCCTACTTTCTCTCCTGTGAAATACCCACTATCATTCTTGGTGACTTCAACATTCCTGTCAATGTTAACAACCCAGCTACAGCCCAACTTCTCAACTTAACCTTATCTTTTGACCTAACCCAATGGACACATACTTCCACTCACTGCAATGGTGAATGAATGAATGAATGAATGAGTGACTTTTATAGCGCTACCTATGCGAACTGAATCGCCTCAGGGCGCTTTTGCCACCGGTGTCCATCTGCGGTATAGCGTGGTCCTTTGCCCCATGGGGTCCGACACACTTACAAACACATACATCATACACATATTTAGCCAATTTTTTCGACATGATCTAATTAACCTACCAGCATGTCTTTGGAGTGTGGGAGGAAACCGGAGTACCCGGAGGAAACCAACACAGGCACAGGGAGAACATGCAAACTCCAGGCAGATGGTGTCATGGTCAGGATTTGAACCAACTACCCTATTGCTGCTAGGTGAAAGTGCTATCCACTACACCACTGTGCTGCCCTGGCCACCTCTCGAGGGTAATACCCTTGACCTTGTATTCTCCCATCTCTGCAATCCTGGCAACCTCACCAACAAACCCTTTCCTCTCTCTGATCACAACCTCATCAGTTTCACTGTATCCTTGCCTCCAACTACCCATCCCTCCAAACAGCAAATAATTATTTGTAGGAACCTTCACCACTTTAACCTTTCTCTTCCCTATTCTGCTACTGACCACCTATATGACATAATCTCTCCCCTGTCCTGGCCACCTCTGTCTACAACAGTTCACTCTCATCATCACTGGATGCACTTGCTCCTCTAACTACATGCAGAACCAGGCCCTGACCGTTACAACGCTGTCAAACTGACAACACTAGAGATCTCAAGAGACATTGCCGCGCTCTTGAACGACTGTGGTGTAAAACCAAAGGCCTGCAGGACTTCACCCTATATAGATCTACCCTTCTAAAATACAATGCCTGTCTCCATGCTGCCAAACAAGCCTACTTTGTCTTGTATTAATACCTTGTTATCAGTCCCCGTCGGCTCTTCTCAACCTTTAACTATCTGCTTCGTCCCCCACCCCCTCTACCCACTAACTCACTCACTGCCCAAGAGATTGCCAGTCACTTCAAAGACAAAATTGGTGCAATTTGTGAGGACACCTCTACTGTGAGTACATCTTCCCCACCCAACATACCTTGCCTAACAGCACAGTCAACACTCTAGTCTTTTGAACTACCTACTTCTGAGGAGGTTACAAAACGTTTTTCAGATGCCCATCTAACCAATTGTCCCCTGGATCCTGTTCCCTCACAACTACCATGGTCACCCTCTTCTTCTATCCTATGCTCCGTCACTCACATCTTCAATCTCTCCCTCTCTAGTGGCACCTTCCCCTCCCCTCTAAAACATCCGCAGATCACTCCCATACTTAAAAAGCCCTCACTGGACCCCACCAACCTGAACAACTTAAGATCCATCTCACTGCTCCCATTCACCTCTAAACTTCTAGAACACTTAGTCTACAACCGTCTTAGCTCCTACTTCAGTGAAAATAACCTTCTTGACCTCTTACAGTCCGGCTTACGCTCGCAGCACTCCAAGGATACTGCCTTACTAAAACTCACTAATGATTTACTAACTGCTAAAACAAACAGCCACTACTCCATACTCCTACTACTTGACCTCTCTGCAGCCTTTGATACCGATGACCACCCACTCCTTGTCAATAAACTCTGTTCCCTTGCCTCCAAGATTCTGCTCTATCCTGCTTCTCCTCCTACCTTTCATAGCTCTCCTTCAGTGTTACCTACAATTCTGTCTCCTCCTCTCCATTGCCCCTTTCTGGTGGGGGTCCCCCAAGGCTCTGTTCTTGGACCCCTTCTCTTCTCTATGTACACCTCCTCCCTTGGTCACTTGATAACTGCCTACAGCTTCCAATACCATTTATATGCCAATGACACCCAAATCTTTCTGTGTACTCCTCACCTCACTCCTTCAGTCTCCTCTCGCATTACGCAGCCCCGACCACGACACTCCTACCACCATGCTTGACTGTAGGAACATCACACGTGTCTTTGTACTCCTCACCTGGTTGCCTCCACACACACTTGACACCATCTGAATCAAATAAGTTTATCTTGGTTTCATCCGACCACAGGACATGGTACAAGTAATCCATGTCCTTAATCTGCTTGTCTTTGGCAAACTGTTTAAGGGCTTTCTTGTGCACCATCTTTAGAAGAGGCTTCCTTCTGGGATGACAGCCATGCAGACCAATTTGATGCAATGTGCGGCTTATGGTCTGTGCACTGACAGGCTGACCCCTCACACCTTCAACCTCTGCAGCAATGCTGGCAGCACTCTATTTCCCAAAGTCAACCTCTGGATCTGACGCTAAGCATGTGCACTCAACTTCTTTGGTCGACCATGGCGAGGCCTGTTCTGAGTGGAACCTGTCCTGTTGCAGCTCAGTTTCAGGGTCTTGGCAATCTTCTTATAGCCTAGACCATCTTTATTCTTTTTTCAGATCCTCAGAGAGTTCTTTGCCAAGAGGTGCCATGTTGATCTTCCAGTGACCAGTATGAGTGAGAGCAATAACACCAAATTTAACACACCTGCTCCCCATTCACAGTTGAGACCTTGTAACACTAACAAGTCACATGACACCGGGGAGGGAAAATGACTAATTGGGGCCAATTTGGACATTTTTACTTAGGGGTGTGCTCACTTTTGTTGCCAGTGGCTTATATATATATATATATATATATATATATATATATATATATATATAGCACTTCTATTTCCAGACCACCATTTTATTGTACATGGACTCTGTGTAAATACCCTCCTTGACTGAAACTCTGCCTGTTGTCACTTAACAGACATGACATGGTTTTAAGTGACTAATCAAAAATATGTGAACCACATTCACTTAAAATAGGAATGCCAGGGCTACAGAAAGATCAGAAGTTCCATAACTTATTAGGGGCTGTGTCAATGGGCTTTTGTTTACATACGTTTTGCATTTCCATACAAGTCTATGGGAATGTAAGACCCACATGAAACAATTCAAATGCAGGTCAGAAAGAAGGTTAACACCAACTATCAGGGAATTCTGAATGACCTCAGAAGCATCTCAAACAGATGTCATTGATAAAAGCCCAATTCCCATCAGCACAGGCCCTAAGGCACACTGCAGAGGCCCCCTAGGGGACCAATTGCATATAGCATTTCAAAGCAATGTAGTTGGACAGGTTTCCCTCTCCTATCCAATGCGACTAGGAAGGAGATGGATTTATGATTGATAAAGCTGGTTTCTGGCAGCATAGGCCAGTCCAGAGATCAACGCTTCTATTCACCCAGTAGTGTACTGACTATGCTGACAGCTTTCCTGCAACCTGTCCTAACTTACACATATTTTACACATACTAAATCTTCCTTACACCAGAGTTTAGTTGTTATCTAAATAAAATTATTTTGGTCAGTATGATTGCCCTTTAAAAGGGTCAAATTGCACAACTATACCCTTGACAATAAATAGCCTAACTCTTTCCTCTTCACCTTCTTTCTCCCCCCCCCCCCCCCCCCGGGTATCCCTGAGTGGGCAGTTCATAGTACTCTTGACTCTATTCATTATTGCTGAAACTTACAATTTGCCCTGTTCCTGTTCTTTTATCTATACATATGTTCTCATGTATTCACATTTTAAATGGAGCGGGCCATCCCCGCTTCAATGTAATTTTCACTGTTAACTCTTTCTTCGTAAAAAAAGATTTCAATAAAGAATATTGAGAAGAAATATTTCGGTCAGGCAGTTTTCCTCAACTTTTCCCAGTATTATATGTGCTGCATTAGATCACCAATGGTGTACCTCCCAAACTTTAGGACATGCAGTTTTAAAAAATACAAGCCTATATTACTCTGTCGATATAAAAAAAGAGTGATGTAATGTGATGCAACTGCTCTGTAAACTGCACAACTTATTGAGCATAAACCATACTACAAAAAAACTATAAGGCTGTAACTTGAAAATGAACAGATAAAGAAACACAGTAATACACCTAATAGACTGAGCATTCTATTAGGTAACATAGGAGAGGGTGCAACTAGGCATTAGCAAACTGATACAGAACCTTGTCTTTTTAAATAATTAAACTTTGCCTCTTAGAATATTTTACTGCAGCCATAATGTACTTAGTGTGACAAGCGTGCTTTTAAATTTTAATCATAAGTATGTGAGCTTATGTTTTACACATTCACTTCAAACAGGAAACAAGGGAAAAGGCAGGGCATTTAGAGGAGCAGAAATTTCACAACTCATTAAAAGTAGTTGGTTTTTGCTACAAAGACCCAGCCCACTTGCCAACTTACATTTTCCAACTTTACATTTTTTCCCTCTTAATTATAAACAAAAGAGTGTACAAGGATTTTCCATGCAGGGGTTTTCAGTATTACACTGGACAACAATTCAGTCTTCTGGCTATTGTTTTACTCTGTTTCAGCACAAACCACATGGTTTCTCTCTGGTGACTTTAAAATAATCACATTTTGTTGCACTGCAGCCTGAAATGAAGACAAACATTTTTTTTTCTATCCTGACAAGTGCTCCAGTCCCTGCTGCAGAGAAACACCACAAAATAGGATATTACCTCCTCCATGCTTTACTGTAAAGATGGTGTTATTTGGATGGTGAGCTGTATAGGATTTCTGCCAGACATATTGTTTTGAGTTGAGGCCAAATTATTCAATTTTAGTCTCACCTGTCCATAACACCTGTTTCAATAGGGCCTCAGAATCTTTAAGCTGTGTTTTGGCAAAGTTCAGTCGTAACTGCATGTGGCCTTTCTTGAAGAGTGGCTTTTTTCTTGCAACCCTCCCATACAAGCCACATTTGTGGAGACTTTGTGATATTGTTATCACATGCACACAATGACCACTCTTTGTCATAATTCCTGCAACTGCTTCAAAGTTACTGTAGGCCTCTTGGTTTCATCCAGTTTGAAGCGACGTCCTGATCCAGGGAGGGTCTGTGTTGTACGAAATACCTTCCACTTGTTAATAAGACTTTACTGTGCTTCTAGGCATTGATAAAGCCTTTGAATTTTTTTGTATCCATCTGCTGACTTGTGCCTGTCTACAACTTTAACATACAGATAAAGAAACAGATCTTTTGATA
Organism: Aquarana catesbeiana; assembly: GCF_042186555.1. NCBI lineage: Eukaryota > Metazoa > Chordata > Amphibia > Anura > Ranidae > Aquarana > Aquarana catesbeiana. The sequence continues at coordinate 398,386,608 of NC_133325.1, forward strand.
GTGCCTTGCCACCCATAGTTGTTTGCTTTAGTTGCACTACAAGGCACTGAAATGCTCCAGTAATGCTCTTTTCATGCTGAGCTAATCAAATTGACCAGAGTTGATCGTCAAATGGCTTTATCGTCAAATGGCTTTATCATCAAATAGCTTTATGTTTAAGGAATAAACCCAGTGAGATAGCAGCATATACATAGAGGTAAAATGTAAATCTGCTGAAATCAATGTAAATAACTAATACTAATTCAAAAATACAAAGCAAAAGCAAAAAAAAAAAACTGTGTAGAAACATTCATTTATTGATATAAACAATTAGATCTACACAAATATGGGTACAACATGGCACATCAATTGCCATTCTATTTGGGAGCTCCCAACACTACACTCATGGATGTGCCTGAGACTTCTATGTACATCTGCAAATGTTTTTATTAAAGTGATTATAAAGGAAAACAACAACAAACAAGTCTATACTTACCTGCTCTGTGCAATTCCAATTCTGTTTTTTTTTTCAAAATAAAGTCCCATTTTAGTGGCTCCTGTGAGCCCCCACTAGTGCAAGCACTGGATTTATCGGATGTCTGTGATAGCCATCATCCAGTGCTAAGCCCAGGAGCTGAAAAAAATCATCTCCTACACTTCCAATATTTGTACAGGCTACTCTGTAGAAGCATGCTGTAACAGCAAATGTAAACACAACATTTCCACGTTGTGTATATACTGGGAGTGTAGGAATATCACAGGGGACATCACAACACTTCCTCTGAGTATGGAGACCAGTACAGAGCTGTTACAGAACTGCTCTGCTATGGTGATCTATTATTGTGTAATTGCATGCAGCAACTGATCATACAGTATATTTTGCACAAAAAAAGTGAAAAAAAAAAAAAAAACGGAAAAAGAAATAAGTATACAGTATATCATGTACAAACATTTTCTCCATAGAGTAGTCATCAAGTCACAACAATGGTCAGATTATCTGGATAATATCTATGTCACCTCAATGAAAGCAATGTAATTTGAATTTTTACTGAGAAGGCTTAGCTTAACTAAGCTGGGAAGGCTTAGAGAATTACTTCAGTGCTTCTGTTGTAAATCTTTAGGATGAATTGTTCAACGTTGCATGCAGCTACACAGATCAGGGAAGGCTTGTTTTAAAACTTGCACATTGTATAAGATTATGCAAATATTCCCTGTAAAGGCAACCCTACTGCGGTCCATATTCGCATTACAAATGCCCCCCCACTTGCTCTGTTTGTATGCTGAGAGCAAAGAAAATACCTGGTACTTCTATAGGTATGGGGAGAATGAAACTCAATCCCCTTGGCTGATCAGGAACCCTGTTCAGTCACACTGGGGTGGGGAAAGAGTCCTCATCCCTGTATAAGCTTCAACTTACAACTTAGAGCTTACAGAGGGCTTTCTCTGTTTGTTCCCAGCAAAAAATGGAGTGGAGGGGGAGCATAGGGAAAGTGAGCATGTGTTACTGATAGTGTCACCATTAAAATGAATCTAAGACTACTGGGAATGCAGTAGTCCTCTGAGTTGGCTCCTAGGAACCTCAGTCGGAAGATCCTTCCAATATAGTCCCCAAGCATTAAAGGAAGCCAGGGGGTTATTAGGACCATTAAAATCTGCTTATAACTGAAATATTATATTTTATTGGACTGAACCCATCATGAGAGAAATACTTCCGCTGGCACTGTTGACCTCCTGAAAATACCAGTAGTCTGCCTATGGCCCGCTAACTTTTTGTACTGCAGCTTCTGACAGTTCCATAGCAACAATTGACTCAATAGGCATAGCCAAGGGGTAAGTTTACAATACAGAGAAAAACATCCAGACAGGAACCTATTGCAATGCAATCACAATTTGATATTTATGTACCTTGACTAGATGTCGATTGTGAATTAACACTTGGGCTGGGAAAAAGCCTTTGCTTCCATGCTCAAAAATATGCTAGCGCTTTTTTTATAGTTACTAAGAATTCGACAGGCCTAGAATTAACAATTCCCCAATTCCATGGCAAAATAAAAAAATAAAAGGGAAGTCTGATAATATGTTACTATTTTAATGAAAGAGTACTTCTAGCTTCATAAAATTGAATATTTTATGAATATAATATACAAAAATTTACAAATACAAAAATACAGTGACCATGTAGTTTCAAGACAGAACATTTATATATATTATACCATTCTTAACTGATATTATAAACAAGCTATCTGCACATTATTTTTAACTTTACAGCTGTTTGTACAAAACAATAACTACCCATTTTCTATACCAGAAAGCAGTTTTGAATGGCCAGCATGATTGATGGCTGACTGATCTAAGGAACACTAATAAACTGGCCAGACATAGGAAGGCTTACAGTACACACAGGGTGGCTACTACAGCACAAAATGAACTAGCAAAATATTGAAGTTGAATTTATCCAACATAAAATGTAATAGTTCTCCCCAAAACATAAGAAAAAGCTTATAAATCACCATGCAACTTAATCACATTGAAAATACTATATATATCTGAATTTAGGGAGGCAGACAGTGCTTTTTTAATGTTAAATATTTTTTAAATGGTGTAAAATTTAAAATGTATTTTTTATTCCATGGCTTTTATTTTAGTACTGGACAAAAAATAAGCCCCAACAATTCCTGTCAATAACCCAGGAATGCCTAAATGACACGTTTAGATTTTGAGCTTTTGAATTTCAAACTTCAGATATTTTCTGCCTTAGAACCACAAAAATGAAAGTTGTGAAGAGAGACCAACATGGCATATATACCAAGTCATTCAACAAAGTTTGACTGTAAATGATTACCTAAAATATACAGAACATAAGTACTTAAAGGAAATATTTTTAAAGTGAAAATGCCAGTAACCAATAGAAAATATTTACACAATATCTCATCGCTAATGTGATTACAATAATTTTAAATATGACTGGGTACCATATTTTGCACTGAAAAAAGCAATATAGATTGGAAATGTCATGTATCAACGATGCATTTTAGACTAACTGATTTATAGGGCTCATCATTGATTATTGTAATGTTTGTGTGTAAAAACGATATATATTAACAAATACATTCCTAATTTTCCCAAATCTTTTATTACTGCAAGATCCACTTGCACTGGGATTACCCAAAAAGTCAGTGGATCATTCAAACCTGTGGCATTCACCAAAAAAAAAAAAATTAACAAAAATAAGTGCTTGTCCTTGAATCTGACAGTCGAGTTTATTGAAGGTGCAGTCATTCAAAATTAAATGAAGACAAACCTCTGTTCTTAGATCTGGAGAGTCTATTTCTTTTTTTCTCACTTCTCTGTATTTGATCTGTCTCTGCATTGCTTGTAAAATGTGAGGAACTAACTTGTGCAACACTAGATACGCACTCGCTGTTCAAAATATCCTCATTTTTTCTATTTTTGTCAATATTGCATGAATTAAAATCATTTTCTAGCCCTTCTTCACTTACTGCTAACTTAACATTATCGATGCCTCCACTTGCAATAATCCCCGTGCAACCAGTATTCATTTCATATTGAGTGCAATTCTTTTGCACCTCAGGATCAGGACTGTTGTTATTCTCATTATCAAAAAGTTCAGGTGTAAAATGTATGGTGTCATCAGCTTCATCTTCTTCCACAGGTATCTCAGTAAGAGAAGGTTGGTCTTCTTCCACTACAATAAGATCATTTTTGTTTTCATAGAAAAGTGGAACAACATTACACATACTTTCATTTGAATCTCCTTTAATGGTTTCTACCAGCATCCTGTTATCTGCTGAAGGTGGATAGTTTTCAATGGTTGCTTCACTGACATTAAAAGCTCCTTGTTTCAAACTGCTGTCTCTTATAGCACTTCTCCTGACAGAGTTTGGCAGAGGAGTTGATGTGAGTGGACTGTTGATAAAGTAATTGTAGAATGAACACTGTTGTTTTGTTAAGTTCGGTTTCTTATTATCAAATTTATTGTTTTTTTGTAAAGAAACCATTTTTCCTCTTGCAGAATTTGTAGCTTGAGGCTGCTCAAATGCACCTGTATATTAAACAAACAAACAAAAAAAAACATGGAGCTTTAAAAACTTTGAAATTTACTTGAATATGTGTAAAATATACAAATAAAGCAGAGCTGGAGAAGTGCAAAATAGAACAAATTAAAAATAAGATTACAGGCACAATAAAAAAAAAAAAAAAAAAATGATACACGTGATGTACAGTATCTCACAAAAGTGAGCACATCCCTCACATTTTCGTAAATATTTTATTATATCTTGTCATGTGACAACCCTGAAGAAATGACACTTTTCTATAATGTAAAGTAGTAAGTGTAAATTTGCTGTCCCCTCAAAATAACTCAACACACAGCCATTAATGTCTAAATCGCCGGCAACAAAAGTGAGTACACCTCTAAATGAAAATGTCCAAATTGGGCCAAAAGTGTCAATATTTTGTGTGGCCACCATTATTTTCCAGCACTGCCTTAACCCTCTTGGGCATGGAGTTCACCAGAGCTTCACAGGTTGACACTGGAGTCCTCTTCCACTTCTCCATGACAACATCAGGGAGCTGGTGGATGTTAGAGACCTTGGGCTCCTCCAACTTCCGTTGGAGGATGCCCCACAGATGCTCAATAGGAATTAGGTCTGGAGACATACTTGGTCAGACCATCACCTTTACCCTCAGCTTCTTTAGCAAGGCAATGGTCGTCTTGGAGGTGTGTTTGGGGTCGTTATGTTGGAATACTGCCCTGCGGCCCAGTCTCCGAAGGGAGGGGGATCATGCTCTGCTACAGTATGTCACAGTACACGTTGGCATTTATGGTTCTCTCAATGAACTGTAGCTCCCCAGTTCTGGCAGCACTCATGCAGCCCCAGACCATGACACTCCCAACACCATGCTTGACTGTAGGCAAAACACACTTGTCTTTGTACTCCTCACCTGGTTGCTGCCACACACGCTTGACACTATCTGAACCAAATACTTTTATCTTGGTCTCATCAGACCACAGGACATGGTTCCAGTAATCCATGTACTTAATCTGCCTGTCTTCAGCAAACTGTTTGCTGTCTTTCTTGTGCATCATCTTTAGAAGAGGCTTCCTTCTGGGACGACAGCCATGCAAACCAATTTGATGCCGTGTGCGGCGTATGGTCTGAGCACTGACAGGCTGACCCCCCCACCCCCTGCAGAAATGTTGGCAGCACTTATACGTTTATTTCTCAAAGACAACCTCTGGATATGACGCTGAGCATGTGCACGCAACTCCTTTGGTTGACCATGGCGAGGCCTGTTTTGAGTGGAACCTGTCCTGCTAAACCGCTGTATGGTCTTGGCCACCATGCTGCAGCTCAGTTTTAGGGTCTTGGCAAACTTCTTATAGCCTAGGCCAGTGATGGCAAACCTTGGCACCCCAGATGTTTTAGAACTGCATTTCCCATGATGCTCATGCACTCTGCAGTGTAGTTGAGCATCATGGGAAATGTAGATCCAAAATATCTGGGGCGCCAAGGTTTGCTGTCACTGGCCTAGGCCAACTTTATGAAGAGCAACAATTCTTTTTTTCAGCTCCTCAGAGAGTTCTTTGCCATGAGGTGCCATGTTGAACTTCTAGTAAACAGTATGAGAGAGTGAGAGCGATAACACCAAATTTAACACACCTGCTCCCCATTCACACCTGAGACCTTGTAACACTAGTGAGTCACATGACAACGGGGAGAAAAATGGCTAATTGGGCCCAATTTGGACATTTTCACTTAGGGGTGTACTCACCTTTGTTGCCAGCGGTTTACACATTAATGGTTGTGTTGAGTTATTTTGAGGGGACAGCAAATTCTCACTGTTATACAAGCTGTACACTCACTACTTTACATTGTAGCAAAGTGTAATTTCTTCAGTTTTGTCACATGAAAAGATATAATAAAATATTTACAAAAAATGTGAGGGGTGTACTCACTTTTGTGAGATACTGTGTATACTAGCAAACATGTTGAAATGCAATGCTTAAAACAAACAATTTTGAATAAATATCAGACATATCACAATACAGAGTCTTTTGTTTTAAAGAATCAATAATACAAAATAATAATGAAATGCTTTTGGGGGTAAAGCCTAGTAATTTGTATTTCATTCATATTGTTTACAAGCAGAGGAGGAGACTGTAAATCTGCACTAGCAGAATAAAAGTGGTAGAAATGATAGACAAGGATGGCTATAGCATTCTGACAGATTGTAGAAATTAGTCTTGTAAAGGAAATACCGGTCAGGTGGTTTGTGCATTTGTCACTTTAAGAGATAACTGGTGAAATATTGGTGGTTTCTTGAGTTAAGAAAAGACCCTGAGGCAGTAAACTTGTCAGGTAGGTATGACGTAGTAATTTACAGAAAGAGAAAAGTAAAGTAGTAACAGAAAAGTTGATGGAAAGATTAGCTTTTTTTTTTTTCCAGGTTCCTCTAACATATACCCAATGGTTTGGCTAACAGGCAAATTAAAATGATTAGTACAAGGTAAGACAGGTCAGGATAGTAGACAAGTAGTACAGATAAAAAAATATGTTGGGACAAGGATTAAGCTGGGAGAACACCAATAAAGAGGACTGTGGGAGAGAAGAAAGCATCACTCAAGATGACTATAAAAGAGCAGTCCGATACATTTGAAGAAAAACAAGAGAGGGCAATATCCAAAATGTCAACTGAAAGTCCATCAGCGAAGGATGATCTACAAGGCCAAAAAAAAGGGGGATGCAAAAAGCCAATTGACTTGCTATAATGTAAGTTTCTGCCACTTTTATGAGAACAAATTTTATGTGTGGATGCATGATAACATGAAGCCAGATTGAAGACAGTTGAGAAGTGACATACATAACAGCTAGAGGATTAGGCTGTGTAAAGTTCAGGGAACCAGCTAGATCGCAGGACACAGGCTTTTCAATCAAAAGGAGGTTTATTAAACTTAAACAGCTTCACAGCAGCAAAAACAACAGAAAGAAATATCAGTCTCACCGACTTGCAGAGCACAGAACTGCTGTCGCAGTTAAACAGTCCTTAATTTCTATCACAGGTAACTTTCCCTGCTAGTAGGTTTCCAGGCAGGACACTGCCGTGCGCTTTTACAGCCATTCACCGTTCATCATCCACATGGTACTCCTCTACACCCACCTACAACTTCCTGTCTTGTTTTCAACCCACTTCCTCTGACATGTGAGTTAACCCTTTTGTTCCCTTAAAGGGACACAGTCCAAACAGAGGGGAAATATAGACCCAGACACGGCGTCCTGTACATATCCCCCCTGTGCCCCAACACCAAGGAGGTGGAGGCAACAGTGGAGCTAAAACAATGGACTCAGGAGAGGGCATCTTCATTTTGATGCAGTCTCCCGGGCCTATGCTCCACTACAAATTTAAATTTCTGTAGTGCCAGGAACCAACGAGTAATCCTGGCATTAGTCCCTTTACCTTGTCTCATCCACGTTAAAGGGGCATGGTCAGAAACCAGCCTAAACTTCCTCCCCAAGAGGTAATATCTGAAGGATTACAGAGCCTACTTAATGGCCAGACACTCTCGTTTAACTATAGCGTAGTTTTTCACTGGTGTGCTCCTCGCCATGAACAACCTGTGACAACACCACTCCCAATCCTACATTGGAAGTATCAGTCTGAACAAAAAACTCTTTTGAAAAATTGGGTAATATCAGGACAGGGTGTTGGCACAGTGCTGACTTGAGCTCCAAAAAAAGCCTTCTCAGCGTCTGCATTCCACTCCATCATGACCGATTTCCGACCCTTAGTCAGATCGGTCTATGAAGTAATGTGGCAAAGTTGGGTACAAACCTCCTGTAGTATCCCACCATGCCCAGGAATGAACGTACCTGCTTTTTTGTGAGGGGGCAGGGCCACTTCTCTACCTTGCTGCCCTGAGCTTTCACCACCCCTCTACCCACAATATATCCCAGGTATTTCACCTCCTCCATTCCCAAAGCACATTTTTCAGGGTTTATTGTAAACCCCTCCTTCCAGAGGGAGTAGTCCAGCACTGCCTGGCCTTCGGGCAAGTGTGATTCCAAGTCTTTGCTAAAAATGATGTCATCCAAGTACACTGAGGCATATTCCCGGTGAGGTTGTAAAATCCTATCCATTGCTCGCTGGAACATGGCTGGAGCAGTTTGTAGTTTAAAAGGCATTGTTTTGTATTGAAAACTCCCCTCTGGGGTAGAAAAAGCAGTTTTTTCTCTAGCAGCCTTGGTCAACGGGATTTGCCAATACCCCTTGGTAAGGTCTAATGTAGTGATATACCTGGCTGGACCTAGTCTCTCAAATGTATCAAGAAATGCTTCTACATCATCACTCAGGGACAACTTCTGCAGAAAATGGCTCACCCTCACGGTTACCTGGTTTCCAGGGGCAACAGCCGCTTGCTCACGCCCCTGAGCCACTGCTTCTTGTAAGGCAGTCATCTGAACCTGCATAATCCCATGGGTCGCCTGCTGGACTGCCAGCTGGGCCACTAACAGGCAAGTATTTTCTTGCTGCAGAGCCAACGCCTGTTTGTGGTGAGTTTGTTGTAGCGCCAGCTGGGTTGCTAAGCACTGATTAGCTTCCCAGTGGCGCGTCCCGCGAGGGAAAGCGGTTTAATTAGCTCCACCATTGGTTTAGCTTTCAGGGTTTTTACAGCTTTAAAAGTCTCTTTAAATGTCAGTTTTTAAGTCAAATGCCAAATATATATATATATATATATATTTTTTTTTTTTCTTCTTATGCCTGTTATTCTGTCCTGCCCACATTCTCCACCAGTTGTAAAGTTCCGGGAACCAGCTAGATGCAGGACAAAGGCTTTTCAATCAAAAGGAGGTTTATTAAACTTAAACAGCTTCACAGCAGCAAAAACAGCAGAAAGAAATATCAGTCTCACCGACTTGCAGAGGCCAGAACTGCTGTCGCAGTTAAACAGTCCTTAATTTGTATCACAGGTAACTTTCCCTGGTAGTAGGTTTCCAGGCAGGACATTGCCGTGCGCTTTCACAGCTACTCACCATCCACACCCACCTACAACTTCCTGTCTTGTTTTAAACCCACTTCCTCTGACAGGTGAGTTAACCCTTTTGTTCCCTTAAAGGGAGCACAGTCCAAACAGAGGGGAAATATAGTATAGAAATACTCCCCTCCTCATTCCAGCGATGAGGCAGTCAAATTCCTCTGCGGCTCTTATCTTCTCCCAGAGTATTCTCAGGTACCAGATTTTCGGTCTCTTGCTTGGCTGGTTGGGGAATGACATCATCCAGCATGTGCACATGAGAGTCCATCATTCCAGCAGAGCCGCAGTGTGACAGAAATACACGGTGAGCTGCACATGGGCAGCTCAGTGTGCATCCAATAGAATGCTATACATCACAGATGAACAAATCTCCTGCTGTGGCTATTGGCTGTCAAAATACCCCAAAAGCGGCTGCATCGTTTGGATGCAGCTGTTCGGCTAAAAAATTTCCAGCAGGCTCCTTCGACAAGAGTTGATAAAATAATTGACTTTTGCTAAAAAGAGCAGGCTGGCAAGGCCACCCACTGAGTGAATTTCAGCTGGTTCCTCAGAAACTGTCCACATTTTGCAGCGTGTGGATGGCTTAAGTCAGAGCGACTGGGTCAAGTGGACAAGTTGGTGGTAAGAGATAAAGACAATAGAAAGTTGACTTTATCTACAGTTACTGGGCTCCATACATTGAGGGCAGTGCTGGCAATAAATGGAGTCACTTGTGTGCTGATAGTTTCTGTCACTTCTGTCTACATGTGTATAAGGCAGTTTGCAATGTCTTGGTCAGTGACAGCAGTAGCTGGGTCAAGAAAGGTTACGCTCAGAAAATAGTAAAATGTAGCAGAGACTGTGTTAGAGACTTGTTTTTTTCCCGCACTATTTAGGGCTAAATTTGGGAGTTTAGATTTGCATGTATTTGGCAACCCCTGCTGTTTTCTGCAATGATATAGAAAGAGCAGTTGGACAGTGTGCCAAGGCTACACATTGCTGAGGTGGGAACAATTTTCCAATACCTGCAACTGAAAATTGATGCCACATCCTTTCTTCAAAACACAGACTTCGTATATAAAGGCCGCCTTAAAACCATCTGCAACAATGCCCTACACTCCCCAAGTACAATCAAATCTATATACTTCTCTAAAATTAGTGTCACTTTACCCCTCCCCCCCTCTTCAAAAATAGAAGGAAGAAGTCAGACAAACCATAGCACCAGAAGACATGTGGCTAGCCACATAAAACAAATGGTAAACATGGGTTGAACAATCAATTTTGCCTGGGCATTACTGATATATTTTTCCCACTGTTTTAGGGTCTGCCCAGAAAACAGTTCTTACTGTCACATATGGAGGATCTGCCTATATGTCTTTCCATATAAAATATAATCTCCACTTTATTGCCCTCTTGTAATAAATCTTTAGGAAACTCTCCGGAATAACCACCCACCCACTTGCACCAAAACTTTAACTGTTCACAGCTATGAAATAGACCATTGATAAAGACTGGAAAATGTCTAGTATCCCCACAGACAAATTCAAATTGAGCATGCATTAGTGTATGCTATTTGAGAAACTGAATGTAATTCAACTTAATGAACTGCCAAAACATATGGGACCGCTGGATCACATAATACCTGCCGCAACCTTTGACTGTTGCCTGCTAAATGTTAGACCCAGACCTTTTTACACTACCACCATCCCTTCTCTCCCTTCCCCCTCTTTACCTACTTTGCCACCTTTTTTAACCTAACCACCTTCCTCTATACCTTTCCTCACCCTTTTCACATATGCCCCTAATAACAAACCTTCAACCAGCCCGTTTGAGCACTCTGTCCCTGTTCCATGTTACCTTCATTCAACCATTGCTTTCTGAGCTCTACAGACATTTGTGGTAAAAGAAATTATGTGTTTCTTTCTTGGGAAAAAAATAAATATTGAATTTGCATGTGTAAAATTATTCTACAGCCTTCTTTTATTCATTTCTTTATTCCTTTATGGTCAAGCTATGTTAATGATATGCTATGTTAATGATATATCTAAAGAGCTAGCAAACATAAAATTAAAAAAAAAATAGGAGAATAGGTTTAATTAGGTGAAACAGCTGCTAATAATACCCACAAATAAATATATGAATGCAAAGATACTAAGAAACATGCATCAAGTAAGTTAGCAGCAAAGTTTGATGCAAGTGATGTTGCCTTGTCAGTTAGCAAAATATATGTCACGGTTATTATGTGTATTTGTGTCCCCCGTGCTTGTAATCCTGGGTAGCAAATGCATACAGATTTGTACAGGTCTGTGAAAGTGTAACCACTGAAGATGAAGATAAGAGAATTTCACGATTTTTATTCTGTTGCATTGCTACTTTTGAACAGCAGAAGGAGGAATTTAAGAATAAAGAAGCATAACGATTATAAAACTTCTGCAGTGCTTCTGTTAAGTGCTGCCTGTCTGTGAATAAAAATCGACAAATGTTCCCCACTGTATGTACCTTAGCAGCCTAAAGTGCTATGGAAGTGGCTGTTTTCACCTTAGAATGTATCTAAAATTAAAACTTTTTTTTTTTTCAATTTTGGATAGAATAGGGAATGGCTAAAACCGCATCAGTTTTTTTTGCCATCTGCCGTCCCCATTGGGGAGATTTACCATCACAGATTCACCACGTCGGTAACATCCCATGCAATCCATACATACAAAGAAACCAAAACAAATACGTTCATAAATTAAGTTATGTGTAATAAAATGGAATGACACAGGGAAAAGGTATTGAACACATGAGGAAAAGGGAGGTGCAAAAAGGCATGGAAAGCCAAGACACCAGCTGAAATCTATCAGCAAGTAGAAAGCAATCCTGCCCTTTGTCAGTGCAAATTAATATCAGCTGGTTCAGTCTCAACTGATGGCCTATAAAAAGGTGTCTCTTTACCAAGGTGTCACACAAGAAACATCTCATGATGAGTAAAAGAGCTGGATGATGGCATTGGTTACAGAAGAATTTCTAAACTTCTAAATGCTCCAGTGAGCACTGTTGGGACCAAAATCTGTTAGTGAAAAGAACATCATTTCACCATAAACTGTGAGTGAAAATAATTATCAGAAGAGTTGGCCAAGGACCACTTGTGGAGAGCTTGAGAAAGATCTGGAATTAGCAGGTACAATTGTTTCAAAGAAAACAATAAGTAATGCACTCAACTGCCATGGCCTGAATGCACGCTCACCACACAAGACTCCATTGCTGAGGAAAAAGCATTTTGAAGCTTGTTTAAAGTTTGCTGTACATTTAGACGAGCCTATGAAACACTGGGAGAATATAGTATGGTCAGATGAGATCAAAATTTAACTCTTTGGATGCCATAATACACACGTTTGGAGGTCAAATGGCACTGCACACCACCCCAAAAATGCCATTTCATGGGTTGTTACCGACATGTGAAAATTTCTTGTCGATAGCACCTTTAGAAATATATTCACCTACAAAAATGGTGAAGTGTTCAATACTTATTTTACCCGCTGTGTATATATATATATATATATATATATATATATATATATATATATATATATATATATATATATATATATATATATATATATACACACACACACAGTATCTCACAAAAGTGAGTACACCCCTCACATTTTTGTAAATATTTTACTATATCTTTTCATGTGACAACACTGAAGAAATGGCACTTTGCTACAATATTAATCACCTCAATACTGGGCACTTTCACCCCCTTCCTGCCCAGGCCATTTTTCAGCGCTGTCGCACTTTGAATGACAATTGCGCGGTCATACAACACTGCACTCTAATGACATTTTTATCATTTTTTCCCCACAAATAGAGCTTTCTTTTGGTGGTATTTGATCACCTCTGTGGTTTTTATTTATTGAGCTATAAACAAAAGAAGAGGAACAATTTTGAAAAACACAATATTTTTTAATTTTTGCTATAATAAATATCCAATTTTTTTTTTTAAACAAATTTTTTCCTCAGTTTAGGCCGATATGTATTCTTCTACATATTTTTGGTAAAAAAAAATCGCGATAAGCGTATATTGACTGGTTTGCGCAAAAGTTATAGCGTCTACAAAATAGGGGATAGATTTATTATTATTATTATAGAGGATTTATATAGCGCCAACAGTTTACATAGCGCTTTACAACTTGAGGGTAGACAGTACAAATACAATACACTTTGATACAGTAGGAATCAGAGGGCCCTGCTCCTTAGAGCTTACAATCTAAGAGGGAAGGTCAAGAGATACAAGAGGTAATAACTGTGGGCGATGTGCTGATTGAGAAGATAAATGTACAGTTGTTAGGTGGGGGCCCAGATAGGCTTCTCTGAAGAGATGAGTTTTCAGGGATCGTCTGAAAGTGGATAAAGTAGGAGAAAATCGGACGGATTGGGGTAGAGCATTCCAGAGGATGGGGGAGGCTCTGGAGAAGTCCTGAAGGCGAGCATGGGATGAGGTGACAAGGGAGTTTGAGAGCAGGAGGTCTTGGGAGGAGCAAATAGAACGATTAGGTTGGTATTTTGTGACTAGGTTAGAGATGTAGCTGGGGGCCAGGTTGTGGATGGCTTTGTAAGTTATAGTTAGTATCTTGAATTTAATTCGGTGACTGAGTGGCAGCCAATGGAGGGATTGGCAGAGGGGTGTAGCAGACGCTGAGCAGTTTGTGAGGTGGATGAGCCTGGCAGCAGCGTTCATGACAGACTGAAGTGGGGATAGCCTATTTAGAGGTAAACCAATGAGGAGGGAGTTGCAATAGTCGAGGCGGGAGATGACCAGGGAGAGGATTAGAAGCTTTGTGGTGACATTGGTTAGGAAGGGGGGTGTCTTAGAGATGTTGTGGAGGTTGAGGTGGCAAGTTTTGGATAGTAATAGAATGTGGGGTCGAAAGGTTAGTTCAGAGTCCAGGATTACACCTAGGACCTTGGCATGGGGAGATGGGTTGATAGTTGAGCCGTTGATATTGACAGGGAAATCAGGGGAAGTGGCACCTGGGGGAGGAAATATCATGAGCTCGGTTTTGGATAGGTTGAGTTTGAGGAAGTGATGTGACATCCAGGCTGATATGTCTGCTAGTAAGTTGGTAATGCGTGAGGAGACAGATGGAGAGAGCTGGGGGGTGGAGAGATAGATTTGGGTGTCATCAGCGTAGAGATGATATTTAAAGCCGTGGGAGGCAATCAACTGACCGAGGGAGGTGGTGTAGATTGAGAAAAGGAGAGGTCCAAGAACAGAGCCTTGGGGGACCCCAACGGAGAAAGGAAGAGGAGAGGAGGAAGTAGAGTTGTAAGTGACACTGAAGGAGCGGTGGGATAGGTAGGATGAGAACCAGCGAAGAGTACAGTCACGGAGACCAAAGGAGTGGAGTTTTTTGAGGAGGAGGGGGTGGTCCACTGTGTCAAAGGCAGCAGAGAGATCCAGGAGAAGTAGTACAGAATAGTGTCCATTGGCTTTAGCCCTTAGTAGGTCATTTGAGAGTTTAAGGAGAGCAGTTTCCGTGGAGTGTTGAGGGCGAAAACCGGACTGAAGGGGATCAAGAAGTTTATTCATGGTCAGATGGTCGCTTAGTTGGTTGTAGACCAGTCTTTCAAGAAGTTTGGAGGAGAAGGAGAGTAAGGAGATGGGACGCAAGTTGTTGAGATTGGTGGGGTCCAGTGAGGGCTTTTTAAGTATGGGGGTGACTAGCGCATGTTTTAGAGAGTTTGGGAAGATGCCACAAGAGAGGGAGAGGTTGAAAATGTGAGTTAGAGAGTGTAGAATCGAGTCAGAGGGTGAGCGTAGCATTTGCGAGGGAACAGGATCCAGGGGGCAGGTGATTAGATGAGTGTTAGATAAAAGTTTAGCAACCTCAGTAATAGTAGCAGGGTTGAATGAGGGAAGTAATGATTGTATCTGTGGACATGGGGTGTTGCATGGGGGAGGTTTTTGCGCATTGGTGATCTCCTCATGAATTGTATCAATCTTAGTTTTGAAGTGATTGGCAATCTCCTGGGCAGTGATTGAGTTGGCGGGTGGAGGCAGTGGAGGACGGAGTAGAGTGTTGAAGGTAGAGAAGAGTTGATGTGGACTGGATGAGAAGGTGTTAATGAGTGTGATAAAGTAGGTCTGTTTGGCAGCGTGAAGGCAGGAGTAGTAATTTTAGGAGGGCAGATTTATATTGTGTGAAGTCTTCCTGGGTCTTAGTCTTATGCCACAGGCGTTCAAGAGCGCGGCTACGTTTTCTGAGACTTCTGGTGTCATCTGTTTGCCAGGGTTGTAGCAGTCGGGGCCTAATTCTGCATGTACCAGAATGTAAATGGGGGTATGGCGCTACCTTGTGGGGGGTATATAAGTGGTTACAGTAAATACTGATAAGGATATTATAATGAATAGTATATTGACTAGTATATACCATACACAAAGAGTGAGAAAGTGCAATAACTCATAAATGGATTAATACCATAAGTATATACCATACGCAAAGGTTGAAAAAGTGCAAACTCATAGATGGATTAATACCATAAAAAATTGTGAATCCAAAAGAATTGTGATGAAAACACCCCATACACATATACTACATTCACATATAATAACAAGTGTGAGATATTGGTCAGTTGCAAGTGATGACCACTAGGTGCTACTACTATATATAAACTGTGCAACTCTTGTGATGAGTCCAACGTGTTCCAGAAGTAAATGACAAATGCAATCCAATCGGAAAAATAAAGGAAAAAATAATAAAAAAATAGTAAATAAAAATCCAAATGAAGTGAAAATACAAGATGCAAAAAGTCTATTCAAAAGTGATATATTCCCAAAATGTAAATATCATGACAAAGTTCCAAGAGCTTTAGTGACTGTAGTGCCCACAAAGGAGAATATCCGTGACTTCTGTGCTCCCCTTTTGGCTCCCCACTCACCGGCTCCCAATACCCCTGCAGGGGTGACAGACACTTTAAAATCCCAATGCCGTCCTCTTGGTAGGTATCCCGTGGTTGCTGAGATATGGTATCCTCTCTCCCAGGATTTCCAGGTCACTCCTCCATACCACCTTATCACCTTACTCCACGTCCAAGAAGGGGAATCGCCAGAGGAATCCTTAGACAACAGTTTAATAGCCAAGTGTCTGCAATTGCATGGATACCAAGGCTATTAAACTGTTGTCTAAGGATTCCTCTGGCGATTCCCCTTCTTGGACGTGGAGTAAGGTGATAAGGTGGTATGGAGGAGTGACCTGGAAATCCTGGGAGAGAGGATACCATATCTCAGCAACCACGGGATACCTACCAAGAGGACGGCATTGGGATTTTAAAGTGTCTGTCACCCCTGCAGGGGTATTGGGAGCCGGTGAGTGGGGAGCCAAAAGGGGGAGCACAGAAGTCACGGATATTCTCCTTTGTGGGCACTACAGTCACTAAAGCTCTTGGAACTTTGTCATGATATTTACATTTTGGGAATATATCACTTTTGAATAGACTTTTTGCATCTTGTATTTTCACTTCATTTGGATTTTTATTTACTATTTTTTTATTATTATTTATTATTTTTTATTATTTTTTCCTTTATTTTTCCGATTGGATTGCATTTGTCATTTACTTCTGGAACACGTTGGACTCATCACAAGAGTTGCACAATTTATATATATACTAGTAGCACCTAGTGGTCATCACTTGCAACTGACCAATATCTCACACTTGTTATTATATATGAATGTAGTATATGTGTATGGGGTGTTTTCATCACAATTCTTTTGGATTCACAATTTTTTATGGTATTAATCCATCTATGAGTTTGCACTTTTTCAACCTTTGCGTATGGTATATACTTATGGTATTAATCCATTTATGAGTTATTGCACTTTCTCACTCTTTGCGTATGGTATATACTAGTCAATATACTATTCATTATAATATCCTTATCAGTATTTACTGTAACCACTTATATACCCCCCACAAGGTAGCGCCATACCCCCATTTACATTCTGGTACATACGTTAGCCCTCTTTGAGGGCTTAACTAGGGGAGGCAGCACACCTTCTCCTTAGCTATGTCTCTCTTTCCTTGCTATCTCTCCTTACTGACCTTTTTTCCCTCATCTTTTCTCTCTCTTTAGTGGGGTATACACCCCCTTGTTTCTTTCATCCCCACCTCTCCCCCCCCCCCGACCTCTTTCTTCTTCTTCTTCCTCTTCTCTCTCCTTTGTTCTCTGTCCTAAGCGCAGAGATTTTGTGGCTTTGACTAATTCTGCATGTAGTGAGGGGGGCAAGCTTGTCTAGGGAGGAAGACAGTGAGCTGTTTTAGATGAAAGTAGCTAGGTTTGGCAGGACAGAGGTGAGATTTTGTCATAGAGGTGATCAGTAGCAGAGTAGAGAAGAGAAGGGTTGAGGTGGCGAAGGTTTCTACGTGTAACTGTTAGGCGGTTGGAGGGAGAAGAGGTGGAAGACAGAGAGAGCAAAACTAATAAGGTGGTGATCAGAGAGTGGGAGTGGATTGTTGGAAAGGTTGCACGGAGTGCACAGATAACAAAAGACAAGGTCAAGGGTGTTGCCGTTGGAGTGGGTAGGAGCCTGTAACCATTGCTTCAGGTCAAGCGATGAGGTTAGACTGAGAAGTTTAGAAGTAATAGTAGTGTTAGTGTTAACAGGGATGTTGAAGTCCCCAAGAATAATTGTGGGGATTTCAGAAGAGAGAAAGTAGGGTAGCCAGGCAGAGAAGTCATCAAGAAAGGCTGATACTGGTCCAGGGGGCCGGTAGATGACAGCAATTCTTAGAGAAATGGGAGAGAATAGACGAATGCAGTGTGCCTCAAAAGAGGAGAGTGTCAGAGAGGAAGGTGGGTGAAGTACCTGATAGGTGCTGCATGGGGCTAGAAGGAGTCCCACTCCACCTCCCTTCCGTCCACTTGGCCTGGGGGAGTGAGTCCAGAGAAGGCCCCCATGGGAGAGGGAAGCAGGAGAAATAGTATCTGATTCATGAAGCCAGGTTTCAGTAATGACAAGTAGGTTAAAGGAATTTGTGATAAAGAGGTCGTGAAGGGGGGTGAGTTTGTTGCAGACAGAACGTGCATTCCACAGGGCACAGGAAAAGGGGGGGCTGGTTTTGGAAAGAGGAATAGAGACCAAGTTCTGTGGGGTGCGGCTCCTGCCAGAGGGTGTAAGGGGATGGGAGCGTTGGGCAAAGACAGATGATGGTGGCCCAGGGTTTGGGGATATGTCACCAGAGATTAGGAGAAGCAGGAGGGTGAGGGAGGTAATGTGGGAATGTGATTTATGTGAAGGGGCATGTCTCAGAGTACTGGAGGTTTTATCAGTATATGGATGTAGAATGAGCAAGAGTTGGTAGGAGCAATTTATAGCATTTTTATTTATTTATTTATTTTTTACTAGTAATGGCGGCAATCTGCGATTTTTATTGTGACTGCGATATTGCAGCGGACATATCGGACACTTTTGACACATTTTTGGGACCATTCACATTTATACAGCGATCCGTGCTATAAAAATGCATTGATTACTGTGTAAATGTGACTGGCAGGGAAGGGGTTAACACTAGGGGGCGATCGAGGGGTTAATGTGTATCCTAGGGAGGTGATTCTAACTGTGGGGGGGGACTCACTAGGGGAGGAGACCGATCGGTGTCCCTATGTACAAGGGACACACCATCGGTCTCCTCTCCTCTGACAGGACGTGGATCTGTGTGTTTACATACACAGATCCACGGTCCTGCTGCTACTCGGCAATCGCGGGTGCCTGGCGGACATCGCGGCCACCGGGCACGCGCAACGGGTCCCGAGCGACGCAGCGGGCACGCGCGCGCGCCCCCTAGTGGCTCGGGAGGGCGGTCACGTCATATGACGTCCGCCCAGTACAAGAGCTGCCTCGTCCCGCCGTCATATGACGGTGGGCGGTAGCTTAGTGGTTAAGTAGTGAGTGTACAGCTTGTATAACAGTGTAAATTTGCTGTCCCCTCAAAATAACTCAACACATAGCCATTAATGTCTAAACTGCTGGCAACAAAAGTGTGTACACCCCTAAGTGGAAATGTCCAAATTGGGCCCAAAGTGTCAATATTTTTTCCAGCACTGCCTTAACCCCTCTTGGGCATGGAGTTCACCGGAGCTTCACAGGTTGCTACTGGAGTCCTCTTTCACTCCTCCATGATGACATCACGGAGCTGGTGGATGTTGGAGACCTTGCACTCCTCCACCTTCCATTTGAGGATGCCCCACAGATGCTCAATCGGGTTTAGGTCTGGAGACATGCTTGGCCAGTCCATCACCTTTACCCTTTAGCAAGGCAGTGGTTATCTTGGAGGCGTGTTTGGAGTCATTATCATGAGAGCGATAACACCAAATTTAACACACTTGCTCCCCATTCACACCTGATAGATTACGAAACGGGCCAGGCACTATTCCTGAGGGAAAGCCAGGATTTCCCAGTATAGGGAACAACAGTGATTGTATGGTAGAAAGTCTAGAAGTCCGAAAAACCATGGATCCTACTCGGAGTGTAGGACCTATAATGGTGTGCGTCTTAAGTGAAGCTAGTAAATCTGCGTACCACCACAGATGCCCTGTGTAGAGGAACAGAACTAAACTGTTGCTCAATGGCCGTCCATAGTTTAAGATCTCTATGTCTGCACCAGTCAACAACTCTGCCAAGATGGGCAGCTTGATAATATTTCAATGCATCCGGAACAGCTATTCCGCCATGACTTTAGGGCAGCGTCAAAAGACGTCTGCAGAGCCTGGGTTGTTTATGAGCCCATATGAACTTAGTAAAAAGGGCACTGATTTGGCGAAAAAAAAAAAGAAATGGGTAATGTCTAAAAAAGATACAAATATTTTGGTAAAACACTCATTTTGATAATGTTACATCGGCCAAACCAAGAATGCAGGCCTCTGTGCCATTTATCTAAAAGAGAGCAAACTGAACTAAACAAAAGGTAAAAAGTTCAGAGCAAAAATGTTAGCTCAGTTTGAAGGAATGTATGTACCCAGACTTCAATGTAGAGGACACCCATTTAAAGTTTAAATTAAGTTGTAGGGTATGACACAGAGAGGGAGGTAGAGCAATTCCTATACCCTCAGATTTAGTATAATTTATCTTCAGATTTGATAGGGCTCCATAACAATCTATTTCCTTCATGAAATTGGGCAATGAAATATGTGGGTTAGACATGGAAAAGAGTAAGTCATCTGCATAAGCTGAAACCTTGTAGTTAAAATCTCCTATTGGTAACCACGAAATATCGGGGTTCAACTAAACTTTATTCAAAAAAGGCTTTAACGAAAGAACAAACAGGGGTGAAAGAGGGCTACCCTGTCGGGTACCATTTGATATAAAAAAAAGGATCTGAGAACACCCCTTTTATCTTAACCAAGGCCTGTGGAGCTAGGTACACACTAGTAATCCATTGAAGCATCTAATCTTCAAAACCCATATGCTTCAAGACTGCAAACATATATGTCCAATTCACACTATCAAAGGCTTTCTCTGCATCGGTACTCAGAAAAACACAAGGGATGCAGTATGGTTGGCCTAATGTACTAGATTAGGCAATTTAATAGTACTGTCTCTCGCTTCGCGAGAAGGAATAAAGCCCACTTGGTCCAAATGTACCAAATGGGGAAGCTGAGATTGAAGACGAGAGGCAAGTAATTTGGTGAAAAGCTTCAGATCCACATTGAGTAAGGAGATCGGCCGATAGCTACCGCAATCAAACGGATCTTTCCCCTCTTTTGGATGACTGATAAATGTGCCAAAAGTGCAGCTGGGGGATACTTAGTAGACTGTCCCAATGCATTAAACAGTTTGATCATATGTGGGCCTAACAGAGGCAGGAGAGTCTTGTATGGTAAATCCATCAGGCTTGGGTGCCTTCCCAGATTTAACGGTCTTCACTGCTTTATGAAATTCAATTGTAATTGGAACTTCTAACTCGCGACTGACCTGAGAAGGTAAACAAGAAAAACGGAGTTACTTACCGGTAACATCATTTTCCAGGAGTCTTTCAGGACAGCACCATAGAGAGACCTTGGCTCCTCCCATCTCAGGAAACACCGCCTTACATTTCAAGAATTAAGCCTCACCGTCCCACTGGCCCCTCAGTTCTTCAAGAGTACCTCCGGCCAGCTGGGGAGACACAATAACACGTCATACTAACCTTTATCTTACCTGACGGTCTCATGCGATGAGTACATCAGGAGTATCCAATAATTTGGGTGGGTCTCAGTGCTGTCCTGAAAGACTCCTGGAAAAGGATGTTATCGATAAGTAACTCAGTTTTTTCCCATTTTGTCTTTCAGGACAGCACCATAGAGGATAAGCGAGCACCTTACCTTAGGATGGGACTACTGCCTGCAATACTTCACGCCCAAAAGCCTGGTCTTTTGCTGACAGCAGGTCCAATCTGTAATGCTTCACGAATGTGTCAAAACTGGACCACGTTGCAGCCTTACAGATCTGCTCTGGAGAAGCACCAGCCCACTCTGCTTGAGAAGTCGCCATTGCCTTGGTGGAATGTGCCTTAATACCTTCCGGGGGCTCCAACCCCCCGATTACATAAGCCTGAATAACGGCTAACCTTAACCATCTGGCTATTGTACGCAAGATAGGCCACCCCCTTAAGAAGACAGGATCATTTCTTTAGACGTTCCTGCTTTGATGTGTGCTTTAATTTGTGTCAGCCAATATTCCATGTTCCGTGCCACCACTGTGGACGCCATGGCGGGCTTGAGGTTACTCAAGGATGAATCCCATGATTTTTTTAAGAGCGAGTCCATCCTCTTGTCCATAGGATCTGGGAGCGCCCCCCCATGTCCTCAAAGGCCAGGTCAGTATGCCTGGAAACCTGTGAAAAAGCTGCATCTAGTTTAGGGGATTTATTCCATACTAGCGCTTCCTCTTCTGCAAAGGGAAACCTTTGTTTCAGGGTTCTTGAAAAGAAGGGTTTCCTTTCAGGGTCTTGCCACTCCTTTTTAATGACATTGACCAAGACATCATGGACCGGAAACACCCTCTTTTTATGTTCCCCTAGGCCCTTATACATCTGGTCATGGAGTGACAATTTCTTCCTGGATTCCTAGTGGTATGGATAGCTTCTAAGAGCTCCTCCACTTCTTTCAGGGAAAGTTTGTAGTGAGAGGCTCTTGTGGATTCCCCATCCACTTCCTCTCCCTCCGATTCCCCTTGGGAATCTGAAAAAACGCTATCTGGCTCCTCCTCAATTTCTTCTCTGGAGCCTCCTGGATTTTCTCTGCTCCCAGAGGGAACATCCATTAAGCTTGGTGCAATGCTCTGCTGTGCCAGTGGAGGGGTAACCTGGGGCTGTGGCAACTGGAAACTAGAGAAAAGTGTCTTAAAAGACTGCACAGTGCTAGAAAGCTCCTTGACGGACGCTGCAAGATCCGCACATTGTTCCACTGACTGTTCCCTCACTAACCCCTCTATGCACTCCCTACAGAGTGGTTTGGACCAAGACTCCCCCATCGTGGCTCTGCATGAAGGGCATTTTTTCTTGGAATTATGGGGCGACTTGATTTTTTCCGTGGACTTGCTCTGAAATACAGATTAAAAACTAGAGCAGTCAGAAAACCCATCCACCAGCACTTCAAACAGAGGGCCACCAGGGGTGCTCTTCCCAGGATCAACCACCACCAGGGTCCTAGTTACATCCCTTCCCCCACCACCAAGGGAGACAAACACCCGTGGAGTTTTACAGGAAAGTGGTAAGGGAACACCACCCCAGGGTTCCTCTTACCTTTGAGTGGCTGGTGCAGGATTCTCCAAGAGTAGTTCGTGAAGCCTCTGCTTCCGACATTTCCGCTGAGGATCAGTGGTCTCCTTAGCCTCCGTGTGCTTTCCCCACAGCAGAAAATGAGGAAGCACCAGCCAAACGCACGGTCCGCTTTCAAACCCCGCGGCCGGAACAGGAATTAGCGGGTCAGACGGAAGTACTGACCCCGCCCGAACAGATGTCACCCGCCATCCGACCCATCGCTCAGAGCTCCCACGCTAGCTGCATAGTGCAGGGTGGCCTCCATGTACTTCCACCTTATGCCACCCCTGGACAGAAGAAAGCGGACCCCTCCAGCTTTACTGCTTTGCCAAGAGAAGCTGGAGGCGCGCGATGTGCAGTCCATCCAGGCACCCGGGCTCACTAGCCTCTCAAACTGCAGAGTAGGAGAGAGAGGTAGAGAGAGGGACCTTGGTCCCCCCCGCTCAGGAAACCATCAGCCTCAGCGGCTTTTTAGCCCTTGACCCCTTAGCGGTGTCTCCTCACCGGAGGAAACACCAGAACTGAGGGGCCGACGGGATGTGAGGCTTAAATCTTGAAATGTAAGGTGGTGTTTCCTGAGATGCTAGAAGCCAAGGTCTCTCTATGGTGCTGTCCTGAAAGACGAAATGGGGAAAGCTGTGTGGAGGAAAGATACTCCTCAAGAGAAGAAGAAGATGTAAAAGATGGTGAAAGGTTGTATAAAGAGGAATAAAATTCCCCAAATGCCTGAGCAATATATTTTGGCTGAGAAAGTATCTGTCCATTGTCCAAGAGGCCATACGTTGATCCCTGAGAGTCCGGGACAATAATTTAGAACATTTATCTCCTGATTCATATGATCTCTTCCAACAGGATTGCAAAGCTGCTTTAGCTTTGAAACGGAGAGGATCTGACACCTGCCTCCGAAGATGACCCAGATCAAAGAGGGGACAGGTGTCCTTTTGTGTTGTGATTCAAGGGCCTGAATGTCAGTAAGCAGATTTGTTAATTGTGCCTCGCGGGCCTTCTTAACATGGGATCCATGTTTAATCAAGACCCCCCATATAACCACTTTATGGGCCTCCCACACTATACCCGGGTCACTCCACGGAATGTCGTTCATCCTAAAGTACGCTGTAAGTTCTTCAACCACATTGGCTAAGACCTCAGGAGTCTGTAATAGACTTTCATTCAGGTGCCAACGCCAATCCGGGGAGTAAGACGAGCCAGACAGTGAAAGACGCAGCATGACAGGAGCATGGTCAGACCAGGTTATATATCCTATACAGATATCTAGAACCACGGGGAGTAAATGATGGGGGACCACAAAAAGATCAATATGCGAGTATGGTTGGTGACGGATAGAAAAAAAAAGAATAATCTCTTTCCCCCGCATGCAACATATGCCAGGCATCAACCAGCTGCAGATCATGTAGCGTTTGCAGGACATGTTTCCTAGGGCCAAGAGAAACAGAGGAAGTATCAGAGGAAGTGTCTACCCTGGGATCTAGAGGAAGATTTAAATCCCCCCAAAGATGAATTTACTTTCCATGAACTCCATCAGCTTCAAGAGAACTTTAAAAAAAAAAAAAAGTCTCGATGAATATTTGGTGCATATATAATGGCTAGCGTCACCTTAATGCCACCAATATGACCTTTAAGAAAAGGGTACCAGCCATCTATCAATGAGAGACCAGGGTACATGACTAGAGATCAGAATAGAAACACCTTTAGATTTTGCCTTCTGATAGGAGGCATGGCATACACAAGGAAAAAAAATCTGTTTTGAAGAAAAGGAAGTACACCTGCCTTAAAATGAGTTTCTTGCACAAACGCCACATCGGTACGAGTTAGTTTCAAATCATTGAGAAGAATCCTCCGCTTCTCAGGGACATTAAGTCCCTTGGCATTTAGAGAAGTCACACAAACAGTATTCATCTCCTCTGGTGAAGGAGGAAAAGAGATGGAAATAAATAAAAAAGTGTTTCTCTCTTTCCCTTTAGCTCTCCTTAAGAAAACAGAGAAAAAAAGAAAAGGGATACAAAAAACAAAAAACAGAAAGGAGAGAATATCCAAAAGCCTAAAAAAATAAAACAAACAATTTAAATAATTACCCTAAGGAAAGCACTCACTACTGAACCCTAGGGCTCAAGTAAGCACAGGCCTATATGGGGAAGTGGTTGGAAACAGTCAGCTAACGAGGCTCCAAACCCTATCCCTCCAGCAATTTTAATATCATAAAGAGAAATAAAAACATTTTTATAATGCAGCAATAACAACCTTATATGGAGGGGAAAAAAAAAAGATAAAAAAAAAAGAACCTCCTCTTCGCTGCTGTTATGTATTTAGTAACTACTATAAATCTCTGATTAGACTTGATTTTAGCCCTTTCTAATCCCCTGTGCAACACCCAATCTGTGAGCTGAAAGGACTGTGCTTGGAACAAATCAGTACAAATCTTTTGGCAAGTGGAACAGCTTCCATTTATAGTATCTCACAAAAGTGAGTACACCCTTCACATATTTGTAAATATTTCATTATATCTTTTCATGTGACAATGTAAAGTAGTGAATGTACAACTTGTATAACAGCGTAAATTTGCTGTCCCCTCAAAATAACCCAACACATAGCCATTAATGTCTAAACCGCTGGCAATAAAAGTGAGTACATCCCTAAGTGAAAATGACCAAATTGGGCCCAATTAGCCATTTTTCCTTACCGATGTCATGTGACTCATTAGTGCAACAAGGTCTCAGGTGTGAATGGGGAGCAGGTGTGTTAAATTTGGTGTTATCGCTCTCACTTTCTCATATTGGTCACTGGAAGTTCAACATGGCACCTCATGGCAAAGAACTCTCTGAGGATCTGAAAAAAAAAGAATTGTTGCGCAACATAAAGATGGCCTAGGCTATAAGAAGATTGCCAAAACCCTGAAACTGAGCTGCAGCACAGTGGCCAAGACCATACAGTGGTTTAACAAGACAGGTTCCACTCAGAATAGGTCTCCCTATGGTCAACCAAAGACGTTGAGTTCACGTGCTCAGCGTCATATCCAGAGGTTTTCTTTGGAAAATAGACGTATGACTGCATGTCAGCACTGCTGCAGAGGTTGAATGGGTGGGGGGGTCAGCCTGTCAGTGCTCAGACCATACGCCGCACACTGCATCAAATTGGTCTGCATGGCTGTCGTCCCAGAAAGAAGCCTCTTCTAAAGATGATGCAGAAGAAAGCCCACAAACAGTCTGCTGAGGACAAGCAGACTAAGGACAGGGATAACTTGAACCATATCCTGTGGTCTGATGAGACCAAGATAAACTTATTTGGTTCACATGGTGTCAAGCGTGTGTGGCAGCAACCAGGTGAGGAGCACAAAGACAAGTGTGTCTTGCCTACAGTCAAGCATGGTGTTGTCATGGTCTGGGGCTGCATGAGTGCTGCCGGCACTGGGGAGCTACAGTTCATTGAGGAACCATGGATGCCAGCATGTACTGTGACATACTGAAGCAGAGCATGATGCCCTCCTTTCGGAGACTGGGCCACAGTGCAGTATTCCAACATGATAGCGACCCCAAATATACCTCCAAGATGAACAGGGTAAAGATGACGGACTGGCCAAGCATGTCTCCAGACCTAAACCCTATTGAGCATCTGTGGGGCATCCTCAAACGGAACGTGGAGGAGCGCAAGGTCTCCAACATCCACCAGCTCCGTGATGTCGTCATGGAGGAGTGGAAGAGGACTCCAGTGGCAACCTGTGAAGCTCTGTTGAACTCCATGCCCAAGAGGGTTAAGGCAGTGATGGAAAATAATGGTGGCCGCACAAAATATTGACACATGGGCCCAATTTGGACATTTTTACTTAGGGGTGTACTCACTTTTGTTTCCAGTGGTTTAGACATTAATGGCCGTGTGTTGAGTTATTTTGAGGGGGCAGCAAATTTACACTGTTATACAAGCTGTACACTCACTACTTTACATTGTAGCAAAGTGCCATTTCTTCAGTGTTGTCACATGAAAAGAATAATTTACAAAAATGTGAAGGGTGTACTCATTTTTGTTAGACACTGTATGTATTTCATCTGTGCATCTGTTTACCAGGAGTTCAACTTAAAGCATGCTGTTTATCAAACACGCATATACAAGTACTGTATATACTGTACTTACAATTATTTTTGTGCATAGTGTCTTCACCCGAATCTGAGTCATCCGAACAAGATAAAACTGTAATCACAGATGATGAAGGATCAGGTGCTGTAACAGTCACTTGTGTATGTTCTAAAACACTCTCAGAGGGGTGGATAGTGAGTTCCAACAATGAGGCACTAGGGTAATCATCTCTGGAGGAGAAGGAAGATGTTTGAGGTTCTTCTTCACTGATGGTCAAACTTTGTTGTTGAACTCTCTGCTGCTGATTCTTAGAAAACTCAGCTAGAGAATCTATAGCGCTTTTAAAGTTTGAGTGGTGCTGTACCAACTGCCGTACCCATTTTGACAATCCTAAGGAAAAACAAATACTTTTAAAGCACACCAAACACATATACAACACTATGTTCATCAGTGAACAACAAAAAACCGTGTAAAAGTTTATTTTTTATAAAAAGCAATGACAATGGCACATTTGTGTTATTAAGCTTACATAAACACTTCTCACACTTCAAATCTTTAATTTGTATACATCAAACATTGTAGCCAATTTTGGTACACCCTCCACTGAAGATAGGTCAGTGAGAATCTATATCCGTAATTTGTTACTGATGTAGTTTTACTGATGGTTATGCACTAAACAGTGAATATTGTATGAATGTACTGAATGTGACAGGCCTTGGTTAACCACAATTATTGTGACTATAAGATTAAAATAAACCTGTTTTTTCCCCCCAAAACATATGCATACACTGCTTTATATAACCAATTCACTTTCATGTTACCAGAAAATAAAGGAGGCTTTCAATTTTTTTTAACCTGGAAACCCTCCTTCTACAATGTTTAAAATGTAAGCAGTGTTGGTCTTTTTCAGTGCATAACTACCAAGGCTTCCAAAAACATATTGAAAGCTATAGTTTCTTTCACCAACCACAACTCTAGTAGCAGCTAGTGAATGACAATATGAAATCACTGAGAAGTCAGCCTTCTCTAACAGATCCAGGACTCAATACTAAACACAATAGCAAGGCACTTTTTACCCATTCACCTGTACTGTATTGTGCAGTGGTTTTGGTAGAAAACCATTAAAACCATTTATTGGCGTTTATTTAGTAACACAGGATTTCAGAGCCTGTTGGGTTATATTGCAGAATTACAGAACAAAAAAAGAAAAAAAAAAGGGGGGGGGGGGGGCATCCCAGAATAACCCTCCTACTCCCAGCATACCACAGTTATGTGAAAAAGCAGTACCAAGTATCATTAAGGAACACAAATCCAGAGACTGTTGGAAGGTCCAAAAACAGTCCAACTGAGGGGTGGACAGCAGCAAAAAAAACACTAACAGGCCAACAAAAAAACAGAACTGGGGATTCAAAGAACCGCATGAAGGACCATACGTCTGAAACTGGCACCAGGTGAGGTCTGAACATCCACCTTGAAGAATTTGGAGAACTTGTGAACAGAAGACCAGATGGCAGCCTGGCAAACCTGGGAAACAGTCCTAAGAAGAGTGTGCCTTGACAGAAAACAGTGAGACCCGATCCTTAAGACCATAAACTTGGATGATGATCTGAGCCGCCTAAAAATGGAGGAACACAAAGCAGTTTTCCCTTACTAGGACCATCAAGAATGCTAAAGAGAGAGACAATCTTTCTAATGAAAGCAGTGGCTGCAAGGTTGACATGCACAACACAAAGCTGCATTCAGGTGATGAAGGGAGATCATCTGATGAAATGAAACTGGAAAGAGGGAAGAAAGAACAATGTCCTGGTTTGGGTGAAAGGCCAAAAGCACCTTAGGAAAGAAGGAAGCTCGAAGGCTAGACCAGAAAGGATAAGGCCACCAGCTTAGACGCTCACCTCACCGATGGCAACAAGGAAAGCAACCTTGTGAGTGATAGTATAAGGGCTCTTTCTCAAGGGGGATCCGTATGTCCGTTTTTCAGCCTTCCGTTTTCGGATGAAAAACGGACATACATGTATCCCTATGGAGCGTCGGATGTCATTGGTGACATGTCCGCTGACATCCGACCTTCTCCGATCCGAAAAGTGTAACGGAGGAAAACCCTACTTTTCCATCCGTTTTCTGATCGGATCGGGTGACGACGGACTCTACGGTCCGTCATCATCAGTTCCCCCATAGGGGAGAGCTGTGCTATGACAGGTCCGTCGCTGCACAGTGTGCAGCGATGGACCTGTCATTTTCTTGCTCAGCAGGGATCGGCGGAGCAATCCCCGCTGAGCAAGCGCGTGTTCACGGGGCGGATCATCACTGAATGAGAAAGAGCCCTAAAGGGAAATATACCAAATAGGTTCAAAAGGCTGTTTTTGCAGTAAAGAGAGAACCAAATTCAGATCCCATGAAGTCACTGAGGAGTGCACATGAGGAAGCTATGTGACAATCTGTACAAAAGTCTTAATAAAAGAATAGGACGCAATCTATGGAACAGGGGGGTTGATTTACTAAAACTGGAGAGTACAAAATCTGGTACACCTCTGCATAGAAACCAATCAGCTTCTAGTTTGTTTTTTTTTGTCAAAGCTTCATTGAACATACTGAAGTTAGAAGCTGATTGGCCACCATGCACAGCTGCACCAGATTTTGCACTCTCCAGCTTTAGTAAATCAACCCCAAGCCAACAAGTGCTGATATCTGACCCTTGATGACATGCTAAGTCACATGTTGATCAAGGCCTATCTTGGCACCAAGAGAATCAACGATTCAGGCTGGGTTCACACCATTGCTAATTAGATGCGGGTTTCTATGTCTGGGTGAACCTTCCCAAGAGTGGCCGGCCTACAAAAATTACTCCAAGAGCATGACGACGACTCATCCAGGAGGTCATAAAAGAACCCAGAACAACATCTAAAGAACTGCTGGCCCCACTTGTCTCAGGTAAGATCAGTGTTCATGATTCAACAATAAGATTCAACAATAAGAAAGTCACCCCAGATGACGGCTTTTTAGCTGAAACATGTCGGGTGGACCCCTCACAATCGATATTTGAGCTTTTTTCGTTCTTCCAAAATGTGAGTCTGTTTTTTTATTATTTTAATAAATTAGAGTTTTTAAAAAAACGTTATTACGCTATGTGAGTCTCCTTTGCTCCTTGCATGGCATATGCACCACACGTTTGGCTTAAGCTGGATTATCCATGGGCGAGGAAGCCGTGCAGTTACCCCTTTCTCCACCATGTGTTGATGACATCTGACAAGACACATCTTTCAAAAACCAGTGGTTACTAAGCCTTTTTGACTTGTCTGGCGTATGCCATTACAGGTCAATTAGTTCCGGTAAGCCTCTTCTACTTCTGGTGTTGGCCCCGGCACTGATGTACTATCTCATCACACTTGTGGTCTTCTTTCTACCTACTCGTTATATCTGGTACATTCACCCACCTGTGAATTTGGGAGTTTCTTTCTACCATCTGGCTATTCATCACCCCCATAGAACTTTTGCAGATGTTTTCTTCATTATTTTTTCTACACAATATGGACAGTTATGAGTTCTGATTTTATTTTATTTTGTTTGATGTTTGTTTTATGGAACCAACACTGGTTTCTAATCACTGGCACATTTGATCACTAAGCTTTATTATTGCTTATTTTAATTTATAATTTTTTATGTGATTAACACAGTTTAATTATTTGTTATTATCCATATCATGGTCATACATGTTTTGGTAACAATCACCATTTTTATACGCACAAACGTATTGTGATACACACGTTTGTAGATGTGAATTGTAGCGCTACACTTTTATTATTTTTAAACAATAAGAGAGTTCCAAGGCCAAAGCCACTCTCATTTACCAAAAAACATTATGATTATTCCCAAGACTTTTAGCAAATATTCTGTGGTCTGATGAGACAAAAATTTAACTTTTTGGAAGGTGTGCGTCACGTTACTTCTGGCATAAAACGAATACAGCATTTCATAACAAGAACATCATACCAACTGATATGGTGGTGGTAGTGTGATGGTCTGGGGCTGCTTTGCAGCTTCAGGACCTAGACGACTTACCATAATTCAGGGATCCTCAAACTACGGCCCTCCAGCTGTTACGGAACTACACATCCCATGAGGCATTGTAATACACTGACATTCACAGACATGACTAGGCATGATGGGAATTGTAGTTCCTGAACAACTGGAGGGCCGTAGTTTGAAGACCCCTGCCATAATTGATGGAACCATGAATTTTGAGCTCTACCAGAAAATTCTAATGCCCCGTACACACGATCGGACATTCCGAAAACAAAATCCATGGATTTTTTCCGATGGATGTTGGCTCAAACTTGTTTTGTGTACACACGGTCGCACAAAGTTGTCGGAATTTCCGATCGCCAAGAACGCGGTGACGTACACCACGTACGACGAGACTAGAAAAGGCCAGTTCAGAACCAAGCGCGGCACCCTTTGGGCTCCTTTTGCTAATCTCGTGTTAGTAAAAGTTTGGTGAGAGACGATTCGCGCTTTTTTAGACTCGTGCTTTTCAGATCGTTTTCTGCTGTTCACTTTGTGCTTGTGGGTTTGTATCTGCTCTTCAGTGCGTGCAGCAAGTGACGTGTGACTCTTGTCATTCTGTTCTTGTTCGTTCGTTACGGTTTTTCAGGTCGCTCTTCACAGGCCTTGTAGTTCTTCAGTGCGTTCTGTTACTTCGTTCTGAGCAGCCGACCGTTTTCTAGCCATGTTGCGTATACGTACTCCTCGTAGAGTTCGTGCTGTGCGGGGGCTTGGTGTTGGGGTCCTTAAATTGACACAAGTCCAGTCCATGAACAGGGTGCGGAGGAGTTCATGGACCAAGAATTGGTTGCTTCAGCGTGACCAGTTCTGTCATATGCCTTTGCTCCGTGAGAATAATCCTGATGATTTCAGGAACTTTCTCTGGATGACGGACCCCGTATTTCACCGTTTGTTGGCTTTGCTGACCCCATATATCAGCAGGCAGGATACCTGCATGAGGCAAGCCATCACTCCGGAGCAGAGGCTAGTCGCCACCCGTGGTACTTGGCGACGGGGAGAAGCCTGCAGGACTTGAAGTTCTCGACAGGCATCTCCCCCCCAGGCTCTGGGGATCATTATCCCAGAGACCTGTTCTGCCATCATACAGGTCCTGCAGAAGGAGTATATTAAGGTAAGATTTTTATACTTTAATATCACATTTTATTGTATTTAATGTTTGATAATGTATTGTATTTCTTTCCTCATTCCCTAATTACCATGATTGGAATATGCTGTGAATGTCCCCTTTGTCCTCATGCATGCTGGATTTTTATGTAATTATTTTTGTTGTCCTTCATACATATTTGCCTTCACTTACCTCCCCCCAGCATGGTCTCCTGGCCCTATATTCACCTCATGTAGTCACTTAACAATGTATTTTATCAGCTCCATAGTAGTGCTTTACCCCAAACATCCCCTAAAATGTTTTTAAATGTGATTTGTGCTTTAAATTCAGGCAGAGTGCCAGAGGCTTTTTATGGGGGTCCCCAAATCATTTTTAACCCTCCCTCCCCCCAACTGCTAAGTCAGCTGATACCAATTCTCTATCTATCCTCAATCATCTATCTGGCGACTTTGCCAAACCCATACACACTATACCCATCTCTTTTGTGCTCAGATTTATGGATGAATTCCCCAAAGCATGTAGTGCAAGGGCCTGCCTGTATACTTTCAAATGGTACTGTTTCAAGTTTCTGTATACTATTATTATCTTGATAGGTAATAGCAGAATGTCCAAATGTGCTCAAATGTGTACAATGTGTATTTATATCTTTGTATTATGACACTTCTTACCTGTCCGGTGGGCTGTCAATAGTGTAACTAAGGAGGAGCTGTTCAAAGTAATACACATTATTTAGGCATTCATCTCTCAATGAAGTGGAGAGGGTTACCTGTCCAAGAGTCCCCCCCCATAATGTTAGAAATGGCCCATGAGGGGGGGGGATCTGATAGGTGTACCTTATACTTTGGTCTTTAAAAACTCCCTCAAATAAATGTTATCTTGATGTTGGCCAAGAATGTTTGTGTCTAATCAGCTTTCCCTGTTTATGTGCAAAATGACAATTTTTTTTTTTTCGTTTGACTCCACAGTCTCCTTCCACGCCACAGGAATGGCAGACTGTGGCCTCCCACTTTGCCCAGCGGTGGGACTTTCCTAACTGCGGAGGGGCAATTGATGGGAAACACGTCCACATCGTCCCACCCCCCAACTCGGGGTCGTACTATTATAATTATAAGGGGTTCAATAGTATTGTGATGTTGGCGGTGGTGTCGGCTACTTATGAGTTCCTGTATGTGGACTTGGGGAAGAATGGCCGGATGTCTGATAGTGGAGTCATCGCCCAGACGGAGTTCTACAGGCATCTCCAGAATGGCAGCTTGGACTTGCCACCTCCAGAAGACAATATGGAAGGACTCCCATTTGTCTTTGTTGCGGATGAAGCGTTTGCGCTGGGGGACCATCTTATGCGGCCATTCCCGATGAGGACCCTCACCCCGGACCAGAGGGTTTTTAATTACTGGCTGGCCAGAGTCAGAAGAGTGGTGGAGAACACGTTTGGAATCATGGCCAGCCTATTTCTTACACCCATACACATGGCGGAGTACAAACTGAATCATATTATCCTGGCATGCTGTGTTCTACACAACTTTTTACGGCAACATTCTGCCAACTATGCTGGCTCAGTTGGGCCTGAGGCCGGACTTCAAAATGAAACAACCCTGACGGCGCTTGAAAGTGGCCGTCCTGGCTTGCCCCCCCTGAGTGCCAGTGATGTCTGTCTAAGATACCTTGAATTCTTTGCGGGTAGGGGGGCTATCAATATGCCAGACAATGTCTGAAACCTTTTTCAAATAAAAAAAAATAACTACTCAAATCTTTGGTAACATTTACTGCTTGTGTTTGTTTTAGCTGACCCTGACAGAAATGTGATGAGTCCTGAAAATGGCGTGATTGTGTAACATTACAAAGCATTGTTGGGTGTTATTTATTAAAGGCAAAGACACTTTGCACTACAAGTGCACTTGAAACTGCACTTGTAGTGCAAAGTGGATTTGCCCTTAGGAAATAACACCCATTGACACAGAAAACACCAATTAGAGCACCATTTTAGATAAAACAGGCATGTTTAAAACCAACAAGAAAGACACAAATCTTGAACTTACAAAGTTCACATTTGGTAGAACTTGAAGGCAATATCAGACATGACTATTTACAAACTGTGTTTAATATTGCGTTCAGATGGGGTGAAGTCACCCCAGGAAAAGCCAAATTTTTAAGATGCACACCAATTGCCGAATGTCAACATGTGCTAGCTGCCATCACGGGGGATCAAGGGACATGGTTTGGGGGTGCAACCCCTTCCTCACAGCTACTTTATTATTGAGGAAGGGGTTGCACCCCCAAAACGCGTCCATTGATCTCCCGTGATGGCAGATAGCACATGTTGACACACTGTGTGCATCTTCAAAATTTGGCTTTTCTCAAACTTGTCAAAAAATGTCAAAAATTTGTTGCACACAAAAAAACAGAGGGATTTTGAAGGGTTTTAAACTCTCCCTAAAACATCAATGATGTTCTTCATTTTTTGAAGAACATCATTGATGTTTTTCAAGTCCCTATTATACCCCATGATCTCCCCGATCAGGATCTGTGCACTTTCCGAGGTGAAAGGATCGGGATCCACAACATCACGATCACCTAAAAAGATAGAAACCAAAAAACACCATGTATTATAAATATGCGGGCATCTATCTCTTACCTGAGCCTGTGGTCGCAGACACTCACCTGTTGTGGTGCCAATTTCCACCACGTCTTCCTCCTCCTGCTCTGCTTGTTCTGGGTGGATTTCCCCTTCTTTCAGAGGTGGGGGGTCTCTGGTCTCCTGGGATGAAGGGTGTCCTCCGAGTCTTTTCTCCCCTATGTAAAAAAAATAGGTCTACTTAGCACACAGATATTTGATGGCAGAACTATAAATATGAAACATTGCTTGGAAGTGGGGTACAATTGTCTGTTTTGGCAGAGTTCCAAGATGTTGCATTTTTCTTGTCCTTTGTGAAGCTTCAATACTTACGTGTTTTGTACAAGCTTCACAGATGGAGACACCCCTATAGTATACACTGGAGCACCTGTGTGGGCCCCCTAATAAAAAAAGGGTGTTCTTGTGTCCCACACTAGTGCTCCAGCGTCCAGATGTGTAAACAGCTGCTGAGTGTCCTCTCCTTACACAGAATCTAGTTTGCATTTCATTCTAGTAACAAACCCATCTACACAACCAAATTAGTTTCACACAAGTAGGCCCTAAAAAATGTGGGCAAATGCATATGGCCAAAACAATGGTGTTTTATAGGCCAAAAGAAAAATGTTTGATACGAACGAATAATGTGCCCATGAACATGAAAGTTGACATTTGAAACTGGATAACAGTTAAGAAGAGCACATGGAGCAGCACGAACGTAATAAACATAAAAAGAATAGGAACACAACACAACTACTTACTTTTTTGCAGCACTCTCCGGATCTTTCTGTACTGCTCGTGCTCTCTTAATTTGAGGTCCGACCACCGCTTCCTGAGCTGATCTTTCGATCAACGTACCCCGAAATTCCGGTGCAGACTTTTGACCACTTTCGCCATGGTCATGGCCTTTCAGACATTGGGGTTGGGGTAAGGTCCATACTTCCCGTCATAGTCGGCCCTCTTCAGGATGTCCACCATCTCCCCAAAGGACATATTCGATGCCTTAAATCTTCTCCTTCTGGATCCAGACATTTCTGGCTCTGGGCTTTCCTCCTCGTTGCTGTAATTAGCATGCACCTGCTGTGTCTCCGCCATGTGCTCTTCCCCCACTGCGCCGAACGAAAAGGGGTGGGGAACAGACTAGAAAGAACGTCAGGGGCGGGCGGAGTTACACGCATGCACAGTGTGTATAAAGCGTAACCCGCGTGCGTAGTACGTACGATCTGTGAGCGGAGGAAGGAGTATCGGAGGCGCCGATCGTGATAACGAAGGTAAGAGCAAAACTTGGGCCTATACTGCTTCTAGATTGAGGCCTATATTGTAACAAGATTAGGAGAGTTTTGCCTGACATTAGGGTTTGTCTTGTGTTGTGTCTTGCAGATAAAATGGATGGCTTCAATGACCACAACTTCCTCCCCCTGTTCATAGACAAGTACAGGGAGCTGCCCTGTCTGTGGCAGGTGAAACACCTGCATTATAATCATAAACAAAAGAGGCAGACAGCGCTGGAAAAACTGCTGGAGTTGGTGAAGTCGGTGGTCTCCACAGCAAACATCCCCTATTTAAAAGCCAAAATTGGTGGCCTGAGGAGCACTTATCTAAGGGAGCGCAAGAAGGTCACGGATTCCCAGAGATCAGGAGCTGCAGCAGATGACATTTATGTCCCCAGGCTGTGGTACTATGAGAGACTGCGATTTCTGTCAGACCAGACTGGAGTCAGGGAATCCCTCTCAACCCTTCCTTCCACTCTTCCTTCCACCCTATCTTCCACCCCAGCTGAGGCTTCCGATGTCCAACCTGGGACTTCCAGCCAGGAAGAAGTGGAGGAGCCCAGCTGGAGCCAGGTATAGCATTCTTCTACAGATTTCTGGTCAATAAATAAATTATGTTTACTAGATGTTATTATTGATCACTAATTGCTGATTTAATACCGTTTTTTACATATCAATAGACAGTAGTGGGCAAAAAAAAATTGGGACAAGAATGAAAAATGCTGGGCTCAGAAGGATAGTCTGTTATATTTGTTAAC
Organism: Aquarana catesbeiana; assembly: GCF_042186555.1. NCBI lineage: Eukaryota > Metazoa > Chordata > Amphibia > Anura > Ranidae > Aquarana > Aquarana catesbeiana. The sequence continues at coordinate 398,423,296 of NC_133325.1, forward strand.
ATTCAATTTGCAACAGTCATGAGGTGAAAATTGTGTGTGATTGATGAATAAAAAACTAAAGCTATGTCCCTTTTTCATACACAGGAAGACCTCAGCCAGGAAGAGGCTCTGGAATGTGGCACACAGGAGGAGGCTGTGGAATGTGGCAGCCAGGAGGAGGCGGGGGTTAGTGGCAGCCAGGAGGAGACGGGGCTAAGTGACAGCCAGGAGAAGCCTGGGACCAGTAGGAGCCTGACCGAATCACAGGTCCCTCCCCTCCGCCTTCCAAACAAAAGACCCAGGAAGGGGAGTCACATGCAGGATTCAGCTCTCAGGCTCATTCAGGAGCCTTCTGCATCCCTCAGAGCCTTACCCACTCCTGAAGAGGCTTTTGCCTGCATGGCTGCCACCAAACTGAAGAGCATGCAGGAGGGTCAACGCCTCATGTGTAAGAAACTTCTTTATAAAGTCCTTACTAAGAGGGTGAGTGGCGAAATCACACCCAATACCGATGTGATTGAGTTGGACCATCCTCCTCCTGCCACAACTACACCACCACAGCCACAGCGTGGAAGGAAGACCTGAGAGTGATGGCCCTTGGAGACGTCTGGTCTGACAAAAGATGCAGGGTCTTGTATGACCACAGCCTGGGGACATAGATGTCATCTGCTGCTTTCAGGATCTCTGGGACTTCTGGACCAGACTGTACCTTATATATGGACTCCTCAGGCCACCAATTTTGCTGGAAAATAATTGATGTGTGCCCTGGGGGCCAAAGGCTTCGCCAATTTCTGCTGTTTCTCCAGCGTTGCTTCCCTCTTTGTTTGGTTCTGAGCCCTTAATAAAGGAATTTTTGGTTCAATTATCCTCGCCTATGTGTGTTTTCCTTCAAAAAGGACAGTTTGTTTGTGAGGAGGCAGGTACATTAGTAAACTACAATGTGAAATTAACAAGAGACACCAACACCAAGCAACCTCCTTGAGATTAAATAATACAAGACAATAATGTTGTTGTGGTAACTTGACACACAAAACACACACAAAAATATTATGGAGTAAAACCCAAAAAAACAAAAAAAATACATCAGCCTTGAAAAAAATACAAAACAAAAATAAAACAACAAAAAAGAAATTTGGTCAGATGTGACAAATGAAAATATATTGAGGGAATCACGATAAATAATAAAGAAAGAAAGAAGTTTGTGAGAAGTTTGTGTGAATATGAGCAGCAAAACTACTTCATTCTTCTCACATTATAAAGAAGAAGAGAGTGCGCTTTATTAAACAATTTAAAACATTGCAGCGTGACGAAAGTGCTGTATCCATTCCGAACGCTAATTTTACCAGACCGAGCTGTTCCGTCTCAGAATTTCTTCTGAGGATGCATGGCACTTTGTGCGCCGGAATTGTCCACACACTGTCGGAATTGACACGAACGGATTTTGTTGTCGGAAAATTTTATAGCCTGCTCTCAAACTTTGTGTGTCGGAATATCCGATGGAAAATGTCCGATGGAGCCCACTCACGGTCAGAATTTCCGACAACACGCTCCGATCGCACATTTTCCATCGGAAAATCCGACCGTGTGTACGGGGCATAAAGGAGAACGTCCGAACATAAGTTTGTGACCTCAAGCTCACGTGCACTTGGGTTATGCAGCAGAACAAAGATCCGAAATACAACATTAAGTCCACCTCCAAATGGTTCAAACAAAGCAAAATTTAGGTTTTTAGGTTTCAATCCAATGTTGTATCATGACCTTACACAGGCCGTTCAAGCTAGAAAACCCTCCAATGTGGCTGAATTTACACAATTCTGCAAAGAAAAGTGGCCCAAAATTGCTCCACAGCAATGTGAAAGACTCATTGCCAGGTATCGCAAATGCTTGATTGCAGTTGTTGTCGCCAAGGATGGCACAACCAGTTGTTAGAACCAAAAAACGCATTTTGTATTTACTCAGGTTATCTTTGTGTAATAATAAAATTTGTTTGATGATCTGAGTCATTTAAGTGTGACAAATATGCAAAAAAAGAAAAAATCAGAAAGGGGGCAAATACTTTTTCACGGCATTGTATATACAATATATATATAGAGATATATCTATATAGATAGATATATCTCTATATATATATATATATTAAATAATGATATTTGAAGTGCTTCACAATGTGCATAAAAATGAATATATATGAATAAATATAAATAAATAAATATAAATACTCAAATAAATCCAGCGGTGAATAAAAATTCCTAAAAAATCCAGCAATCAAAATAGTGTAAAATTAAAAAATTAGTGCCACCAAATGTGTAAAAAAATCCACATAAAAATATATAGGGATGTATTCAGAAGGTTCAATTATACAAGTGTAGAATCCGATTGGTATAAAGCTTTGATCCGGTCCCACTAGCAAAGCTGTTTAAAAACACTTGCTTAATTAAGGTGCTCATTGACATTTATAGTAACAATGTTTCTTTTGCTTCTGTTCACAACCAATGTGAGAATCATAAACAGATCTCATTTGACAAGCAGATAAGAGAAAAAACCAATCATTGTGCAATAGTTAGGATACCAAGGTACACAGGCAAACTTCAATCCACTCACGTGTGCCTTATAATGATAAGGCATATGCAGGTTTTACTATAGCAGTCAGCCGCCTTAGACAGGAGCAGATTCACTGCAGGATACTGCTGATCTGCACAGAGCGTCCTTGGCTCCTCCCACGCGTTGCATCACAGTCACGTGACTTTTTCAAGGAAAAGGAAGTTTGCCTGTGTACCTTGGTATCCTAACTATTGCACAATGATTGGTTTTTTCTCTTATCTGCTTGTCAAATGAGATCTGTTTATGATTCTCACATTGGTTGTGAACAGAAGCAAAAGAAACATTGTTACTATAAATGTCAATGAGCACCTTAATTAAGCAAGTGTTTTTAAACAGCTTTGCTAGTGGGACCGGATCAAAGCTTTATACCAATCGGATTCTACACTTGTATAATTGAACCTTCTGAATACATCCCTATATATTTATTTTTGTGTTGATTTTTTATGTGGATTTTTTTACACATTTGGTGGCACTAATTTTTTAATTTTACACTATTTTGATTGCTGGATTTTTTAGGAATTTTTATTCACCGCTGGATTTATTTGAGTATTTATATTTATTCATATATATTCATTTTTATGCACATTGTGAAGCGCTTCAAATATCATTATTTATTCTTTTTAAGTGACTCTGAAAACACTCTCTTTTGATAGCAGCCTCACTTGGTTTTATGTGTAATTATCAGCTATTTAGCATCACAGCGCTTTGTGTTTTATATATTCTTATATATATATATATATATATATATATATATATATATATATATATATATATATATTCTCATTGGTTTTTGTGTCATGATTTTTTTTTATTATTGTAAAGACCTAAAGGATAAGCTCTTTAAACCATTTTTTGTGCTATCTTTCACTAGCATGTTTTTAACTTGGTCAAATTATGCAATTACCTAAAGGGCTGATTCATAAGTCTGGAAACGTTACTTGGAAGGCCAGTTTACACCAGAATGCAGTGCAGGAAAGGTGCTTTCCATGTGTATTTCTGGCATCACAGGTGAACGTGCTGCCCTTGCAGTCTGCATGAGTGCGTGAGTGTATTGTTAATGGCTCCCCAAACGCAGATCACAAACACAGTGCATTTATGGGCATCAAAACACATGGAACTGCAGTACCATGTGGTTTGTTTTGCTTGCACTACTTCCTTTACGGTCAAGTGTGTTTTGCAGCCCATTCAAATGAATTCGGCTGTCAAAATATATTGCACTGCATGGGAATCCCATGTGCCCAGCCCCCAGTAAATATTTTAAAAATCTTGGTCAAAGTTGAAGGATTAGCCGCCAAAACTTTAACATGCATTTCTTCATCTAATGATCTTACCATCAAAGTAACATACTACTTTGAAACGATATTCACAAAGATATAAACAATACCAATGCATTGATTCACAATAAAATAAAGTAGTGAATCAGTTTAGATGGGTACTTATTAGTATACAGATAAGAATGACCTATTTCAAGTTTAATTATCAATTTTATCATATGTAAAGCCCCATGTCAGGCGTGATAACTAATAATTTAAATTCTATTTGGAGACATTTGGTGTCTATAGTTTTTTCTTTTATGGAATCTGAGCTCCCCCTGCTGGTTGTCTATTACCATGTTCAATTTTGGAAGTTCTTTCCTATTGTTTGCTTCTCATTACTTGCTTGTTTGTAAGAAATGCTTGGATACAGCATTGAATATTTTACAGATTTCCCAAAACGGTGATGTTTTATTAAATAATACTACTAAAAACAGCTGAGGGAATTTAAATAAAAATAAGTATTTCATCTAGAAGGTAATACAGGTGTTTTAAATAGGTCATCATTAACTGTAGAAGGAAGTCAAAGTGCACATGAAGATTAACGTACAATAGCGAATCAAAGCCTATAGACATAAAATGTGAACAGCTGGACCTCATTAATTATTACAATTGAGAAAGAACAGCACTGTCCATAGCAACCAGCAGGTTGAATATATTCCTTTTTAACACGGTTATCACAGGAAAAACATGCAGTCTGCTGTCTGTAAGCATGTAAAGTACTAAACCCATTTTAAAGCATTGTAAGAAAATGTTTTACAAATGTCCAAAACACTTAAAGTGAACTTGCACTAGTAACACATTTGTAAAGCTGACCTTAAAGCATATACCATTTCTCCACAGGCACACAATATGCAAGTTTTAGCTTCAAGCACAGAAGCTGAAGCTCTTACATGCCCCTGCGATGCACACCCCCATATTGGGTACAGATGCATAGATCCACTGTGCTGAGGATGCAGAAAGTGTAAATCAAGAAGATAAAATAGGTGTGTAAAAGCTCTTTCTGGTGCCTGCTTTGGCTAGCTTTGCAACCATGAATTCTATTGCAACTGTATTTTAGTTGCCAGGTCTGCAACGGCTGCTACAACTAATATCAGAAAAAGCCAGTCTATTTGTAGGTTTACATTACAGAGAATAAAATAGGGTAAGTGGACAGGAGCAGATCCAGAGATCATATAAAGCGAGGTCTCACGCTTGTGTTCCCAAATGAAAATAAACCAGCTGATGACTATTGAAATCCACCTATAACCAAAATCTTATTTTGAATAGACTGAGTCATTGGGCCATCAAGAAGACCCATTCTGCCGGTGCAACCTGCGGGCCCACAAAGAAACAGAAGGCCTCTCAGGACAGTAGAGAGAAACAGGGCCCAGGTGTTCAGAATAGACTGCATAAGGCCCCTTTCACACATGACCGTTGGTCTGTTTTTCATCTATCTGTTGATGGATAAAAAAACGGATATCAATGCATCTCAATGGAAAAATGGATGTAAATGGACGATCATCCATTTACATCCGCTTCTGTCAACATCCATTTTTCGAAACAGATCAAAGCCCTATTTTTCTTCTGCTAAAAAAACAGATCTGACGAAAAATGGATGACAAATGGTCTGTTTTTGCATAAAAGAATGGATCCGGAACTCCGGACTCTAGCTGGCAGATGTAAAAAACTAAAGACAGATGAAAAAAATGATGCAAACTTCATACGTTTCTTTCTTTGAAAAAGTGACTGAACTAATGAAATGAACGGTCCGCACGTGTGAAAGGGGCCTAAGGGCTTGTTTACGCATGTGGCAGCCCTCTGAATACCAATCTGAAGTACATTGTTTTTAGAAGGCATTTGACTGGCAGTGAGGAGTCATGGTCACCTCCTCACCACCTGTTTTAACCCCTAAAGCACGGGACCACAACCACATGCAGCAGTGGGGCCCTATTCACTTGAATGGTTTGTATTCGGTGGGTGGTACTGCTCGGTGGATGGTACATGATAGGGACCTAAGTAAGTGTAAACTAAGGCTTGCTGCTCTTGCAGGTACAAAACAGGATGAATGAGCTGTGATATTCTGATGGAGAAGACTAGCAGGTCAAAACACGGGAAGAGTGAATGCATATATGTGGTAGAAACATGGCAAGCGCAGAGGTAGAATCCACATTGTTCCCAGGGGTCTTTTGCAGCTCCAACTGAGTCTACGTGACAACATAAAGTAAACAAATCTGCAGCTATTTGCTTTTTCAATGGTTTAACCCAGTTAAAAATGATGTTAAAATAGCCATGCATGATCCTAAAACTGCAACAAACACATAAGTGGCTATGCAGATGATTTATCCTCACCAGTTATATATTTTGGGTTATTTCTGAAACGGTCATCCACTAATATGAGGGCACCCCAATCATTCTTATGGCGGATACATCTGTTAAAAATAAGAAAGACAAGATTACGCCCTGAAAAATAACTATATTATTTTACATGTTAAACAAACACAACAATTACGATATATAGAAGAACTAGAAAATTTTTAGCTAAAACATGAAAATTCATCCATGTTCCAACCAATAAAAAATTGCATCATTGCTTAAATTCAATCCAACAATCTTCTACTTGGCTTTTTATGCTATGGGACAGTTTTAGCCTCAGGAAGTAACAGGTTACTGATGTTGTAGCTGTTCTAAAAAAGACCAAACAGCTATATTTTCTTGGGCAGTTAAGGAGCTTCTTTTACTGACACAGAGAGCAGCTAAATGCCATGAATTTAAGTGATGAGAACACCATGGCTTCTCACTGCCTGCAAGTAATTGGTTTGCATTAAACAAGCAAGGACGGCTTTGACAAATTCCATGCAAAGCACTACATGATGATTATAATTGATAGCATGTAGCAATATATTTATGCGGAGCAGTTTTCTATAAATGTTATTTTATTTATCATCAAACTGTTTCAATCCTCAGTTACAAATCAGCAGACAGTTTACTGAAGAAATATATTCAATGGAATATATACAAATGCCTCTGCAGTATCCAATCATAACATATGGGGTGGCAACTATTTTTTGATCCCTATATTTGTTTACAAAGACCATAATATAGCACAATTAGAAAGGACAGTATAAGCAAACACCCAAAACAAGCACACAGGACGTTATCTCTGCAACATCAACACTTATTATGTATATTGCGCAAATAGTGAAAATGCAACTTTTTCGGAGAAGAGTATCCAGCTAAAAGGTTTTGATTCGTCACACGGTTTCTGCATGGCAGAGCATTCTGGGATTGTCAGGAAGTGCCAGATTCAAGCCTTTTCTGCTTCTTTTGCCATAAATCTCTGTAGACATTTTCCTCCCAAAATGTGACCACTTTCAGTCACTGTCATCATATATCATATTTTGGTGAAAGATTTCTTCGACTGAAAGGTCACTTGTCTTTAGTGACTTTCTTTTCCTGTTCATGGCCTTTATGTGATGTTTTACAGAGTGGAGGACAAATAAATATGTACTACTTCCATTTTTAATTTAACCAGCATCAAAACTCATTGCTGCAAGTAACTTGTCTGGGAAGGCCCAAAATGAGAACATGCTACTATAAATAAAAGCAAGATATAAAGAAATGCAATGAGTTGTACTGGATTCTGTAATGTAATTAATGTAAAATGTAATGACTTCATTGGGTATCAATCCACAGAAATAACAGACTTTATTCTTTGTTTGCTATCCAAGCACGGATAAGGAATTTTAAAAGTATATCTCTCTGGTGAACATTTTCATTAACTTTTGTATAATTTTGTCATGAAAATGTCAAAAAAGGTTGTATGTATTTTTTTTGCGATTAGGTACACTAAATGTACGTGATGTGTATGTATGTAATGTGTATTATCTGTCCTGTGAATATATATTTTCACAGTGGATTTATAGTTAAAATGGGATATATGGTTCTTTATAATTAACATGCCAAAGCTGTATATTGCACCTATTCTGATTGGACTCACTATAGAACACATTTTATAAAACATCCTATGAATTCACTGTATAATTGTTAATTCAACATGATCTCAAAAAAACAAAAAACAAAAAAAATTAAATCAATTATGCCAAACTGCTGAGCAAACTATAGCAGCACAGTTTAAAAAAATGACAGAGCCACCCTACTTTGTATTTGAAGTATACAAGAACTGGGGTGCTTACAGGCAAAAGAGAACATTCATCTGATCCAGTAATTTATAGTTGGATTGGGGAATGATCATACATTGGTAAGTGCTTTCTAGTGCCCAGTGTGCTCCAATGATGATGTGACTGCCTGAGATGTATTTCTGATTACTATTGATTTCCACCTAGACAAGCTGACACCTGAGCACCCTACCCCCTTCCTTGCTCCATTAACACAAACATGAACATTCATCCGATTAAATCATATTTGTACAATGATTTTTCAGTAGACAGATTGTGCAATCCTGGTCGGCTGCCATCTAGTGTCTGTTGTCACTGCAGATTTCATGGGTCTCTCTTCCAAAGAATATTGGTAGCTCGCAACCAAATCTTATTCACACTATTATCCTTCTATGACAAAAAAATGTATTACAAAATTGTTGCATGTTTAGGGTTGAAAAGTAAGCTGTAAGGTCATGACTTGTTAATGTTTCAAATATACTACTATCTTTTTAGTACTTTCTTAAATATGTATTAGTCTTCTTGCAACTAGTTTGAAAAAGCCTTATACAAATAACAGAAATAACTGCAGGTCTCTGCTGTGAACATAAGACAACTGAGAAGGTAAGATCTATAAAGCTGATTGAGATAAAAACTAAATATAAGTATTGCTCAAACATTAACTGTAGGAGAAAACATGATAAAGGTTGCCTTGTGTAAAGCTAAAATATATAAATACATTTACTTTTTCAGTGGATTGAAAACAAGTATCTAAATAAAATGGTACTCTTTACTAATGTTTTCAAGGTGCTATATAGATATAGACTTGTTTTAATTAACTTCTAGTGTTTTAAAGACCAATTATTAGTTTAAACAACATTTTTTTTAGAGAGTCCAAAGGAAAAGCTGTTTAGATGTCTAAGTAAAACCTCTCAACAACTATGCCACAGTATTTAACGGTATGCCAGCTAATACGCACACTGGCTTATTTACTAAACCAGTCCCTTAATAATTTGGCTCATGCTGATATACGTCGGCAAAGTGGAACAGGTGCGCAAAATGACCTACACGTATGTCACTCCATCATCGGCGGCTAGCGGGCGCCGCTGGTGGCCTGCGATCGTGGCACTGAGAGGCAGAACGGGGAGATGCCTATGTAAACAAGGCATTTCCCTGTTCTGCCTAGCAACATGACAGGGATCTACTGCTCCCAGTGATCGGGAGCAGTGATCTGTGTCATGTTCTAGTGAGCCCATCCCCTCTACTGTTAGAACACACTGAGGGAACACTTAACCCCTTGATCGCTCCCTAGTGTTTAACCCCTTCCCTGCCAGTGGCATTTACACAGTAATCAGTGCATTTTTATACCACTGATCGCTGTATAAATGCCAATGGTCCCAAAATATTGTCAAAAGTGTCCGATCTGCCCGCCGCAATGTCGCAGTCACAATAAAAATTTCAGATCGCCGCCAATTGCTAATAAACAAAAAATAATAATAAAAATGCTATAAATCTTTCCCCTATTTTGTAGACGCAATAACTTTTGCGCAAACCAATCAATATACGCTTATTGCGATTTGTTATGTAGAAGAATACACATTGGCCTAAACTGAGGAAGAAATTCGTTTTTTTATATTTTTGGGGGGATATTATAGCAAAAAGTAAAAAATATTGCTTTTTTTTCAAAATTGTCGCTCCTTTTTTGTTTATAGCGCAAAAAATAAAAACCGCAGAGGTGATCAAATACCACTAAAATAAAGCTCTATTTGTGGGAAAACAAGGATGTCAATGTTGCTTGGGTACAGCATTGCACGACCGCGCAATTGTCAGTTAAAGCAACGCAGTGCAGCATCGCAAAAAAGGGCTTGGTCAGGAAGGGGTAAATCCTTCCGGGGTTGAAGTGGTTAATATCCTTGGGGGTCGCTGAGAGGCATACTGTGTGCCTGCTGTAGCTACAGTGTCTTGAAAAAGTTGATAAAGATAAATGGATAAAGTTGTGGAGAAGTTTAAAGCAGGGTTAGGTTATGAAAAAATATCCCAAGCTTTGAACATCTCACAAAGCACTGTTCAATCCATCATCCGAAAATTACAGCTGCAAGTCTGTATGTTTAGTCATTGTCCTGCTAGAAGGTGAACCCCCACCCCGGTCTCAACCCGCTCTGAATTCTTTTGCAGACTCTAACAGGTTTTCTTCTAAGGTTGCCCTGTCTTTGGCTCCATCCATCTTCCCAACAACTCTGACCAGCTTCCCTATCCCTGTTGAAGAAAAGCATCCCCACAACATGATGCTGCCACCACCATGTTTCACGGCGGGCATGGTGTGTTCAAGGTGATGTGCAGTGTAAGTTCTCCACCACACATATCGTTTTGCTTTTAGGCCAAAAAGTAAAATTTTGGTTTCATTTGACCAGAGCGCTTTCTTCCACGTGTTTGCTGTGTCCCCCACATGGCTTCTTGCAAGCTGCAAATGGGACTTCTTATGGCTTTCTTTCAACAATGGCTTTCTTCTTGCCACACTTCCATAAAGGCCAGATTTGTGGAATGCACGACCAATAGTTGTCCTGTACACAGATTCTCCCACCTGAGCTGTGGATCTCTGCAGCTCCACCAAAATTATCATGGGCCTCTTGGCTGCTTCTCTGATTAACGATTAATGTCAGTGTAGATAGACGGCCATGTCTTGGTAGGTTTGCAGTTGTGCCATGCGCTTTCCATTTTTGGATGGTGAATTGAACAGTGCTTTGTGAGATGTTCAAAACTTGGGATATTTTTTCATAACCTAATCCTGATTTAAACTTCTCCACAACTTTATCCGTGACATGTCTGGTGTGTTTCTTGGCGTTCATGATGCTGCTTGTTCACTAAGGTTCTCTAACAAACCTCTGAGGGCTTCACAGAACAGCTGTATTTATACTGAGATTAAATTACACACAGGTGGACTCTATTTACTAAATAGGTGACTTTTGAAGGCAATTGGCTCCACTAGATTTTAGCTTGGGGTATCAGAGTAAAGGAGGCTGGATACAAATGCACGCCACACTTTTCAGATTTTTTGGTTAAAAAATTTTGAAAACCATTTATCATTTTTCTTCCACTTCACAATTATGTGCCACTTTGTGTTGGTGTATCACATAAAATCCCAATAAAATACATTAACGTTTTTGGTTGTAACATGACAAAATGTGGAAAATGTCAATGGGGTATGAATACTTTTTCAAGGCACTATACCATGTTTTTACAGAAATCTGATAAACAGAGGCTAATCATTGGGAACATCAATAATTTGTGCTCCCATCATTCAAAGCCACAACACAGGTAGGAGGAGGGACTAAAGTCTTCCACATAAATATCACTTGTGTTAGGTTAGAACAATGTGTAGGGAAATACTTTAAAATGGGAAAAAATAATTCTACAAAAGTTTTGCTCCTTTGTAGTTATAGCAAGGGAATGATATGCACAGGTAAATATTTTAATATCTATCTATATATATATAGATCTTTACATATCCTTAAAGAGAATATTTGCAAGTGCTACATGTTTAGCTTTGAATGAAGCTTCTAACATAGTACTTTTTATAAAGCAGAATATAGAGCTATTGATCAGAATCAGCAAACCATTTTTTTTTAACAATTTTTACAAAAAAGCTCAAATGTTAAGCTTTGTGAGTTATTAATAGGCATTTACTTCAGATAACTGGTCCCAAACTCAAATTCTTGAAAATAACTAACATATTTTCACAGTTAATAGATATGAGCACAACGGTCATTATTCCGTACTCTTAGGGCCCTTTCACGCTGGGCGGTTTGCAGGCACTACTGCGCTAATAATAGCGCCTGCAAACCGACCGGAAAGTGCCGCTGCTTTGTCTCCAGTGTGAAAGCCCCGGGGGCTTTCACACTGGAGCGGTGCGCTAGCAGGACGGGAAAAAAAGTCCTGCTAGCAGCATCTTCGGAGCGGTGAAGGAGAGGAGTGTATACCGCTCCTTCACCACTCCTGCAGAGACGCTTTGCGGTGGTTTTTAACCCTTTCTCGGCTGAATACCGACGGTAAAGGTTCTGTCCTTGGACCTCTACTATTCTCGATCTACACGTCCTCCCTGGGTCAGCTGATAGCCTCCCATGGCTTCCACTACCCTGTTTATATGCCGATGACACCCAAATCTATCTCTTTGACCCACAACTCACCCCATCAGTCTCCTCACGCATCACTGATTTACTAACAGACATATCAGCCTAAATGTCAAACCACTTCTTCAAACTGAATCTATCTAAAACCAAGCTCTTAACATTTTCTCGCCCACGTGCCCCTTCCCCTGACTACCCCGTCAAGATCAATGGCATATCTATCAGTCCGTCCCCACATGCCAGGGTGCTAGGGGTAACCTTAGACTGTCTGAACTGTCCTTTCAGGCCCACATCTAATCCCTGTCCAAATCATGCCGCCTTAGCCTTCGCAACATTTCCAGAATACGCCCCTTTTTAACTAATGACACCACCAAGCTTCTAATTCACTCCCTGGTTATCTCTCACCTCGACTACTGCAACTCCCTCCTCATTGGATTACCTTTACATAGACTATTCCCCCTTCAGTCAATAATGAATGCCACTGCAAGACTCTTCCACCTTACCAACCATTCAGTGTCCTCCACCCCTCTCTGCCAATCCCTCCACTGGCTTCCACTCACCCAACGAATAAAATTCAAAGTACTAACAATAACTTACAAAGCCATCCATAACTCTGCCCTCAGCTACATCACTAACCTAGTCCCAAAATACCAACCAAGCCGCTCTCTTCGGACCTCCCTAGACCTCCTGCTCTCTAGTTCCCTTGTCGCTTCCTCCCATGCTCGCCTCCAGGATTTCTTCAGAACTTCTCCCATCCTTTGGAACTCCCTACCCCAATCTGTCTGATTGTTCCCTAATCTATCCATCTTTAGACAATCCCTGAAAACCCTTCTCTTTGAAGAAGCCTATCCTGCTTCTAATACATTGTTTTACTTCCTCCATCAGCTCATCAGTATCAATTGACCCTCCCACTTAGATTGTTAGCTCTATCGAGCAGGGCCCTCGGATTACTCTTGTACCAAATTGTAATGTAACTATAATGTCTGCCTTTATTTTGTTAAGGGCTGCACAAACTGTTAGCGCTATATTAATCCTGTATAATAATAATAATAAACTACAAAGTGAGATTCTAATAAGAACTAGATAACATGCACTACTGAAAGCCTTGATGAATATAATTAAACAATATCTATCTTTGGATAAATGAGAGAACAGTCTGAACCTCTTTCAGTTTTTTATGCTGTCTGAGTCTCCACTGGGGAAATTCAACCTCTCGGTCTGTCCTATTGACCATGGTCACTGGAACAAAAAGTGATTGGTAATCTAAACCTCTACAGTTGTCACTGGACAGGAATTGTGTTATTAAAGTTTTATTTTTTTGTTTAAAAATAACAAACATGTTATACTTACCTGCTCTGTGCAGTAGTTTTACACAAAGCAGCTCAGATCCTTTTCTTCTTGGGTCCCTCCTCAGTGTTCCGTCAATATAGCCAATTCATCAAGATAGCCAATTACCTCACTTCCGTTTACTGTAAACCGTCACTAATTGGAGATTTCGATGACTTGCTGTTTTGACACAACACCGGCAACCGTGTACACTCCGCTACATGGTATCATGAGCGGATATTGTTAGTTCGTTTAGATACTAACCAACAAAATGGCTGCCTCCGCGGCGGTGATAACTTTTTCCTCGTTACCCACTGTTGTGTCAAAACAGCAAAATCTTCGTGTACCGGAATGTACATGCTTGCTGGTGTAGTGTCAAAACAACAAGTCATCGAAATCTCCAAATAATGATGGTTTACAGTAACCGGAAGTGACGAAATTGAAGATCTTAATGAATTGGCTATTTTGACAAAACACCGGCGCTCCTGCCCCTCCCTCCTGCTGAGTACCCCCGCAGCTTGCTAAAGGGGCACCCGAGCCGAGCTGCTGCTCTGTGTGTCCATTCAGACACGGGGCTGCAGCTCGCTCCCCATCCCCTCTCTTTCCTCATTGGCTCACTGACTTTGATTGACAGCAACAAGAGCCAATGGTGCCTGCTGCTGTGTCTCACTCAATCAGGAGGGAGAGTGCAAGACAGCCGAGTCCTATTGCTGGATCGAGATGGGGCTCAGATAAGTATTAGTGGGGCTGCTGCACACTGAAGGTTTTTTATCTTAATGCAAAAAGATAAAAAACCTTCTGCCTTTCGAACCACTTTAATCTATGATGACACTTGATAAAATGAAGACAACTGTCGAAGATATTTTTTACCTTAATTTTGGAGATATTTTCTCTTGCTTCCTGCTCTGTATCCTGAACAGGTTGCAAAGGCAATGGTAGCAAAGAAAAAAAAAAAAAAGAAGACAGGGAGTTTCCCACTCTATTCAAAGCGAACAGTTACTATATGACCCTTATATACAGATAAAGTGACAAAGGATCCAAGCAATTACATAAAATAAAATCTCATTTCCACTACCTATTTTAGCCAATACATATTTTGCTAGACATAGAAACATTCATATGGTAGTTCATATGGTAGTCTGCTCTGCAGACTTATTAGAATATTTAGGAAGCAATTACAAAAGCTTTGTTCAGGGCAAACTGCAGATCTGAATAATATATAACTTGTTTCATTGGTCAGCAACATTACAAAAGGATTGCACATTTGGCTTACAGGAACACATTTGGTTCCTTGTGTAAATTTTCATCAGGAACACTGTCTGCATTAAGCTGGCATCTTACAAGGACAAACATGAGCTGTGAAATATGTTAGCATGTTGTATATAGTGAAAAATAATAGATATTTTCCTTTAATTACAGGTAAACATTTTGTTCTGAGAATGTACAATTTCTGTTTTTATATATCAGCTTTTTAAAAATCTTCCGGTGAGCACTGATCTTAGTCCTAATATATATGTGAATCAATTTGCATTAGAAAACTATATATATCTTTAGTATGAAGAGGCACTTTTATTACACTATTTACCTTCCCAAGGCTTGATTCAAGGCTCGGTATGCTTGAATTTCATACCACATGCTTCCAGGTAAAAGTCCTCTACTCTTTGAATGGTGATCATTATACTTTCGTTTTAGCTCAACCTAGAATAAAAAAAAAAAAAAAAATGTAAAACCAAACACATCGATGAGACCAGCTAAAACAAAACAATAGCAATATAGTGCAACACATCAGTGTTTGCTGCTGCATGCTTTGTAAATAAATAGAAATGTACTTATTGTAATTGTTTGCAGTTGGTAAATTCAAGAATGTAATTGGTACACTGCAATACCTTCCTGACACCTTACATAAAAGGGTTAAACGACCAGCAGAAACTTCAGTTACAATCCGGAACAGGGTGCTTGTTTATACTGGCATATTTCCTAGCTGCAAGGAACGTAATATTAATAAAATTCTAAGGCTGCTACACATACTATTTGGAATAGCTAAGCAGACTTAACATCACAGTAATGTAATTTCTATTAGCACTCAAAAGATCTGAGAACTTTTTTTTAAACTATTCTTTGTTGCATGTTGACACTCTAATCTACTTTCGTAGCATGTCAAATATTTAAATGAACATGTCACACATACACCGATATTTCTTTTATCTATTTTGCGGCATTTGAGAAAATGGAGCTGAAAATGACATCTATGAACATAACATCTCACTGAAGTTTAAGCAGCACATTACAAATGAACAAAACTTGTATGTTAAAAGTATTCCTTGAGGAACGCAAATGGCACATAAATAATGAACCAGGCTCCATTCTTTCATTTTAAAGAGCTGAGTGAAACATAATCAATGGATTAAAGTTGTAGGACACAGATATACCAAATGGTCCAATTCTTATTTGATAGAAGGCATGCCAAAATTCTGTACATATAAAGAATACATTCTATAATCAAATCTAACAATGAATATCAGAAATCATCATTTAAATCAAAAATAATTTAAATTGATTGTGATGTAGGTGCCCATAAAAACCATTTCAGCTGTCATTTTTCATGAGTTGGTTAAAAATAAAGGTCATCAATGTCACTACCCTACAAGTAACTGACACGTGTTTACAAAGGCTGCTCTTTTAAATTTGAGAAAGTGTGGACTATCTGGCTGGAGTATATAACATAATTAGTCATCTTTGAAATTCACCAGGGCCATTTTGGTCACTAGTTGTATGAAACCCTATCTCCTTTGTCAAGTGATTGCTATTTTACATCCCTTAGGTACTCCATCACCTCCACAATAGGTGGTTTACTGTGCCACCTGATTTTTTTTTTTATAGTTGTTCATTATTTGGAAACATTTTAGCAGCTGTCACTTTGTGCGCTTGGTTTTATAACTGCTGTTTGTACACTAAACAACATATACTACTGCACACCTTGATGTTCTATAATTTGTTGCATTACTGATGTACATTTGTATTGTCTATGCTAATGTCCACTTTTTTTTTTTTTTTTTTTTTTTTACAAAATAAGTAAATAAATTACACCTGAATGGTATGAAACAGCAACACTTCAGTGTTATTGTTCCACCAGTTTTAAACAAAAGCATCCGACGCGTCCAGAATAAAATCATTAAACTGAATTTATAGTGCTAATGTTATTATCCTGCATGTGAACATGGAAAATGCCTGGAAATAAACACAAAGCTGATTTATTATGGCTAAATAGGATAGTGTTTAAAAGGGGTTCTAAGTTACAAAAAGTTACATATTGAATATGCAAAATACATAGGATACCTGGGTAAATGTAAAATAAATTGTAAATGCAGATGAAGGTTATTGCTGCTCAAGTGGCACAACCTAGAAGAAAAATTAGGCCATATGGCCTGTGTAATCTAATATCATAGTTAGACACAGAAATGGTGTAATGCCTTAAGACTCCACATATTACTGGTGACTGGCACTTTTCAAAATAGATGATTCACCACTAAATAAAGGAAAAGGTCTCATGAAAACTATTGACAAGTAAATGAAGTGGTATCTATTGATCGGTCTTGATATTTGTGCATGAGAAAACAGAAAATAATATTACATACACTGTGTATGTAACCCATATATGTGTGTGTGTATATATTATATATTTACATTCACACACTATTTACTTGTATATTATTTTCTATTTTTCTTGCATTTCAAACAATATGTAACAGCAACATATACGGTACTCTTTCAATTAAATAGGCTGAAGAAAAAATATGCCCATCCAAGGGCTGAGGAAGCTGGAAATAAGAAATGCAAAAAGTAAAAACTACAGACTCAATTTTGATAGACCGAGAATATAAGAAAACAACTGACTGTGTACCTACCTATACATACAGTATATACACACAAATACATGTGTGTATGTGGATAGATAGATAGATAGATAGATAGATAGATAGATAGATAGATAGATAGATAGATAGATAGATAGATGTTACTTTCTTACCAAAAGATATTTCTTTCAGCTAGGAATGAGTGATGAGCCCATTTTAGCATGACTGCGCAAGTGAGCAAGTACAATCCGGCACTAAATTACCAGAATAACCCACTTTCACTGGCAACAAAGTTAAAAATGCAGTTTGGCACACTAATAAGTTTTGACAAACATTACAAATCCGAGACTGGAAAAGTTTGAAATCTGTAGAGTTTTATGGTCTTTTGAAGAATTGGCTGTGCCAGAAACCTGTTTTTTTTTTTTTTTTGTGGATTGCTCTTTTGTACTGTGCTAACCTTTTTAAACTGACAGATGAAGGGACACGCTTCAAGAGAAATACAGAAGACTTCTAACTATTTCTGACAGGTAATTTTCAACATGGGTTGGGGTACAACATTTTATTTTGCGTACCTATGCCCTTTAAAACGACCTGTCAAATTTACAAATTCAAACTTTCAAAGCCAGACAGTAAATTGAATTTGATTCTGCAGATGTAATACTCGTCTCAATAAGACAGAAAGGATGTGGCAGAATTGTACATTTTACTCTTAAAGTGAAAGGTGGAAAAATATCACCCAGAGGAATGCCAGTACTGTCCTTACAAAATATTACACTGAGTTTGACAGCTGTATGCTAGGCTATGTTTAGAAATATATTTCTATAGGACATGCAAGGATCAACCAATGAGTTTAATCAAGCTGAAATTAAAACAATAAACACAAAGATATACAATATATGATGTAGGACGTGCTAGGTGATAAACCCAAGACCCTTTTCACACTGGAGCCACGGCCGCTTTAGCGCTGAAGTGCCGCTCGTTTTAGCTGCGCTTTAGGTGGCGCTTTTCGACCACTTTTAACCCAAAAGAAGGGGTTAAAAACTCCCGTGTTGCAGTGCTTCGGAAGCACTGCCCATTCAGTCCAATAGGCAGGGCATTCTGGGACATTTCAGAACGTCCCGCAAGCACACCTCCCCAGTGCGAAAAGTCACATTTGAATGAATGGGAGGTGGTTTTCAGGCGACTAAAGGTGTACTAGAACAATAATCACTATTTAAAGTAAAAAATAGGTAAAAAAAAAAAAAACACGTTTGAGAGATTTTAGAACTGCAAACAAGTTTGCTAATATCACTAATATATATTTATGCATTACCAGCAATGTATTAACATAGGACATAGAACACACATAATAAGGAAAATAGTGGATAAAATTCACTAACATTTTTACCTGAATTTTATGTGAAAAAATGTGTAAATCTTGGATGAGAGTAGTGTAAATCTTGGGTAAAAGTCTTTCTAAAATAGGCCCCTAAAAATATGTCCAATCCATCATAGTAGTGAAACACGTAAGCGCTACAGATGGCGATTCACTATTAAACATAAAAAAATCAAGTAAAAAAACACTAAACCAGACAAAATCGATTTTAGAATTCTTGTTTTGATGGGAGTTCAGGTTCCAGTAAAATTCAAAGTGGACCAGAGGGCCACACAACCTCATCTTATCTGGTATGTGAAGCTAAGCTCTTCATGTGGTAAAACTTAGACTTTATATTACAGCTCACTACATGGACAGACAAAAAAATGCAAGAAATCAAATATGTGCCAAAAATGATGATAGGGAGATCATTTTTTGCTTTCTTTATACATATATTCACTTATTATCTAATTTTCAATTATGCCATATATACTTTTCTGTAGTCCTCCCAAGCCCCCCCCCCCCCATGTATGGATGGGGCATACCATCAGCCACAGATCTATATACAAGTTCTTTAAAAAAAATTGTGTTGTGACATGATTGCTGTTCTTACTATCACCGCCCAGGTTGGGGGGAGCTAAAACAGTGTGTTACATGCCAGACATGGGAAATGGGAAGCATGCACACTGTGATGCCTATGTTGCAGAGTCTCTAGGAGCCTGCAGATTAGCAGCCATCAAGAAGGATAGCCTAGAGAGCAGCAGGATCAACAGTTTAATTTTTTTTTGGGAGGGGGGGGTTCAATCATTTAGTCCATTGCACCATACACAGCAGCTGTGCTAAAATCATAATGTGTATTTTCACTTTTGTAGCCAGATAAAGCCAACATCAACTTTGTATTTGTTACATGTTCTCATTCACAAAGCATAACTTGCAATTTCACTGGGCAAAAAATAGCTAGGCAAATTCATCAACCCCTAACTTTGTAATCCACTGAAGCCAAGTCTAATTCAGCTCATCAACGGGTCCTTGGGAGTGTACTTCCTAAGTATTTGCTGTGTAACTTCTTAACTGTCTCCTGTATCATCAATTACACTGGATTTTCAAGATAAGTTTAACATTGACTGGTGGTTACGAGATACTGCTTAGTACTGATTTTCTTTCTACATCAGGCGTACCATAGGTGAGAGACAAGAAGAAACATACAGTGGTATTTTTAGAAATGTCTCTCCAATACCTCAATCGCGCGTTCACCGAACTACAAAAAAAAGGCAAGTGTGGTGACTGGTTTACTACAGCAAGAGAGAAAAAAAAGTCCAGCACAAAGTCATAGTATAATAAATATATTAAACCAATTAATTGATTACATTACAAAATGTGTAAAATGCATTCAGAAATTAGGTATAAGGGAAAGCTTGTAGTGCTGCATATGGGCAGCTGATTCCCTTAGTATATGTGGCTAGGGGAGACACAAAAATGACAACTAACCACATTAGATATATACTAAGGGAAAAACGGGCCTGGGTTCCAGTAACCAAGATGGCGGCTATACTACTTCCGGTATTGCGGCAGGTAACCAAGATGGCGGCTAAACCACTTCAGGTTTCGTGGCACGGGCGTTTCTGACCATTTGACACACTGATAGGGATTACAAAATTAAAGGGGGTATAAATGAGAGGACAGGCACAGACACAGCAGCTTCCTGATGATGCAAACCATATTGCGAAACGCGTAGAGGCTGCTGGGAACTTTCCTATCACTTCCGGTCATACGGGTGTGAGGCTTGGAACGCACGCCACTGTGAGGAGACATTGGAACAGAGTGGGAGATAGACTGAGACTCCGCTCTCCACACACACTGCTGGACTAGCTTGGTGCCGGCTTAGAGGCACCTTAACATGTGAGTTTGACTATGTTTTTAATTTTAATTTTTTTAAATAAAATGAGAGTTACATACTACACCATGATGGCTATCTATATGTCTTTATGAGCACTAAACAGAGCAAGAGGCAGTTTGTTAATGCTTGGACAGGCTGCTGTTGGATCCATTATAAACGGAGTGGTTATCCTAAATGAACCAAAGGCGCATATTCTTATCGTATCTGGTGAGTGGCCATTGCACTAGGTGGTGGTGAAGTCACGATAAATGGAGAATTAGGAGCACTTTATATTGAAGAGGAACGTTATTACTACACAGAAATGATCACTCACTGAGGACATCCAGTGTACTGTGGTTTATATGTATATGTCGGGGACATTATTTTGCACTGTGCAGCACACATATATTTGATATGTGAATTCTATGACCACTAAGTAATATTGGCACATTGTATAATTTCAGTTTTCATTTTTATTTTCCATTTCTATAATTTTATATATATATATATATATAATTTTTTTTACTTCTATTTCTTAATATTTTGTTAGTACTAGCACTTTAAACAGTGATTGATAACACCATAAGATATTTCACTAAGATGCTTTTAAATCAGGATTATTATGTGGGAAAGATTATTTTTTTTTATATTAATATAGCTGGCATAGAAAAGCACTTTATTACAGGATTAATGTATTTTTTTCCATTTTTGCGCAATTTTGCACATTTTATGTTTTTAGGAGTGGTTATTATACACAGAAGTTAGCGCAATCCACTTTTTACTACATTTGTATTCCACCATTTTTTGGGTGGGTTTATATGATTGCAGCAAACTAGATTGATGGATTATTTAATCTGAGTTTTGCGCCGGTAACACATTAGACAGTGGCCTAGTCTAATGAATCATGCTTTCTTTTACATCATGTGGATGACCAGGATGCAGTACGGGAAGAAGGCAAGCCAGCGGAAGCAGCGTGACAATGTTCTGCTGGGAAACCTTGGGCCCTGCCATTCATGTGGATGTTACTTGACACAGACCACTTACCTAAACATTGTTGCTGACCAAGTACAACCCATCATGGTAAAAGTATACACTGATGGCAGTGGCCTCTTTCAGCAGGATAATGGTGCTATGCAACACTGCAAAAATAGTGGTTTGTGGAACACAACGAGTTCAAAACATTGACTTGGCCTCCAAATTCTCAAGCCAATCGAGCATGTGTGGGATGTGCTGGAAAAATAAGTCTGATCCATGGAGGCCCCACCTTGCAACTTACAAAATTTTAAAGGATTTGCTACTGATGGCTTGGTACCCAATACCACAGCATAATCATAGAGGTATAGTGGAGTCCATGTCTCAACAGATACGGGCTGTTTTGGTGTCAAAAGAGGGACCTAGGTGGGTGGTGGATAAAGTTATGACCGATAGATGTATGTAGTACTCAGAACCGGTATGTACGCAAGGACTAATGACTTTTAAATATATTCCTGATCTGCTGGCTGGTTCCAGGTCAGTGATAAGGAATGGGCCATTTGGGACTGTATGACAGCATTTTCAATAAATATTTAACACTTTTTCCTGCACCCCACATTTTTTTAAGCAAGCATTTACAAAAATGTACCATAGGTTCAGTTTTGAGTTTATTGTTGCAAAGCTATTTTAAACTATGCGATTGTAATTTTTACATCTCATTGGACGTTTTTAAAAATGACAGGTACATTATCATGGTGTTATATTTGAGCTTAATTTCATTATAAATCAGTTTGTAAGCAATTATAATAAAATGTTCCAAGCATAATTATCAGCGTGATAATTTACCCCCCGAAAAATGTATATATATATATATATATATATATATATATATATATATATATATATATATATATATATATATATATATAAAAAAACATATTTGCTTTATTAATCTTACCACCTGTGTTGTTAATGCCCTTTCCAAGGCACTTCTGTATCAAAATGTAAATATGGGAAAAGACTGCTAATTATTGCTGAGTGACAAGATGAATAAAGGTCAGTAAATTTCAGCTTTCACACTTAAATGAGCACAGAGGATGCTACATCCTGCAAAGATCATGCTTTGGCATGATAAGCCCAATAATATGTGAATGGCTGTGGGTTAAATATTCATTAGAGCTCTGGCAAAGGTATATTAGGAAGAAATAGCTCACGTCACTTTAGTGCAATCAGAATCTATTTCATTGTAGAACTTCACATTAAGAGGCATCAAAAAAACGCCCAATTCAAAACGACAGGTTGCATATGTGAAAAAGCCACTTGGCCCTGCTAGCAAATATCTTCAGTGTGCACCAAACCACAGGCTAGAAGGGATTAGTTAAAATGTCAGAAGACAGCCTTTTACCTGATCATCCTTAAAAACATACTCTTAGCTATCAGGCATGCTTTAAAGACAAAGAGGTTCTGCAAGGAAGCAGCAGACAGCCTGTGGCAAGCTCTGCCATCTTGTAGCTGTCAGAGAGATTTAGGCTTTGATCTGTCTAGGAGGTCAAGAACACACTGTATTCATATTAGGGTATGTCTAACAGCATCATACCTGTTAGCTATGATTTGCCTTACGCATAATTAGGCAAATGCTGAATGCCTGTGTAGTTTTCTACACCAAAATCTGCAATGCGTAAATATCAACATCTGTATGCACTTTAAAAGGTATAACAATGAACATTTTTACATAAAGCACATATGCAGTACATGACATGTCCATCAATGCAAATTAACAGAAATATATTTGAGCCCTTGACAGTATATTGTATAAAAGGTATATTGCAATTCTATTGCTGTCATTCACAATCTGATTAGGCATGCATTCTTTTAGTTTAGGAGATATGCTGTATATATTACCAACTTTGAAAATGGGGACATGATTGTTACCTCACTATATTTAGAGATCTCAACTCTCAACGTGTTGTGGATTAATTATAAATTACCGTGTGAGACCCATGAACCTTTTGACACTACCATTTCCCTTTTTAAGCATTTACCAGAAGCATAGAGAAAACTCATACACATGTCTAAACTATTAAATGTAGGAAAACTGGATATAAAAAGTGAGCAACTAAATACAAAACACCTAAAAATACCTTCTAACTGACTGCCAATGTATGGTGAACAATTTAAATTGGGTTACCCCTTCTTCTTCTATTTCTCTATTCTTTCTTTAACCACCTCAATACAGTGCACTTACACCCCCTTCCTGCCCACACCAATTTTCAGCTTTCAGCGCTCTCACATTTTGAATGACAATTACTCAGTCATGCAACACTGTACCCATATGAAAATTACGTCCTTTTTTCACACAAATAGAGCTTTCTTTTGGTGGTATTTAATCACTAGTGGGCTTTTTAATATTTGTGCTATAAATAAAAAAAGACCGTAAATTTTATGAAAAAAATGCCTTTTTCTTTGTTTCTGTCATAAAATTTTTCTAATTAGTAATTTTTCTTCATAAATTTTGCCCAAAATGTATACTGCTACATATCTTTGGTAAAAATAACCCAAATTAGTGTATATTATTTGGTCTTTGTGAAAGTTATAGAGTCTACAAACTATGGTGCCAATCACTGAAAATTGATCACATCTGATCAGGCCTTCAGTACATCAGGTGAATCACATTTCTTGAGACACTAACAAGTCAGGAAAGTACAAATTCCCCCCTTAATGTATTAAGTAAGTAGCATGGTGAGTTGTTTTAAGTTGTAATTGTTTCCCACAATTCTTTGCAAAAATTATTATTATTTTTTTTTTTTATCAAAACTGTCATATTATCAGGTTATTTCTCACACACAGCATATGCATACAACAAATTACACCTAAAATAAATTCTTCTACTCTTCCCGAGTATGGCGATACCACATGTGTGAGACTTTTACACAGCCTGATCACATACAAAGGCCCAACATTGAAGTAGCACCTTCAGGCGTTCTACGAGCATAAATTACACATCTCATTTCTCAACCACCTATTACACTTTGGAAGGCCCTGGAGCACCAGTACAATTGCCCACAAAATGACCCCATTTTGGAAAGAAAACACCCCAACGTATAATCTATGAGGCATAATGAGTCTTCTGAACCATTCATTTTTTTCCAGAAGTTTTTGGAAAATGTGGAAAAAAAAATGAAAACACATTTTTTTACACAAAGTTGTCAAAGATATTTCTAACACATAGCATGTATATAGCAAAAATTACACCCCAAAATACATTCTGCTACTCTTACCGAATATGGTGATACCACATGTGTGAGACTTTTACACAGCCTGGCCACATACAGAGGCCCAACATTGAAGTAGTACCTTCAGGTGTTCTAGGAGCATAAATTATACATCTCATTTCATTCCTACCTATCACACTTTTGAATGTCCTTGAGCACCAGGACAGTGGAATTACCCACAAAATGACCCCATTTTGGAAAGCAAACCCCCAACGTATATTCTATGAGGAATGGGCTGCAGATAGGTACTCGGGTACTCCGATGGGCTGCAGACAGGTACGCAGGTACTCTGATGGGCTGGTGACAGATACTCGGTTACTCTGATGGGCTGGTAACAGGTACTC
Organism: Aquarana catesbeiana; assembly: GCF_042186555.1. Lineage (NCBI taxonomy): Eukaryota > Metazoa > Chordata > Amphibia > Anura > Ranidae > Aquarana > Aquarana catesbeiana. The sequence continues at coordinate 398,448,447 of NC_133325.1, forward strand.
GGTTACTCTGATGGGCTGGTGACAGGTACTCGGTTACTCTGATGGGCTGGTGACAGGTACTCGGGTACTCTGATGGACTGGTGACAGGTACTCGGGTACTGTGATGGGCTGGTGACAGGTACTCGGGTATTCTGATGGGCTGGTGACTGGTATTCGGGTACTCTGAAGGGCAGTGACAGGTACTCATATGAACTGTGACAGGTACTCTGGTACTCATATGGACTGTGACAGGTACTCTATATGAACTGTGACAGGTACTCGGGTACTCAGATGGACTGTGACAGGTACTCAGATGGACTGCGTCAGGTACTCGGGTACTTAGATGGACTGTGACAGGTACTCAGATGGACTGTGACAGGTACTTTGATGGGTGGTGACAGGTCCTTTTTATTGGGGGGGCAATCAGTGTGATTGGTGTACACTGTAAGCAGTACTGAGATGTTACCGCAATCTCCTTCTCACACACGATTGGTGTGTGAGGAGGAGAACCTGGTAACATCTCGTTACCGCTCTGTATTTACATTCAGTGATCAGCTGTGAAAGGATCACAGTCGATCACGTGGTAAACAGCCACCGGCCAATGGCTGTTTACCAGCGTCAGTGATGAGCAGTGTTCCCGGGAACAAGCTGCGACACCGACATGCACGCGCAGAGTGCTCTCGAGCATGCACCGTGCAAAGTGGGGTGGTACCATCCGTGATCGGCCATGACTTCATCACGGCCGATCACGTGGTAAACAGCCATGCCCAATGGTTGTTCACCCCCCTCGGTGGTGAGCGGTATCTCCGTGACACGACGCCACCGAAGGTACAGGAATGCGCGCACACGATCACGCGCATTCACTGTTTAAATGGACAGACGTCATATGACGCCCGCCCAGAACGAAAGCCGCGCTGCCTGGCCGTCATATGACAGGCGGCAAGCGGTTAAAAAAAAGAAAGAAAAAATGAAAAAGGTTCCACAGCAGTACTCGCCCTCTTCACAATTCAGAATTGCAGTCCATATTTCACTCTGCCACTGACCCTCTTCCAGGTTGAATGACGTCCAATGTCATTCACCCTTCTTCCTGTGGGCCTAAGCAGACAAACATAAACCCTTGGTATATGTCATTACGCTGGTCACAGTACTGTCACACAGGATGGGGAGGATTTACTAAAACTGGAGCACACGGAATCTGGTGCAGCTGTCCAAAGTAACCAATCAGCTTCTAATTTCAGCTTGTTAAATTAAGCTCTGACAATAAAACCTAGAAGCTGATTGGTTGCTATGCACAGCTGCACCAGATTCTGTGTGCTCCGAATTTATTAAGCCCCCCCTACAGTCTTTCACACGTCAGTACGTCACCTTTTACTGAAAGGGGGGGGGGGTGGGTCTCTGCATCACATAACTGGCTCAAAGGCACATGGAAAAAAGTACGTAAATTGAAATTTTTTTTTTTTTAACGTATAACTTTTTATTCAATTTTTTATAACAAATCATGTAAGCAATAATGAATAAAAAAAGAGTAGCATAGATTAGAGTAGGGGGCGGATGTAGCCGTGAACCTAGATCTGATATTCAACAGCATCACCTAATAGGTTACATGAAAAAAAAAATATATATAGATAAACGAAACCCCTTAATATTGTTTTATAACCTAATCCATCCAAAATAATGCCCCAAAGCATGCAATCAAGTCCAAACATTATCTTCATTACCATGCTAGCGGATGACCTAATTCCTGTATACAAAAGTTCACTTTATAATCGCAGGGTATTTCTAATACATGTGACACCGCTATTAACCTAAAATGCTTTACTTCCTTATCGCAACTTAAATTCTTTTATTATTCTTTTCGTACTTTAATAAGGACAAAAATATCCTCTCCCGACCCCAACACTCGGGGATCTGGAAAAGACGTTTACCTAAAAAAAAAAAAAAAAAAAAAAGAAAAAAGAGAAAAAAGCAAAAACAGAAAGACAAAACCAAAAAAATTGGCAATTAATGGAAAATTATAAAGGACTAGGAACTTCACAATGTCTGTTTCCCTCCGCCCCCCCCTCCCAAGGGATCCTCAGACATAGCTGACCTAATGAGCAATTGCTATGCTAAACAGAGAGACAATTGGTAAAAAGGGGTGTGCAAGTAAAGGTCGTCCAGGGCCGCCAGGTGTCTCCAATTTCCTCCTCTCTTCCATAGATGGACGCTGTCATATTTTCCATTTTCCTAATTTTGTCTATTCTAGAGAACCACTGATTCAGAGATGGCATGGTAGTACTCTTCCACAGGTTGGGGAAACAATCCCGGGCAGCATTCAACATGCACTGTCAATCATTTTTTATGTTGGCGAGGGGGAGTGCGTTTAGGTGCAAAAGAAATACCAAGGGGTCCGAGCCGAGATCAACTGATGTCAGTTGTCTAATCACATTTCCCACCTCCTTCCAAAACGGTGTAAGGGGCACCCCCAAAAAATATGCAGTAATGCCCCTTGCTCTTTATTACAGCGTCAGCAGAGTCCAGACGTTTGCGGGTATAACTTATTAAGTAGGGCTGGAATCCTAAATCCCCTAGCCAGCAACTTATATCCCTGTTCTTGAAAATGGCTTGCTATGGAGAATTTGTGGGCCAGTGAGAGAATCCTATTGATTTGCTGTCTAGTAAGTGAAATTTGTAAGTCCTCCATCAGCGTATCTATAAGGGAATGTAACCTTCTGGGGTTTCAATGATCCGTTTATACAAGAGTGACAACAGGTGTCAACAAAACATGACGTTGGCTTTATTGACCTACCTTACTACCCCTAACAAGCAACAAAGGTATCTGTTCCTAAATGGCCATGATCTGTGGCCTACTTTTCCATCTTAAAGCAACCGTACCACCAGGCCTTAATGAAGCATTTAACTTCAAACCTTATCTATCAGGCTTCCAATCGGGTGTATGTGAACTGGATCTGTAGTCATATACAATTTTTCCTATTTGTTTTTTCATTGTTTTTTTTTAATGTTTTTCCAATCTCTGTATGTTTTTGCCCCTTCCTTGGGCAATTTGATACTTTGATCTATATATGATGTATGTAGCTTATGCCATTCGACAATCCTAGCTAGTGTTTTGTATTGTCATTTGGTCGTTGTACTGCACATGTAATCTACACTGTCTTTGTTCAGTATTGTCTATTACATTTTCTCCTTTTCCATGACTGAGCATGCGCTGCTAATCCCCTGGTGCCCGGTGTTGTCCACGGGCGGAGCGCTGTCAGCTGCACCGCCCAGAGCGCGTGGGTCCTTCTCGTGACCCTTCGGAGACAGGGCTGGATAGTTTCAGGTCTGTGGGATACACAGGTTTTCTTTGAACACCCATGCTTCCCTTCCTGTTTGCGTTCCACCCTGGACGCAGAGGGATGGCTGCACACGCGTTGGTGGGACGAGGACGTGGGACGCAGGTCCGCCCCTTTCTGGGGCGTGGCGGCGCCATGGTGCCGAGGGACCCATGATGGATTCTGGATGCCCTAACTCAGACTCCAGCATTACATCTCTATTCAACCAGCTAATTTGGACTGCCCGCTGAACGATCTGACCAGCAATCAGATCAATCAGCTATAAAGACCTACCCGCTGCTGCCATTCTATGCAGCACATGGTTGAGAAATGGACGAACATAAGGCACCAGCAAACAGTGAAGGTATAACATGCACACAGACATACTTCTACTACCTTTGGGGAATAACATGACATTGCAATTGCTGTGTGGGTTAGCTATTACCATTTCATTCCTTTTATGACTATACTTAAGTCATGTTAGATATATACACACCTCTTGACTGTTATACCTGTTTATTCAAACAGACCTGTACCCCTGGTGTTCCACCTACGAATGACTATACTTTATCCTGTCTGGTTGATACCTATTTGACAGGGACTCCTGTCCCTTTGCCGTGGGGTCCTTGTGTGTGCAGCCTTTGGTGTCCTTCCGCCTTGTGATTCCATCGGACTTCAACTGGGGTAATTTCCAGTGCACAAGCTCCTCATTGAAAAGTGACCATCCTTTTACCAACTATGAGCAATATACAACAGCATACAACCTTCAATATATGTCAAATGCAGATGTATTACTACTTTTTTTTTTGTATATACCAACTGCTGATCTTTATATATGTTAATATATTACTAATCCTATAACCAGTCCGAAACATGTAAGGTGTGCACGGCAGCTGGCCCGCCAGCATTCCACGGGCAGCATCTGTTTGTTATGCATCATGCGTTAACTTGGGTATTATATGTTATGTAATTGTTAAACTTGCCTGTTTCACATGTTTACCTATGTATATGGATACATTTTTTAATACCATGTTTCAATAAAACGATGCGTTTACGTACCCATTGCTTCAGTAGCAAAGTTTATTGAGGTATGCAGATACTACTACATAATAAGACCTAGTGGATTTAATAGTACCAGTCCCAGGAGCCAAAGCATTATGATTTCTACAGAGCGCATGCCTGGGTGTAAGGCATGTACAGCGAGCTAATCCAGATTGTAATTCTGTGGAAGAGCACTTATACTTTAAAGCTAGAATTTTGTTTAAACCAGAATATAGTGTCACTTTAATAACCGAACGCAATGATTTCCTGTTTCATATATGTAAATGCTTAATTTTATTACCCGGTAAAGGAAACTAAATGGATAAACCATGTAATGTTTTGGAAAACTGTATATGTACATTAATTCAATAACAGATACAGTGCAATTTGCTTTACTCAAATACAACAATACAACAATGCTGATCTCTAAAAACAATTCACTGTCACAAAAATGACCACAGTAACGACTTGGAAGACCCCTGCAATGAGCTTTGAGGAAGTCAAAAAGTGGATTCATGGTACAATGATTAATGAGAAATTGAAGTCAATTTTGAAAGTTACTTATGAAATTTAATAAAGATTTGGCAACCCTGGATAACTTTCTTTTTTTTTTTTCCCAGAATCATGTTTATTGTCAGTAAAAGTCAAGTTATACAGAAGCATAACAGAATAAAGGTACATAAGATTGTTTTGGTGTATAATATGTGATACAATGAACATCTTATTCAGTACTATACAGCATGTTCAACTGTGCTATCAATAAACCAAAGTATGATATAACCGTGAGTAACTATACTCCAGTAGTAAACGTTGAAACAGGAATGTCTGTGCCTAGAGGCTATTCAGTGAATATGTGTTATGTTGGATACCTTGAAAGGTCATTGTATGATTCGTGTGGTGACCCCGAGCATTGTGTAATTAAATCCATCGGGGAGATTGTAAGTTATCGATTATCTCAGGTCGGCACCCTATGAAGGACGTGGATAAAGTTACATGGCCGTCAGGTGTGAGCAAGAGATATTTTGGGTCCGCTCCGTCGTGCGTTCAATTGTCAATTATTAGTGTGGGGTCCTGGGGATGTCTTTGTGTGAAGTGCTACTTTTTAGTGTAATTTGCCTCTGGGTGTGTTAACGTGTGATCGGATTGCGGTCACCGGACCACAAGCAATCCTAATCTTAGTTGGGTAGGGATGGAATTTCCTATCGGGAGGGGATGGGGTGATTAGGAGGTTAGAAATATTAGGTAGGAGAGGAAGGATTAGAGTGGGTTTGGGCTACTTATTATGACTTTGTTGTCTGCAAGAAGAGTCCCATGTAGGTAAAGGGGAGTCGAGGAGTAGGGTGGAATATAAGAGGGGGGGAGAGTATAGGTGTAAGAAGGGTAAGAAAAGAAAAAGAGTCTAGTGAGTATAGTGAGTATAGTGAGTCCTCCTCCGACAGAGTCCCAGATGTTAGTATAAGATCTTAGGACAAGAGATCCTTATATTCGGCTGTCTTTTGGAAATGTTGCCAGCATGACCAAATAGTTCTGAATTTGGAGGATGTATCTTTGGCTTGGTGGATCAGTTCCTCCATTTCGGCTACTTTAGATATTCGTTTGAGCCAATCTGCTATAGTTGGGGGTTTAGAAGATTTCCAGAGAGTCGGGATGCACATTTTTGCCGCATTTATCATATGTAGTGCAAGAGAGCGGTGATAGTCTTTTTTTGGGATAGAGGAGTGGTGTAACAACATTTGGGCAAGGGTGAATTCAATCTGATAGGTGGTAATATTAGTGGTAATACGTTGGACTTCTTTCCAGAAGGGTTGAATGAGTGGGCACGACCACCATAAATGGACCATGGAACCCTCTGCCTCTGAACATCTCCAGCAGGTGGAAGGGATAGAGGGGGACATTTTGTGTTGTTTAAGGGGGGTTTTGTACCATTTAGAAATTACCATTTAGAAAAGATCTTGAATCCGTTTTCTTGTGCTGACACGTTAATCGAACCTTTGTGTATGTAGGAGTATATGTTTTCCCATTCTAGGTCTGACAGATCTAAATCTAATTCTCTTTCCCAAGCGCGAGTGGCTATGTTGGATTTGGGGGTGTGGTCCGAGAAAAGGAGAGCATAGATTTCTGAGATCACATGTCTCTGTGGTTCTGTCTTGGAGCACATAACTTCAAAAGGTGTAAGTTGCCTGGAGTAATCGGTATTGTTGGGGGGGTGGTCAAGAAAGTGCCGTATTTGATTATATATCCAAGGCGGAAAGGGTTTTCCAGACATGTGTGTGGGCAAGTTTGTAATAGCTAGGAAGGTTTTTCCGGAAAAGAAGTGTTTTGCGCGTATATCGTCCTGGGGCCAATATCCCTTAAGGAATGTAGTGGATAAACCCGGTGGGAAATCTGCATTGTTTCGGATTGGTGTTAAGGGGCTTGGGATGGAGGAAATGTGGTGTTTTTGGCACATTGACTTGAATGAGTGAAGTGTGGAGGAGATCAATGGATGTTGTGAGCATGCCGGAGGAATCTGTCTTGATCGAGTCCAAGGTAGTATTTTAACAGGGATCGGTGAGAATTCATTTTCGATTTGCGTCCAGGCTTTAGTGTGGGAGTGGACATTCCAGTCAACTATTCTGGACAATTGGCATGCCTTGTGGTATTTCGCAATGTCTGGGAGAGCTATTCCTTCTTTTAATTTGGGCAGAGAAAGTCTTTCAAAACTAAGCCTAGGACGGTTTTTCCCCCATATAAAATCGCTGCACGCCCTGCGGTATGATGCAAAGAAGGCTTGCGGTAATCTTATGGGGACTGTTTGCAAAACATATAGTATTCTTGGGAGAATGTTCATTTTAATTATTGATGTCCTCCCAAACCAGGAAAAGAGTCCCGTTGACCAGGACTTAAGGTCTTTTTGAATTTGTTGGAGGATCGGTATGTAGTTTTTGAGATAAAGGTCAGAAAGGTGGATTGGTATGCGGATCCCTAAGTAGGTAATCGCATCACAAGTCCACTTGAAGGGGAAGTTAGATTGACAGGATTCTAGGGTCTCTTTCTGTAAGGAAACGTTCAGGGCTTCGGATTTTGTGAAGTTGATTTGTAGGTTGGTCAGGAGGTTGAATGTATTAAGGTCCTTAAGTAAGTTGGGTAGTGTGATGTGGGGTTCAGTCAGAAACAAGAGAATGTCATCTGCGAAAGCAGATAGCTTGTATGTAGTCTCTGATATGGAGACACCTTTGATGTCTGGATTAGATCGAAGACGTTGAAGGAGTGGTTCTAAGGTAAGGATGAATATTAACGGGGAAAGCGGGCATCCCTGACGTGTCCCATTTGACATGGAGAAGGCATTCGATAGGTGTCCATTAACACGGACCTGTGCGGTGGGGGATGCATAGAGGGCCATTATAAATTGTAACATACGGTCTTGTATACCGATCTTTTTAAGTACTTCCGCCATATAGTCCCACGCCACCCTATCGAATGCCTTCTCCACGTCAAGCGACAAGAAGAACCCTTGCTGTTGTTGTGAAGTTAACCATTTGTGTATATTGATCGCCTTGGTTGTGTTGTCTCTAGCCTCCCTGCCAGGTATAAAACCCACCTGGTCTAGTGAGATGAGGTTAGGCAGGAGAGGCAAAAGACGATTAGCCAATATCTTGGAGTATATTTTGAGATCAACATTCAATAAGGATATAGGGCGGTAGTTCGACACCTTAGATGCATCTTTATTGGGCTTAGGTATTACAGTTATATGTGCTGTTAGTAGGTCTCTAGGTGGGGGATTATCTGAGGACAGGGAGTTGAACGCCTGCAGGAAATGTGGTTTGAGGGTTTCAGTGTAAGTTTTGTAATATCCGGTCGTTAGACCGTCTGGGCCGGGGCTCTTACCAGTCTTCAGTTGTTTTAGAACCACGTCCATTTCAGCTGGGGATATGGGTTGTTCCAGATCTGCTGCTTCATCAGTAGATATGTGCTTAGGACAATATTTCGTGAGAAAGTCCTGGATGGCTTTTGTTCTGTGGTTGTCTATTCTCTGTGTGTTGGGGGTATGTAGGTTGTACAGCTGGGAATAATAGTGTACAAATTTCCCGGCTATTTGATCATTGGAAACTAATTGTTTCCCAGTAGCGTCCATTATTGAGTGGATCGTTGTTTTTGCTTTTTTGGTCCGGAGAGCTCTTGCCAAGATTTTGCCTGATTTATTGCCGTACTCATAGAATATTTTTTGGGAGAGTATATAATTGCGTTTTGTTTGCTTGTTAAGGGCCTCTAAGAGGTCAGATCTAGCTTGGAGCAGTTCCGGGAGAGACGTCACTGCTAGGGAGGTTTTGTGTGCTCTTTCCAAGGATTGTATCCGGGAAGTCAGTGTATTTATGTGTTCCTGTCTTTCCTTCCTACGTTTGGCTGAGAGTGCGATTAGTTCTCCTCGAATGGTGCTTTTATGTGCTTCCCATCTCATCATAGGTGAGATATCAGGGGAGTCATTTTCCCTAAAGTAAAGCAAGAGGCGTTCTTGTATGGATGTCATGGTTGCGGTATCCGTGAGAAGCGAGGGATCCAGGCGCCAAATATGGGGTCGGGGATTAGTGTTTGAGAATGTTAGCGTCATGGATATTGGGTGATGATCCGAAAGACACATGGGGTCAATGGTGGTTGTCATTAGCATCGGCAGGTCCCTTTGCGAAAGGAATAGATAGTCTAATCGAGAGTATCTGTTATGGGGGGTCGAGTAAAATGTGAAATCTTTCTCGTTCGGGTGAAGTGTACGCCAGGAGTCGTGTAGTGATAGTTCTTTTAGTTGTGATTTAATTGCACGTAGCGCGCTATATGGTAGGCTGGAGGAGCCGGTCGAGGTATCGTGTAATGGGTTCAGAGGAATGTTGAAATCTCCTCCTAGTATAAGAAGGCCGTCTTGGAACAAAGTGAGTTTTTGTAAGGTGGACCTGAAAAAGGGTACTTGTTTCGAGTTGCGTGCATATATGTTGGCCAGGGTTATTCGCTTTCCGTAAAGTGTGCCTTTGACAAAAAGGTATTGTGCTTCCGTGTCTATGCAAGTTTCTGTAATGTGAAACGGGCAATTTTTAGCGAATAGGATGGAGACTCCTTTAGATTTTGTGGAGTTATTAGTTGCGTGAATGAAGGTTGGGAAGCGCTAGTTGGAGAGTTTGGGGGTGGAGCCTGTTCTAAAATGTGTCTCCGCTTTGTTTTTATGTAGGGAAAGTAATAAATGAGAGCGTTTTTCAGGGATGTTAAGTCCCCGTATATTTAGGGATATTACTTTGATTGTTTTATTTTTGGCTGAGGGTGTTTGCGGCATATTGATGGCGTGTTCAAAATTTAGAGGTGCTGGTAAAGGAGGACGGGAGGGTTTCGTATAGCTATGAGTCTCTGTCGGAGGAGGAGGAGAGAGTTAGAAAGGGGATTAGAATGAAATATCAGAGAATTTGCGTCTTTGGAGGGGGGTTTTGATAACGCTTAGGGGTTTGAGAACGTGGATGGGGGACTAAGAATACGATACTTTTGTGTTTCAGTCCGATGCGTATATGGGTGGAGATGGTCGGGTAGCTCGCGTGCGGGTGTGGTCGTTTCCGGTGATCAGCGAGATCCTGCTCGCTTATCCGTAGAGAATGAATACCTGTAATTAGGTATGACCGGATTGAATCAGCGGCGTGTAATGAAATCTGGTATATAGATCAGCAGAAGTGCTTGTGGGCGCCACTGAGGTGAGGAGCGGCTGAAATCGGTAGGAAGAGGTGTGGTTCGAAGAGGAGAGGCTACCCGCTTGGCAGGGAGGAGATGTGAGCTTATGGAGGAGGTTGAAAATTGTGCTAAACCAGTGTAAAGGTGGAACCTGGGGAATGAATGAATAGGTGGGAGGATTATTAAATATTGGGATCAAAGTTGATAGTGCTATGATGTAGGCAAGCAAATTATATGTAGGGAAAAACCTGTAGATCTGAGTAAGAGTGCCGTCTAAGTGTTTAATCCGTGTGCCCCTGGTTCGTGACACTCTCTATTCAGGGTGCCTTCTAGGCAAGAGTAAACTAATAATTGTCTCGTAGGCAATACATGGAGTTTGATTATCATATGTATGAAAGAATCCTAGACAAACCTTAAGAATGACAACTGATTAATAGACTTATGCTATACAAAACTCATAACAGTGGAATCCCATACACGTCATGCTGTCAACCTTGGTCTAACCTGTGTGGACTGAATTAGCTACTACCCTTTGTGCGGGGTGTTTAAGTCCGAGCCCTATGTCTTATCTTATCAAGGATCAGTATGATGTGCGCAGTGTCTGTGGCATGTTGCGTTGATCTGCCGAGCCATCAGCTGGAAGGTATGAAACTGAAGTTTGAAGCAAGTGGGAACAAGAGCTACGCATCAAATGTGCCCAGGGTTACACATATGTGTTTAGTATCGTCCGGAGTGTTTATAGGCTGGGTGGAGTCTAAACTCCTACGTTACTGTGTGCATAATAGGAGCCGGCAGATACATCAGTCACCTACGTCTCAGGTCAACAGTGTGTGCGTCAAGGGAGTTACCCTATTCTGGAGGAGGTGAGCTGGAACAGTGTGATCAGTAAGCCTCTCAGCCATCTGTGAAGAATGATGTCTTGTGGTGATGTTTTCCAATGTTATCAGAGCCTTGTTTATAATGTTTTAATAAAACTGGGGGCGATCCAGATATCACCTACGGGCGTCGCTACCTGAACAATGCAGTATGTTATCGGAACGTGCGGGTATTATGATGTATCTGGGGCACCTCCCATCGCCTGTGAGCGTAGGATAAGTCACGTAAATGCCGATCGATACAATTATGAGTCCATAGATTTTGGAGTTCGGTACTAGGACCCCAGCCCTTAATTATATATATTCAATTTATCAGCATTGCATCATAGGAGGTGATGATCCGTAGGAATCGCGTCCCCCTTACTTAGAAGCAGTAAGTGGAGTAGCCGGGTTAGTGTCTAACTTAAGTGTGTCAGTGCGATAGGCAGTCTCGTTAACATCGAGCTGTGTGTAGGGTAATAGCCATGTGAAATCGGATCATGCCCACACCGCATTGCTCCTAGAAGTTTGCTCGGAACATCAGTTGTGGATTGCTCATTTGTAGTAGTATAATGTGTGAGACCTTGTAATGCATTCCCACGGATCATCACTCCCCTCAACATTGTCTAGTCATGTCTAGAGCAGAGATATTATTAGGTAAAGGAAAACATAAGGAAATAAAAGTTTGGTAACAGCAAGAGAGCTATAACTTATCATTTGAATAGTAGTGCTTAACGGCCTCCCCCACCCTCAGTTTAAAGGGGGTGGGAGTGAGGTTTCAGAGCAGGAAAGGATACGTTGACTGTGTGCACAAGAATGTCAAAAATGACCAGAGCCGTGTGCGCTGAAATGTCATTTCTTGATAGTTTTTGGTTACCTCCTGCAATGAAGAAATTGTTGATCCGTAGCTCTTGTTCCTGCACCCCACCAGCGCTCAGTGTGGTTTCATTCTCCTCGTTTTTGTTGTGATGCCCGGAGCAGGATGGAAAAGGCCGGTTCAAGGGCCTAGGGCTGCAGGGTGACTGGAAGCTAGCAGCTAGTGTTAACAAAGCATGACACAAACCAGGGAAAGACTGGAATAGAACTTATTGGAACCAGTGAAATGAAGGGCAGCGGGCAAACTGAATCTCCGCTTATCGCACGTTCCGGCGTCGCTGATCAGCGGTCCCGGCGTGCTCTCCTGGTCTGCGGGGTGTCCAGCGGGCTGGGACCTCTATCCGTGCCTGGCGCTTGGAGACGTAGTCTGGCTTCGGATGGAGATCGCTGTCGCCTGTAGCGGTGCGGCTGAGTGTCCATTGGTTCGTTGTCAGGCGGGAGTTTTCTGGGAGCCGGAGGGCGGAATTCCGCATACCACTCGGGAACATCCGTGAACGGTATGTCTAGGGTGTCGCAGAAATAGCGCAGATCTTCTGGCACTCTGAGTAGTGCGGTGCGACCCTGATAGGAGGCTGACAGGCAGAAGGGGAATTTCCACCTGTATGGAATTTCCCTGGAACGTAGCACTTCCAGCAGAGGGCGCAGTTCTCTCCGACGTTGCAATGTAATTGTTGAGAGGTCTTGAAAAAGGCGTATGTCAGCGCCATTGTGTGATAGCTTTGTAGCTATGCGGGCCTTACGCAGAAGTTCTTCTTTCAGTTGGTAGTCTATAATATGACAAATCACATCCCTAGGTGGGTCCGCTTCTCTCCCCCGTGGACGTAGGGCGCGGTGGATGCATTCCATACCTATGGGGGTGGTGGGGGGTTTATCCAGGAGGCTGTTAAAGAAGCAGGAGACCTCTGCTTGGAGCCTGTCTGCTTCGATTGATTCCGGCAGGCCTCTCACCCGCAGATTATGGCGCCTGCCGCGGTTGTCCAAATCCTCCATGTGTCGATTCATGTCCCGTAGCTGTAGGGTGTGTGTATCTAGGACCTGACACGTACGGTGGAGCACAGTGGAATGGGTTGTGGTCGTCTTCTCCACTTCTTGGACTCTGCCTGCAATCGCTTGAATGTCGATCTTGAGATCCGTGATTGCCGCTGTCAGAGCTGCCGTGAGGGTGTTTTTTATATCCAGCGCTACGGAGTGCAAGTCCTGGAGGCTAGGTTGTGAGTTCGGCGTGAGAATCACCGCTTTATTGTCTGGGGGCGGTATGGTTTCTGCCGTTGGGCCTGCTATCTGAGGTGAGCCTCGTGTGGGCGCCATGTTGCCAGAATGGGAGCGGAACATTTCTGGTATATTTTGGCTAATCCTGCCAGTCAAGTCACGGGGGGACCTTGATCTGGAAGCGGAGGAGCTGCGGGATGAAGTCCCCATGTTTTCTTCGTGGTAGGGCGGATGAGTAACCTCCGTTTTAGTTATAAAGTCCTCTCTGTCAGCGGGAGCAAAAGACTTAAGCTGCCATCTTCTCCCGAGGTCAGGCCACGCCCGCTGGATAACTTTCTATATGCCTGTTCACTGCCAAACCTCCCACATAATAAGATGGCATCTCCATTAGCTTCTTTATATCCAACACTTATTTAATTTTTTTCTCCTTTCCTCCCTTACCCTGCCCTCCTCTATTTTTTTTCTACTACTCTTTCTGCTTTTCCCTGCTTTTTCTTGCTACTCTCAGGCTATACTGGGCCTATACCCTTTGCCTCTGCTCCCGCATGTTTGTCTTTATACCTCTGTACTGCCTCTATAGAATGTCCCTTTTTCCTGTTACGTTTATTGCAGTATTTTTAGAACTGAATTACAGGTTGGAACATGAGGCACCTCATTTTATTGAACCTCCTATTTTTTGCATTTGTATTGCACACCAGGCTTATACATACATACAATAAGGCCTCATGTACACCAGATGTTTTATAAACTCTCCTAAAATCCTTCCTCCTGGCAGCAGTGTTTTGGCAAAAAAAAATGCCTGACGCTTGTAAAACTGTGCAACGTGTTTAGCCGCATTTACCTGCATCAAGCATTCGGGAGTTAATTTCATTGGTTAACGCCCAAGCACTAGATGCATTTTTACTGCCCAAACTCTTCTGCTCCTGGACGCATTGGCAGTGGTTTTTTTTCCTGCCTTTAAACACTGCTAAAAGCCTATGTGTGCATTGACACATTGACTAACATGCAGGGGAGTTTAGAGGCAGAAAACAAAAAACAAAACACCAGACACCCCTAGGAGCAGCTGTAAAAATGTCCAGTGTGCATGAGACCTAAAGCTCTTTTGACCAAAAATTAGATGAAACATAGAAAAAGATAGATCAGTGGCCCTTGGCAGCCTTTCTAATTTGTTGATGTAAACACTAGTCCCCCAAACAAGTTTTCTGTCATCAACCTTGGAACATATACAAAGTAACATGTAAAAGTGAAAGCAATACGTTTTGGGGTACTATGTAATTAAGAACCACACCATGACCCAGTGAATGAGTCTGGAAGAAAAGTTATTTGAAAGCAAGAGTGTTAATATACTAGTTCTGGTATGTATTGCACCACATTTCATTAGGTTTCAGTAGTGGTAGCCATTACATTGCAGTTTGCTGAACTGGTACCCACTGTGGTAGTCTTCAGAAAGGAAAAATAACAGTTCATATTAGAGCTATGCAAAATACTAATAAGCTGTGCTTGACAAATTTAATTCATAGGCATTTTGGTAGCACAAAAGAAAAATAACAGAGCAAAAGTTACAATGGGGACCACCAAAATGTTTCTTTTATAATGAGGTGCCTAGAAAAAAGTACATTTCAATAGAGACATTTGTTGACAGATGTGCTGCTTTGCTGAGCAAAGTGCTTTCACACATCATTAGTTACTATCTACATCCAAATATTGATAATGAAACACTAAAATATATTATAAGATGTTCAAAGAACTTGCCAGTTCAAAGCAAATTTTAGGAATAGTCTTGTATAGAGATTAACTCTTCCAGTCTGTGCTGGATGGGTTTTGTTCTACAGAGATGAGGTGTTTTATTTCACTGTTTATGTTAAGCTTGGTATTTTCCATAGGTCACTGTTTTTTTCAAGCCATGGGAAAATCTTCCATATTTTTTTTGGAAATATATTCATCCTCATGGCTACATATTTCAATAAAAGAAAAGCAGAATGGTAATTAAAACAATTTTAATTACATCTAAATGTTCTTCTGCTATGCTTCTCATTACAAAGGGTGCTAAATATCCTTCACCAATCAGTACATTGAAATTGTGAACATTATGGAAACTCAATGAGTAGATCCATGTATAATTCTGAACTACAAGCATTCATTGGAAAACAAACCCCAAAGGCAAGAATAAAAATGCTACTTGCAAGTTAAAGGAATTGTAAAGGCAGAATGTTTTTTTTATCTTAACACATTCTATGCTTTAAAATAAAAAGCCTTCTGTGTGTAGCAGCCTCCCCAGCAACCCCTAATACTTACCTAAACCCCATCTCTATCCAGCGATGTCCATAAGTCCCTTGGCAGCCTGGGACTCTCCTCCTGATTGGCTGAGACACAGCAGTGAAGCCATTGGCTCCCGTGGCTGTCAAAGTCAGTCAGGAGAGCGAGGGAACAGGTCTGAATGGACACATGGAGCTGCAGCTTGGCTCGGGTGCCCCTATAGCAAGCTGCTTGCTGTGGGGACACTCACCAGGATGGAGGGGCCAGGAGCACCGAAGAGGCACAAATGAAAAGGAGGACCTGGGCTGCTCTGTGCAAAACCACTGCACAGAGGAGGTAAGTATAACATGTTTGTTATTATTTATTTTTTAAACAAGACTTTACAATCATTTTAACATCAATGTTTGGCAGTTGTAATTTATGTAAAAAAGGGTGTTCATAAAAGGCCCATTTATAATGCAAATTTTACTCCACACCACAGCATGCATTTTACAGCCTATTCGTTAAATGCAGGTTACGGAACGCAGCGTGGTGTGTCAGAGTTCTCCACAAGTAACATTGCAGAAAGAACCGATTGAAGGAGAGCCTGGTAACATGACTAAAAATGTCATGTGACCAGGGCTTTCATCCTGGAGCACTGAAGAAAGCGGAGTACAAAACACAATTGTAAAGCACACAACTTTTTTTTTCTTTTCAAAGCTGCAGTATGGCCAAGATAAATGATAAGCCTGCATTTAGAACAGAGCAGAGCATATTCCTGATCATTTTGAAGCTTTTTTTTTACCCACTTCCAGTCCAGGCCAATTCTGACATTTCAGTGAAAATCAGCATTTTGTTCAAAAAAATTACATAGATCCCCCAAACATTATATATTTTTTAAGCAGAGACCCTGGAGAATAAAATGGTTGTTGATTAATTTTTATGGTTTTATGTTTTTTTCCAAATGCTAATTTTCTGGAAAAAATAAACTTTAATGAAATTTAGTGAACACAAACACAAAATAATACCCAATCTTTGGTAAAAAATAAAAGATGATAAATAGATACCTAACACGTCATCTTTAAAATTGAGTACTCCCGTGGTATGGTGCCAAATCACTGTACCTAAAAATCTCCATAGGCGACAATTTAAAAGCCTTTACAGATTACAGTTTAGAGATTAACAGGAGGTCTGTCACTAGAATTTTTGCTCTTGCTCTGACGTTAGTGGCGATACCGCACAGGTTTGGTGCCATCATTATTTACATATGCGTGTGGGACCTGTGTGCGTGCGAGCACGAGGAACGAGGCACTTTACATTTTTGTATTTTATTGTATTTGTTTTCATTGTACCGTTATTCTGTTTTTTAACTTTATTCACAACATCCCTTGTGATAGCATGAGCCGTGAGAGGCCAAGGTTCTCATTAGGCCTCATGCACACTGGACATTAAAATAACGTTATAAAAACGTCAGTAGCTTTGCAGTGAGTTTTCCACCTTGTTTTAACGGTTTTGCAATAGCGGTTTTTAGCGCTTATTAGCGTTTTTCCACATTAGCATTTTAGCGTTTTTTTTTTTTAAGGAAAAAATGTTTTTTAAAATTTTTTTCAATGGATCAAAACGTTAAAAACCGCTGGTGAGCGACGTTTTTGAGTGTTTATTGACGTTTATCAGCGTTAGAGCATTTTTACAGCTGAAAAAAGTCTCTCAGAACCCACTAGTTTTTTTTTTTTTTTTTTTTACTGCTTTAAAACGCCACTGCCCAAAACTGCTGATAACTGCCTATGTGTGCGTGGACACATAGGATAACATGATGGAGAGTTTAATGACTGTAGAAAAAAACATGTACAGACAAAAACAGCTGCTGTAAAAACATCAAAAAACGTCCAGTGTGCAAGAGGCCTTATAAAGAGATCAGTGGTCTATTAGACCCCATATCTCTCCAAAGCATCAGGTCAAACCAAGAGGCAGTAATGGCTAGTTTGCATGAGACCAAAACCGGAAATTACTAAAACCTTGTCGCTTCCGATTTATGACATCACACAGTAGGAGGGATAACATCAGCTTCTCTTGCTCAGTGTCCCAGAAAGTGGAAGCCACTGGTCACATCCTTACCAGGCTCCACGTTCGGGCAAGAGAGCCTAGTAAAGACAGCGGTGGTGAGAGGAACCCGTTTCGCCACCTGTAAAAATGATTCAGCGGCTCTAAAGCCAATCGGATCACTTTTACATAAAAGAGAATGGCAGGCTGAAAAAGCAATATTGGGATCATGGTTGTAGCCTCAACCATGATCCCAGTATAACCACTAAGCCCCGGAAGGATTTACCCCCTTCCTGACCGGAGCATTTTTTGCGATTCAGCACTGCGTCGCTTTAGCTGACAATTGCGCGGTCGCACAATGTTGTACCCAAACAAAATCTGCGGTTTTTATTTTTTGTGCTATAAACAAAAAAAAAGCGTCAATTTTAAAAAAAAAGCAATATATTTACTTTTTGCTATAATAAGTACCCCCAAAAAATATATAAAAAAAAACGAATTTCTTCCACAGTTTAGGCCGATATGTATTCTTCTACATATTTTTGGCAAAAAACAAAACAAAAACGCAATAAGTGTATATTGATTGGTTTGCGCAAAAGTTATAGCGTCTACAAAATAGGGGATAGATTTTATTATTATTAATTTTTTTACTAGTAATGGTGGCGATCTGCGATTTTTATCGTGACTGCGACATTGAGGCGGACAGATCGGACACTTTTGACACTATTTTGGGACCATTGACATTTATACAGCGATCAGAGCTAAAAATAGCCACTGATTACTGTATAAATGTCACTGGCAGGGAAGGGGTTAAACACTAGGGGGCAATCAAGGGGTTAAATGTGTTCCCTCAGTGTGTTCTAACTGTAGGGGGGATGGGCTCACTAGAACATGACAGAGATCACTGCTCCCAATCACTGGGAGCAGTAGATCCCTGTCATGGTGCTAGGCAGAACAGTGAAATGCCTTGTTTACATAGGTAGTTTCCTGTTCTGCCTCTCCTCGCCACGATCGCAGGCCTGCCTCTCCTCCTTGCAATTGCAGGCCAGCAGCTAACATCGAGTCCGCGTGACCCGCGGGCAAGCTTCCGCAGTGCATGCCAGGCACACGCCTGCTAGGCGGGAAATACGAAAGGACATATGGGTACGCCCTTTTGCACACCCGTGCCATTCTGCCGATGTAAATCGGCGCGTGACGGTCAGCAAGTGGTTAACCTTAAGTTTTTTATAAATGGCCTAAGGATGGAAAGTTGTTGAAGGATTATTGCGGCATTTTTACATATGTATCAAACATCGGGGGTTTGTTTCCTGGACTGGGCAGTTCTATAGGAGGAGAGGAGAGGTTTCAACGCGAAAATGTGTCTAAACACACACACAAAAAAAAGCTCATGTATTTTAAGTGTAGAGTGTAAGGTGACTGAGCATACAAGTGTGAACAGGCATGATTAGAAAGGATGGAAGTCAGTCAAAGGCAAAGAAGCAGAAAAACACTCAAGTGAGAATGGGGTACAAGTATTGATTGAAAGGTAGCTAAACAGTTAAAAACTACACATTATGATTGATTTTTCCATCTATCAAACTTGGCAAATTAATACAAGCTGTGCACTAAAAATTTCAAAAATGTGTATATGTGCCAATAGCTTTTTTTTTATGTTAGATAAGTGGTGAAGTGTAAAAATCCCTGTCAAGTTTTGTATATTTTTTTAAAGGTGTAATTTTATTATACACAAACAAGACATACACATATACACTGATATTGGAGCCAACAGAGCTCAATCATCAATAAGTTGCATCTATAAAAAGTCCAGACAACATATACAATTCAATGCTGAAATTATAATTTTACATCCATATTTCAAATGAGAAAGTATGTAATAAACATGTGAAAATGTAATATTTGGTATAAAGGGAACAATCAGAGGAAATGATATGATCCAAATTTACATCCCTATCCTATGAGTTAAGAAATAGGCGGTATAGTACGCTCCAAACGGACCCATCAACCCCAGATTTTAGTAAATTTGAGTGGACATTCTCTGGCCTCATATGTCAATTGGTATAGTGGGAGTGCTTGGTTGATAATAGAAAGCCAGAAAGTTATAGTGGGTGTAGATTGGGACTTCCAGTGCATAGTAAAACACTATACGTAAAAAGATTTGTACATTTTTAGATAGACATTCATCATCTTTATATCCCAGTAGACATGGGTTACAAATGTCGGTATTTGGGTAAGCGAACTAACGAAGGCAGTGACTTCTGACCAAAATTTCCTGATCGGTGGACATTCCCACATCATATGTATAAATCCCATCAGCCATATTACATCTAGTACAAATTGCGGAGGGTGTTCTGTGCAAGCGATAAACAGGGAGTGTAGTAGGACCTATAAAAAAAAAAATTGGTTTGTATGACTTTATCTCGAGAAGATATAACAGAAGAGACCTGGAGAGTGAGAACCTCCTGCCAGATATCCTCCATCAACTCTGGTATATCAGAGCGCCAACTACTCTCGGTATTTCTAGTTCTATTCGTTGAGGAATGAAGAAGAGATTTGTAGTATGTGGAAACCAGTTTTGTGTGGGATGGGTCAGTCAATAGAAGCTCAAGCGGGGAAGGTTGTACATCTATATTACGGAGGCCAAACTGTGCAGCAGCAGTGTGGCATATCTACATATATTGAAAGTAAGCTGTGGAAGGGAGACCAAAGTCTCTGCGAAAGTCCTCAAAGGATCGGAAAGTGTTCCCTAAAAATATGTGTGAGATCAGTTTCACCCCACGCCTGAACCAAAACCCGCTGTCCGTTCTACAGAAAAACTCCCTTAGACATGGATTGTCCCATAATGGGGTATTAGGTGAGTATATGGTATGAGAACCGGAGGGCACTAATTTCGAAAGCTTAAATATCCGCAGTGTAATAGATAAGATGCTAGTGCCTTCCCTACCCCTGGTAGATTGATGATGAACTTGATTCTGTAGAGATTCATATGAGGTAAGGATGGCTGCCTCCAAGGCTGTGGCTGCATTAATATACTCTGGATAGAACCACCAATGACTGTGCGCTAACTGAGAGGCCACATAATAGATCTGGAGATTAGAAAGCACCAGGCCCCGTTCCATAACTCGTAATTGTAGTGTATCTTTTACAATCCGGACTGCCCATCCTCCCCAGATAAAATTGGTAATAATTGAGTCCATCTCTTTGAATTTACTTTTAGGAACATATATCGGGGAATTACTGAGAATGTAAAGGTAATGCGGCAAAAAGATCATTTTAAAAATATTTATTCTACCCAATAGTGTCAGAGGGAGATTGGCCCAGGTCTTTAGTGTACAGTATTCCTCAATTTACCGATTAGAGGATCTAAAAGTTTGGTATATTTGAATCAACAGAAGGAGCACCTAACACACATGATAAAAGACCAAATACGTATTTTAATGATCCACAAAAGTGGATCATATGTGCTCATATTTTTGTCATTGTGGATCATTAAAATACATATTTGCATTTATCACGTTTGGTGCTCCTTTCAGTTCAAATATACAAATATAGACTACTCAAGCCTGATGACCCCTTGATTGGGAAGGCCCCTGCTTTGTGAAGAGCTGCCGAATCAAGGCAATTTTAGGATCCTCTAATGATCTCCAAAAAAAACTTGTGTCCAGCTCCCCGCACTGCCCCCGCAGTTGATGATTATTTTCTTTTCTTGACAATTGTGTCTTAAAAATAGAAAACAGTGCTGCGCAAATAGATTGTCCTTAAATAATATATCGAAGTCAAACAGATGAAGACAGGGGATGAGATCACCAGTGGACACTCAAAACGCCAGGGGATGAATCTATAGTGACTAAGATCCCTTCACCACACATGGATGGCCCCTCACCTGCAACCTTCAACCTGAAACAGGTCATACAGCATAAACACCATACAAAGGATAAGCTGATCCAAGTGGTAGTGACTTCGTTTTCATACTCCAACTCTCATCAGATAACATTGATGTTGTATATGTAAATAAAAATCGGCAATATAGTGCTCTCTGTACGTACTTTACTTGCTTAAAAAAGATAAAATCATGCACTTACAGAAACCGGCACTCAGATCCGAGTGCCGGCTAGACGGCGTGTGATCGTAATACATAGGCTGACAGCCGCGGGTGACGTCATGCGCTCCTGGCCCCCGTACACGTTACGTCCGTGGGCGGGACTTCATCAGCGTGGGGCGGGATACGCGACGACGGCCCGCAATGTTTATGTATAGTGCCATAGTAACCAATGCGCCAATCACAGTGCTAGTACGGTAATCCCGGAAGTCATGAGCCAGCACGCCACTCCAGCTGCACCTAAACCCGTGATTGGTACACAAAAGTAAAAATATAAAACACTCAGCCTCAAAAGGAATAAAGGGGAAATTAGTACCAAGTACATATGTGTGATTCCTCAAATCCCAAGTTTTTAATAGACACTCATGAGGCTTAGAAGGGACAAAAGCCTAAGAGCAACTCTGGGACATATAAATCCTCATAAGAAAGGGGGGGCTGGCTTATTCTCCCTTTCAGATAGGGAAAGTTTAGCAATTCAACTGCTAAAAACGCATAGAATCGCATACAGAAAAAAACAAACAAAAACCCATAAGAATTATAAAAAATTGACAGTCAGACCGCGGACATCACCTGGGTACGATCACATTTACATAATCAATTGCAAACAGTAACATTATTACAAAACAAAATAAGATAAAAATATAATGCATAAAAATCCTCTATTAGAAATAAAACAGTTTCAATCAAAATCAACGTTCATTCCAGCTGGAGATAGAACCTTGGTCTCATAGATCCAGAAGAATTCTCTACGGCTAAGTTGTCTGATGTAATGGCCACCTCTCCAGTGACGGGGAACTTTTTCTATCCCCCAGAACTTGAGGCATTTGGGGTCCCTATTATGACAAAGGCGAAAATGCCTAGACACACTGTGGGTTTTTACCCCCCGTTTGATGTTACTAATGTGTTCGCCAACTCTAACATGCAATGCTCTTGAGGTGCGGCCCACATACTGGAGGCCACAATCGCACTCCAGCATGTAGACCACCCCCACAGACGAACACGTGATTAGACCTTCAATTTGATAGCTTCTATGCGTGACATTCGAAACAAACTCTTTTCGCCTTTTGATATTTTTGCTGGCTTTCCTGCAAGTGGCACATTTGCCACACGCATAGAAGCCCGACAAAAACCAAACAACCTATTGGTCCCTATTTTTGGTGGATCAATGACCCCTGGTGCTATCCGATTGCGTAAGGAGGGGGCTTTACGATATATGAACCGTGGGCGCTCCGGAAGAACAGGCCCCAGGGTACGGTCACCTTTAAGGATAGGCCAGTGTCTAGCTATAATTTGTTCAAATTTTTTATACTGGATATTGTAATCCAGTATAATACGGTAGCTAGTGGTACTGTCTTCTGTTTGGGTGGGTTTGACCCTATCTGCCACGATAGTGTTCCTGTCAGTTGTACTTTAGCGATTTCTGAGTCAACCATAGTCTGTGTGTAACCTTTTTCTTTAAACCTAGTTGCCAAGATATGTGACTGTGATAGGAAGTCATCATCTGAGGTACAATTACGACGCAAGCGGATAAATTGGCCTCTTGGAATATTGCAAAGCCACGATTTGTGGTGACAACTAGTCAGTGGAATGTATGCGTTCCTATCCATTGCTTTGAAGTGATTCCTAGTTTAGTTGTCACCACAAATCGTGGCTTTGCAATATTCCAAGAGGCCAATTTATCCGCTTGCGTCGTAATTGTACCTCAGATGATGACTTCCTATCACAGTTACATATCTTGGCAACTAGGTTTAAAGAAAAAGGTTACACATAGACTATGGTTGACTCAGAAATCGCTAAAGTACTTTCAACTGACAGGAACACTATCGTGGCAGATAGGGTCAAACCCACCCAAACAGAAGACAGTACCACTAGCTACCGTATTATACTGGATTACAATATTCAGTATAAAAAATTCGAACAAATTATAGCTAGACACTGGCCTATCCTTAAAGGTGACCGTACCCTGGGGCCTGTTCTTCCGGAGCGCCCATGGTTCATATATCGTAAAGCCCCCTCCTTACGCGATTGGATAGCACCAGGGGTCATTGATCCACCAAAAATAGGGACCAATAGGTTGTTTGGTTTTTTGTCGGGCTTCTATGCGTGTGGCAAATGTGCCACTTGCAGGAAAGCCAGCAAAAATATCAAAAGGTGAAAAGAGTTTGTTTCGAATGTCACGCATAGAAGCTATCAAATTGAAGGTCTAATCACGTGTTCGTCTGTGGGGGTGGTCTACATGCTGGAGTGCAATTGTGGCCTCCAGTATGTGGGCCGCACCTCAAGAGCATTGCATGTTAGAGTTGGCGAACACATTAGTAACATCAAACGGGGGGTAAAAACCCACAGTGTGTCTAGGCATTTTTCGCCTTTGTCATAATAGGGACCCCAAATGCCTCAAGTTCTGGGGGATAGAAAAAGTTCCCCGCCACTGGAGAGGTGACCATTACATCAGACAACTTAGCCGTAGAGAATCCTTCTGGATCTATGAGACCAAGGTTCTATCTCCAGCTGGAATGAACGTTGATTTTGATTTAAACTGTTTTATTTCTAATAGATGATTTTTATGCATTATATTTTTATCTTATTTTGTTTTGTAATAATGTTACTGTTTGCAATTGATTATGTAAATGTGATTGTACCCAGGTGATGTCCGCAGTCTGACTGTCAATTTTTTATAATTCTTATGGGTTTTTGTTTGTTTGTTTTTTTCTGTATGCGATTCTATGCGTTTTTAGCAGTTGAATTGCTAAACTTTCCCTATCTGAAAGGGAGAATAAGCCAGCCCCCCCCCTTTCTTATGAGGATTTATATGTCCCAGAGTTGCTCTTAGGCTTTTGTCCCTTCTAAGCCTCATGAGTGTCTATTAAAAACTTGGGATTTGAGGAATCACACATATGTACTTGGTACTAATTTCCCCTTTATTCCTTTTGAGGCTGAGCGTTTTATATTTTTACTTTTGTGTACCAATCACAGGTTTAGGTGCAGCTGGAGTGGCGTGCTGGCTCATGACTTCCAGGATTACTGTACTAGCACTGTGATTGGCGCATTGGTTACTATGGCACTATACATAAACATTGCGGGCCGTCGTCGCGTATCCCGCCCCACGCTGATGAAGTCCCGCCCACGGACGTAACGCGTATGGGGGCGAGGAGCGCATGACGTCACCCGCGGCTGTCAGCCTGTGTATTACGATCACACGCCGTCTAGCCGGCACTCGGATCTGAGTGCCAGTTTCTGTAAGTGCATGATTTTATCTTTTTTAAGCAATTAAAGTACGTACAGAGAGCACTATATTGCCTATTTTTATTTACATATACAACATCAATGTTATCTGATGAGAGTTGGAGTATGAAAACGAAGTCACTACCACTTGGATCAGCCTATCCTTTGTATGGTGTTTATGCTGTATGACCTGTTTCAGGTCGAAGGTTGCAGGTGAGGGGCCATCCATGTGTGGTGAAGGGATCTTAGTCACTATAGATTCATCCCCTGGCGTTTTGAGTGTCCACTGGTGATCTCATCTCCTGTCTTCATCTGTTTGACTTCGATATATTATTTAAGGACAATCTATTTGCGCAGCACTGTTTTCTATTTTTACGCATTTGAGGTGTTGTTGAGTTTACCTTAGTGTCTGCTTGCATTTACCTTCTAAATTGTCTGTTAATTAGTCAGCGCTGAGTACATTTCCATTAGCATACAATTGTGTCTTAAAGTAATGGAAAATAACCACATTTTAGAAGCATTACCAGAACCAGAATACAGAGGGAACTATGTAATTGGGACACCTATTCTGGTGACAACTGCAACAGGTGTTCACTCATTATGAGAAGAGTTACTTTCCCTTCCTGTTGTGTGTGTGTTATGTTGCCTTATGAGTTTGTGAAATCTCCATTAACAGCTGTAAAAAATATTGTAATTATGAATATATTTCAGTTAGAGGTGTATCAGTGTGGGTGTGTGATATGTCTTTCATATGACCCTGTTATACAGGATGTTTTAAGTTGCCAGGGGGCCATATTCTAATTACTAATTCTGTATGTGAAAAGACTTTTCGCAGACGCCTTGGTGCCTAAGCTTGTTTATCTAAACAATGGGACTCAAACAGTGGCGGCTGGTGCTCAAAATTTGGGGGGGCGCAAACAAACTGAAAAATACTGAACCCCCCAACAAATGCAGCCTCACTGTGCCCATCAAATGCAGCCACTGTGCCCATCAAACACAGCCACTTGTGCCAATCATACCCAGCCACTTGTGTCAATCATACGCAGCCACTTGTGCCCATCATATGCAGCCACTTGTGCCCCATCATATGCAGCCACTTTTGCCAATCAAATGCAGCCACTTGTGCCCATCATAGGCAGCCACTGTGCCCCATCATATGCAGCCACTTGTGCCCGTAAAATGCAGCCACTTGTGCCCAGTATATGCAGCCACTTGTGCCAATCAAATGTAGCCACTTGTGCCCATCAAATGCAGCCACTTGTGCCCGTCAAATGCAGCCACTTGTGCCCGTCAAATGCAGCCACTTGTGCCCATCAAATGCAGCCACTTGTGCCCATCAAATGCAGCCAGGCTCGGCTATCACTTCACTAACCCCCCCCCCCGGCCGGTCCGGCGGCACTTACTACTCCTATCCTGGAGTGACGGGACTCTCTTCCTCAGCGGGAAGCGGTGGCTCTCCTCCTCGGCAGGAAGCGGAGGCTGTAGGTTCTGTGTCCGCTCGTCCTTCCACCAAAGCGTTATGCCCCGTACACACGATCGGACATTCCGACAACAAAATCCGTGGATTTTCTCCGACAGATGTTGGCAAACTTGTTTTGCGTACACACGGTCGCACAAAGTTGTCGGAATTTCCGCTCGCCAAGAACGCGGTGACGTACACCGCGTACGACGAGACTAGAAAAGGCCATTTCAGAACCAAGCGCGGCACCCTTTGGGCTCCTTTTGCTAATCTCGTGTTAGTAAAAGTTTGGTGAGAGACGATTCGCGCTTTTTCAGACTTGTGGTTTTCAGATCGTTTTCTGCTGTTCAGTTTGTGCTTGTGGGTTTGTATCTGCTCTTCAGTGCGTGCAGCGAGTACCATTGACTTGTCATTGTGTTCTTGTTCGTTCGTTACTGTTTTTCAGGTCGCTCTTCACAGGCCTTGCTGTTCTTCAGTGCGTTCTGTTACTTTGTTCTGAGCAGCCGACCGTTTTATAGCCATGTTGTGTATACGTACTCCTCGTAGAGTTCGTGCTGTGCGGGGGCTTGGTGTTGGGGTCCTGACCTTGACACAAGTCCAGTCCATGAACTGGGTGGGGAGGAGTTCATGGACCAAGAATTGGTTGCTTCAGCGTGACCAGTTCTGTCATATGCCTTTGCTCCGTGAGATTCGTGAGAATAATCCTGATGATTTCAGGAACTTTTTCCGGATGACGGACCCCGTTTTTCACCATTTGTTGGCTTTGCTGACCCCCTATATCAGCAGGCAGGATACCTGCATGAGGCAAGCCATCACTCCGGAGCAGAGGCTCGTCGCCACCCTGCGGTACTTGGCGACGGGGAGAAGCCTGCAGGACTTGAAGTTCTCGACGGGCATCTCCCCCCAGGCTCTGGGGATCATTATCCCAGAGACCTGTTCTGCCATCATCCAGGTCCTGCAGAAGGAGTATATGAAGGTAAGATTTTTATCCTTTAACATCACATTTTATTGTATTTAATGTTTGATAATATATTGTATTTCTTTCCTTATTCCCTAATTACCATGATTGGAATATGCTGTGACTGTCCCCATGCATGCTGGATTTTTATGTAATTATTTTTTTGCTCCTTCATACATATTTGCCTTCACTTACCTCCCCAGCATGGTCTACAGGCCCTATATTCACTTCATGTAGTCACTTAACATTGTATTTTATCAGCTCCATAGTAGTGCTTTACCCCAAACACCCCTAAAATGTTTTGAAATGTGATTGGTGCTTAAAATTCAGGCAGAGTGCCAGAGGCTTTTTTTGGGGGTCCCCAAATCATTTGGAACCCTCCCTCCCCCCAACTGCTAAGTTAGCTGATACCAATCCTCTATCTATCCTTAATCATCTATCTGCTGACTTTGCCAAACCCATACACACTATACCCATCTCTTTTGTGGTCATATTTATGGATGAATTCCCCAAAGCATGTAGTGCAAGGGCCTGCCTGAATACTTTCAAATGGTACTGTTTCACGTTTTTGTATACCATTATTATCTTGATAGGTAATAGCAGAATGTCCAAATGTGCTCAAATGTGTACAGTGTGTATTTATATCTTTGTATTATGACACTTCTTACCTGTCCAGTGGGCTGCCAATAGTGTAACTAAGGAGGGGCTGTTCAAAGTATATAGCCATTATTTAGGCATTCATCTCTCAATGAAGTGGAGAGGGTTACCTGACCCAGTAGAAATGGTCCAGGAGAGGGGGGGGGGGGGAATCTGATAGTTGGACCTTATACTTTGGTTTTTAAAAATTTCCTCTAATAAATGTTATCTTGATGTTGGCCAACAATGTTTGTGTCTAATCTGCTCTCCCTGTTTATGTGCACAAAGACTAATTTTTTTTTGGTTTTGACTCCAGTTTCCTTCCACGCCACAGGAATGGCAGCCTGTGGCCTCCCACTTTGCCCAGCGGTGGGACTTTCCTAACTGCGGAATGGCAGTTGATGGGAAACACGTCCACATCGTCCCACCACCCAACTCGGGGTCATACTATTATAATTATAAGGGGTTCAATAGTATTGTGATGTTGGCGGTGGTGTCGGCTACTTATGAATTTCTGTATGTGGACGTGGGGAAGAATGGCCGGATGTCCGATGGTGGAGTCATCGCCCAGACCGAGTTCTACAGGCGTCTCCAGAATGGCAGCTTGGACTTGCCACCTCCAGAAGACAATGTGGAAGGACTCCCATTCGTCTTCGTTGCGGATGAAGTTTTTGCGCTGGGGGACCATCTTATGTGGCCATTCCCGATGAGGACCCTCACCCCGGACCAGAGGGTTTTCAATTACTGGCTGGCCAGAGCCAGAAGAGTGGTGGAGAACACGTTTGGAATCATGGTCAGCCGGTTCCGCCTATTTCTTACACCCATACATATGGCGGAGTACAAACTGAATCACATCATCCTGGCGTGCTGTGTTCTACACAACTTTTTACAGCAACATTCTGCCAACTATGCTGGCTCAGTTGGGACTGAGGCCGGAATTCAACATGAATCAACCCTGACGGCGCTTGAAAGTGGCTGTCCTGGCTTGCCCCCCCTGAGTGCCCGTGATGTCCGGCTAAGATACCTTGAATTCTTTGCGGGTAGGGGGGCTATCAATATGCCAGACAATGTGTAAAACCTTTTTAAAATAAAAAAAAAAGAACTCAAATCTTTGATGACATTTACTGCTTGTGTTTTTTTTAGCTGACTCTGACAGAAATGTGGTGAGTCCTGAAAATGGCGTGATTGTGTAACATTACAAAGCACTGTTGGGTGTTATTTACTAAAGGCAAAGGCACTTTGCACTACAAGTACACAAAACAGAAACTGCACTTGTAGTGCAAAGTGTATTTTCCCTTAGGTAATAACCCCCATTGTCACAGAATACACCAATTAGAGCACCACAAAAGTGTTGTAGCGTTGAGACAATAATCCACACAATCTTGATTAACAATCTTTTTAATAACAGCACAATCACATGTGCATTTCCAAAAGGTTTTTAAAACAAACCAACATGTTTGATGTTTAACAATTTTTGGGGTCACATTAGAAAAAGTAGAAATGTCCATTAAACATAAAACAGGCATGTGTAAAACCCACAAGAAATACACAAATTTAGAACTTACAAAGTTCACATTTGTTAGAACTTGAAGGCAATATCAGACATGAGTATTTACAAACTGTGTTTGATATTGCGTTCAGATGGGGTGAAGTCACCCCAGGAAAAGCCAAATTTGGAAGATGCACACAAATTTCCAAATGTCAACACGTGCTAGCTGCCATCACGGGGGATCAAGGGACGTGTTTTGGGGGTGCAACTCTATCCTCACAGCTACTTTATTATTGAGGAAGGGGTTGCACCCCCAAAATGCGTCCATTGATCTCCCGTGATGGCAGATAGCACATGTTGACACACTGTGTGCCTCTTCCAAATTTGGCTTTGCTACAAATTGACAAAAAAATATGAAAAATTTTGGCACAACAAAAACCCAAGGGATTTTGCGGGGTTTTAAAATCTCCCTAAAACATCAATGATGTTCTTCATTTTTTGCTGAACATCACTGATGGCTTTCACGATGTTTTCCAAGTCCCTATTACACCCCATGATCTCCCCGATCAGGATCTGGGCACTTTCCGAGGTGAAAGGATCGGGATCCACAACATCACGATCACCTAAAAAGATCGAAACAAAAAAACACCATGTATTATAAATATGGCGGCATCCATCTCTTACCTGAGCCTGTGGTCGCAGACACTCACCTGTTGTGGTGCCAATTTCCACCACGTCTTCCTCCTCCTGCTCTGCTGGTGTTAGGTGGATTTCCCCTTCTTCCAGAGGTGGGGGGTCTGTGGTCTCCTCGAATGAGGGGTGTCCTCCGAGTCTTTTATCCCCTATGTACAATAAAAATAGGTATACTTAGCACACAGATATTTGATGGCAGAAATAGGAATATGAAACATTGTTTGGAAGTGGGGTACAATTGTCTTTTTTGGCAGAGTTCCAAGATGTGGCATTTGTCTTGGCCTTTGTCAAACTTGAATGCTTACCTGTCTTGTACAAGCTTCATAGATGGAGACACCCCTATAGTATACACTGGAGCACCTGTGTGGGGCCCCCTAATAAAAAGGGTGCTCTTGTGTCTCACACTAGTGCTCCAGCATACAGATGTAAAAACTGCTGCTAAGTGTCCTCTCTTTACACAGAATCTAGTTTGCATTTCATTCTAGTAACAAACCCATCTACACAACCAAATTAGTTTCACACAAGTAGGCCCTAAAAAATATGGTGAAATGCATATGGCCAAAACAATGGTGTTTTCTAGGCCGAACGAACAATGTTTGATACGAACGAATAATGTGCCCATGAACATGAAAGTTGACATTTGAAACTGGATAACAGTTAAGAAAAGCACATGGAGCAGCACGAACCTAATAAACATAAAGAATCGGAACACAGCACAACTACTTACTTTTTTGCAGCACTCTCCGGATCTTTCTGTACTGCTCATGCTCTCTTAATTTGAGGTCCAAACACCGCTTCCTGAGCTGATCTTTCGATCGTTGTACCCCAAAATTCCGGTGCAGACTCTTGACCACTTTCGCCATGATCTTGGCCTTTCTGACATTGGGGTTGGGGTAAGGTCCATACTTCCCGTCATAGTCGGCCCTCTTCAGGATGTCGACCATCTCCAACATCTCCCCAAAGGACATATTTGATGCCTTAAATCGTCTCCTTCTGGATCGGGACATTTCTGCCTCTGGGCTTTCCTCCTCCTCGTTGGTGTAATTATCTGACACCTGCTCTGACTCCGCCATGTGCTCTTCCCCACTGCGACAAACGAGAAGGGGCGGGGAATAGACTAGAAAGAACGTCAGGGATGGGTGGAGTTTCACGCATGTGCAGTGTCTATAAAGCGTAACATGCGTGCGTAGTACGTACGATCTGTGAGTGGAGGAAGGAGTAACGGAGGCGCCAATCGTGATAGCGAAGGTAAGATTTAACATTGGGCCTATACTGCTTATACATTGAGGCCTGTATTTGCACAAGTTTAGTAGACTTTAGGCTGACATTAGGGTTTGTCTTGTGTTGTGTCTTGCAGCGAAAATGGATCTATTTAAAGATGAGGAATTTATGCCCATATTCATTGATATGTTTAGGGAGCTGCCTTGTCTATGGCAGATAATCCACCCTGAATATAAAAACCAAACAAAGAGGAAGGCAGCGCTTGATAATTTGTTGGAATTTGTGAAGACGGTGATCCCCACGGCAGACATCACCTATTTGAAGGTTCTAATTGGTGGCCTGAGGAGCACTTATCTAAGGGAGGGCAAGAAGGTCCAGGATTCCCAGAGATCCGGAGCTGCAGATGACATTTATGTCCCCAGGCTGTGGTACTATGACAGGCTGCATTTTCTGGCAGGTCAGACTGAACCCAGGCCAGCACTCTCCACTCTTCCTTCCACGCTTCCTTCCCCCCCAGCTGAGGCTTCTGAAGCCCAACCTGGGCCTTCCAGGCAGCAACATGTGGAGGAGCCCAGCTTGAGCCAGGTATAGCATTCCTCTAAATATTTCTGGTTGTCCAATCAATGATGTTAACTAGCTGTTAGTTTGATTTATGATTGATGATGCAAAAACTAAAACCATGTCCCTTTTTCATACACAGGGAAGTCTCAGCCAGGAGGTGGCCGGGCCAAGCAGGCTGCCTGATATCCAGGTCCCTCCGCTACACCTTCAAAGACAAAGTGCCAGGAAGAGGAGTAACCTGGAGGAGGCTGCCATAGGCCTCTTTTGGAAGGCTACAGAGGCCCTGAGAACCCCCCACACTGTGGAGGAGGACTTTGCTGGCATAACTGCCTGCAAAATGATGCAGATGGAGGAGGGCCAACGACTCCTGTGTGAGTTCCTAATTTTGGAAGCTCTCAATAAGGGGTTGAGGGGCCAAATAAAATGTGCTACCCACATTTGTGACCTCACACATATTCCTCCTCCTCCGGGTCCTACTCCTCCTCCTCCAGGTCCTACTCCTCCTCCTGCCACATCTCCAACACCAGAGCCACAGCATGGAAGGAAGCGTGGAAGGAAGACCAGAGAGTGATGACCCTGGGTTCAGTCTGGTCTGGCAAAATATGCAGCCTCTTGTAGTACCACAGCCTGGGGACACAGATGTCATCTGCTGCTTTCTGGATCTCTGGGACTTCTGGACCAGACTGCACTCCCTTAGATAAGGACTCCTCAGGCCACCAATTTTGATGTTAAATAATTGATGTGTGCCCTGGGGGTCCAAGAATTCGCCAATTTCTGCTGTTTCTCCAGGGTTGCCTCCCTCTTTGTTTGGTTCTGAGCTCTTAATAAAGGATTTTTGTTTTCAATTATACTTGCCTATGTGTGTTTTCCTTCAAAAAGCACAGTTTGTTTGTGAGGAGGCAGGTACATTTCAAAAACACAATGTGAAATTAACAAGAGACACCAACACCAAACAATCTCCTTAAGATTCAATAATACAAGATATCAATGGTGTTGTGGTAACTTGACACACAAAAATATTATGGAGTAAAACACAAAAAAAAAAACCCATCAGTCTTGGAAAAAATACAAACACACAAAAAAAAAGAAATATTTAAAAACCAACAAAAAAAAATATGGTCAGATGTGACAAATCTAAATATATTGAGGGAATCACAATAAATAATAAAGAAAGAAGTTTGTGAGAAGTCTGTGTGAATATGAGCAGCAAAACTACTTCATTCTTCTCACATTATAAAGAAGAAGAGAGTGCGCTGTATTAAACTATTTCAAACATTGCAGCCTGACGAAAGTGCTGTATCCATTCCGAACGCTAATTTTACCAGACCGAGCTGTTCCGTCTCGGAATTTCTTCTGAGCATGCGTGGCACTTTGTGCGTCGGAACTGGCCACACACGGTCGGAATTGACGCGATCGGAATTTGTTGTGGGAAAATTTTATAGATTGCTATCAAACTTTGTGTGTCGGAAAATCCGATGGAAAAAGTCCGATGGAGCCTACACACGGTCGGAATGTCCGACAACACGATCATCCATCGGAAAATCCAACCGTGTGTACGGGGCATTAGGCATCCAATAGGATCGCCTAATGCATTGGCCAATCGGGAGAAAGGTCTTACTGACCTGCCTGTTGATTGGCAGGGAGGAACCTTAGTGTGAAAATAGCGAAAATTTATTCGCTATGCCACACAACAGGGTGGGATCGGGACGCAGTGCTCTGCGCCCCGAGCCCACCCTATTTTGAAGCCTATTAGAGCCTCTGGCTCTAACCATGCGCTTCAAAATACACCCCCCCAATAGTATTTCATGTGTCCGGCATCCTGAAAGGGGCCAGGCACATGAATAGGGAGGGCGGGGAAGGTGTCGGGGGGGGGCGGCGCCCGTGTGCCCAGAATGCACGAGCCGCCACTGGACCCAAACCTCTTTCTTCTACAAATATTCATTTCAAAGGACCCCTCGTATAGATATGCAATGAAGGTGTTCAGCCCATCATGAATACTTTATTTCCTAGAAAATGTCATGTACTTGTAAGTTTAAGTTTCCCACTCAAAGTTTGTGCCAAGGATTTGCATTAAAGGGGGCTGACTTATGCAAGGTATAGGGATGAGAAAATTAGCCAATCTTGAAACAGGAATAGAGGGGTCAACCAGAGTGACCCTGAGATCACTCAAATCATCTGTCAATGAGAAATGGGCCTTTATTAGTTTAAGGTTCAAACAGAGAAGGCAGAAGGAGTCATGCATCTGATTTGGGCCTTCACACAACACCACTGGTAAATATCAGGACATCTCCTAGCACTTTAAGGTATACATGCTTGTCCTATTTGTTTTGCTGTTTGTACTGTAATGTTTTGAGGAATATCCTCAGTATTCCTTTATTTAACCTATAATTTTCTTCCTTCGTATGTACTATAGATAGATTGCTATGTATTGGTTTAGACTTTCTTACTACTTACTAATAAATTTTGTTGTTGTGTTAAAGCTTTCACTCATGGTCAAAGAACTCTCATTTAACCCTAATCATATCTGAGAGATATTAATTCTCAAAATATAACTTTCGGTTAACAGTTATAAGAAGTTAAAGTATATTAAAGACAAAACTTTTTTTCATAAAAATGGGCATAGAGTGGTGAGCAGTTAAAACCACAGTCATGTTTTTATTGCTGTCTGTGTCCCTGTTAGGCAGGTTCAACCTCTTAAGTTGTCCTGATTACCAATGTCATAGGGAAATGAAAATCCAAAATTTTGAACTGAAATAGAACTGAACTGAAGTAGAGGGGAATTCTTCAAATAGGGACACTTATTCCCAGGGCAACTGTTTAAGAGGGGATTTCCCACAGTTTGGAAGGATATCCTCTCCCTCAACAAAGCTAAACAAAAGTTTTGGTTTAGATACATTAACTTATAGACTAGGGGTGTTAAAACTATTGCTTATGATCGTGTATGATAACTATCAGGTTCTAAGTTTACTATACAGTATATAGAAGCCTTAATATTCAGGCAAGTCTAATACCTACTTACTTTATAAGATGTTCCAATGCCCTTTATTGCCAAGCATGCACAAACCTCACTGTGACCACTTAGTGTATGTGTGCCCCTTAGGCTCGGTAGATGGGGTATAAGCAAGCGGGTACATGCGTCGCTTTTGCCGAGAGTGCTGGCAGGGGATGGAGCGCATCCTGGCTCTTATAATAGCTGAAGAGAAGAGGGGTAGCACCTGGATGCTGCACATCTCAGATGTCTTATAAAAGTGAGTGGAGTGGCAACCTCAGCCTGGATTCCAACCAGGCCACGCCCCCAACGCACTTTTCGATCTGTCCCTAGGAGCTCCTAGGGGCAGAGCGAAACACACATTGGGGGCCAACGCCGCTGGCCACGCGCGATTGCCTGCACGAGATCCAGCACAGGGATTTGTGTGTGTTAACATACAAATCCCTGTTCTGTCAGGGAAGAGGAGACATATCGTTTGTTTCTACTAAGAAGGAACAACGATATGTCTCCTCCCCCAGTCAGCCCTATCACCATACAGTTAGAACACACAAACGGAACACACATTTAACCCCTTGATCGCCCCCTAGTGTTAACCCCTTCCCTACCAGTGACATTTACACAGTAATCAGTGCATATTTACAGCACTAATCGCTGTATAAATGTCAATGGTCCCAAAAATGTCCGATCTGTCCGTCGCAATACCACTAAAAATCGCAGATCACCGCCATTGCTAGTAAAAAAAAAAAAATAATAATAAAGATGCCATAAATCTTTCCCATAGTGTGTAGACACTATAACTTTTGCGTAAACCAATCAATATACGCTTATTGCAATTTTTTTTTACCAAAAATATGTAGAAGAATATATATTGGCCTAAATTGATGATTTTTTTTTTTCTGGGGGGATATTTATTATAGCAAAAAGTAAAAAATATTGTTTTTTTTTTCAAAATTGTCTCTATTTTGTTATCTATAGCGCAAAAAATAAAAACCGCAGAGGTGATCAAATACCACCAAAAGAAACTATTTGTGAGAAAAAAAGGACGCAAATTTTGTTTGGGTACAGTATTGCATGACAGCACAATTGTCAGTTAACCACTTAAGGACCGCCTAACGCCGATTTACGTCGGCAAGGCGGCACGGGCAGGCAAAATCACGTACATGTACGTGATTTGCCTCTCGCGGGTGGGGGGTCCGATCGGACCCCCCCCCGGTGCCCGAAGCGGTCCCGTTCTGTTCCCCGGCGATCCGAGATGAGGGGGAGGCCATCCGTTCGTGGCCCCCCCCTCGCGATCGCCGCCGGCCAATGGGAACACTCCTTTGCTGCTGTATGCTAAACAGCAGCAAAGGAAATGATGTCATCTCCCCTCGGCTCGGTATTTTCCGTTCCAGCGCCGAGGGGAGAAGACATCAATGTGAGTGCACAACACACACACACACAGTAGAACATGCCAGGCATACAAAACACCCCGATCCCCCCCCCGATCGCCCCCCGATCCCCCCCCAATCACCCCCCCCCCCCTGTCACAAACTGACACCAGCAGGTTTTTTTTTTTTTTTTTTTTTTTTTTTTTCTGATTACTGCATAGTGTCAGTTTGTGACAGTTACAGTGTTGGGACAGTGAGTATCACCCCCCTTTAGGTCTAGGGTACCCCCCTAACCCCCCCTAATAAAGTTTTAACCCCTTGATCACCCCCTGTCACCAGTGTTGCTAAGCGATCATTTTTCTGATCGCTGTATTAGTGTCGCTGGTGACGCTAGTTAGTGAGGTAAATATTTAGGTTCGCCGTCAGCGTTTTATAGTGACAGGGACCCCCATATACTACCTAATAAATGTTTTAACCCCTTGATTGCCCCCTAGTTAACCCTTTCACCACTGATCACCGTATAACCGTTACGGGTGACGCAGGTTAGTTCGTTTATTTTTTATAGTGTCAGGGCACCCGCCGTTTATTACCTAATAAAGGTTTAGCCCCCTGATCGCCCGGCGGTGATATGCGTCGCCCCAGGCAGCGTCAGATTAGCGCCAGTACCACTAACACCCACGCACGCAGCATACGCCTCCCTTAGTGGTATAGTATCTGATCGGATCAATATCTGATCTGATCAGATCTATACTAGCGTCCCCAGCAGTTTAGGGTTCCCAAAAACACAGTGTTAGCGGGATCAGCCCAGATACCCGCTAGCACCTGCGTTTTGCCCCTCCGCCCAGCCCACCCAAGTGCAGTATCGATCGATCACTGTCACTTACAAAACACTAAACGCATAACTGCAGCGTTCACAGAGTCAGGCCTGATCCCTGCGATCGCTAACAGTTTTTTTGGTAGCATTTTGGTGAACTGGCAAGCAAGCACCAGGCAGCGTCAGGTTAGCGCCAGTACCGCTAACACCCACGCACGCACCGTACACCTCCCTTAGTGGTATAGTATCTGATCGGATCAATATCTGATCCGATCAGATCTATACTAGCGTCCCCAGCAGTTTAGGGTTCCCAAAAACGCAGTGTTAGCGGGATCAGCCCAGATACCTGCTAGCACCTGCGTTGTGCCCCTCCGCCCGGCCCAGCCCATCCCACCCAAGTGCAGTATCGATCGATCACTGACACTTACAAGGCACTAAACGCATAACTGCAGCGTTCGCAGAGTCAGGCCTGATCCCTGCGATCGCTAACAGTTTTTTTGGTAGCATTTTGGTGAACTAGCAAGCACCGGCCCCAGGCAGCGTCAGGTTAGCGCCAGTACCACTAACACCCACGCACGCAGCATACGCCTCCTTTAGTGGTATAGTATCTGAACGGATCAATATCTGATCCGATCAGATCAGATCTATACTAGCGTCCCCAGCAGTTTAGGGTTCCCAAAAACGCAGTGTTAGCGGGATCAACCCAGATACCTGCTAGCACCTGCGTTTTGCCCCTCCGCCCGGCCCAGTCCAGCCCACCCAAGTGCAGTATCGATCGATCACTGTCACTTACAAAACACTAAACGCATAACTGCAGCGTTTGCAGAGTCAGGCCTGATCCCTGCGATCGCTAACAGTTTTTTTGGAAGCTTTTTATTGAACTGGCAAGCACCAGCGGCCTAGTACACCCCGGTCGTAGTCAAACCAGCACTGCAGTAACACTTGGTGACGTGGCGAGTCCCATAAGTGCAGTTCAAGCTGGCGAGGTGGCAAGCACGAGTAGTGTCCCGCTGCCACCAAGAAGAAGACAAAGACAGGTCTGTCGAGCCCATAGTGCCCTTCCTGCTGCATTCGCCAATCCTAATTGGGAACCCACCACTTCTGCAGCGCCCGTACTTCCCCCATTCACATCCCCCAACGAAATGCAGTCGGCTGCATGAGAGGCATTTTTATGTGCTCCCGAGTACCCCTACCCAACGAACCCCCCCCAAAAAGATGTTGTGTCTGCAGCAAACGCGGATATAGGCGTGACACCCGCTATTATTGTCCCTTCTGTCCTGACAATCCTGGTCTTTGCATTGGTGAATGTTTTGAACGCTACCATACACTAGTTGAGTATTAGCGTAGGGTACAGCATTGCACAGACTAGGCACACTTTCACAGGGTCTCCCAAGATGCCATCGCATTTTGAGAGACCCGAACCTGGAACCGGTTACAGTTATAAAAGTTAGTTACAAAAAAAGTGTAAAAAAAAAAAAAATATATATAAAATAAAAAAAAATAGTTGTCGTTTTATTGTTCTCTCTCTCTATTCTCTCTCTCTATTGTTCTGCTCTTTTTTTACTGTATTCTATTCTGCAGTGTTTTATTGTTATTGTTATTGTTATTATGTTTTATCATGTTTGTTTTTCAGGTATGTAATTATTTATACTTTATTGTTTACTGTGCTTTATTGTTAACCATTTTTTTGTCTTCAGGTACGCCATTCACAACTTTGAGTGGTTATACCAGAATGATGCCTGCAGGTTTAGGTATCATCTTGGTATCATTCTTTTCAGCCAGCGGTCGGCTTTCATGTAAAAGCAATCCTAGCGGCTAATTAGCCTCTAGACTGCCTTTACAACCCGTGGGAGGGAATGCCCCCCCCCCCCCACCGTCTTCCGTGTTTTTCTCTGGCTCTCCTGTCTCAACAGGGAACCTGAGAATGCAGCCGGTGATTCAGCCAGCTGACCATAGAGCTGATCAGAGACAAGAGTGGCTCCAAACATCTCTATGGCCTAAGAAACCGGAAGCTACGAGCATTTTATGACTTAGATTTCGCCGG
This sequence comes from Aquarana catesbeiana, assembly GCF_042186555.1. Taxonomy (NCBI): domain Eukaryota; kingdom Metazoa; phylum Chordata; class Amphibia; order Anura; family Ranidae; genus Aquarana; species Aquarana catesbeiana. The sequence continues at coordinate 398,487,217 of NC_133325.1, forward strand.
ATGTAAATAGCGCCATTGGGAAATTGGGGAAGCATTTTATCACACCGATCTTGGTGTGGTCAGATGCTTTGAGGGCAGAGGAGAGATCTAGGGTCTAATAGACCCCAATTTTTTCAAAAAAGAGTACCTGTCACTACCTATTGCTATCATAGGGGATATTTACATTCCCTGAGATAACAATAAAAATGATTTAAAAAAAAAAAAAATGAAAGGAACAGTTTAAAAATAAGATAAAAAAGCAAAAAAATAATAAAGAAAAAAAAAAAAAAAAAAAAAAGCACCCCTGTCGCCCCCTGCTCTTGCGCTAAGGCGAACGCAAGCGGCGGTCTGTCGTCAAACGTAAACAGCAATTGCACCATGCATGTGAGGTATCGCCGCGAAGGTCAGATCGAGGGCAGTAATTTTTGCAGTAGACCTCCTCTGTAGATCTAAAGTGGTAACCTGTAAAGGCTTTTAAAGGCTTTTAAAAATGTATTTATTTTGTTGCCACTGCACGTTTGTGCGCAATTGTAAAGCATGTCATGTTTGGTATCCATGTACTCGGTCTAAGATCATCTTTTTTATTTCATCAAACATTTGGGCAATATAGTGTGTTTTAGTGCATTAAAATTTAAAAAAGTGTGTTTTTTCCCCAAAAAATGCGTTTGAAAAATCGCTGCGCAAATACTGTGTGAAAAAAAAAAATGAAACACCCACCATTTTAATCTGTAGGGCATTTGCTTTAAAAAAATATATAATGTTTGGGGGTTCAAAGTAATTTTCTTGCAAAAAAAAAAAAACTTTTTCATGTAAAAAATAAGTGTCAGAAAGGGCTTTGTCTTCAAGTGGTTAGAAGAGTGGGTGATGTGTGACATAAGCTTCTAAATGTTGTGCATAAAATGCCAGGACAGTTCAAAACCCCCCCAAATGACCCCATTTTGGAAAGTAGACACCCCAAGCTATTTGCTGAGAGGCATGTCGAGTCCATGGAATATTTTATATTGCGACACAAGTTGCGGGAAAGAGACAAATTTTTTTTTTTTTTTTTTTTTTTTTGCACAAAGTTGTCACTAAATGATATATTGCTCAAACATGCCATGGGAATATGTGAAATTACACCCCAAAATACATTCTGCTGCTTCTCCTGAGTACGGGGATACCATATGTGTGAGACTTTTTGGGAGCCTAGCCGTGTACGGGACCCCGAAAACCAAGCACCGCCTTCAGGCTTTCTAAGGGGCGTGAATTTTTGATTTCACTCTTCACTGCCTATCACAGTTTCGGAGGCCATGGAATGCCCAGGTGGCACAAAACCCCCCCAAATGACCCCATTTTGGAAAGTAGACACCCCAAGCTATTTGCTGAGAGGTATAGTGAGTATTTTGCAGACCTCACTTTTTGTCACAAAGTTTTGAAATTTGAAAAAAGAAAAAAAAAAAAAGTTTTTTCTTGTCTTTCTTCATTTTCAAAAACAAATGAGAGCTGCAAAATACTCACCATGCCTCTCAGCAAATAGCTTGGGGTGTCTACTTTCCAAAATGGGGTCATTTGGGGGGGGTTTGTGCCACCTGGGCATTCCATGGCCTCCGAAACGGTGTTAGGCAGTGAAGAGTAAAATCAAAAATTCACGCCCTTAAAAACGCTGAAGGCGGTGATTGGTTTTCGGGGCCCCGTACGCAGCTAGGCTCCCAAAAAGTCCCACACATGTGGTATCCCCATACTCAGGAGAAGCAGCTAAATGTATTTTGGGGTGCAATTCCACATAGGCCCATGGCCTGTGTGAGCAATATATCATTTAGTGACAACTTTGTGCAAAAAAAAAAAAAAAAAAAAAAAAAAGTGTCACTTTCCCGCAACTTGTGTCAAAATATAAAATATTCCATGGACTCAATATGCCTCTCAGCAAATAGCTTGGGGTGTCTACTTTCCAAAATGGGGTCATTTGGGGGGGGTTGTGCCACCTGGGCATTCCATGGCCTCCGAAACTGTGATAGGCAGTGAAGAGTGAAATCAAAAAGTTACACCCTTAGAAATCCTGAAGGCGGTGATTGGTTTTCGGGGTCCCATACGCGGCTAGGCTCCCAAAAAGTCCCACACATGTGGTATCCCCGTACTCAGGAGAAGTAGCTGAATATATTTTGGGGTGCAATTCCACATAGGCCCATGGCCTGTGTGAGCAATATATCATTTAGTGACAACTTTTTGTAAATATTTTTTTTTTTTTTTTTTTTTGTCATTATTCAATCACTTGGGACAAAAAAAATAAATATTCAATGGGTTCAACATGCCTATCAGCAATTTCCTTGGGGTGTCTACTTTCCAAAATGGGGTCATTTGGGGGGGTTTTGTACTGCCCTGCCATTTTAGCACCTCAAGAAATGACATAGGCAGTCATAAACTAAAAGCTGTGTAAATTCCAGAAAATGTACCCTAGTTTGTAGACGCTATAACTTTTGCGCAAACCAATAAATATACGCTTATTGACATTTTTTTTACCAAAGACATGTGGCCGAATACATTTTGGCCTAAATGTATGACTAAAATTGAGTTTATTGGATTTTTTTTATAACAAAAAGTAGAAAATATCATTTTTTTTCAAAATTTTCGGTCTTTTTCCGTTTATAGCGCAAAAAATAAAAACTGCAGAAGTGATCAAATACCATCAAAAGAAAGCTCTATTTGTGGGAAGAAAAGGACGCAAATTTCGTTTGGGTACAGCATTGCATAACCGCGCAATTAGCAGTTAAAGCGACGCAGTGCCAAATTGGAAAAAGACCTCTGGTCCTTAGGCAGCATAATGGTCCGGGGCTCAAGTGGTTAAAGTGATGCAGTGCTAAATTGTAAAAAGTGCTCTGGTCAGGAAGGGGATAAAATCTTCTAGGGCTGAAGTGGTTAAATGGTGCAGCACTATGTATTGGTTAGATAGGTATCAAATGAAAGAGTATTATCTGAATGCAAAGGGAAGGTATATATTAATGGCCATTATAACAAGGTGTTCTGTATGCAGTACAATATGTATTTTGATTGTGTGGATGTAATGAACACGTTTCATGGTTTTAAATTGCTTAGCATGGAGTAACTGTCATCATCAGAAATACAAAAAACTGGTATAGATAAATTCAGCGCTGACTAACCAACGGACATTACAAAAATAATAAATGCAAGCAGACACTTAAGGCAAATTCAACAACACCTCTATGACATAAAATAGGAAGTAGTGCTGCGCAAATATAAAAGTCCTTAGAAATCATAAAACAGATGTAACAGGTGATGCAAATGAAAGAAACCACTATGGACACTCCGGACGACAGAAAAAAAACTTTAAAGTGACCGTGATCCCTCCACCGCACATAGATGGCCCCTCACCTGAGATAATCGACCTGAAACAGGTCATACAGCATAAATAGCACAAAATAAGTAGATCGATCCAAGAGATGGTAGCTTCATGTTCATAATTCAGCACTCATCAGGTAAAGAGGAATGATGCATATGGAAAATAAAAGTAGCAAACATAGTGCTCTCCGTACACAATTTATTAAGTGTTATAAAAGAATAATATACACTCACAGAGACCGGCACTCAGATCCGAGTGCCGGCTGGAAAGCGTGCGATCGTATCAGGCTGATGGCCGCGGGTGACGTCATGCGCTCCTGGCCCCCGTACGTGTTACGTCCTGTGGGCGAGACTTCCTCAGCGTGGGGCGGGATGCGCAATGACGGCCCGCTTTGTTTATATGCAGTGCCATAGCGACGGCAGCATACCAGTCACAGTGCATATGCAGTAATCAAGGGAGAACATGAATCCAGCACGTCCCACCAGCTGCAACTAAACTGATAATCGTCAAAACATTCAGCCTCCCCCGGAGTGAAGAAGTAATTGATACAATCGATCTGTATACATATAATTCCCCAAAATAAAAAATGTCAATAACTGCTCATAAGTTTTAAAATAAAAAGCTTGGAAACAACCTCGAGAAATACAAATCCTCATAGAGAATTGGCCAGCTTAATGCTTATTTCAAAAAAGGGGGGAAAGATAGCAATTCACTTTTAAAATCACATAAAGTCACAATAAAAAATTGCATAAAAAGGAAATATTAAAAAGAAACAACATCAGACCGCGGGCATCACCTAGATACGATCACATAAACATAATCAATTGCAATTACAAGTATTACAGAAAAATATCCCAAATAGAAATTAAACAACATAAATAAAATTATCTATTAGAAATAAAACAGTTTATATCAAAATCAACATTCATTCCAGCTGGGGATAGGACCTTAGTCTCGTAGATCCAGAATGATTCTCTACGACTAAGTTGTCTGATGTAATGGCCACCCCTCCAGTGACGGGGAACTTTTTCTATCCCCCAAAACTTGAGGCATTTGGGGTCCCTGTGATGACAAAGGCGGAAATGCCTAGACACACTATGGGTTTTGACCCCCCGTTTGATGTTACTAATGTGTTCGCCAACTCTCACGTGTAATGCTCTTGAGGTACGGCCCACATACTGGAGGCCACAATCGCACTCCAGCATGTAGACCACCCCCACTGACGAACAGGTAATTAAACCTTCAATTTGATAACTTTTGTGTGTGGCATTTGAGACAAATTCCTTCCGCCTTTTGATATTTCTGCTGGCTTTCTTACAAGTGGCACATTTGTCACACGCATAGAAGCCAGACAGAAAACCAAACAACCTGTTGGTCCCTATTTTCGGTGGATCAATGACCCCAGGTGCTAACCGGTCACGTAAAGACGGAGCCTTATGGTATACAAACCGTGGATGCTCTGGGAGAGCAGGCCCCAGAGTCCGATCACCTTTGAGGATTGGCCAATGTCTAGCTATTATTTGCTCAAGTTTTTTATACTGGATATTATAATCCAGTATAATGTGATAGCTAGTGGCAATGTCTCCTGTTTCCGTGGGTTTAACCTTATCTGCCACAACAGTATTCCTGTCTGTTGACAATACTTTAGCAATTTCTGAGTCTACCAAAGCTTGCGTATACCCTTTTTCCTTAAACCTAGTTGCCAACACTTGTGACTGTAATAAAAAGTCATCATCAGAGGTGCAATTGCGACGCAAACGGATAAATTGGCCTCTTGGTATGTTGCAGAGCCAAGACTTGTGGTGACAACTAGTCAGTGGAATGTACGCATTCCTATCTGTTACTTTAAAATGATTTCTGGTCTGAAAACCCACCTCCCCTTTAAAAATTTCAAGGTCTAAAAATGTAATCTGTTGTTGGTCGATCGTCCATGTTAGCTCGATATTTTTGTTATTATCATTCAGCCTATCCATAAAGACTTGTGGACTCATTAGATCACCTTCCCACACCATGATTAAATCATCGATGTATCGTCTGTAGCACGACAGCTGTGACGGGGGGTCATGAAATATGGTATCTTCCTCCCAGTTATGGCCCACTGGGAGGAAGATACCATATTTCATGACCCCCCCGTCACAGCTGTCGTGCTACAGATGATACATCGACGATTTAATCATGGTGTGGGAAGGTGATCTAATGAGTCTACAAGTCTTTATGGATAGGCTGAATGATAATAACAAAAATATCGAGCTAACATGGACGATCGACCAACAACAGATTACATTTTTAGACCTTGAAATTTTTAAAGGGGAGGTGGGTTTTCAGACCAGAAATCATTTTAAAGTAACAGATAGGAATGCGTACATTCCACTGACTAGTTGTCACCACAAGTCTTGGCTCTGCAACATACCAAGAGGCCAATTTATCCGTTTGTGTCGCAATTGCACCTCTGATGATGACTTTTTATTACAGTCACAAGTGTTGGCAACTAGGTTTAAGGAAAAAGGGTATACGCAAGCTTTGGTAGACTCAGAAATTGTTAAAGTATTGTCAACAGACAGGAATACTGTTGTGGCAGATAAGGTTAAACCCACGGAAACAGGAGACATTGCCACTAGCTATCACATTACACTGGATTATAATATCCAGTATAAAAAACTTGAGCAAATAATAGCTAGACATCGGCCCATCCTCAAAGGTGATCGGACTCTGGGGCCTGCTCTCCCAGAGCATCCATGGTTTGTATACCATAAGGCTCCGTCTTTACGTGACTGGTTAGCACCTGGGGTCATTGATCCACCGAAAATAGGGACCAACAGGTTGTTTGGTTTTCTGTCTGGCTTCTATGCGTGTGACAAATGTGCCACTTGTAAGAAAGCCAGCAGAAATATCAAAAGGCGGAAGGAATTTGTCTCAAATGCCACACACAAAAGTTATCAAATTGAAGGTTTAATTACCTGTTCGTCAGTGGGGGTGGTCTACATGCTGGAGTGCGATTGTGGCCTCCAGTATGTGGGCCGTACCTCAAGAGCATTACACGTGAGAGTTGGCGAACACATTAGTAACATCAAACGGGGGGTCAAAACCCATAGTGTGTCTAGGCATTTCCGCCTTTGTCATCACAGGGACCCCAAATGCCTCAAGTTTTGGGGGATAGAAAAAGTTCCCCGTCACTGGAAGGGTGGCCATTACATCAGACAACTTAGTCGTAGAGAATCATTCTGGATCTACGAGACTAAGGTCCTATCCCCAGCTGGAATGAATGTTGATTTTGATTCAAACTGTTTTATTTCTAATAGATAATTTTATTTATGTTGTTTAATTTCTATTTGGGATATTTTTCTGTAATACTTGTAATTGCAATTGATTATGTTTATGTGATCGTATCTAGGTGATGCCCGCGGTCTGATGTTGTTTCTTTTTAATATTTCCTTTTTATGCGATTTTTTTATTGTGACTTTATGCGATTTTAAAAGTGAATTGCTATCTTTCCCCCCTTTTTTGAAATAAGCATTAAGCTGGCCAATTCTCTATGAGGATTTGTATTTCTCGAGGTTGTTTCCAAGCTTTTTATTTTAAAACTTATGAGCAGTTATTGACATTTTTTATTTGGGGAATTATATGTATACAGATCGATTGTATTAATTACTTCTTCACTCCGGGGGAGGCTGAATGTTTTGCCGATTATCAGTTTAGTTGCAGCTGGTGGGACGTGCTGGATTCATGTTCTCCCTTGATTACTGCATATGCACTGTGACTGGTATGCTGCCGTCGCTATGGCACTGCATATAAACAAAGCGGGCCGTCATTGCGCATCCCGCCCCCAAGCTGAGGAAGTCCTGCCCACAGGACGTAACGCGTACGGGGGCCAGGGACGCATGACGTCACCCGCGGCCATCAGCCTGATACGATCGCACGCTTTCCAGCCGGCACTCGGATCTGAGTGCCGGTCTCTGTGAGTGTATATTATTCTTTTATAACATTTAATAAATTGTGTACGGAGAGGACTATGTTTGCTACTTTTATTTTCCATATGCATCATTCCTCTTTACCTGATGAGTGCTGAATTATGAACATGAAGCTACCATCTCTTGGATCGATCTACTTATTTTGTGCTATTTATGCTGTATGACCTGTTTCAGGTCGATTATCTCAGGTGAGGGGCCATCTATGTGCGGTGGAGGGATCACGGTCACTTTAAAGTTTTTTTTCTGTCGTCCGGAGTGTCCACTGGTGGTTCCTGTCATTTGCATCATCAGAAATACATTACATGTCATTACTTTAATTTGATGCAGCATAAATTTTGTTAAATGGTATATGAAAAAATAAGCAGTGAAAACGTCCAATAAGAATGGTTGATTGTAATAAAATTTTCAAGGTTTGAAATGTAAAAATAATAGTACTTTTAAGCTTTACCTTATGTTGCCTCTTCATATTGTGAGACAATGCATTTAATCCAAACAATAGTTTCAGAGGATTTATGTAGCTTCTTACTACATAAAAAATATATGCTATTTTCCAGAGGTATTGTTGATTACTAAAGTATGTTATCAGTGAGACCACTTAGTCCATTCATTATCTAGCACTCTCACAAGTAATCCCTTTGACAAGAAGGGCATGAAAGGCTTATATAATGTTAGAACCACTGTGCAATTTAAGTGATGTCAACTACAGTATGCAAATCTTAGAAAGCTTTACAGTTCGACAAATCATGTAGCACATTCACCTCAGGCCCATCTACTCATCTCAGACTTAAAGGCTTTGAGGGACTGTGACTGTGAACAAGTGACTTGATTAAAAACTAATGCAACCAAAATTCTACTCTGAAGAGGTATTTCAATCTATGTCCAGTAAAGCAGAAGTGAATTGGTAAAAAAAAAAAAAGTTTCCCTTGAGGTACAACGCTCTTCCATACGTTCACTGCCACTGCAGTTTAGGTGAACTAGCAAGTGTCACTCAAACTGACAAATCCCCAAGGTGATAGCTTCACTTTTAAAGCCTTCAACACACTTTGACAGTGAAGTGAAAACGTAAAGGTCAACCCTGCTTGCTAAGGACAAGAAAAAAAAAACACAAGCAAATCACTCTGGAATGCTCTATGGACTAGAAAAGTAAACTAATGAAGGCGTATTAAAAAATACATATTAGTCTTACTTGAGAAATTGCAAAGCTAAATTATTCATAAGACATGAAATACATGTTTGGCTTATTTTTTTAAATCTGCAATCATATTACAAAGGGGCAAATAAAAGAAAATTAAAGCATTTAACATATATACATACAGTATGGTAAGATCTGTCCTAAAGCATAACTAAAGGCTCATGTATGGCAGTGTAAACAAGTACCAAATTTAGTTATGTGAGTACAACTCAACTTTTTCTGTTTCATGTATCACTAATGCAAAATGCCCAGTGAATGTAAGAATTTGACTGGATGCTGTCAGCAGCGTCTTTGTACGAACACTTTGATATGTATAATCACCTTGAAATGTGGCAGAATGCAAGGAGCTTACAGTGAAGGATATTGGAAATGCTGCTCCAGCAATACAAAATTAAGTAACCAGTTCATTAACAAAAGGGAGTAGAATGTACGCAAACAATATAGCATTGCCTGGATAAAAAAAAACATAAAACCAAGCAAGTAAGCTGTTAAACTTTAAAGGCCAGCTGCATGCTCATTAGTGAAGAATGGTAGAAAAGGCTGTCAACATACAGTATTTTATGCTGAAATCATGCTTTAATCAGTAACATACACCAAAAATAATAATCTTTTGGTGAACAAAACCATCCTTATAATCATCATTAACTCTTAGTTTGATTGGGGTTAAAACTTCAGCAGTTGGCCTACTAAGCTCTTACACTAATATCAGCTGCTTGTATCTGCTGTGCATGCACATGAACCATTGTAAGACACTTGCATGCAAGTCTATGTGAATGTTACAGAAATAAAAGAACTTTATCACATTTTTAGGACTGTCATCTTATGTCTATAGCCACTTTAAATAACCCTTATCAAGTATAGATGATTACATTTAAAGAATTTTTAAAATAAAAATTAAAATACTGCTACAGTATAAAGTGCCTGAATGAGCTGTCAAAAAGCCTGCAGGTAAATGCTTTGGGTTGGGGCTGGAGCTTGCCACTAAGCTCTACTTCCTTACAACTACATGGGCCCATCGCTATGATGGACTGCCTCACTGGTGAATAGGAATGTGCAGCAGGCCATAAGGCAAAGTCAAGTTACAAGCAACCTTTGGCACTAACAAGAAGTGCTAAAGTCCTTGGTTGTTTGAATAACATGCCATTCAGACTACCTTCAGGGTTTCTAAAGCTGCAGCTGGTATGTGAAGCAGTTTTTATTCAAGAAGCAGAGTCTTGTTCAGACACAGTACAGAGAAAAGCTGTGCTACATAAAATACAATGCACATGTAACTACTGGGCAGAGAAAGATTTATTAGCTAGATTACTAAAATATGACCTACATCTAATATCTGTAGACAATTTCAGAACTTTGCTCAGCTAGCAGTAATGCCCCGTACACACGGTCGGATTTTCCGATGGAAAATGTCCGATCGGAGCGTGTTGTCGGAAATTCCAACCGTGTGTGGGCTCCATCGGACATTTTCCATCGGATTTTCCGACACACAAAGTTGGAGAGCAGGAGATAAAATTTTCCGACAACAAAATCCGTTGTCGGAAATTCCGATCATGTGTACACAAATCCGACGGACAAAGTGCCACGCATGCTCAAGAATAAATAAAGAGATGAAAGCTATTGGCCACTGCCCCGTTTATAGTCCCGACGTACGTGTTTTACGTCACCGCGTTTAGAACGATCGGATTTTCCGACAACTTTGTGTGACCGTGTGTATGCAAGACAAGTTTGAGCCAACATCCGTCGGAAAAAATCCTAGGATTTTGTTGTCGGAATGTCCGAACAAAGTCCGACCGTGTGTATGGGGCATAAGTGCAACAGAAAAGCTTACTTATAACGAACACAAACTTTGAAAAAAGGAGGAAGCAGCTCAAAGCCCATACATACAAGCATTACAGTAGATATACAGAATCTGCAATCAATAGCTATGTATTCCCTTTTAAAATTGCAATGTAAAAACACTTTATTTATTTTATCTATTAAGTGATCACGTGTCTACTACGCAGCTATTGTAACCAGTAGGGTCGGGAGAGTGGGCGGTACTTTGCTGCAGTGCGTCATGTGTACTAGTGTCACAACTGTTGGCTTACTGTGTGAATTAATGACAGTGAGACCCCTTTCACACTGAGGTGGTTTTGAGGCATTTTAGCGCTATAAATAGTGACTGTAAAGTGCCTCCCATTGATTTCAGTGTGACTTTTCACACTGGGGCGGTGCGCTTGCGGGAAGTTAGGAAATGTCCTGCAAGCAGCATCTTTGGGGCGGTTTAGGAGCACTGTAATTAGCGCTCCCAAAAAGCCCTGCCCATTGAAATGAATAGGCAGTGCTTTGGAAACGCCGCAACAGGGGCGCTTTTAACACGGCCACAGCCCCAGTGTGAAAAGGGTCTGAGGCTCCCTGCAGATCTTGCAATCATCTAATAGCTGAGGACCACTTCCACATGTGAGCCTGCCTGTGGTGTGCGCAACTTGGTACAGGACAGGGAAAATGCGCTGTATATGCACAATGCATAAGGTAAGGTGAAGCGCAAGAACAGGTAAATTAAAAATACAATGATAAATGCAGTATTAAAAAAGCAATCAAAAAAAGGCTAACAAGAGAGGGGGGAAGAGGACTAAAAGTCCCAGCAAGCACCAAGAGGATTCTACGTGACAATCGCACAATTCAAGGAAGATAATGGTGACAGACCCTCCACCTTCAGAGTAATCGCTTCGCTCACCTTAAGGACTGGACCACTGAATTAACAGATGGTCAAATAGGCAGGTCCCTTCATAGGGTAGATGATCCAGCCAAAGACAGGAACTCCAGTAGATTCCCTGGAATATACAAAAGGTGAAGCAAAAATAACTCTAAGTGTTCACTGTGGATCAGTTACAAAGCAGCTTTATTTTAAAAATGGTTACTCACAAACGGCTGTTTAAAAAAACGGCATTTCTATCACAGATGGCTGAGTGTTGTGCAAGATGCAGATTGGCAGTGGGTGACATCAGCACGTAGCTCCTCTCCCCTTTGCATTACGTTCATAGAACTTCATCAGCGGGGCGGAAATTCTATGAACGTAACGCTTACGGTAGAGGAGCTACGTGCTGATGTCACCCACTGCCCATCTGCATCTTACACACATCTGTGATGGAAATGCTGTTTTTTAAACAGCTGTTTGTGAGTAACCATTTTTAAAAAAAATAAAGCTGCTTTGTAACTGATCCACAGTGAGCACTTATGCCGCGTACACACGATCGCACATTCCGACAACAAAATCCATGTTTTTTTTCCGACGGATGTTGGCTCAAACTTGTCTTGCATACACACGGTCACACAAAGTTGGTCAGAATTTGCGAACATCAAGAATGCGGTGACGTACAACATGTACGACGGGACTAGAAAGAGGAAGTTCAATACCAAGTGCGCCACCCTTTGGGCTTCTTCTGCTAATCTCGTGTTAGAAGAAGTTTGGTGACAGACGATTCGCGCTTTTCAGCCTCGTGCTTTTCCAATCGTTACTGCTCTTCAGTTTGTGCTTGTGGGTTCGTATTTCTATCACGTATTTGATCTTCATTGTGTTCTTGTCCGCTCGTTTCTAATTTTCAGCTCAGGCCTTTCTGTTTTTCAGTGCTTTCTGTTAGTTCGTTCTGACCAGCCGACCGTTTTGAAGCCATGAGGACCCTCACCCCGGACCAGAGGGTTTATAACTACCGTCTGGCCAGAGCCAGAAAAGTGATGAACGCTTTCAGGATAATGGCCAGCCAGTTCCTCCTATTCGTTACGCCAATCAACATGGCGGAATATAAACTTAACCAGATAATCCTTGCATGCTGCATTCTACACAACTCTTTAGGGAGAAATTCAATGAACTATGTTGCCTCAGTTGGGCCTGAGGCCGGACTTCAACAAGAAACACTGACTGCGCTTGAAACTGGCCGTCCTGGCTTCCCCCCCAAAGCGCCTGCGAAGTAAGACAGAAGTATGTCGAGTACTTTGCGGGTAGGGGGGCCATTGATATGCCAGGATCTGTTTAAGAAACATTTTATACAAAATTTTTGAACTCAAACTGAAAGAAGATTTCCTTTGATTTACTGCCTGGGTTTCTTTTAGCTGTCTCCTAGGTTCTCCAATGGGCTTTTCTTTTTGGACATTTTCTTTATTTGATACATGAGGTGACAATCTCTTCTTCAGTGAACTATTATTATGTTGTGGGTCTGCTACACACACACCTTGTTTTTGTTGTTAATGTATGTAATGCATTACTGAGAAAAATATTCATTTTCAGCACCATGAATGAATTTTGTGGAGTCACGAAAATGGCATGATTGTGGCAAATTATAAAGCACTGTGGGTGTTATTTACTAAAGGAAAATCCACTTTGCACTCTGAGTGCACTGCAAAAGTGCACTTGAAACTGCACTTGTAGTGCAAAGTGGATTTGCCTTTAGTAAATAACCCCCATTGTCACTGTAAAAACCAACTTACTACAAAAATTGCTATTGAGCATTGAAAGAAGAAGCCACACATTGTTGAGTAGAAAACATTTTACTCAAAGCACATTGGTTTGAACAAACCAACATCTTTGGTGTATAACTTTTTTTTTTTTCACATTGTAAATATCCTTTTTTTGTTAAATAGGCATGTTTCAAAGCACAACATACACAACTCAGGAATGTCCAAAGTTCAACTTTGATAAAGCAATATCAGACATTAGTATGTCCAAACTGTGTTGATATTGCCTTCATCAGATGGGGTGATATCACCCCTGTAAATGCCAAATTTTGAAGATGCACACAAATTGGGATTCAAATTGGGGATTTCCCTCCTGATCCCATGCCTAATGTCAACATGCACTAGCTCCCATCATGGGGGATCAATGGACGTGTTTTGGGGGTGCAACCCCTTCCTCTCACCTAACTGAGTTGCGAGGAAGGGGTTGCACCCACAAAACGCGTACATTGATATCCCGTGTTGACACACTGTGTGCATCTTCAAAATTTGGCTTTTCAAATACTTTTAAAATTTTTATTCAAAGCAAAGATACATGAGAAAATGGTACAATTTTTGTGTGTTTTATATTCTGCCTAAAACATCAATGATGTTCTTCAATTTTTGTTGAACATCACTAATGTTTTCCTTTATATTTTCTAAATCACGATTGCACCCCATTCTCTCCCTCATGAGGATCTGGGCACTTTCACTTGTGAAATTAGATTCTTATTCTACAACATCCACATCACCTAAAAGAAAAAAAACACACCATGTATTATAAATATGCAGGCATCCATCTATTACCTGAAGTTGTGGTCTCAAACACTCACCTGTTGTGGTGACAATTTCGCCACTTCATAAACGTCTTCCTCCACATCCTCTGCTTGTGGTTTTGGGATTTCCCCTTCTTTAGGAGGTGGGGGGGTCCCTGGTGTCCTCAAATGTTCCAAGTCTTTTCTCCCCTATTAGAATAAAAAGTTGGTAGCACACAGATGTTTGAGGGCAGAAATAGGAATATGAAACATTGCTTGGAAGTGTCGTACAATTGTCTGTTTTGGCAGAGTTCCAAGCTGAGGAACATTTTATTTCCTTTCTAAAGCTGGAATACTTCCCTTTTTGTTAAAGTATCACACATGTAGAGACCCCTAGTATCCACTGGAGCACCTGTTTGGGACACCCTAAAAAGTTTGATTCTGGTGTCCCACACTAGTGCTCCTGTGTCGAGATGTGTCTGAATAAAGTTTGCATTTCATTCTAATTATAAACCCATCTAGACAACAAACTTATTTTAATACAAATAGGCCTGAACAAATGTAGTTAACCTGTATCTGCCAAAAACATCTTATAAGTGGGCGAACAAACAATGTTTCCTATGACCGATTACTGAGCCCATGAACATGAAAGTTGCCATTTTAAACTGTACAACAGTAAAGAAAAGCACATGGAGCAGCCTGCAAGTAATAATAATAATAGGAACACACGACAAGTACTTACTTTTTAGAAGCAGTTTCCTGATTATTCTGTACTGATCGTGCTTCCTTAAATTTGAGGTCTGACCATCGTTTCTGTGCAGACTCTTACAACTTTAGTCATGATCTTGGCCTTTCTCACATTTGGGTTTGGGTAGGGTCCATGCTTCCCGTCATAGTCGGCCCTCGTCAAGATGTCCACCATCTCTATAAAAGACATATTTGAGGCCTTAAATCTCCTCCGTTCATGGCTCTGGCCTTTCGTCAAAGCTGCTCTCCTCTGCATGCACCTGTTGTCTCTCAGCCATGTGCTCTCCCACTGCACCGAAAGAGAAGGTGTGGGGAAAATAGTAGAAAGAATGTTGGGGCGGGAGGAGTTTCGCGCATGCGCAGTGTATATAAAGCGGAACACGCATGCGTCGTACGTACGATCTGTGAGCGGAGGACGGAGTAACTGATAACGATCGTTATAACAAAGGTACAATTTTAACTTGGTGCATCAGTGGCCTATACTGCTTATAGATTGAGGCTTATATTGGGTCAAGATTAGGAGAGTTTCGTCTGCAATTAGGGTTTGTCTTGTGTTGTGTCTTGCAGAGAAAATTAATCCCTTCAATGATAGGGAATTTCTAGGAATATTCATTGATATGTTCAGGGAGCTGCCCTGTCTGTGGCAGCTGAACCACCCGTTTTATAATAATTCTGTCAGACCAGAGGGAAGCCAGACCAGCACTCTCCAGTCTTCCTTCCCCCCCAGCTAAGGCTTCCGACGACCAACCTGGGCCTTCCAGGCAGCAACATGTGGAGGAGCCCAGCTTGAGTCAGGTATAGCATTCTTAAAAATATTTCTGGTTGTCAAATTAATGATGTTAAATATATGTTAGTTTTGATAACTAATTTCTGATTTCACAAAGTGTTTTACATATCAATAGACAGTAGTGGCCACAAATGATTGTGACAAGAATGAAAAATGCTGGGGTCAGAATGATAGTCTTTTCTATTTATTAACATTCAATTTGCAACAGTCATGAGCTGAAAATTGTGTGTGATTGGTGAACCAAAAACTAAAACTATGTCCCTTTTTCATACACAGAAAAGCCTCAGCCAGGCCGTGGAAAGTGGCAGCCAGAAGGTGGCAGGGGTAAGTGGCAGCCAAGAGGTGGCCGGGCCCAGTAGCCTGCCCGAATCCCAGGTCCCTCCCCTCGGCGTTCCATAAAAAAGTGCCAGGAAGAGGAGTAACATGGAGGAGGCAGCTAATGGCCTATTTATGAAGGCTACTGCGGCCCTCAGAAACTCCCCCAGTCTTCAATAGGACTATGCCTGCCTGACAGCCTGCAAAATGCTGGAAATGGAGGAGGGCCAACGCCTCTTATGTGAGGAAGTGATCTTACAAGCCCTAAATAGGGGGTTGAGGTGCGAACTCACAAGCCAAAGCCACGTTTGTGAGTTGAACCATGGTCCTCCTCCTCCACCTCCTGCCACAACTCCAACACCAGAGCCACAGCCTGGAAGAAAGTGTGTAAGGAAGACCAGAGAGCGAAGGCCTGGGTTCAGTCTGGTCTGACAAAAGACACAGGCTGTTGTATGACCACAGCTCGGGTACAGATATGTCATCTGCTGCTGTTCCTGATCTCTTGTAGTCCTGGACCGGATTGTGCTCACTATTATAAGGACTCCTCAGGCCACCAATTTTGACTGTAAAATAACTGATATATGCCCTGGGGTACAAAGGCTTCGCAAACTTCACCAGTTTCTCCAGCGTTGCCTTCCTCTTAATTTTGTTATGACCCAGAATAAATGGCTATTTATTTTTCACAAATACTTGTGTTTTACTTCAAAAAGGACAGTTTGTGAGTAGGCAGGTACATTTCCTAAATACAATGTCAAATTAACAAGGGACACCAACACAAACCAACCTCCTTGAGGTTAAAAAATACAAGATGATAATGGTGTTATAGTAACTTAACACACAAAACGAGAAATAATGTTATGGAGAGCACTAGAAAAAAAAAATGTAGATCTTGGTAAAAAAAAGAAACAAAAATTAGAAACATTATTATGGAGATCTGACGAAAAACAAAATTAATATTACAACAACTTAATTCTTCTAGCATTTTAAAGAAGAATAGAATGCGCTGCATTAAACTATTTAAAAAATTGCAGCGTGACGCATGTGCTACCTCCATTACGAACGCTAGTTTTACCAGACCGAGCGCTTCTGTCTCGTAATTTATCTTGAGCATGCATGGCACTTTGTGCGTCGGAATTGTGTACACATGATCGGAATTTACACGAACGGATTTTGTTGTTGGAAAATTTGAGAACCAGATCTCGAATTTTGTGGGACGGAAATTCCGATGGAAAATGTCCGATGGAGCATACACATGGTGGGAATTTCAGACAAAAAGCTCCCATCTAATATTTTCCGTCGGAAAATCAGACCGTGTGTAAAGGACATTAGAGTTGTTTTTGCTTCACGTTTTGTATATTCCGGGGAATCTACTGGAGTTCCTGTCTTTGCCTGGAACATCTACCCTATGAAGGGACCTGCCTATTTGATCGTCTGTTAATTCAGTGGTCCAGTCCTTAAGGTGAACGAATCGATTGCTCTGAAGGTGGAGGGTCTGTCACCATTATCTTCCTTGAATTGTGCGATTGCCACGCGGAATCCTCTTAGCGCTTGCTGGGACTTTTAGTCCTCTTCCCTCCTCTCTTGTTGGACTTTTTTGCAATTGCTTTTTTAATACTGCATTTATCATTGTATTTTTAATTTACCTATTCTTGCGCTGCACCTTACCTTATGCATTTTACTTGGATTATGTTATGATCTTTTTGTGCTAGCTGCATTATTTTTCAGGTTATTTAGAAATTATTTTTTTGCGCTGATTGCTTTATTTGTATATGCACAATGTGCATTAGAATGGCCATGGAAGGAAGTGCACATAGGCAACAGTGCTGAGAGAGAGACCTGTCTTCGATTAACGTTGTCACCTCAATCCAGGAAGAGGTGGAAACTTGCAGGATCACCAGGGATTTTTATCAGCAATGACAAACAGTTACGGGAAAAAAAGGGTCAGGACATAAATGCACTTTTCATAATTTAACCATATTTAATTATTTATTATTTGGGTTTCCAAACAACTTAACCACTTCATCCCCAGAAGATTTGGCTGCTCATTAACCAGGCCATTTTTTGTGATACGGCACTGTGTCGCTTTAACTGACGATTGCACGGTCGTGGGACGCTGTACTCAAACAAAATTGACGTCCTTTTTTTTCCCACAATCAGAGCTTTCTTTTGGTGGTATTTGATCATCTCTGTGGTTTTTATTTTTTGCGCTATAAACAAGGAAAGAGCAACAATTTTGAAAAAAACCCCCACAATATTTTGTACTTTTTGCTACAATAAATATCCTCAATTTTTTTTTTAAAAAAGCTAATTTTTTCCTCAGTTTAGGCCGATATGTATTCTTCTACATATGTTCTGTAATAAAAATCGCAATAAGTGTATATTGATTGGTTTGCGCAAAAGTTATAGCGTCTACAAAAAATAGGGGAAAGATTTATGGCATTTTTATCATTTTTTTTTTTTTTTTACTAGTAATGGCGGTGATCAGCGATTTTTATCGGGACTGCCACATTATGGCGGAGAGATCGGACACTTTTAACACAATGGGACCATTGACAATCATACAGCGATCAGTGCTATAAAAATGCACTGATTACTGTGTAAATGTCACTGGCAGGGAAGGGGTTAACACTAGGGGGCGATCAAGAGGTTAACTGTGTTCCCTTGTGTGTATTCTAACTGTAGGGGGAGGGGACTGACTAGAGGAGATGACAGATCGTTGTTCCTAGCTAGTAGGGACACATGATATGTCTCTCCTCTCCTCACAAAACAGGGCACACACACACATCCCTGTCCTGGTTCTCATGCTCACGACCGTGTGCATCACCCACCCCATTGCAGCGCCCGCTATCCCCGCTTAAAGGGCCGACATACAGCTACGATGGTTCGAGGGAACGTGCCGACCTGCCACAGTATAATGACGGCAGCTGGTCGACAAGCGGTTAAAAAAGGGTGCCTGCCAACTCATTCACTGGTCTAGTGCTAGTTACTGGTCCAGTGAAAAGCTGAAAATAAGTACTGAGCTAAAAGAATAAACGCTTATGTTAAAGCAGTTGTAGAGGCAGAAGGTTTTATATCTTAATGCATTAAGATAAAAAACCTTCTGTGTGTAGCAGCCTTCCCAGCACCCCCTAGTTACTTACCTGAGCTCCATCTCTCTCCAGCAATGTCCAAGAGTGCCTTAGCCGGCCGTTAATCCCCTCCTGATTGGCTGAGACACAACAGCAGCACCACTGGCTCCCACGGCTGTTAATCAAAGTCAGTTACCCAATCGGGGGGGGGGGGGGGCGGGTTGGGGCTCAGTGTCTGAATGGATACACGAGCTGTGACTCGGGTGCCCCCATAGCAAGCTGCACATTTCCCCATGATTTGTTCCTTTAAAAATACTGACACAACTTAATGAGTCAGCGGAGTGACACGTCGCTCTCGTTGTCTGCTGTGTTCAGACAGCTCATACACATTTCAGTCAGTGTAAAAAGGAAACAGATTCTGCTTTATGACACTAGTATCATGTATTTAATGCTGATAACTAAACAAAAAAGAAAAAATATCAGTTTATAAACAAAAAAGGAAGTATGACTCCAAACCATTGCTGTTTCCCTTTAATTCTACTTCAAATTCTATTTATACATCTAAACCCCAACAGCTAAAGGAAGGCTATCACAACCATGGAAACCTGCATAAATTAAACACTTTTTAAAACAAGTAAAAATCTATGATTTTTCACTTTGTAAAAGGTAAATCACGAACATTAAATTACTTTCTTTAACAAAAATATATATTTCATTACACCTATCGGTTACAGAAATAGAATAAGTAACCTAGCAGAACATTGCAGTTTGAGATGTGAAACCTGCAGAAAGCCACCAATCAGAAATCATTCAGCTATAAAGCAAAAATTAAGAAAAAAAAAAACCTATGTGATGGGTTCTGTCATTGCTCACAAATTATACCATAGAAACAATCCACAGACTGTGTTCCATATACAATTTCCACACCTGCTCCATGGCCATTGCTATAGAGGAAATAATACAACAGCGGCTTGCAGAACAGGTGTGGAAAGCTTTGATGAATGGAGTTCATAGTGTTTCCCTTCAATACTTCAGATTTAAACAACACTGGTTAGCTAGCAAAATAAGATAGTCTAACAGTTGAGAACACAAAGGAGTCCCCTATAAATCTAAACCTTAAATTAGTAAAAATAAATAAATAAAATGTAGCCACACAGCCCACCTTCATAAAAAAACTTATTTGAATTTTTTTCCTCCTAAGAATGGATTTAAAGAAACTGTAGCAGGTGGAAATGCAAAAAGACAACCCTTTTCAGGCAAAAAAGCCTAATTTTATGCCTCTCAGATAAGCCTGATTAATTTTATCCAGAACTAAATAAGTCACACTTGGCTTCAACATTTTCCTACCTCTAATTTGAGGTCCCTGAGGTGGGCATAGGAAATCCTAGTCACAGCCAAACTGGTCACATATTTGGCTCAGCAGTATATTTTCCTTCTATTATGGCAGAATATAAAACACCCAAAATTAACTGACATTTAATTTATTACCCATATACACATGTTGCTTAAAATATTTTTTTTTTTAAACAGAACTCTGTGATGTTCATGTTTGCACAAGATATACATTGTACGCTAAACCAAATAAGATTTGCACTTCCTTGTCAAAAATGCAAAAGTCCTTACAAAATTATAAAAAAAAACAAAAAAAAAACACAATGTAGCCAGATGGACCAAGCTGGAAGCTGAGCATAACAAATATGCCCACCAAAATGCCCAGCTTTGTCCAGCTGACATGGCCATGACAGCATCAAGAAAGCAAATAATTGTAATATCCAAATGGATAAAGACAACTTACCAGTAACTATATATTTATACATAAATGACAGCATGGTGTTAGGTTGTGTTGATTCACATAAGCAGTGAAAGCAGTCTGAAATTGCTAGAAAGTTGCAGTGTGTATGGCCAGAATTAGAAATATAAGAGGAGTCCACCAAAAATAGCCTTTTTGAACTAAACCAACTTAAGGTATGAATGAGTAACAAGACCAAAGTAGGAAGTATTCCAATCTCAAAATCACCCACACAGGTAAGTCATTTCTGTCTCTGATAATTAATATTAAAGCCAAATTCCAAAACATGTTTTGTACCTTCTGTCAGTTTTTAATTGCTTCCCCACTGGGGAAAAGTCCATGCATTTCAATAGAAGAAATGAGAGTGAACAACCAGGCAACTAGCATTTATAAAATGTCAGTTCCTGTATTTCTTCCATGAGAGGTCTTAATAAGGAAACACACGACGGACCAAAAAATCATGATTTTTTTAGTTTTAAACTAGCATACATTGAAAAACAGAGCCATTTTAGAACTAGGCAAAGATATTAAATGAGATAGGTAATATGATAACCTTTGTCTTTACTGTGTGTGCTTTCCACATATCAAGCAGCAGACAGTAGAGCAGGATGGCAGCTACACAGAGCAGAATGAATCTGAGCTGTTGTCAGGATTACCAATTTGCTCTTCAGCACACACCAACAGATAATTCTAGGTTTTCCTGTAAAGGTTTCCACAGGTTTGTACTAAATAAAACTCCATTTTTTAATTTGCTGTAGGACAATTGAACTTCTCTTTCAGGATTGTTTAATTATAGTTGATGATCCATCTAAATACTGCCATAAAAAAGCACATTACGCCAATGTATCAAAGTAAGCATAAAAAATGCATTGCAACTAATTAGGCGAGCCATACATTATACAATTTTCTTATTCAACTTCCTTTAGATTTACTTTCAACTATGTAGTGCAAGGGCCTGACTGATTGCATACAAATTGACAGTGTTTGGGTTTAACCTCATATTATCTGGTTTTGGTAAATCTAAAGAAAAATTGTTTAATTTGTATAATGTAAGGCCAGCCTTGAATATTTTATCTAGGTGTATTGAGTAAACATTTTATTTTCAATCAGCTAAATTCTGAAAATTATTAATTCATTGCACTAGGAAAGGGAGATTATCGTATAGTACTTACTGCTAATCATCTGCTGGATATAGAACAAATCTGTTAGAAACAGCAGTTCCTTGTAATTTTTTGTCTCTCCTTAGTCCTCATGCACATGGACGTTTTAAAAAACGAGCTGGTAAAGCTAGGTTCGACGCCTGGAAAAACCGGCGTTAAAAACGCGATTTTTACCGCGTTTTGCATTAGCGTTTTTGCGCGTTAGCGCTAAGTAGCGTTTTTTAATGAAAAACACATCTCTCAGCTATATACACTCCCAAATTTCCCACAATGCCACAGAAACCAAAGAAAATATGTTAATGAGCATGTGTCGGTGCCATTTTGGTAGGAGAGAGAGAGAGGAGAGAGTGTTTCAGAGTTTTCAGTATATTTCAGTATTTTTCACTATTTTTCTGAGAAATATGGATCCTGTCATGCAAAAGATCGATGAGGCAATCCTTCTGATTGTGTTGCGGAGGCAGCGGAGAATGAGACAGGAGGAGGAGAGAAGCAGCAGACGTCGATTTTGGGTGCATCCAATGGTATCCAATCGGTTTTCTACGGGGTACTTTGGCAATATTTATTCCCAACTGCGCTCATATCCAACAAAGTTCTTCAACTTTACAAGGATGTCAGTGCCGCTCTTTGATGACCTGTTGGAGAGGCTCAGGCCAAGGCTCACAAGGATGGACACTGTGATGCGTAGCTCTGTGTCACCGGAGGAACGGATGCTAGTGACACTCAGGTAAGTGAATACACATATGGGAGGAGGGGTTAGGGTTACGGTTAGGAGTTAGGGTTAG
Organism: Aquarana catesbeiana; assembly: GCF_042186555.1. Lineage (NCBI taxonomy): Eukaryota > Metazoa > Chordata > Amphibia > Anura > Ranidae > Aquarana > Aquarana catesbeiana. The sequence continues at coordinate 398,509,557 of NC_133325.1, forward strand.
GGGTTAGGGTTAGGAGTTAGGGGTGGGGGTTAGGGTTAGGAGTTAGGGTTATGGTTAGGTGTAAGGGGTTAGGAGTTAGGGTTAGGGTTAGGAGTTAGGGTTAGGGGTAGGGGTTAGGGTTAGGAGTTAGGGTTATGAGTTAGGGTTTAGGGTTAGGAGTTAGGGTTATGGTTAGGTGTAAGGGGTTAGGAGTTAGGGTTAGGAGTTAGGGTTAGGAGTTAGGGGTTAGGAGTTAGGGTTAGGAGTTAGGGGTTAGGGTTGGGGGTTAGGGTTAGGATTATGTGTAAGGGGTTAGGGTTAGGAGTTAGGGGTTAGGGTTAGGAGTTAGGGGTTAGGGTTATGGTTAGGTGTAAGGGGTTAGGAGTTAGGGTTAGGGGTTAGGGTTAGGAGATAGGGTTAGGTTTAAGGGTAGGACTTATGTTTATGCTTTACTCTTTCAATAACTAAATTTATTATGTTATCTTAGGTTCCTTAGCTTCCTTGCATCACTACTTCCTCCTTGGCCTCTCAACGGTCTCAAAAATAATAAAGGAAACATGTGTGGCAATATGGGAGGAATTGCATAACGTTGTAATGCCAGAGCCAACCGAAGACATCTGGGAATCAGTTGTGGACACTTTTTGGGAAAAAACTCAGTTCCCAAATTGTATAGGAGCCCTTGATGGGAAACACATCAGGGTGAAGAAGCCTCCCCATTCTGGATCTTCATATTTTAATTACAAAAATTTTTTTTCGGTGGTCCTCCTGGCATTGTCCGATGCACACCTCAAATTTCTGTTTGTAGATGTGGGAGCATATGGAAGCCAAGGTGATGCCCGCATATTCCGCGAGTCGGCCTTCGGACCTCGTCTACATGAGGGACGACTCAATATTCCTGAAAGCAGGCTGCTACCCTGCACTGAAGAACCCAGCTTGCCATTAGTCATGGTGGCAGATGAGGCCTTTGGACTGGCTGAAAATCTAATGAGGCCATACAGTGGCACTGGTCTCAGCCGACAACAAAAAATTTTCAATTATCGGCTCAGCCGTGCACGCCGTGTTGTTGAATGTGCATTCGGGGTGTGCACGGCCAAATGGCGAGTTTTGCTTACAAGTATGCAATTGGATGTTGACAACGCCATTCAAGTCGTCCTGGCATGCTGCGTTCTGCACAATTTTCTGCGGGACAGTGACAGAAATAATGTTGAACAGGAGCCCATTAGACAACTTCAGAGGGTTCAATTTATGGACTTGCGTTCAACTGCACGTGTCATGAGCATTCGAAACCAATTTGCAGAATTTTTTGAATCCCCTGATGGAGAGGCATCATGGCAGAATGATTATATCTAAAAAATATTTGCAATACATCTACCTTAGCTGTCTTGTGTTTTTTGAAATAAAGCATTTCAAAATTGAAGTTTGTTATTTTTTGGTCCATTTGTCAACGATTGTTCTACAAGTCAATTTGACTCTGCCTTCGGGGTAAGCCTAGGCTAAGCCCAAAAAAGAGCAAGCTTACGCTTGTCCGAAGGCAGAGTACGATAGAGTCCTTTGCACTCTGCCTTCAGGGCAAGCAGAGTGCAAAGGAGTGCTGTTGTGCATCATATAAAAGACTTTTCAAACAAAAAAAAAAATTAAATAAAGGATTGGGATCACAACTGGTATTTCAAGAAAAAAAGATTTTATTTTGGGATCACAACTGGTGATAGGTGGTGGTGGATGGTTGATTGCATTGGGGATGTGGGGATTGGGGACGGGGTAATGGTTGGGCCTGGCGATCACTCCCAAAATCCTGCTGGTAGCGGGGTAGAGGGTATGAGGGCTGAAAATGGGAGGTGGAAGGTGGAAAATCAGCATACGCTTGCAGGCTATGGTATGAGGTCTGGGACGGCATAGGTGGTGGTTGGCGTTGAGGAGGGGGCTGATAGTGAGAGGGGGGTGCTAGCACTGCTGAGGTCCCAGGGGCCATTGGGGGATCATGAGAAACATTATATGGATCGCATATTTTGCATGTCTGTATTGCATTGCAATAGCGTACATGCGATCCATACAAAGTTTCTCTTGGTCTCCCCCAATGTCCTCCAGGATGTGGTAAAGGCTGCGGCAGAAGCAGGCGCGTGGGTTATTGGGGTCTAAAAAGGCATCCATACTGCGCCTCTCCTGCCGCACTTCCTGCAGCAGTGCTAGCACCCTGTCATCAGCCTCGGGATTATAGCCGCCCCTCGCCTGACGTCCACGCCCACGAACACCGCGACGACCGCGCTGCTCTCCACTTTGATAACTGGCAGGAGACGGTGTTTCCACAGCCCTCGATTCCTGCAAAAGAACAAAAATGTTTACATTGACATGTACATGGACAGACAGACAATGAGATAGACAGGCAGACCGAAGCAGTTACCTCATCTGTGCCCTCAACAACTCCCTCGCTGATCGGTCGTGGAGATCCAGAGGTGGTCATTGGACTGTTTGGTCTCTGAACCTCTGCATCTTCCTCATCGACCTCTCCGAGTCTAAAATTTGAAGTTGTCCTGCAAACAATACAAATTGTATAAACGTAACTACTTTAGCCCGGACCATTTTTTTTTATTAGTAATGGGGGAGATCAGCGATTCTTAGCATGACTGCGACAATACGGCCCACACATTGGACAATTTGGACACATTTTTGGAAAAATTGTCATTTTTACAGCGATCAGTGCGATTAAAATTGCAATGACATACTGTAAAAATTACACTGGCATTGACCTCTTCCTCTCCCTGAGACGATCGCCGGTGTGCCCGCGGACATTGAGTCCGCAGGACCCGCTGTCGGACTCATGGACCTCAAAATGGGAAAGCGCGCCGCCAAGGCGGCAACTTAAAAGGGACGTACAGGTACGCCCATTTGTGCTGCCGTGCCATTCTGCCGACGAATATGTACATGTGGCGTTCGGAAAGTGGTTACAATAGCCATGGAACATACTGCCTGAAAAGCAATGTACATAGGCAAATATATGAAAAAAACTTACGGTCTGGTATGGCTCTGCATATTTTGCCTTAGGAATTGGAGATTGCTGTAGTAAACATGTTTTTTTTTGGTTGGCGCTGGTGCTCCGCTACGTGCCGCCTTGTCTTCGTCCGTGAGGTCCCTCCTGACACGGTCACGTAGGGACTTCCAGCGGCGCTGCATAATTTTGCCTAAAATAACATGGAAAACAAAGGGTTAAATATGCAATCTTCATTACACACAAACAGATCATGCATTCAAGGAAAATAGACTTACTTATCTCCTTTCTTTCCGCATTTCTCATTTGTTCCCAGCCAGGGGTAATCGCAGCACTTATGTCCTCCCAGGCTTTCACCTTCCGGATGTGGTCTCCATGCAGTGGATGTGCCACATCCCACAGTTCTGGATGGGCCTGTACCGCATTTATTAGCTCCACTTGAGAGACTGCACTAGCCATCTTGAAGCCAATATCACCACAGTCACACGGCTGTGCAAAGGACTCTTGGGTAATCTAATGTCCAGACAGGAAATTCCTGTTTTTACAGAGATTACAGTGTCCAATCATCTCTTTTTAACCAAAAAACGCCGGAGCTAAAAAACGCGAAAAAACGCAGCGGTCGCGTTTTTGCGCGTTTTGCGTTTTTACAGCTCTAGCGCCGCGCCTCGGAACGCACTGGTCCTGGGTTTTTTTTACAGCTTAAAAACGCCTAGGCTATTTGCAGCTCAAAAACGTCTAGGTGGGCATGAATCCATAGACTAACATAGACAGGCATTTTTAAGCTGTAAAAAACGCTAAAAAACGCGGCTGTAAAAACGTCCATGTGCATGAGGACTTATTCCCACTGAGCCTGCATTATGATCTAATAGCAACACTAGTTATTTTCTAGAAACAGCAGCCTTTTGGAACATTTGTTTGTTTTGACTTAAAAATAGCAATGCTATAAAGAAAGCATAGTAAAAATACATTTTCATGCCTTCATTCACCGGGTGGTTTGGAACTATGCAATTATTTTGTGAGCTGAATCCAAAGGTCTCTTGGATACCCCTTTATACTTTGTTATCATGGATACCTCCCTGTTCTATGACAAACCTTTGTTATGTTGTTATATCTGGTCTTGAAGCTTGTAAGAATTTTTTTTACTATGCTTGAAAACTAATAAAAACGACCGAAACAGAAAAACACCATTTCATAGTATTAAAAAAAATCAACTGTAAAACAGAAAGTAAGGCACATGTAAGATTGTGCTTTTGTTCCCCTGAAAATAGCTCCCACACACCTCACCAATGCCCAGTCACAGAACATACAAACAGGTACCAGAACTCCCAGGAGAGGTGGAGAGGGCTGGACTAAAGCCGGCCATACATGGATCGAAATTTGGCAGGTTCAGCAGGGACTGGACGAATTTCAATCCTTGTATGGGCAGGCTGAATATGGGCAGGTGGATTGTACCCAAATTGATCGATCAGCTTGGGTACAACTAGCATGTTGGATTTCTCTACATACGGTTACTGCCAGCAGTCTATAGCTGCTGTCAGCAACCACTGTATTCCGCCTTCCAGGAATGCTCCCCCCGCTGGCAAAATACAACAGCGCAGAGGAAGGCATTTCCCCATTAACACTGAATGTCTTGATGAGATAATCAAGCTATTTTCTTTCTTTACTTCCACCCGTGTTGGAAGGAAAGAAAATCGTATCATCTATGGCAAGCCTAAGCACTGGAAAAACAAAAGGAGGTAAGGCTGAAAAGGTCAAAGGGGTAACTACATTAAGTTCCTTGGCTCTCCTATAATCTCCCACAGCTTCCACATCTCTGCCTCATTTCTAAGCTTACTTTTTGTAAGTAAGAGTATTAGTCAATCCAGCTAACTCTTGGTCCTCATAAACCTTATGTTCTTTTGCAACCCTGTACTTTTATCTTTTCTCTGGGTCTAGCCTTGAACATGTGACCAACACATTAGACCTGGCAACATTCTTTCCCCATGTCCCCTTTCCACCCACGGACAAAAGCCTCCAGCAGCAACATTACCACCTCGCCTCCTAACACTAGATCCCTCCACCTCCTCCGCCACTTGTTCTCACCATTTATTTGCAGATTAGGATTTCTCTATACTGAGATACATTGTTAAAGTGCATGTAAGCCCTAACTAGGGCCGAAACAACAAATCGATTAATCAACAACTAATCGATTATGAAACTAGTTGTCAACTAGTTTCATAATCGATTAATCGAGTGGTTCTAAAGTTTTTTTTACCTTACTATAGGGGCACTCTATACTATACTTTGCAGCTTGCTATTGGGGCACTCTGATGGCAGTAGGAGCCAGAAGTGTCGGCAGGGGATCCCAGAAGAGGAGAATCATGGCTGCTCTGTGCAAAACCATAGAACAGAGCAGGTAAGTACAGTATCTTACAAAAGTGCGTACACCTCTCACATTTTTGTAAATATTTTATTATATCTTTTCATGTCACAACACTGAATTACACTTTGCTACAATGTAAAGTAGTGAGCGTACAGCTTGTATAAAAGTGTAAATTTGCTGTTCCCTCAAAATAACTCAACACACAGACATTAATGTCTAAACCGCTGGCAACAAAAGTGAGTACACCCCTAAGTGAAAATTTCCAAATTGGGCCCAAAGTGTCAATATTTTGTGTGGCCACCATTATTTTCCAGCACTGCCTTAACCCTCTTGGGTAAGGAGCTCACCAGGGCTTCACAGGTTGCCACTGGAGTCCTCTTCCACTCCTCCATGATGACATCACGGAGCTGGTGGATGTTAGAGACCTTGCGCTCCCCCACCTTCCATTTGAGGATGCCCCACAGATGCTCAATAGGCTTTAGGTCTGGAGACATGCTTGGCCAGTCCATTACCTTTACCCTCAGCTTCTTTAGCAAGGCAGTGGTCGTCTTGGAGGTGTGTTTGGGGTCATTATCATGTTGGAATACTGCCCTGCGGCCCAGTCTCCAAAGGGAGGGGATCATTCTCTGCTTCAGTATGTCACAGTACATGTTGGCCCTCAATGAACTGTAGCTCCCCAGTGCCAGCAGCACTCATGCAGCCCCAGACCATGACACTCCCACCACCATGCTTGACTGTAGGCAAGACACACTTGTCTTTGTACCCCTCACATGGTTGCTGCCACACACGCTTGACACCATCTGAACCAAATAAGTTTATCTTGGTCTCATCAGACCACAGGACATGGTTCCATTAATCCATGTCCTTAGTCTGCTTGTCTTCAGCAAACTATTTGCGGGCATTCTTATGCATCATCTTTAGAAGAGGCTTCCTTCTGGGATGACAGCCATGCAGATCAATTTGATGCAGTGTGTGGTGTATGGTCTGAGCACTGACAGGCTGACCCCCCCACCCCTTCAACCCCGGTAGCAATGCTGGCAGCACTCACATCTATTTCCGAAAGACAACCTCTGGATATGACGCTGAGCATGTGTACTCAACTTCTTTAGCCAACCATGGCGAGGCTTGTTCTGAGTAGAACCTCACTTGTTAAACCGCTGTATGGTCTTGGCCACTGTGCTGCAGCTCAGTTTCAGGGTCTTAGCAATCTTCTTATAGTCTAGGCCATCTTTATGTAGAGCAACAATTCTTTTTTTCAGATCCTCAGAGAGTTCTTTGCCGTGAGGTGCCATGTTGAACCTCCAGTGACCAGTATAAGAGAGTGAGAGCGATAACACCAAATTTAACACACCTGCTCCCCATTCACACCTGAGACCTTGTAACACTAATGAGTCACATGACATCGGGGAGGGAAAATGGCTAATTGGGCCCAATTTGGACATTTTCACTTAGGGGTGTACTCACTTTTGTTGCCAGCAGTTTAGACTTTAATGGCTATGTGTTGAGTTATTTTGAGGGGACAGGAAATTTACACTCTTATACAAGCTGTACACTCACTACTTTACATGATAGCAAAGTGTGATTTCTTCACATGAAAAGATTTAATAAAATATTTACAAAAATGTGAGGGGTGTACTCACTTTTGTGAGATACTGTATAACATGTTTGTTTAAAAAAAAAAAAAAAAAAATCACTTTAAAGACTCTGTGCAGGGAAGATTAGCATCTGAACCCAGAGAAGATAAAGGCTGATAGACTCGAGGTAATAGAAGGCATTACAATTGCATTTTAAGTAAACTTTTATCAGTATTGTGCATTATATTTACAATTATCATATCCACGAAAAAAAGTGTCTCAGCTTTTAGTACTACTTTAATATAAAAGATTTATATCTCTCTTCCACCCTTCATATAGCTTCATCCACCCTTCATATAGCTTCATGTCTAACTCCTATTTAAAATGCACATATATCCTACTTCTGGGTGTATTTCTTTTTTTATATATATGTGTGCATGTGTGTGTATATATATATATATATATATATATATATATATATATATTATTACTTTCACTGTTTCACAGTATAAATGAACCCTTTTATAGTAGCGATTATCTGCTCTTTTTGTACTTTTTTGTACTATAAAGGGCTAATTTTAGTTTGTTTAACCGCATTATGACAGGTGATACAAAAAAAAGCATGCTGCTGCTACTAAGCGTCTTAGGCCTGGTTCACACCTATGCGTTTTCTGGTGCTCTTGCAGAAACGCACTACAGTTCATTTAACATGGTTTCCTATTGGACACGTTCACATCTATGCTTTTTTCAGGCTCTGCGGAAAGGGTCACTGACTTTTTTCAATGCAAAATGGTGCTTTTTTTTGCTTTTTTGGTTCAATAAACTTCAATGGAGAAGCTGCAGAAAAGCATGTAAGCAAAAAGCAATCTGCATGATATTATTTTAATGCTGCAGATTTACAAATATTGAAAAATGCTTTTGAAATTACAACAACATGTTAAAGCGTATATGATGTTTTCATGATTGCTTTTAAAGGCAACTGGCAATTTCAGAAGTCAGTCAGGAATGGCAACCTATGTATTTCAGTACAGGTTTCCATTCAGTAAATTCAGTAAGTATCAAAAAACTGTCTATGCAGATAAGGGGCGTCTGTAGATAAAAACAATTGACTACTGTCTGTGATACTTTTTTATCTGCATTAACATCCAAATTTTCAGCACAAGCTTTTGGGGTGTACCCCCTGCTTCAAGGTTCAAGCAGTATGGCTACAATCACCTCAAGCATGTAGATAAAACAAACTGTGCAGCCTTTACTAGAGTTGAATAATGCTCTTGCTATAGGTGTAGGCCATTTACATACCTCATGAAGCTTCACTGGAAAATTCCTAGGACGTTGTAAGGAGGGTCCCTGCTATTACTGCTTACTTTTGCCATCACAGGAGTGAGCTCTTAAATTCTATGCTCATAGCTACTACATCAGGGGAGAGACAGTTCTGGGAGTATTCCAGTCAGACTTCATGAGGTATGTAAATGGCCTACTTCTACAGCAGGTGTATTATTCAATTTTGGTCAAAGCTGCACAGCTTGTTTTTATTTACATAAAGCCCTTATCTGCATAGGCCTTTTTTTTGGTAAAGGTGAACTATGCCTTTAACTAGTTGCTGCTCGCCCACCGTCAAATGACGGCTGGGCGGTGTAGCTCTCATTCTGGGACAACGTCATATGACGGCGTCCCAGAACGGCTGCTCGCAGGAGCACGCAGCACGGCGGCCACGCGGCTAGGACACGCCGTGAGCACGATCTCTGTAAAGAGCAAGCATCTGCGGCTCTTTAACCATGTGATCGGCTGTGTCCGATCACAGCCGGTCACATGTAAACATGGAGATGCCAGTAATCGGCGCTCCTCGCCTCACACTGACAGAGTGTGTGGCGAGAAGAGCCGATCAGCGGCATCTCCACGCAGGGGGACATCTACACATGTAATCAGGGCACTGATCATCATTACAAAATAGCGCCAACTGCGTCGCCAATCAGTGCCCACCATTGCCAGCAATCAGTGCCCACCAGTGGCAGCAATCAGTGCACACCACTGCCCACAAGTGCCACCAATCAGTGCCGCCCATCAATGCTGTCGATCAATGCCCATCAGTGTCGCCCATCAGTACCGCCTATCCTTGCCGCCTATCAGTGCCCACCAGTGCCGCCTATTAGTGCCCATCAGTGCCACCTAACAGTACCTATCAGTGCCGCCTATCAGTGCCACATATCAGTGCCAATATGTGCGACATATTAGTGCCTCCTCATCAGTGCCACCTAATCATTGCCCATAAGTGCCGCCTCATCAATGCCCACCAGTTCAGCCTATCAGTACCTATCAGTGCCGCCTCATCAGCGCACATCAGTGAAGGAGAAAAATTACTAAGTTACAAAATTTACTGACAGAAAGTAAAAAAAAAACAAAACTTTTTTTCAAAATTTATGATCTTTTTTTTTTTTGTTTTAAGTAAAAAATAAAAAACCCAGCAGTGATTAAATACCACCAAAAGAAAGCTCTATTTGGAGAAAATTATAAAATATTTGTTTGGGTACAGTGTAGCATGACAGTGCAATTTTTATTCAAAGTGCGACAGCGCTGAAAGCTGAAAAATGGCTTGGGCAGGAAGGGGGTGAAAGTGCCTTGTGGGCAAGTGGTTAAAGTGGTAAAACCCAAAACATAATTTATTGCAGCTTTCCAATCCGTAGATGTGGTGGCTGCATTTGATTTATTTTTTAGGCTTTTTCCCTCTGTTTTCATCTGATAATCTGGCCAGTAACACACCTCCTGTATTAGAGTGCCCCCCATTCTAGATGAAAAGGCCATGGACATATTTGAACAGTAAAATGGTCAGTCTGGGTGAGGAGAGTATTTGATGCAGTAGCAGAGTAGGATACACTAACATATTGAAGCCAAACACCAGCTCGCACTGCCCTCATGTCCATCTCTCGTCATTCCTCCAGGCTGCTGACATGTGCACAAGCAGTTACAGCAAACAATGTTTTGTTTTTTTTTTGCTTTTGAGATAAAGGTTTTACATAAATAACTAAAAGCCAATCATTGTGATCACCCCTGTTAGTGGTAAATGGTTTGTCTCAACACTCTTACTGCTATATTTGCAAGAGAGCTTGTTCTAGTAAAAAATAACAGAATTACTGGCAGTATTTCAGGATGAAAAGAAAGGAAAGAAAGCTAATGCAGGCATCACATCAAGAATTAGTAAGCTGCAATATAATAAATGTTTTCTTTTTAGTTTTAATACCACTTTAAAGGGAATCATTGGTCATAACATACACTTTCATTTCATAACATCAGCATTGTAATAGCAATACAAGCAATAGTTATTTTTGGCAATCCCTACATGCTTACATGAAAAATCCTCTTTCTGCCTGTCTGCTGGCCATTTCTTTGCAAGAACTTCCAGGATTCCCTGCATGCTTTGCATGTTTTCCTCTACTGCATATCATATGGTAGGTACCATGCTGCCTGCCAGCAGCAATTCCTGTACTGATCGTGCCTCCTGAAAGTCCAAGTTCAGAAGGCAGACTTTGTGAATTCTATGACACAGCAGTGCCTAACCACAGGGCATAGTGAATACTTGTCACAGAACTTAACTAAATGTATATGATTCTCAAAATAAGTTTACAAACTTTAATATTGTTCTGATTAATAGGAGTAGGCTAGAAAAAACACATAAAATGATACGATTACTTTTCAGTTGAGCAAGACACTTATGTTTTTCATACTCCTTTGCATTTTGGGAAATGACAGTGGGGGCACCACACTAAAATTTTGCACCAGATGCCATCTAATGTAAAGCAACCCTTTTTTTCACAAAGTTGGTTGGTGAATGTAAAGGTTTACTTTAAGGTCAAATGAAAAAGTCTTCAAATGGTTTCATTAAAAAAAAATCAAATCTGATATGATATAGCAAAATTAACTGCAGTGATGCCATACATACTTGAAGATCCTTTACATTAGGAAAAGGAATCCCTACAGTTACAACAGCCCGGGCATTGTCATCTGAGAAGTCCAGTCCTTCACTCACTTTACCTCTGCAAACAGCAATCAGCAGTGCTCCATCTGAAACCACATACACAACTTTGCAGTTATTTAAAATACATCTAAATGAAGCTATCCAAAGGACTGGAATAGTTTCACAGCTACCCTGACAGAAGTAGTTTCACATATCATAATGCATTATGAACAATGTGGCAATACACTGTGTCAAGTAAAACATATACAGGTCTATATATAATTATTTAAAAATGACTGTGCTGTCCTATGTATGATGTGATATAATTAGTGAAAATACAAATTGAAATAAATATAGAAAAACAGCTGCGACTTCCAGCGAGATACACACATCAATCAACAATTTCCAATATCAAATCGTGCTAATTTCCATAAAGTGAATCCGCGCAGTGAATAAAAGTATTTCAACCTTTCTAGAATAAAAATCATAAATATATTTAATCAAACTGCATACTATAAACAGTCCATTCTATTGATAGTAGATCTCCATTGTGAAATCAGCACACAATACACCCGAGAATAGTGATGAGAGAAAGATCTGCCTTCCACCTTCACACACACTGCCACTTACCGACTCAAATTGATCTCTTAGTACAGGAGATCAAATGCGCTTCTCGCTTAATACCCAACCTGGGCCTTTTAAGTATACAGCCAAGATCTCTGCGTCTTCTCAGATGTTAAACACTTTACAGGGGCACTTTACCGAACGTTCCCCATGAAAAAATAAAAGCTTCCATAGCATAAAATCTTTGGGAAACTTTAGAGAGTAAAAAGAATATTGCACTTACATTTGCACAAATACCGAGCTGGTAAGCTTTCGATTGCAGCCCGTGGTTCTGGGACTTGCGTGCATCACGGAGACGGCAGAATGTTGCTCCTCCCTACGTGTTTCGTCACACCTGACGTCGTCCTGGGGCACTAGGATGACGTCAAATGTACCAAATGTAAGTGCAATATTCTTTTTATTCATTAGTTACCCAAAGATTTTATACTATGGAAGCTTTTATTTTTTTCATGGGGAACATTCGGTAAAGTGCACCTGTAAAGACGCAGAGATCTTGGCTGTATACTTAAAAGGCCCAGGATTGGTATTAAGCCAAAAGCGCATTTGATCTCCTGTAATAAAAGATCAATTGGAGTCGGTAAGCAGCAGTGTGTGTGAAGGTGGAAGACAGATCTTTCTCTCATCACTATTCCCGGGTGTATTGTGTGCTGATTTCACAATGGAGATCTACTATCAATAGAATGGATTGTTTATAGTGTGCAGTTTGATTAAATATATTTATGATTTTTATTCTAGAAAGGGTGAAATATTTTAATTCACTGCACAGATTCACTTTATGGAAATTAGCGCAACTTGATATCGGAAAAGGTCTATATATAAAGCAGCGAATGTTACTTTACTCAAGCGTTCTCTGGTGGAGGATGTTCCAGGTCCATAATTATTACATGGCAATGACTGATTCTTCAACAGACAATGATCAGTGAGAGTCACATTCACAGCTTTATAAATAGACCCTATAGTGTCCCAAGCAGACAAAATTTTAAACCTAAATAGATATATCTACCTCCCGCTTTTGGAATAAATGGAGCTGAGGGACCAGTTGTTTGTATTAAAAGAAAGTGATTATATGGCAAATAAAAATAGAAATTTTGACGAATCTGTAAATTCTATATCTTTGAGTATAGTAAGGGACATAGAAATCTATTCATAGACTATGGGTTATGGGTTCTACACCACTACCTTTAGATGATTGGACACTGGAAAATGCTTTACTGGGTCCACCTCCCAGTGTATTCTTATAATATCACCCGCTCCGTGAGACTTCAGTTTTTTATTTTTAGTAAGCAATAAGGAGATCACAGAAAAAAAAGAGGGGGGGGGGGGGCTTGTACGGTACAAGATAGGGAATTTACAGGTACGTCCAAATTCCTATTATCTATATCATACAGCACGACACAGTAATTGATTAATAGATCAAAGGATGTCCCATAGCAATAAATCGAGGGGTGGGCAACAAATCAGCTAAAACAGCAGCAACAGGCCCACAAAACACAAGAAAGGGCAACTGACCCGAACGGTTACCGGCAAAAGCACCTTCCAGTCGACACAAGTGAAAGAAAGGGCTTAAACAGCCACCTGGCAGACAAATGGAATGGGAAGAAAATGTGAACAAAGATCAGCCCTATATAGAAAAAGACAACCAAAGAATGGTGCAATTCCAAGGAATTCACTTTCAAAGTGAACAGAAGAAGGGTGCCAAAGGAAGGCACAGCAAATAGCCATAGCTTGCCATGCCTAAGCCCATCCCCGACTAGCAGGAGGTGGGAGGGAAGAATTGAAATTCCTGAAAAGGGAAATCAAGCAGAATTGGCTTCCAGGATAGCCAGTACCCAATATCAAAAGACAGAAGGGGGAGCCAAGAACTATTGCTGCCAGGGGTAACAGAGAGAAAGAAGTTCCATTTCTATAAGGAACAAATGAAAAGAGCAACGTTTTGATATTTGGGAAAGAAAGGGAGGACTTTCACACACAGCCTGACTACTGCATCAAATTTGACAGTGCATCAGGGGGATATGCATTTCCTAAAAGGACAAAGATTCCTGAAGTAGGATTGGAAGGTCCTTGTGTTCTTTCCAAGAAGGAAAGGAGATGAACACCCATTGTCAGTAGACTACTCCTTTGCCTCGAACCTTCAGTGTGAAAAGGCTTTTTAGCAGATCCAGTGGGCTTGGACGTGGAAGTTCTCTCATGACCAGAAGGACCCACAGTAGATGGAGAGGACAAACATATCTTATGGGAAAGGCATGTCCATTCCTTAGGGAATTGTGATGAGCGATAATGAGGTAAGATCCCCTATACCTCACAGTAGCTGCCTCCATGTATTGATTGAGGGAGCTCCCAAAGAGAAGCAGCCATCAAAGGGTATGCGCAAAAGGCATCTCTCCCAAACCAGGTCATGTGACAGGTACGGTTACTGATGGGCGACGACGGCACGCTCAGCCTCACCTTGCACAAAGATTTTCCAGCTTGCGGGACCGCAATCTAAGTGCCAGCCGACAGAGAGAGCGTCACTGGGTTTTATTAACTACATAGTTAACTCTTTACTCTGCTACCAGATATTTTTATCCTAAAAAACCAAACGTTCACAATATTATCAATAGCAATTATGACTTTAAATAAACATCTGTAATACACACTGTCACCACAGAAAGGTATATCTAGAGCTTTCCCATACAGTAGCACTCTTTAAAGAGACAGGAATTCTTTGAATTAAAATTAAAGGCAAAACTTTTTTTTTTCATTTTGGATAGAGTTTTTTTTCTCACCATCTATGTCCCAATGCAGAGATTTCCCTTCACTTCCTGTCCCATAGCCAAAAAGGAAGTGAGAGGAAATCCCTGAAAATTAAGGGAATTTCTTGGGGACCCCCAGATCACCTGTCCCTGTTGGAAGACCCCCCCTTTCCCCTAATACTTTTCTAGGGACAGCCCAAAATTTTTGATTTTCTTTTACTCTTAGATTGTAAGCTCTAAGGAGCAGGGCCCTCTGATTCCTACTGTATCAAATTGTATTGTACTTGTACTGTCTACCCTCAAGTTGTAAAGCGCTACGTAAACTGTTGGCGCTATATAAATACTGTATAATAATAATAATAATAATACTTTCACTATCGATGATAAGGGTAAACTGGACAAATAGAGAGGGTGAATCTCCTTAATGGGGACACAGACAGCAATAAAAACTGACAGGGGGTCTAATCCCTCTCCACTAAAAAAAAAAGTTTTGCCTTTAGTTATACTTTAAAGGATAACGCCACAATTTTCTGTAAAATGTAATGCAATATGACAACCTGGAGGCATTCTGTACATGTAGATGGTGCACAGAACTCCATCAGAAATATAAATTCCTGCTTGTGTGATTGGCTTACTGATTTTTCCAGAAGTCTGCATTTACAAGTCAGATTTTGGTATCCCCTCCCACAAAAATGCCATTTTTGATGAGATACTGCCAAAGGGAAATCACTTCGAATTGCATGCAGACCCTACCACTTTCCTTATTAGTGATGAGCAGGTGCAGCAGCTGATGATTTAAAAATTACCCCTCTAAAGATTTACTGCAATGTATATTAATCACCCAGAGGGGAATGTTTTTATTTTTTCTCAACAAAAGTGGAGGTACTTTTTAAGTTCTGCATTAGTGACAATATTAACACTTTTAAAAATATTGTTTAATAATAGAAAAGGTAAAACGGGTGAAAATACTTAACATCCTATGCATTCAGCAGAGTCCAATCAATGAGCTTAGGATGGATTAGTGACTCCTATAGATCTTGGCTGATATTCCTTGTTTTGATGGTAAAAGAAGAGCTCCAGACTGCTGATTCAGCCCCTCTTGAAGGTCCATGAAGGGATGTTGACAGAAATGATCTGGCCAATGAAGAGGTCATAAGAGTGGCCGATGTGAGGTCACAAGTTTATGACCTTACAGCTGCCCTCCCACAGATACAGTTTCCTAGAGGTATTAATATCTCTAAATACCTACAAGTTAGTAACATGAAAAGTCACAGTGACTTCCAGTGCTATGGGGTCTTCTAAAGTGAAGGGGAACAGGGACATCAGTATCCCAAGACTGGGTGGATGCTGCCTTCCTCAGATGGGGTGATCTGATGGAAACTACAAAAAAAAAGACAAACTGGAAGGCGCGTACACCTAGTGCTTTACCAATGACATTTAATGAATGATAAAATCCATAAAAAGTGGGTACTCACAAAAAGCAACTCTAATGCCCCGTACACACGGTCGGATTTTCCGATGGAAAATGTGTGATAGGACCTTGTTGTCGGAAATTCTGACCGTGTGTAGGCTCCATCACACATTTTCCATCGGATTTTCCGACACACAAAGTTTGAGAGCAGGCTATAAAATTTTCCGACAACAAAATCCGTTGTCGGAATTTCCGATCGTGTGTACACAAATCCAACGGACAAAGTGCCACGCATGCTCAGAATAAATAAAGAGATGAAAGCTATTGGCCACTGCCCCGTTTATAGTCCCGATGTACGTGTTTTACGTCACCGCATTTAGAACGATCGGATTTTCCGACAACTTTGTGTGACCGTGTGTATGCAAGACAAGTTTGAGCCAACATCCGTTGGAAAAAATCCTAGGATTTTGTTGTCGGAATGTCCGAACAAAGTCCGGCCGTGTGTACGGGGCATTAATGAGCTATAAAATCACACAGAGACGTGCTGAATCATATCACAGGGTAAACTGATGCATTTCGCACCCCCTTCCTCAGAGCTAGGTTACCTAGTAGCTACCTAGGTGTTCGCGCCTTCCATTTTGTCTTTTTTGTACCTACAAGTTAGTGTCTGGTAACTTATAATTCTATGCTGACAATAATATATCTTTTGAATAAATACAAATGTAGTGCCTACCCCGATTTTCCGGGAGCCTGATGGTGACTACCAGAAGTAGGGAGGGCTGACATAATTCCTCAAGGTGCAGGGTACTGGGCATGGTGGGTGATAAACAAGAAAGAAAGTTGGGCACCAGTCACTTTTATGCTTAAACAAGAGACTTTTTTTCTCAAACAGGTAAAATGTGGGAGAGCGGATAGGACACAGGACACCCTAAGTAACGATCAGCAAATAGGCAGATTGGCAGACTTCTTAGACAAAAATAGGTGAGATAAGGTAGACAGCAGTACAGGAAAAAGAGCCTTTAAGCTGAACCAGCACATCTGTATTTTGTAGGATAGGCCTCAGGATTCAGGCCTAGCAGCCAGGAGCTGTTCCACACACACATTCACCCAGGCAGCAGCCCTGGGCTGGAAGACTCAGATCACCTAACTCCTTCCGAATAGATACATTTTCTCAGAAAGCATAGCAGCAAATATGATTGGCTGAGAAAGATATGTTTATCCATAACCTGAACTCACTGTAGCTCATCACTCTAATGTCAAACGCAACAGCACCACCTATTGACAAAAGGGAGAAACCATAGCCAACAGGATTAGGACAGAAGTCATTTGACCACTAAACACTACAAATTAGCCAGGCTGGCTACCACCCAGCACAAATACATTTACCTATAGCCCTATTTCTAGGACAAGGGTGCTACACAAATATGGGTATCAGATGGATATTTCACCTAGGAGAGAAAATGGGCCTTATCCACTTCCAGTACCAACTAGGATAGTGGTGTTTGGGCTTAAAATGTTACAGGTAACCATGTCCTTATTCTGGTAGTACTATGATTAGCTCAGAAGTTATGAAATACACTCTGGATTCTTTGGCTAATAACATCCACTCAGGAATGTGTATTCGGACATTCCACCATCTGTGCTATATATGACAAGTGATTAGTCTGAGACCAGGACAGATTTATGTTAATATTCTAGTTACTGAAGCATGAACGCTTGATTGTTTCATGATGGCCATTTGAGTGAGACTAGGTTGTGGATTGTCCTGATAATTGGGTGTAGATAGGCTTACTCAAAAGATTATATAGTTGCATGGTAGCCAGGTCCTAAAGGGTCACTGCTGCTAAAAAAGAAATGCGATGTCTGACTGTGTTTTTGAAACATGGCTGCCCTGGGCCCTCTCACATAGCTTTTAGGGGTTCCCAGACTGCATTATCATTACAGGTCAGTCACCCAAGATTTAAGTTTAGGATTAGAATTCTGCACATACAGTATGCACAGATAAGCAAGTACATTCTGGAGATCTGACTCACATTACTCACAAAATCACATTTTCCATGGCGTCTACACATAATAGAACAGGGGTGACCCACCTGTGGACCAAGATGGCTATGAATGTGGCTCAACACAAAATCATAAACTGACTTAAAAATGTTGATTTATTTAGGGGGGAATTTTTTGTAAAAATGTGTTTGCACTTAGTGAAAATTTGACAGTGCCTCTTTACTGGAATTTTATAAATTTTAATCTTCCCAAAGAAAAATATCCCAACTTTTTACAATCACGCCTGCCAATCAGTTTTTGGCAGCACCTATACGCGTGAGCAACTATTTTCAAGGATGAAGAACAGGAAGGGCAAAATTAGTCACTTCAATACCGGCCACTTTCACCCCCTTCCTGCCAAGGCCAATTTTCAGCTTTTAGCGCTGTCACACTGTGAATGACAATTGCGCGGTCATGCAAAACTGTACCCAAATTACATTTTTATAATAATTTCCACACAGATAGAGCTTTCTTTTGGTGGCATTTAATCACCACTGTCTTTATTACTTTTTGCTAAATAAATGAAAAAAGCAACCGAAAATTTTGAAAAAAATGTGTTTCTCTTTGTTTCTGTTATAAAATTTTGAAAATAATCTTTATTCACAAATTTAGGCCAAAATATACACTGCTACATTTCTTTGGTGAAAATAACCACCCAAATCAGTGTACAATATTTAGTCTGTAGGTAAATCAGATCTCAAAATCAATCAATCCTGATGTACTGATGGTCTATCTCATTTCTTGAGGCCCAAAAATGCCAGGACAGTACAAATATCCCCCAAATGACCCCTTTTTGGAAAGGAGACAGTCCAAGGTATTTACTAAGAGGCATGGCGAGTTTTTTGAAGTTGTAAAAAAAAAGTTTTACATACTGTCACCTGTGCAGTGCAGCATCATCATTTAACTGGTGTGGCGGTGATCTGGGACAGTGACTGGTGACAGTATGTTTAAATACTATTAATATTTTAATTTTTTTTATTACATTTTTTTTTTCTTTCTTTACATACTGTGATCAGAGCAATAGTGTTACCATAGTAACCCTGTACTACTCTGGGGAGGTGATTTTTCTTTTTGGCCCTATCTGTACCATGTGATCACTGTGACCAATCACAGAGATTGACACAATAGTACACAATGAATGGCATGAATAGAAGCCATCCATTGTGTACAATTGTCATGTGATCTGCTTTGATTGGTCACAGCAACCACATGGTACCGGCAGTGGCCCGGTACACTGATCTGTCATCTGCTGTGTCAAAAAAAAATAAAATGTTTTATTACTCAGATAGGTGCATTATCTATACGAGTGATCATTAACTTGTGATCTGCCTGAATTTTTCTGCTCATCAGCTATCCTTATTGTTAATGTCTTTGTGTGGCCCAAGGCAATTCCTGTTCTTCCAATCTGGCCCAGGAAGGTCAAAAGGTTGGACACCCCTGTAATAGAATGACCAAGGGCAAAAGCTGCAATTTTGAAAAAATTCTCCAAGCCAGTTTGCCATAGTCTGGGCAAAGGACAAAGTGGCTAGAGCCAGCTGTAGGACAGGGCATGCCAAAGCAAGGGAGGACTTCAATCTTAAAACCCACCTGGCTCTCCTATCCTGGCAGTTACCCTTGTAATATAAAAACCTGTAGGTACTGTAACTTGTGTGATCTGGGTAAAACATTTGTTGCCACAGCTACAGGTAAAGAGTTTACTATACAGCAATACATCAACTGTGGCACAAACTATGTCATTTACCTGATCACCTGTATTTCATGCAGCCTCCAATATGTAGGCTGTACCACACATCCTCTGAGAGCCCGTATAGGGGAACATTACTGTGACACAATTAACCCAAATGCTAGAAATATTTCGAATGCAACACGTCACTTTAGGGAATGTCACCAGGGCGATCTCTCCTCTTTCCGCTTTAGAGGAATAGAACGGTTGTCTCACTCGCCCAGAGGAGGTGACAGGGAGAGAAGGCTACTGGGGAGAGAAGCATGTTGGATTTTTAGATTAAAAACTAGATCGCCTCAGGGGTTAAACCTGAGGTGGGATCTGGATTTGCACTTACATTAAGCATGCCTCTCCCCAGAGCCTCCTCTCGCTTTCTCTCTTTTCCTCCTTCTGGTGTCTTTTTTACATACCTGAATTATTATTATTTTTTACTTTTTGTATCTAATGTTTTTTTTATTTCATGGTGTGTTTTAATCATGTATATGTGCATGAGTGCATGCATGAGTATGTGCACACATGTACTTATTATCATTCTAAGGTGTGTGACAAATAGTGGCATACATATGGATCACCCAATATGCAGTATAGCTGATTCCCCTTTTTTGGATAATTACCTGTAGTCAATTAAGACAATTAATGGGTGGAGCCAGTGATCCTTGGAGCTACTATTTATTTTCAAAGTTTCATGTCTGTAATGTGGTTATGACTAAGGCCTTATAGGCTGAAACGCATCAACTGTTCTTATTTGCGTTTGGTCACTGTGGCTTGTCTTAAGAGCAATCACCGGAGTGCGGATCATCTTTTCCTCTCTTCTTCCAATCTGGCCCAGGAAGGTCAAAAGGTTGGACACCACTGTAATAGAATGACCGAGGGCAAAAGCTGCAATCTTGAAAAAATTCTCCAGCCCAGTTTGCCATAGTCTGGGGAAAGGACAAATTGTCTAGAGCCAGCTGTAGGGCAGGGCATGCCAAAGCAAGGGAGGACTTCAATCTTCAAAGGGGGGGGGGGGGCGGGTAGACAGACCACCTCTGGTGAAAGTCTACTTCCATAGGATACAAGGCATCAAAGTTGTCAGAAAGGGTGAATAACCTCTCCAAGCTTGGCCAATCATTGTACAAGGTGCAAGCAGAGTTTCAATGTCTATTTTTGTGGCATTTGGAAAGAGGTGGGACAGCAAACTATCAGCTTGCGTTGCCAGCAAAAATTGGCATCTGTAAGTGTGCAGCGTATTACAAGCACTACGACACTAGCCAGAGGAGAACTTATGGCAGTGAGATGAAGACTGACAAATTGAAATAAGTGAACCCTATAATAATGTTACCTATAAGGCTGAATAATGACACAATAAAAGTTAGCGAACGACACTAAGATTGAAGATTCCCCTTCCCCTCAATAACCTGTGTCTTGTCCTGTGTTTAAAAATTAAACAGAGCCGGGAATTGGCTATTTTTCCTCCTCGCGCTGACAGTGTGAGGAGGAAAAAAAAACCCGATCACCGGCGGCCGTGAGAGGGACATCAGTCCCTCTCATGGCAATCATCTGCCCCCATCATCTGCATCCATCAGTGCCGCCCACAGTGCCACCCATCAGTGCCACCCATCAGCGCTCACAGTGCCACCCATCAGCGCCCACAGTGCCACCCATCAGCGCCCACATCATTGCCACCTATCAGTGCCCATCAGTGTCACCTACCAGTGCCCATAAGTGCCGCCCATCAGTGCCCCCCATCAGTGCCCATCAGTGCCACCTATCCGTGCCACCCATCCGTGGCCATCAGTGCCGTCTTATCTGTGCCCATCAGTACCGCATTATCTGTCCCCATCAGTGCCGCCTATCATTAACTGTGCCTATCAGTGCCGCCTATCAGTGCCACATATCAGTGCCCATATGTGCGGCATATTAGTGCCTCCTCATCAGTGCCACCTAATCATTGCCCATAAGTGCCGCCTCATCAATGCCCACCAGTTCAGCCTATCAGTGCCCACCAATGCTGCCTCATCATTTTTTTTCAAAATTTTCCATCTTTTTTTGTTTGTTTAGCAAAAAATAAAAATCCCAGCTGTGATTAAATACCACCAAAAGAAAGCTCTATTTGTGGGAAAAAATGATAAAAATTTAATTTGGTACAGTGTTGTATGACCGCGCAATTGTCATTCAAAGAGTGACAGCGCTGAAAGCTGAAAATTGGCTTGGGCAGGAGGGGGGGTTTAAGTGCCCAGTAAGCAAGTGGTTAAAGTGCCTCTAATTAACCCCAAATAAAGTTCAGCTGTTCTAGTAGGTCTTTCCTGTCATTTTCTTAGTCGCAAATTACAGCAAAAGCCATGGTCCCCAGAGAGCTTCTAAAGCATCAGGGGGATTCATTGTTTAAAGGTATCAGTCAGGAGAAGGGTACAAAAGGGTTTCCAGGGCATTAGATATACCATGGAACACAGTGAAGACAGTCATCATTAAGTGGAGAAAATACAGCATCAAAGTGACATTGCCGCCCATCAGTGCCCCCCATCAGTGCCACCTATCCGTGCCACCCATCCGTGGCCATCAGTGCCGTCTTATCTGTGCCCATCAGTACCGCATTATCTGTCCCCATCAGTGCCGCCTATCATTAACTGTGCCTATCAGTGCCGCCTATCAGTGCCCATATGTGCGGCATATTAGTGCCTCCTCATCAGTGCCACCTAATCATTGCCCATAAGTGCCGCCTCATCAATGCCCACCAGTTCAGCCTATCAGTGCCCACCAGTGCCGCCTCATCAGCGCATATCAATGAAGGAGAAAAATTACCTGTTTGCAGAATTTTATAACTATGAAACATATTTTTTTTTTCAAAATTTTCCATCTTTTTTTGTTTGTTTAGCAAAAAATAAAAATCCCAGCTGTGATTAAATACCACCAAAAGAAAGCTCTATTTGTGGGAAAAAAAAATGATAAAAATTTAATTTGGTACAGTGTTGTATGACCGCGCAATTGTCATTCAAAGAGTGACAGCGCTGAAAGCTGAAAATTGGCTTGGGCAGGAGGGGGGGTTTAAGTGCCCAGTAAGCAAGTGGTTAAAGTGCCTCTAATTAACCCCAAATAAAGTTCAGCTGTTCTAGTAGGTCTTTCCTGTCATTTTCTTAGTCGCAAATTACAGCAAAAGCCATGGTCCCCAGAGAGCTTCTAAAGCATCAGGGGGATTCATTGTTTAAAGGTATCAGTCAGGAGAAGGGTACAAAAGGGTTTCCAGGGCATTAGATATATCATGGAACACAGTGAAGACAGTCATCATTAAGTGGAGAAAATACAGCATCAAAGTGACATTACCAAGAACTGGACGTCCCTCCAAAATTGATGAAAAGAGAAGAAAACTGGTCAGGGAGGCTGCCAAGAAGCCTACAGCAACATTATAGGAAGTCCCAGGAATATCTGGCAAGTACTGGCTGTGTGGTACGTGACAACAATCTCCCATATTCTTCATATGTCTGGGCTATTGGGTATAGAGTGGCAAAACCGAAGCCTTTTCTTGCGAAGAAAAACATCCAAGCTCGGTTACATTTTGCAGAAACACATCTGACGTGTCCCAAAAGCATGTGGGAAAATGCGTTTTGGTCTGGGAAAACCAAGGTAGAACCTTTTGGCCATAATTCCAAAAGATATGTTTGGTGCAAAAACAACACTGCACATCACCCAAATAACACCATACTCACAGTGAAGCATGGTGGTGGCAGCATCATGCTTTGGGGTTGTTTTTTTTCATCTGGAACAGGGTCCTTCGTCAAAGTAGAGAGACTTATGAACAGTTCCAAGTACCAGTCAATACTGGCACAAAACCTTCAGGCTTCTGCTAGAAAGCTGAACATGAAGAGGAACTTCGTCTTTCAGCTTGACAATGACCCAAAACATACATCCAAATCCACAAAGGAATGGCTTCACCAGAAGAAGATTAAAGTTTTGGAATGGCCCAGCCAGAGCCCAGACCTGAATCCGACCAAAAATCTGTGGGACTTATCTGAAGAGGGCTGTGCACAGGAGATGCCCACGCAATATGACAGATTTGGAGTGCTTTTGCAAAGAAGGGTGGGCAAGATGTGCCATGCTGTTAGACTCATACCCAAAAATGCAGTGCTGTAATAAAATCAAAAGGTGCTTCCACACAGTATTAGTTTAAGGGTGTGCACACTTATGCAACCATATTATTTTGTTTTTTTATTTTTACTTCCCTTGACCAAAAAGAGTTCAGTCTGTTGAGCATTGCACACTGCAATACTCATCTCTAGCAAACTTTGCAATAAAAAACAAAAAAGCTTAACTTGTATGGAGTTAATAAATATTTGTACATTTTAAATTGCGCCTTTTTGTAAAATGGTGAAAATCGAACGTATCCAAAATTTTCTGTAAAAATCTGTAGGTTTTCATTTTTCATTTACAGCTTCAGAATTTAAAAAGACCCCTCAAACTAGACATTTTCTAAAAGCACATGGCCAGTAGAAAAAAAAGGGGTTACTGACTTTTTGGGCCCCACAATAATTGCGCAAATGTTCATCATATCGCTATTTTCACAAAAAATACACTCAAATCAGATAAACACAACCTAACTTATAAAATTCCTGCTAAATTAGTACCAAAGCCTCGTTCACACGTGGCATACTAAAGTGTACACCCATGGGGGGGGCATGTTTACCCGCACAGGGATGCACAGGTGTTCGATGTATCCTTGTACAGGCAGTCCCATTTATGTCAATTGGGATGCAATGGCTGCACAGGCATAGCTGCTGTTCCCAATCTGACATCCGTTTGGGTACATGACCCCAAACGCAGACAGTGTGAGCTCAGGGACATCCATGCGTACCTACATGGATGTAGGTCTGCTCTGTTCGTGCAGTTGCTACATGCCAAATTACATTAATGGGATTGCCTGCACATAGATGCACGGAACACCCGTGCATCCCTGTAAAGGTACGCCGTTTATGCCCTGTGTGAACAAGGCCTTAGGCCCCTTTTACACAAGCCCACCGATCGGGTCTGCATCCGTTTTTCAGGCGGGCTCAATCGGACCACCCGTTGTTCTCTATGGAGAGACTGATGTAAATTGATATGTGTCTGTTTACACACGCCTGCATCTGATCCAGTCTGCTAAAAACAGATAGATGGGGATTCCATTCCCCATCCATCTATCAGATCGGATCGAATGGCATCCGATGGAAATGCACAGGCAGTCCATTTCCATCCGACTGTCCCATGGAGAGTAAGTAGCAAGCTGTGTCCGTGTCCGCTCTGCATCAGGGGAGAGGATGCGGACCTGTCATCTGCCTGCTCAGCGGGGATCAACAGACAGATCCCCTGCTGAGCAGGCGGATCTGCTTTTTCAGAGTCCGCTCCATGTGAAAGGGGTCTTACCAGGAGAGGCCGGTCCATTAGGGGTGCAGGGGAGCCGGACTCATACGTTTGTATGAGTTTTTTTTTTTTTTCAAGCAACATGATAAGAGCCTGAGGCTCTTATTGGCTTGAAAAAGGTTGGGTTCGGGCACATAGCATTGCACCCTGAACCCACCCACTTGTGAGTTGTGACAATAGCGAATTAATTTTCACTACCGTCTTCCAGCTTCTCCTTCCTGGCCAATCAGGATGGATCG
Source organism: Aquarana catesbeiana (assembly GCF_042186555.1). Lineage (NCBI taxonomy): Eukaryota > Metazoa > Chordata > Amphibia > Anura > Ranidae > Aquarana > Aquarana catesbeiana. The sequence continues at coordinate 398,534,546 of NC_133325.1, forward strand.
GGTTGTATCCGTGGAGGGAAGAATGCGGGGGGGGATGGGGGGACCGTCACCGTGGAGGGGGGAGTTTGGGCAGACCTGGGGGGGGCTTACTATGTTTGTGGTTTTTTTATAGTCATTACATTTTTTTTTTGGCGGGGGGGGGGGTCTTTGGTAAAATATCAGAGGTCTAAGCAGACTCCCATATCTCTTTTTTTGAGACAGAGAAAGGAACTGAAGATAGTCCTTTTCACTGTATCACTTTACAATACAGTGTAACACTCGCGGTTACAATATATATTAGCTGTCAGTGGGCACATAGCCGTGATCAGAAGTGATCGCTACATGTGCCCTCTCTTCTACTGGGGGATCTTAGTAAACACACAATAGATAAAATAAGTGCAGCGCAAAGAAATGATCACAGAGTAATAAATAATCTAATTAATCCTGTAGGGATAACAAAGTCCTTAAGTATAGGAGAAATGGTAAAAAAGCAGGTAGCTCTCTTCTGGGGAAACTCATAACAGACTTTAATCCAAGCGGTAAATGTGGAAAGAGATTGTGCTTACCAGATCCAATTGACCCCTTGATTATAGGGGGTCCGAAACAGCATGAATGGGTCCGTGGCAGACTGCTGGGCTGGCTGTCATCTGCAGAGATCTCCTCAGGTCTGAAGTATAAAGCTGATATACCGCTAGATATTCTCTTTCTCAGTTTGGCAATGTCCTTGGGAGCGGGGGGAGGTCCGTGTGGAGATGCCGGGCGGAGAGGTAGAGATCCCCAGGGAGAGTGAATGACATAAAGAAAAAATCTAAGAGCGATCCGTAAGGTAACCAATGATCCACATTTATTAGGTCACTTAAAAAGAGAGAGGACGCTAACAGAGCGCCAATGAATACAAATACTTGTGGCAGTGTTCAGTGATGGGACAGACTGTTCGTGACAGAACAGCTGTCAGCAAGAGAAGGCTGCGGGTGACGGTGGTCAGACAATACCGCCCTCGTACGCGGCGTTACGTCAGAAAGACTTCGTCAATTGGATCTGGTAAGCACAATCTCTTTCCACATTTACCGCTTGGATTAAAGTCTGTTATGAGTTTCCCCAGAAGAGAGCTACCTGCTTTTTTACCATTTCTCCTATACTTAAGGACTTTGTTATCCCTACAGGATTAATTAGATTATTTATTACTCTGTGATCATTTCTTTGCGCTGCACTTATTTTATCTATTGTATGTCACTGAGGTTGGTGTTATCCTCCTAGTGTTCAGCCTGCATATTTTACCTTTACATTTGGTTTGCGCTGATTGTCTTTCATTTTATCTTAGTAAACACGTTTACTAAAGCCCCAACTTCACCCCCAGCTGCACCGTCCCCCCCGCAGCGATCCCCAGCCTGACAGATCACGGAGATCAGCGCAGGGAGAAGATGCAGGAGGAGGGAAGGGAAGGCGGGATGGCACTCTGAACGGCCATGGATTGGGGGCATTTGGGGGGGGTGATCTGACTGGCGGGGCAGTTTTAAATGGAAGGGTACGGTGGGGGTGGAGAGGTAGGGGACAGGGAGGCGGCGGCGTGGGGGGGGGGTGGTCACAATAGGGGTTAATAACTCATATTAGCGGGTTGTAATTCGCCGATCAGAGTTATAGAATTGTCCAGCAGAGTCTGCTGAACAATTCTGATATAAGCTTATGGTAATTGAAGTGACCATAAGCTTATAGGAGAGGGAGAAATGAGGTTCCTACACCGTACTGACCTGGCCACCTGCAGGCACTTCTGTACGTCTGGCAGTGAAAGGGTTAAGGGTCTGAGTGTTGCTGCAATGGACAAGGACTCTGGACCTGTATAACACCTTGCAGCAACACTTGTTGCATCACATTCCAAGGTGAATGCCAAACACAGGATCTAGAGCTGAAAGAAAACATTACAGGCAATCCCACCAAGGTATAATTAATGGCAACAGATCCAGGAACTGCTAGTGAATCGTGAAAGCAATAAGCAGTCATATCTTGTTTGAAGTGCCAGTCAAAAGTAAAATAAATCTGATGAAAAATAGATAAATTTGCACATACATATTATAAAACTGCCAAATCTATATGAAGAGACAAAAATATATTTTGTCTACAACACTACTGGCTGAAACAAATGTCTGCAATTGCACCTATTTATATTACTTACAATCTATTAACATTGGCACTTACTGCACACAGATTTGTCAAACGTACCTTTTTCACCTCTAAAACGTATAGCATCATAATAGATCTGCAGCAATTTATCAAAGTCCGCCTTATCTCCTCCTTGTGGTTCTTTAATGACTGTCTTGATTTTTTCCAAGTTCTCCCATAAGCCTGTATGCATCCATCTGTCTTTCAATTTTTCCAGCATCTGAAAAGATTTAGTTTAAGAAATTGTCAGTGGTGTTTATAATTATATACTAGTCTACTGGGCAGTCTCATTAACAGTAAAGCTAGCTTTATTGTGTTTATGCTATACAGAAAGCTTTAGTTGAGAATTTGTCCTTTTTGCCCTACACAGATAACAGGAAAAATAAGGTCAAGAGCAAAAATGGTTTACCAGCAATGGTGTTGATGGGAGTTTCTGAGCTATGGCAATTCTTTGTATCAGCCAACAGATGGTGTTTCCTGAATGGCACAGAAATTCTTTAAACCCTCTACATTACGTTTTTCCAAAATAACCTATTAAATTGAGAAATAACACTTTCTACAATTTCATTTATTTAACAAGTTGGTACAGGGCTTGGGATATAAGGAAAGGTGAGCGTGAGCTGCTGGGAAAGGGGGTGTTAAAGTAAACCTGCTGCAGTTCCCTGCATGGGAAAAGGACAGGTTTGCTCTAAGTTCACTTAAGTTACCAACTTTAAATCCAGTCTTGTTTGCAGAATTAAGATTTGCCATCTAATATTTCTTGGTATAGAAACTTTCAAAAATGCTCTCAAAAAGTGTATATATGCATAAAGTATAAGCCCCCTTAAATGGCTTTAAAATATGTAAAAAAAAAAAAAAAAGTTTATTTGGTACAAAACAAAACACAAATCTAAAGTGCAGTAACACAAACAACTATTTAAATTTACTAGTGCCAAGCAACAAATTGCTAATTTTGACTGGCTTCTATAGGTTACTGCATTTAGGTTTAAATAAGGTAGATATTTTATCAAATATATCTTCATAATAGAAGTCAAATTAATTATCTAAAGCACATGAACTCACTGTTTAGTATAAAAGGTCTACACAGTGATGTTTATTAGGTATGTTACACAATGCAGAGAGTCATGAAAGGTATCTGGAAATGACATTTACTGCACGCTCACTTAGCTGCCAGCAGAGCTGTTACAACTATAATCATTTCAGAACTGTTATGCTTGCAAAGAGACTACAAAATTAGCACTCCAATTGGGCAGTAAACATATTGATATGTAATATCACGATGTAAGTGAGCTGTGAAAAAAAAAAAGCCATTCAGCTTTGTAAGGAAAGGATGGCTAAATGATTTACAGATAAAATTATTTAACCAGAACCTTCCATTTAGCTTTTATACCATGCAGAATCTACTGGGCATTTCACCAAACTGAACACTAAATAATATTTCAACCTGCCTCAGTTGATACTTGGGGAGAATAAAAGCTAAAAAATCTATTACATTCCTAATAAAATCACAGTATCAACGCTGCTGTTAGTGCAAAAAGTCAGTGAGTCTCAGAGGAAATTCATTGATCTAAAAGCCTTTTGCCATGCACGTTTTCTCATGTGCTTGATGCTTATATTTTCTTCTTGGTTAAGCATTGCTTTAAAATCTAAGTGCTTCAGTGCTGCTAAGAGAGAGGGTTGAAGGGTCATGAAGTTTCTGTGATGTAAATAAAGTTAAAAAAACAACACACAAATACAATCTGCATTTAGTTGTAAATAGATGACTGCTGTTACAACAAAGTCTGATCAGTTATGATGAGTGCCATAATTTGTTCTGGGCTTAGAGGTAAAAAGAAAACCAATACTTTTTTAAAAAAACATTCTTTATTTCAAGCTTTTGTATAAGTTTTCTTTCTTTGTTATATAAAAATTATTATATATAGCTGCTAACTTTTAATATAAGGACACTTACCTGTCCAGGGATCCCACGATGTCAGCACCCCAGATGATTTTCAAATCATCTGTCGGTGCTGCCGCCACCATTCGTTGTAAGGGAAACGGCAGTGAAGTCTTGTGGCTGCACAACCGGTCCCCTACTACGCATGCGCGAAGCGCGCTGTGCTTTGTGAATGACCTGGCGGTGGGAGAAGGAGGGTCCGAACTTCCGAGGGACCTCGCCGCAGTGAGGTCACCCGTAAGTGGGGACAGGTACCTGTCAAAAACAGGTACCCGCTCCCCCCTCCAAAAGGTACCAAATGTGGCAGCAGAATGAGAGCCGCACCGTCCCGCTGTCATTTGACAGTGGGCGGGCGGCAACTGGTTAACCACTTCCGGACCACTGCACGCCGATATACGTCCTCTCTTTGAAGAGGTATATCTTTGTTATGGCAGCAGCAAGCAGCTAGCGGTATCCTCTTCTTCAGCGGGCGGTCCGGTTTTCCGATAATAGTGGTCTCTGCAGCGGATTTGCCGCAAGATCACTTATATCGGCGGCGGGAGAGGCCCCCCCTCCCGCTGCTCTCCGGTGCCCTCCGGCACTTACCGGAGCTGTCGGTAGCGGTGGAGGCGATTGGATCCTTCTCCTTCCTGGGTATGGAGACGAGTGAGGGAAAGATGGCCCCCACCCGTCTCCATGCCACTGCAGGGCGGAAGCGACGTCAAAACGTCACTTCTGTCCATAGCTCTTAAAGGGCCTTTTTTTTTTTCAAATGACAAAATTATTGATTTTTTTATTGCATTTTAGTGTAAATATGAGATCTGAAGTCTTTTTTGACTCCAGATCTCATATTTAAAAGAAAAGGCCCTGTCATGATTTTTTTTCCTATTACTATTATATATTATTATTAAGGGATGTTTACATTCCTTTTAATAGGAATAAAAGTGACAAATTTTTTCTTAAATGTTCTTGTATAATGTTTGGGGTTCTAAGTAATTTTCTAGCAAAAAAAAAACTATTTTTAACTTGTAAACAACAAATCTCAGAAAGAGGCTCGGTCCTTAAGTGGTTAATGTTGCTTTAGGCCTCTTGGCAGCCTCCCTGAGTAGTTTTCTTCTCATCAATTTTGGAGGGACATCCAGTTATTGGTAATGCCACTGTTGTGCCATATTTTCTCCACTTGATGATGACTGTCTTCACTGTGTTTCATGGTATATCTATATATGCCTTGAAAATATTTTTGTATCCTTCTCCTGACTGATTCCTTTTACCAATGAGATCCCTCTGATGCTTTGGAAGATCTCTGCGGACCATGGCTTTTGCTGTAGGATGCGACAAAGAAAATGTCAGCAAAGACCTACTAGAACAGCTGAACTTTGTATAATTTTCGGTTAATCCGAGGCACTTTAAATGATGGCAGGTGTGTAGTGACTCCTATTTTATTTGTTTTTATAAATTCTTTTTTATTGAAGTTTTTCTTATTTTAACAAACAAAAACACAAATTAACAAAAGAGTGATCCTAGCACACTGCCAGATCACACGATGACCATCCGGTCACTGTTAATCCTACTATCTAACATTAGTATCTATCTGAGTGCCCTTCCCTCCCCCGTAACCACCCACTTCCTCCCCCCAACAACCAGTAACTCGGTTCACCCCCATCCTCGAACCTGACATTTACCATATATCTCAAGGGTATAGCTCATAAGACAACCAGTAGTTATAATCCAATGTCTCAGGTACTACCCAGGCAATGCACATCTATTTAGTCCTTAATTAGTGTTTAAACCTAAATAGCATATTTACCTATACCATGCCAACCCCCTTAGTAGTGACTCCTATTTAACATGAGTTTGAATGTGATTGCGTAATTCTGAACACAGCTACATCCACAGTTATAAGAGGGTGTGCACACTTATGCAACCACATTATTTTATTTTTTTTAGTTTTACTTACCCCCCTTAAAGATTTCAGTTTTTTCAATTGAGTTGTACAGTTTATAGATCACATTAAAGGTGGAAAAAGTTCTGAAATAATTTATCTTTGTCTCATTTTTTTTACATCACTAAAACCTGACATTTTAACAGGGGTGAGTAGAATTTTTATATCCACTGGGTATATATATATATATATATATATATCTATATATATATATATATATATATATACACACATACATACAAACACACATATCTCTTTGCACATGCGTATTGTATATTAGGGTGAGCGCAACATCAACAATTTTCTTTCACAAAGTTTTTTTTAGCATAAAAGACAAGAGATACAGTTATTCCAAATCATTAAATATAGTGTACAAAAGAGTCACAAAAATTATCCTAATTGACAAAAACAGTGAAATCATTATTAAAACTCTTCATAAAGAGAAAAGCAGTTTAACAATACAGAAATACAAAAGGAGAGATCAGTGTAATAAAATAAACAGGTTTTAAGAGTCAACCCAAGGGAAGTTGCACATCATTCCAATCCCAAAACAAGGGGGGACTTAATAAAGCATACAAGAAAGTGGCAGTCACCTCAAGTCTATTCAAGTATGCTAAAATCGAAACTGGATACAGGTAAAAGAATAGAGGAAAAAATGAAAATAAAGAAGAGAGAAAAGCTAAAACAAGAGAAGGAAGAAAGCATCATAAAATTAGTCAATGAGATATTCATGTACTGTGCCCAAGGTTCCCAAGTGGCTTAATTTGAGATTGTGTCACTTAAGGTGCTGACCATGCACTCTTGGGTCACATACCACAATGTCTTTTTGCTTTACCTGCGCAAATAGGTTGTTTTCAAGAACAGGCAATTGTTAATTTAGCCGCCAGTACAATAAAATGCATCAGACGAGAACTCTTAGAAATCCTGCCTATAGGCCAGTTTAGTAATGCAATATAAGGGGATTGATGAACCACTACACCGGTGACCTTATGCAGCAAAGCAAAAATTCCACTCCAATAGCTGCAAATTTTGAGACATTCCCACCAAATATGGTATAAAAAGGAGATAAAGAAGAATAAATTTTAGCTAGTCATGTAGGAACTAGGTACCAATGTGTAAACACTTTTATATTTGCTTCCATCAGTACAACAATCATAATAGCCCTGAAAGAGCAGAAAAAAACTTTTAAACATTTATGCCAAACATCCAAATCCCATTCCCGATTAATATCCTTTTCCCAGGATAACATATAGGTATGCTTGACCGAGGAGTGTAAGAGCAGCTTGTAAAAAGCTCTGTCCTGGGTGCACAAAGGTTCATAAGCTGTAATGGGGGGGGGGGGAAATCACAACTAGCCTTCCAGATCCTATGAAGGGAGTGTGAAAGTTGGGTAAAACTAAACTGCTCTGTCAAGGGTATTTCCAAGGATTCTTTGCAAAACTGTAGAGTGAGAGGGCCTCTCACATGGGAGTAACGTTATCATGGCCCTTGGTCCAGCCAATCATGCAGGCAAAGAATCTAAACCCAAAAAGAAGACTGGGAGAAGATGGAAGTGGCTGTTGAACTAGATGGACTTGTGTCTTTTTTCAACCAGACTAACTATGTAACCATGAGTGCTGACGGGGATCACTTGGCAGGTAAGTCTGCCAAAATGTACTAAATTGCTGTGCATACTAATAGAGTATGGCATAAATCTCTCAGGGAACATTTTGTATTTGTTTTACCAGGTTTAACATCACTGCCATGGCCTGCCTAAATTCCCCAGACATTTGGATGGACAGCTGCTAGAGGAAAACAAAGTGCCCTCAATACAGGAGCAGCTGTGACCATTTTCTTAAAAACTAAGAGAGGATGTTAATTGGCCACATTCTGCAGCCAGACTTTAGCCCAGACACACAGGGCAGAGGAGAAGAGAGACCGCACTGGGGGGGGGGGGATGTGCCAGGGGCCCAGAAAGAGGGGGACTGAATGGGGACAGCAGTGTGCTGTGAACAGAGCTGTGGAGGGCAGAGAGTACCACAAAGTCTGCTGGTGAGTTGTGCGGCAAAGCCCAAAATCACAGAGGCTATAGGGCCAGAGAGCACTGACTCCAACAGGTGGGGATTAAGCTGCTTTACAGTACTGATCTACTGTGGGTCAGATATCAGACCAAAGGAGCTTCAATTTGCAGTGCTGTGTTGAGGAGAGAACTCAGGAGGCCCACCCAGGCTAAGAACTGAGAGCTCTGGACAGACAGAAGCCTACAGATTGAGCTTTTGTTGGCTTGAGGGGTAGCCTGTGTGTAGTGTGATTTCTTGCCTGACTTCCGTGGGGCAGACTTTGACCTGCATAAGTGTGAGAGGCCTCTTGGGCTACCTGTATTGATAATGGGAAAAGAAAGTTATGTGACTTACCCTGGTGTAGGGGAATCGCAGAAGGACTTATACTGCATCTGTCATTCCACAAATAGATGTGTGGTCAACAAACCGAAAAATGTAAGATATGTGTAAGGGTGTGGGAAGAGGTTCCCAAAAAGTCGGTATTAAGTGACCCCAGGCAGTATGCTTACAAAAAAAAGTTTTATGTTTATGGGACTCAAAGTTTTGAACAATAAGAAAAACAAATAGATAATTGCAAATTATCTATTTGTTTTTCTTATTGTTCAAAACTTTAAGAATACTGCCTGGGGTCACTTAATACTGACTTGTTGGGAACCTCTGCCCACACCCTTACACATATCCTATATAGATAATGACCTTGCTGCTGGTTTTCTAAAGTGGTATTAAAGTCAAATTTTTTTGGGGGTAAAATAAAAAGGTTTATACTTACCTGCTCTGTGCAATAGTATTGCACAGAGCGGTCCCATACCGCCACTGTACATTCTTTCTCTTCTCTAAGTGCCCCAATTGCAAGCTGTGTGCAATTGAGGCACTTGTGCGGGTTCACTCTCAAGCTGGGCTGTATGCGTCCAAAGACAAACACAATGCAGCTCAATCCTGTCCCTCCTCCCAGCATCTGACTGACAGCAGCAGGAGCCAATGACCAGTGTCCAGTGAATGGAGGATGAGAGGAGACCAGGGGTGCTGGCGGAGACAGTGCTGGATAGAGTAGATTCAGGTAAGCATTTAGGGGAGCCGGGGGAAGAAATGCCATAGGGACATTGTTTACCTTAATTTAGGGAATGCTTTAAAGTAAAACATTTTTGCCTTTATAACCACTATAAGATTTTTATTGCCATATGGAGAGTTACCCCAGAATTGTGAGGCATTCCCTTTGGATTACACTGTAAATACTCTTGCCAACAAGAGTGACCACACGTTCACAGTCTCCAACTTTGGCAGATTGTGTGTTAGACTCCCCAATGGCCGGTATTATATTTAGGACTTCAGTGTTACAGATAGGCCATAGCGTTGTCCCTTATGTCTGGCTATAACAGTTTGTTGTAATTGTTAAGGAGTTTTCCTTGTTATTGCCACTCTGTCTTCAGAATTATTTCTCTACTAGAATTTAATTGTTTCTCATATAAAGCCCACTTTACACTACTGGTGTGTCAGTGAGTTGTTTGTTCCAATTACAACCACCACTGAGGAAGGACCCAACATCTATCCAGCAGCTCCCTAGGGAATCTGTGCTATGAATAAACCTTTTTTAAATTAAATCTACCTTAAGTTCAGCAGAAAGCAAGCACTATACACAGACAATGCCTGCTTTTAGAGTCTAGGGTTTACATTTAATTTATTAAGAAAGCAGGAAGGGGAAAAGGAAGGAAAGCAGGAAGGAGAAAAGGAAAGAAATACGGAAGGGGTAAAGAAAGGGTCCATCAAAACTTGCTATTTACAATTATTTGATACATTTAGCTAAAGTAATACATTGCAAATGTGACTTTTTTTTTTTTTAATACAACATGCATAGGAATCGGGCTTACAACATTAGTACCTTATTCTGAAAACGTTAAAATGTACTGTTGCTGTGACCAAAATTGCTGGTTGCTAGTTTTACTATGCATGTTTAAACTAGGAAAAAAAGACATTAAAAGCAAACCCCAAGTGTGGAGAAAGCCAAAGTATTATGATCAGCATTAAGCTTGCTGCATGCACAAGAACACGGTAAAAAGTAAATAATTTATTGTCATATTTTGAAGTCAGAGTTTGCATCACTCAGCTCACAAACCAGAGTACTTCACTGCTATGATTTCTCTACTGGGACAGTGACAAAGTGCCTCCCACCATAGAAGAAAGCAGCACTGAACTGTCTTCCCAGTGCCATAAATCAACACTGTAGCCTACAGGATGTCTCCCTGGTACAAACATACCATCAATTTTTCAATAACCATGTTAAATAATGGAGCATTTGACTGTGACAAAAGTAATGAAAAATGAAACATTTTGCACGCCAAAGGATGCTGAAAAAAAAAATACGTTTGTATATTTTTTCAAGTATAGAAAAAGGAATAAAAATATTTTCTCTTATAAGTTTAAAAAAAAAAAAGCACAATGTTTACCGAAGAACTGTGATAGAAATTAACTCTACTGTTTACTAACAAATTACACTGAATGTAAATCACCTACCAAGGCTTCATTTTTTACAGCCACTGGTAGAGTATGTCAAGAATAGGCTATGTTTTAATTCCAAAGTAAAAAACATTGTAGCTGGAGGATGGTATGGGGAATGATGATCCTAATGCTAACCTAATGCCACGTACACACGATCGAAATTTTGGTCGGAAAAAAGTATGATGGCTTTTCCGACGGGATTACGCTCAAGCTTGCCTTGCATACACACGAAAATATAACAAAGTGTAGCGCTAAAGGATGATGTGCACAGTGCAATATATAGGTAAATCTAAATGACACTGGGATGAAAACATGAATACATAAAATAAAGATAATATATTGAATAATAATAAATGTAAATATATTCCCAGTCTGAGTGCGAGGAAATCTTGCAAACAGTGGATGTATACAGTTGTGAAGAGAACCACCACCGAGTGTAGGGGAGGCTTACCAGATCGTTTGAACAGGCTAGAGCGTATGCTCTGCGTGTCAAACAGGCTTGAATATAGTTGGGTGGACTCTGGAGCAATGTCATCAGACAGGTGTACACGGATGGCAGCCGGATGGAGTCACGGGAAATGTAGTACCACAGGCAGACTGGAACTCAGAAATATATATATTGAGATGACAACCCTTTCAGACCATGCAGATTAAAAACATATGAATGCAAAAAGATGTTCCCAGTTTGCTTGAGCCGGAGGTCCAACACAAGTGGCGTGCCTCAAAAAGAGGGGTGCCTAGCCTGAAAAGCTGACCCAGCTCCCTCACACATATACCAGACCAGGAGGGGAGGCCAGGGGACCCACTGGGGCCAAAAAGAGGAAAAAGACCCTATTGAACTTGTGGCTGTTCACTCCAGCATCCAGCACAGACCTATTTTTTATTTATTATTTTTACATTTTTTGATTATTTATTATTTTTTGCTTGCATACACACGGTCACACAAAAGTTCTCTGAACTTTGGACCGTCAAGAACGCAGTGACGTACGACACTACGACGAGCTGAGAAAATGAAGTTCAATGCTTCTGAGCATGCGTTGAATTGTTTCCGAGCATGAGTGATTTTTTGTGCATCCGAATTGCATACAGAAGAACGCATTTTCGGATAGGAACTTTTCCCGACCGAAAAATGGAGAACCTGCTCTCAATCTTTTGCTGGCTGGAATTCCACCAGCAAAAGTCCGATGGAGCATACACACGGTCGCATTTTCCGCCCAAAACCTCTCATCGGAGTTTTGCTGGCAGTATTTCCGATCGTGTGTACGGGGCATTAGGCCACCAAAAAGTGAAACAGAAACACATTTGCAGTGTGTGACTTGTTAATAAAAAAGGGGACACGATTGTGTGTCTCAGAGAAGCATGCTTAGTAAATATTCACTTATCTTAGTAAATAAAGTCAAACAAAGTGACAAGAAAAATCACATTGCAATCACATGCAGTCAAAATTTACAGAATCTACATTTTTACTTGCACATGATTATATGATCAAAGTCAACAAAACGTCACCTCATTTACTAAGCCAAGGGAAAATTTCACTGCAAAGCAAAAATTCACTTAGCTTAGTGTGTAAGATGAAGTTATGGTAATCTCAACCAAATGCAAACAAATCGTGTTTTTTATTTTCATTTATTTCCACCTTTGGAAAGCTCACAAGGAAAGTGAACGTGCTCTATTGGCTTAGTAAATAAACCCCAGTGCTTCGAAAAAAAAAAATATAGAAAAAAAACACAGTAGAGCCTTCTTAAATGCTTGTTTCACTTCCATCACAGATCAAAAAAAAAAAAGGGAAAAGGGGGTTAGGTCTTCCTAATTTTTGTATACTGCAAATTAAGGAAATACTTGTTTTAAAAAGGCCAAACTCTGTTTTTCAATAATTAAGTGTAGTGCTCTTTGGTTTCTTTTAGCCTGTCTCATTATAAGGCTTCTTGCGCACTATGCATTCAGTCTGTATACATCCAATCCCAGCATTAATATATGCTCAGGAGGCACGGGTGTAACATTCAGCCCTAATGAAGGCAGTCTTTCAAAGTCTATGGCAGGCTGAAATACACTTCAGCTTGATGAGACTAAAAAGCTGTACTAAGCGGTATTTAGTGAAGTATGCATTCAGGGACTTATGCCCAGCATGCAGGTAGCGTTTTGCAGTGGGGAAAGATGGAAATGTGTATCCCAGATGTCAATTGAGGCCAGAAAATCCCCCAAAAGGAGAGAGGCAGAGACTCACCTAGCAGTTTTCCATACAAAAAACTTTTGAGGGTTGAGAGTCTTCAGATCCAAAATGGGCTGGACCCCTCAGTTTGGACTGGGCATTGTGACTCACATTCAAGTTAAAACCTTGAAGATGTTCTCCTCTTGGTGCAAGAGTAATGACCCACTGAGACAAGAGTTTACAGCAGCAAGAAGATTCAGAAACTCTGACAAAGAAGGAGACAAGCTTGCAGTGGGGAGGAGGCAGAGAGTGAAACTCCAGTTTGTGACCCCTGGAAATGACATTCTGAATCCAATTATCTGAGATTATCTGGGACCAGAAGGATAACAGCAATACCCCTTACTCTGAAAAGAGGGGTTGTTCCATTAGGAAACTACTCAAGACACTTCTTGCATGGGAGGTCAGCCGAGCAGCATTTATGCCAAAGGATCCTGCAAATCTGGAAGGGATTATGCTCCATGAGGCTTGAGGGCCTTAATAATAGAAGAAATGGCTGGATCTACCACAGGAACTGCCCACTTACATAGTAAACTTTCCTCAAGAGGATATTTCTGAGCAAAATGTTTCAGGAGTAGTAGGAGTAAAAATTCTCTGATTCTAGATGACTCTAGTCCCTATACAAGACAGGCTCTACCAGTTGAATTATATAATATATGTGTGCTCCACACTGTACGGCTAAAGAGTACTTTTTTATCAATTTTTTTGTTCCCATTTATGTAATTCAGTGATAATCAACTCCTACAGCCTCTCTGCAGCCACTTTCTGTCTACATGCATGTGACTGATCAGGGTAGATAATGAGGGAAAATGCAGGCATGATGAACACTGACAGGAATATTAGAGCATGTTTACACTTGCGTTAGCCCTCTGCAGAGCCCTTTTCAGAAGGCATTTGAAGGCTGGTGAAGAGGCTGTAAGTTGCCTTCTCCCCCCGTTTTAACCCCTAAAAGCCCACACCACTGTGACAGAACTGTGTGCATCCACTTGAATGGGTCATGTTCAGTGGATGGTAGTGCTGCATTACCCCTAACTGCCTTTGCATTTTTCTTTTTTTTTTTAAACACATCTCTCTCGCCCACATATAAATATACACACGCATTCGATTTTGTGCAGTTGTTTTGCAGGGGCTTTAGAATGTTTGCATTTTTTAATTACACGGTTGTAAACTAAAGTGGACAGATATATTGTAATTAGAATAATTTATAAAACAGCTTGTGTAAATGGTTTTCTTTTAAATGTGTAGTAAAGCATAGAAACCAATTAGAAATCAGCTGTCATTAATCTGTAGCCTGTAAGTTGCTCAAAGCAAGCTTCTGATTGTTTGCCATAGATTTCAGTCCACTATTGCTCTTTGCACTGCATTATAAAAAGGAGCCCAGTTGTTTTTGTTAATGTTTAGAGCAGATGATTTAATATTATATGAAGCTGCTTACTGGTTTGTTACAGGTTTCTGCAGGAACATTGGTTGACAGCATGAGCTGCCACGGTTTATTGCTTGCATACTCCCACAGTCCAAAGAACAAAATACTTCATTTCGACTGTGTGATAAATCTCTTCTCATGCAACTGCTGCCTAAGTGGTGGGAAAAAATGTTGAAGCAAAACTCATTAAAAGTAATCAAAGTACAATTCAGAACATGTGTTAAAATAAATGCAGGAGTTATATTTTGTGCTTTCTTAACAACAAACAGCTCCACATGGAAGTGAACATTAATGGATTTTTTTCCATTTCCCCCACATGCTGCAAATAATGTTCTTGAAGGTATCAAAATGTAATAATCAACATTTTATAGTGCCAGATATGAGATCTCCTCCCTTTCATAACCCATCTCCTTAGGTCACAGCTTATGAAAATAGGAGTTTGGCAGTCACATCAAAATTTGATGTTCTATAAGAGAAGAAAGACTCAATTTGAAGCACATTTTGAATAGACATTCCCTAGAAGAATATGGAGGGACTAAGAACACTAAGTAATTGCAACTTTTCATGTTCATTAAATCAATTACATTTCATGGACCCAGAAGGATTGTAACCTAAGCTCTATAGTTGCCATGTAACGAAAAATCCCAGAAATGCCATGCCATTGCTTGTGGATGTCTTTTCTATTAAGGTTTACAAAGAGAAGACTGTGCATGTGCAGTACCAAACAACTCTGCTGGCTGAGAGGACAACTAGATAGCTGTCCAGTTGGTTTACGCAGCAGCTCCAGGACCAGCTCTCCTGCTGCTCTAAGGTAAGTACAAGAGGCTATAGTTAAGCTATAGTAGGGCAATTCAGTTGTAGGAGGAGTCTGTTAGGATTACCAGGCATAAGGGTCCTGAAAAATGTCAAGCATTATTTGATTTAAAGTTTCACCAGAAGCACTTCTGCTCTCCACACTAGAATTTTAATTATAATCAATGGTGCCCATTCACAACGCATACTGTCGTTTGAGCCTTGTCACTTGAAAAAGTGAACTTCTTTTGGAGCAGTGTCACATTTTGACCTGAACATACTTCAATAGGAGTACCTGAAAAATGTGTGCTTGCTTGTCTATTATCTAGCTTTCCATTGGCTAAAAGTAATAAAAACCAAAAAATGCTCAAGCCTAAAAAGAAGACAAAAATGCCTGTTAAATGACTGCTCTGAATTCATTAATAAATCATAAGATTTAGTTTTAAAGTTCAACTAGAGTAAGTACACAAATGTGCTTTGGTGTCAGCCTCTTCCAATCCCCTATACAGTAGCACCCAGACAGGGATAGGTATGAGCAGGATTCACAAGGAACATGCTGATAGGAGGAGGCAGAAAACTGTGCAGAGGCATGGCTTCATATGCCTGCTGCTGTTCTTTTTGACTGCATAGTTTGAAAGACATGACTACAGTGCCTTGAAAAAGTATTCATACCCCTTGATATTTTCCACATTTTGTAATGTTACAACCAAAAACATAAATGGATTTTATTGGGATTTTATGTGAAAGACCAATGATTTATTTTTATTTTATTTATTTATTTCAGGTACTTATATAGCACCGTCAATTTACGCAGCGCTTTACATATTCATTGTACATTCACATCGGTCCCTACCCTCAAGGAGCTTACAATCTAAGGTCCCTAACTCACATTCATACATATACTAGGGACAATTTAGACAGCATCCAATTAACCTACCAGCATGTCTTTGGAGTGTGGGAGGAAACCGGAGTACCCGGAGGAAACCCACGCAGGCACAGGGAGAACATGCAAACTCCAGGCAGGTAGTGTCGTGGTTGGGATTCGAACCAGCGACCCTTCTTACTGCTAGGTGAGAGTGCTACCCACTAGACCACTGTGCCGCCCGATAAATGGTTTTCAAAACCGTTTACAAAAAATATCTGAAAAGTGTGGCGTGCATTTGCATTCAGCCTCCTTTAGACCAATTTCACTCAGGTGGATAGAATTCAGCTTTTAGCTGCAGATAGAACAATTTATCTAGCGCAGCTAAACTCACACAATGCTTTCCTAAGGCCCCATTCACACACTGCATTTAACAACGGTTTAGTTACATGGGGTTTGGTGCGGTTAGAAAAAAAAATTTGACTGCGTCCAGGGCCGATTTATTGCAGCTATCTGCACATAACCGCAGGTAATCGCAGTGTACTATTTCACCTGCAGATAGCAGCGGCAACAAGGAAAGAAAAACAGGAAGCACATCAGAAATGGTAACATTTTTTTATCCTGACCTTGCAACCTTTCCTTCAATACGTCAGACATAATCCTTCCCTTTAGGGGAATTCAAACTGTCACCTATCACCACAAGGTGGTGGCATAGGCTACCTCCTTTTTTTTGTCACAGAACCTCTTATTTCTCTACCTTCCCGGCTACTAGATTTGAAACAATATGGTTTGCACTCCAAATTTAAGGTTAATCTCCAAAAGCGTTAAATGTCTCCCATCCCTGTGAAACTAAACATTATTTTCTCCCTTAACTTCCAACCTTTCCTGGCTGACTTAAAGAAATGGGATTCTCTCCCCATATCCTGGTTCGGCCGTACTGAAAATGAATGCAATGTCTAGGTTACCGTACTTGCTAAAGTCCTTACCGATTAGGCTACCTGGGGCTTTCGTCCATTCTGTGTGTTCCGTGTTTATCTGGCACAGCAAACACCCCCGTATTGGTAGGAATATGTTGCTCAGGCCCAAACTTAAAGATGGTTTAGGCTTCTCTGATCTGGCTTTATATTATAGAGTGGTCCACATCACTAGGGTGGTAGACTTGTGCAGGCACAAGACCCAAAAGTTGTGGGTCACGATTGAACAAGAGGCGGAAACAGCATCACTTGCAGGTCTACCTTGGGCTGGAGAACAATACGTCTCCCATCTTGCTGCCCATCCGCTAATTGGGCCTACCCTTGCTGAAATGGATAGATTTTTTTCAGTTGACTTCCTCAGGGAGTTTCCCCTTTACTAAGACACCGATCGTAGGCCATCCTAGATTCACCCCAGGGCTTACTGACGGGACTTTCCTCATGAGTGCCTTCCACTTTTTACGTCCACAGGGTTGGCTATCAGAACATACCCTGCTTTCTAGTTCACCCAATCCTTCTTTAAACAACTGGAGAGCTCTTCAGCTATCTAATTTTATGCATTCGCTGCCTAATCCCACACTTTTGCTTAGGAAGCTAAATCCTTTTGAGGAGATATATCTGGGAATTAGGGGATCACTGTCCACCTCCTACAAATCCTCCTTAGAACTACATGAACAGACTGACCCTCCCTTTCTTGATAAATGGGAGAGGGACTTACGAGTCCATACACTTTTTTGCACACAAGTCCTCACTATGTAGCAGATACCAGGAAACCACCTACAAAATAGCGACCCATCGTTTTAGGATTCCATACAAGTTATTTCCTCAACAAATTAATCGTTGCTGGAGGTGTGGTTCATGTGTTTGTCTTTTTGTTCACCTGTCCCAGGAAAATCATTTCAGCAGTGCTGTGCATAATTTAGACAGTCTTTAGCACACTAGGAACAAGCAATATATACTCTATGTGTGTGTGTGTGTATATATATATATATATATATATATATATATATATATATATATATATATATATATATATATATTTTGCATTGATTACCTCCGTGGTTAAGAGGTCCGTTCATCATGGGAGCAAGTCCACTAAGAAGGGCAAATTGTTTTTTTTTCCCACTATTTTACATCAGTTCCCTTTACTTACTAAAGTAACTAAATAATCCAGCGATCAAAGGTCACCTTGGGGTGGACCCTAAAAGAGCAATATTTTGCTGGACATAGGGCCTTCTGAAGAAGTTATTTCACATACGCACATGACAATTATCAGTTTTTTATTTCTGAAAAATAGATTTATGTATATATTTTACTCATTTTACTTCACCAACTTAGGCTATTGTGTTCTGATCCATCACATATGATTCAGAATAACCACTTCCTGCCCAAGGACATCATATGACGTCTTTGACTTTCAGTGGGAATATCTGAATGATGCCTGCAGCTACAGGCATCATTCAGATATCCTTGTTTTCAGCCGGCAATTCTGTGCTCCATAAGAACGATCATAGTGGCAGTTCCGCCGCTTGATCGTTCTTACGGACATCCCTCCTCCCGCCGCCATCCGGTGTTTCTCTGGGCTCTTCCTTGCCATTGGGGACCCGGAGAAAGAATCGGCCTCCGCCGGATGACAACCATAGAGATTTCCAGTAGCCAGATGGTCACCAGTCATCCATTGACTGTTGGAGGCTCGGGCGCGTTATGACGTCATGTCCGGGCCGCGGACGTAAACAAAGCTGCAATCACGGCTGGTAAGCATGAGATCGTGGATTTTTTTTTCCGATCTCATACTTTCCAGCCTGGAGGAGAGATGTGGGGTATTATTGACCCCGCATCTCTCCATAAAGAGGACCTATCACAAGGGATGTTTACATTCCTTGTAATAGGAATAAAAGTGATAAAAAAAAATGGGGAAGAAAGTGTAAAAATAAAAAAAATTAAAGTAAAAGAAAATAAATATACAGCGCTAAATGCCAAAAATGTTAAATAAATATCACATTTGAAATCAATGCGACTTTGGAAAAAAAACGCTAAAAAGTCCCACGCAGATAGTTTGCTGCAAACATCAATAACCTTGAAGAAATAAAAGTTCCAAATCCCAAGTAAGGTTCTCGTGCTCTATAAAGTGGATACGAATCCATGCTTGATAAGTGCTTGATATGTGCTCACAAGACGGTGCCCCCACATAGATGTGAACTCACCCCTCCAAGTGGACCAACTATTTCTAGTTTGGTCACACATGCATGTGGGGCAGTCCCCGTCGATTTTCTGTGGGCTGATGTGGTTTAAGATAGTTGTTTCCTCATAAGCTGTAGTAAGCCACCGCCGCTGCGGTATACCGATTGATTTCCGGGACCGGAAGTGTGTCGTTGTCAGAGAGGTTACCTAGTTGGGCGTCGGTGCGCGTGTTCCTGTGTGCTGGGGCACGTGCTTCTGTGGGCACTGGTGGGTATGATCTGGTATGATCTGGCTGGCCATGGTATGCGCGGTGGTGCCCGGGTGCGTGTCCGCCTATGGGCGCTGGTATGCGTGTGCCTGGTGGTGCCGGTGTGCGCGCCGGTGTCTGGGGGTGCGCTCGGGCGTGTGCGCGGGCGCCTGTGCATATCGGCGCACACACGTGCGTGGTGTTTGGCGCCAATCAGCCTATTTAGGCTTGCTGCAATCTCTGCTCAGTGCTGCCTGATCAACAGCTCCTGTACCAAAGTTCCTGTTACCTTCTCTGTGTTCCTGTGTTCTGATCTGTTTACGACCCTACTGGACTTTCCTGACTTCTGCCTGCACCTGACCCCACTCCTGCCTGCTCCTCTTGTACCTCTGCTGCCCGCCTGTTGCCGAACTCTGCCGGTGTGTGACCAGTCTAACAGCTCCTTTTCAGCATCTGTTGCCTGTGCTCCTGATTACTAACTGCTGTTGGAGGACCACCTCTCTTCCAGCATTCGGACTCCTGCACCAGGCTCTCATACCACTCCACACTTAGGGCTCCCTGTCTGCTCTATCAGGGGCTGCGAGTCGGATACGTAAGGGAGCCTACCCTCTGCCAAAGCGGACTCACCAATCTGGTAAGTGAGAGACCTGACAGTATCAGTCAGCCATGACCGAGTCCGGGCAGGGGGCCTTCCCCATGGATGAACTTTGTAGGCACCTAGCGGGCCTTACCCAAGCAGTTAAAAGCCTACAAGAAGGCTGCACCAGATTAGAGGGACAGGTCCAAGCCCTCTCAGCATCTCCTCACATTTAGGGAGCATCGTCTGCCGGACTTTCCTCAGCACCCTCCGTAGTAATGCTCCCTCCTGAGCCCAGAGTACCCACACCCGAAAATTTCACTGGAGAACGTTGCAAATACCGGGGTTCCGCAATGCTTATGAGCTCTATTTTGCTTTACAACCCTGCACGCTTTCCCTGGATGCCACAAAAGTTGGATTTGTCATATCACTACTGACCGGCGAGCCTCAAACTTGGGCTCACCATCTACTGGAGCAGAAATCCAGGTGCCTGGATGCCTTCTTCCTAGCGATGTCACAGTTATATGAGGACCCCCAACTAACGGCTACTGCTGAGGCCACCTTGCACTCCCTGCAGCAAGGTCGCAGAGCGGCTGAAGATTACGCAGTGGAGTCCAGACGCTGGAGCTCTGATACAGAGTGGAACGACGCTGCCCTGCGTCATCAATTTCGGATGGGGTTATCTGACCCCCTTAAAGATGAGTTGGCACGTGTTGGGATACCCCAGACTCTGGATAAGCTCATCAACTTGTCCATTCAGATTGACCGCCGCCTGAGAGAGAGACGTTCCGAGAGGTCCACTAATCACCCTCGTCCTATTTGGATGCTTCCCAGGGTTTCCAGTTCCCCCAACCAATTTCCTTCTGCCTTCTCTGTTCTGGTCGCAGGAGCTCCAGAACCCATGCAACTTGGTCTGCTCCGTCCATTCCTTACCCCGGAAGAAAAAATGCGCAGACGTACCCACAATTTATGTCTGTACTGCGGAGAACAAGGACATTTTGTGAGGGCCTGCCCCAAAAAGATACGTAAGTGCCTGCTGTCCTCTTCTTTATGTGCACCTGTCTTGCCCAAATCTGGTAATCATTTGACACTCTCTGTTATGTTGCAGCTTCCCGGAAGGAACATCCCGGTGTCGGTCATTATTGATTCCGGAGCATGCAGTGGCTTCATTGACCAGACCTTTGTTAACAACCATGGCATTTCTCTCCAGCCCAAGGCCCAGGGACTTGCAGTATTTCTAGCAGCTCCACCATCAGCTCCGGTCCAGTCACCCAGGAGACCGTTCCTTTACTGGCCACCATAGACCCGGAGCACCAGGAACTCTTACGCTTGAATGTCATCTCCTCTCCTATCATCCTAGGAATGCCCTGGCTGCAGGCACACAATCCCAGCATTGACTGGTCTACGGGAAAGATTCAATTTCTCTCCGATTACTGCAGGCAGCACTGCTTACATGGAACACCCGTAACACCATCCCAGTGTCTTTGCTTGGACTCTGACACCAAGCTATGCCAATCCCTTCCCAAGCCCTACTGGGATTTCCTGGATGTATTCAGCAAGAAGGGGTTGGAGACTCTTCCGGTACACAGGCCTTACGACTGCCCAATGGAACTCTTACCCGGAACCGAAGTTCCCTTGGGGAGGATTTTCCCATTAACTAAACAGGAGCTGGGCACCTTGAAGGTTTATATTGACGAAAACTTGAAGAAGGGATTCATTCGCCCCTCCACGTCTCCAGCGGGTGCAGGCATCTTCTTCGTCGAGAAGAAGGATCACTCCCTACGTCCCTCTATCGACTACCGGGAGTTGAACAAGATTACTATCAAGAACAGATACCCGCTACCCTCAGTACCTGAATTGTTTCAAAGACTAGGAACCGCAACAGTTTTCACCAAGTTGGATGTCTGCGGAGCTTACAATTTAATTCATATAAGAGAAGGGGATGAATGGAAGATGGCTTTTCGTACTCTATTCGGGCACTTTGAGTACCTCGTCATGCCCTTTGGCCTGTGTAACGCGCCAGCAACCTTCCAGCACTTCCTTAATGACGTCTTCCGTGACTTTCTGGACCTGTATGTCATAGTCTATTTGGACGATATTCTGATTTTCTCCGCTTCCCTGAACAACCACCGTAGGCACGTATGAAATGTACTCATCTGACTCAGGCAACATGGGCTCTACGCCAAACTCGAAAAATGCGAGTTTGAGCTCCAATGTGTTCATTTTCTGGGCCTGGTAATCTCTCCCGAGGGTATCAAGATGGACCCTCAAAAAGTATCTGCTATCCTGGACTGGCCTGCACCTGCAGATAAGAAAGGGGTACAACACTTTATTAGTTTCGCCAATTTCTATAGGAAGTTCATCAAAGGGTTCTCCTCGATAATTGCCCCCATCACTGAGCTCATCAGACAAGGAACCCAGTTCTGCTGGACTCCTAAGGCACAGTTGACCTTCGAAGAACTCAAAGCTCTGTTTACCTCAGCCACCATTCTTAAGCATCCCAATCCAGCTCTACCTTTCGTGTTAGAAGTTGACGCATCTGAAATTGCGGTAGGAGCTGTGCTCTCGCAAAGGCAAGGTGCCAAAGCCCTCCTGTACCCTGTGGGGTTTTTCTCATGTAAACTGTCATCATCAGAGAGGAATTATGATGTGGGGGATCGGGAACTTCTGGCCATTAAAGCAGCTTTAGAGGAATGGCGTTATCTTCTGGAGGGTGCTGCTCATCCCATTCTGGTCTATACGGACCATAAGAACTTAGAGTACCTGAGAACGGCTAAGAGGCTAAAACCTCGGCAGGCCAGATGGGCACTTTTTTTCCCCCATTCCAGTTCCACATTACCTACAGACCACATTACCTACAGTCAAGTCTGACGCACTCTCCCGTATGTTCCACGACTCAGAAAAAGCCCTACCTCCAGACACCATCCTCCCTTCTGGGAATTTCCTGCTTCTTCAAGAAGGTCTTGTCTCTCAAATTAGACGGGCCTCTATGGGGATGACCCTACCTGCTGAGGCTTGTGCCAAGGACGGCCTGTTTTGGCGTGAAAACAAAATTGTGGTCCCTGAGGAGCTAAGGGTACAGGTGTTGGAACTTTGCCATGACCATAAGTTGGCCGGACACTTTGGCGCACGAAAAACAATTGACTTGGTACAACGTACCTTCTGGTGGCCTCACCTTATTAAGCATTGTAAGGAGTATATTGTCTCTTGTAATACCTGCGCCAGAAGCAAGAACAGCCGGGCGAGAGCTTGGGGCCTATTAAAACTTTTACTGGTCCCAGGGAGACCGTGGAGTATGATTTCAATGGACTTTATCGTTGAACTCCCCCCATCAGAAGGCTTTTCCTCCATCTTTGTTGTGGTAGATAGGCTGTCTAAGATGGCCCATTTCCTTCCCATGAAAGGTACCCCCTTGACTATGGAGACAGCTAGTATCTTCATTAAAGAAATTATTAGGTTGCATGGAGTCCCAACGAATATAGTTTCTGACCGAGGTGTCCAGTTCACCTCCAGATTCTGGAAAGCTCTCTGTGGCTCCTTGGAAATCGAATTGGCCTTCTCCTCGGCCTATCATCCCCAGACAAATGGGCAAACTGAAAGGACGAATCAAACTGGAGCAATATCTCCGCTGTTTTTCTGCTTTTTCCCAGGACGATTGGGCCTCCCTGCTCCCTATCGCTGAGTTTTCATACAACAATTCCTTACATTCAGCTACCAATCAGACACCATTCTACGCCAACTATGGCTTCCATCCGTCCTTTCTGCCTGGATCAATACCAGAGTGCTCCGTTCCTGCAGTATCCGAAACTTTGGATTTCTTTTCAGTAAACAACAAATTACTACAGGATACCATGGCCAAGGCCCAAGAATATTACAAGAAGATGTTCGACAGGAAAAGGCGTGGAGAACTTGTTTTGGAACCAGGCAACCCAGTATGGTTATCTACTGCCAATCTGAAATTGGCCTGTCCATCTAAGAAACTAGGCCCTAAGTTCTTGGGTCCTTTCTTGGTAAGGAGAAAGATTAACAACGTTGCCTATGAACTTGACCTGCCTAATTCTGTGAAGTTGCACCCGGTTTTCCACGTGTCTCTCTTGAAACCGGTTACTCCCAATTCTTTTGTTGGCCGTAGTGTCGGCCCACCCAAGCCTATTCTAGTCAACAGCGAGGAGGAGTTTGAAGTGGAAGCAATTGCAGAAGGAGGCGCAATCAAACCCAATACCTCATAAAATGGAAAGGGTATGGCTCTGAAGACAACTCATGGGAGCCAGAAAGCAACTTGCATGCCAGAGAACTCTTGCAAGCATTCAAAGATTCGCATGCCTCCAAGTTAGCCCAACTGGGCATCCGGAGTCTGCCCTTGAGGAGGGGGCACTGTCAGAGAGGTTACCTGGTTGGGCATCGGTGCGCGCGTTCCTGTGTGTGCTGGGGCGCGTGCTTCTGTGGGCACTGGTGGGTATGATCTGGCTGGCCATGGTATGCGCGGTGGTGCCCGGGCGCGCATGTTTGCGTTAGCGCGCGTCCACTTATGGGAGCTGGTATGCGTGTGCCTGGAGGTGCCGGTGTGCGTGCCGGTGTTCGAGGGCGCGCTCGGTCGTGTGCGGGTGCACCTGTGCGTATCGGCGCCAATCAGCTTATTTAGGCTTGCTGCGCTCTCTTCTCAGTGCTGCCTGATCAACAGCTCCTGTACCAAAGTTCCCGTTACCTTCTCTGTGTTCTGATCTGTTTATGACCCGGCTTGCCTACTGGACTTTCCTGACTTCTGCCTGCACCTGACCCCGGCTTGTTTGACCCTGCTACTGCCTGCTCCTCTTGTACCTCTGCTGCCCGCCTGTTGCTGAACTCTGCCTGTGTGTGACCAGTCTAACAGCTCCTTTTCAGCATCTGTTGCCTGTGCTCCTGATTACTACCTGCTGTTGGAGGACCACCTCTCTTCCGGCATCCGGACTCCTGCACCAAGCTCTCATACCACTCTGCACTCGTGGGCTCCCTGTCTGCTCTATCAGGGGCCGCGAGTCGGATACGTAAGGGAGCCTACCCTCTGCCCAATTGGACGCACCGGTCTGGTAAGTGAGAGACCTGACAGTAGTGATAATGCGATAAAGCAGACATACCTCTACATGTTTCAGCCAATCAAACGGGCCATCTTCAGGAAGTTTTTGACAACTATGAGGAAACAACTATCTTATATTTATTTTCTTTACTAGTATCATTTTGCACTTGCAAAGTTTTATTCACTGCAACTGTCAATTTTCATATTATCACTTACTCAATATCAATATTTAGATTTCTTTGGCACTTTGGTTTTTTTCTTTTTACTTTAGTCATTCCATGAGTGTGTGCAATTTTAAGGTGTGATATGTTGGGTATCTATTTAGTCGGCGTAACATCATCTTTCACATTATACAAAAAATTGGGCTAACTTTACTGTTTTGTTATTTTTTAAATCATGAAACTGTTTCTTTTTTCTCAAAAAAACGCATTTGAAAAATAGTTGCACAAATACCGTGCGAGATAAAAAGGTGCCATTTTATTCCCTAGGGTGTCTGCTAAAAAGGGTGTCTGCTAAAAAAGATATATAATGTTTGAGGGTTCAGAGTAATTTTCTCGCAAAAAAAAATGATTTTTATATGTAGGAGAGTAGTGCCAGAATAGGCCCGGTATGGAAGTGGTTAAAAAAAAATTGAACTAAAGGCTGTAATGTAACAAAATAAGTAAAAAGCCAAAGGGGGTGAATACTTTTGCATGGCACTGTAAATGGTACTTTTTTAAATAACATTGTTGATCAAAGTCCCTGTGGTTTTCTAAAGTTAATGAGCTTAGGGACATGGAGGATCTCATGGCTACCTTGAACAACCGGGAGGAGATCTTTAGTGACACCTGGAGGCCCTGGCAACATTTCGATGCCTATCTTCAGGGGATTTTACAACCTGGCTGACCTCCTGAACTTAGTCTAAACACCCTGGGCGAGAGGCTCTATCTTTCTTTCCATTTGTGAATGCTTCCCTTGTGCATGGGACACTTGGTCCATTCCTTATACTCTTCTCTGACTGTCCCCCCCTTCCCTTCCTCGTCTTTCTACCCCCTAACCCGTGTACTTGACTCAGTTCTGGGGCATTATACCATTCAAGTATTTGATTTTCTCTCTGACACACACCCACTAATATATATATATATATATATATACAGCCCTCAAAAATTCCACTCGCACGCTCGCATTTTGCGAGTGGATTTTGAGGGCTGGCGAGAAGGGCTGCCTGGGAACCGGGGGGGGGGAGAGAGAAGAGAGCCGCCACTGGATGATCAGAGAAGGGAACATCACAGCTTTCATTTCAATAGCTGTGTGTTCCCCCGCTGTGCGCCGTCACATAAGCCCCTCCCCTTGTCCGGGGAACTGTGATGTTCCCTGGTCTGATCATCCAGTGGCGGTTCTCCTCTCTTCCCCTCCACAGGTAGGCTGCATAAGGCACACAGGCTGCACATGGCACACAGGCTGCCCATGGGACACAGGCAGCACATGGGATACAGGCTGCACATGGGGGACAGGCTGCACATGGGGGACAGGCTGCATGGTGGGTACAGGCTGCACATGGGACACAGGCTGCATGGTGGGCACAGGCTGCACATGGTGGGCACAGGCTGCACATGGTGGGCACAGGCTGCACATGGTGGGCACAGGCTGCACATGGTGGACACAGGCTGCACATGGTGGACACAGGCTGCACATGGTGGACACAGGCTGCACATGGTGGACACAGGCTGCACATGGTGGACACAGGCTGCACATGGTGGACACAGGCTGCAACTGGTGGACACAGGCTGCAACTGGTGGACACAGGCTGCAACTGGTGGACACAGGCTGCAACTGGTGGACACAGGCTGCAACTGGTGGACACAGGCTGCAACTGGTGGACACAGGCTGCAACTGGTGGACACAGGCAGCACATGGGACACAGGCAGCACATGGGACACAGGCTGCACATGGGACACAGGCTGCACATAGGACACAGGCTGCACATAGGACACAGGCTGCACATGGGACACAGGCTGCATGGTGGGCACAGGCAAGCTGCATTGATGGGCATGGATAAAAATGTTACTATTTTTTATAACTTAATTGCATAAAACATTAAAGTGTCTTTTCATGAGATAATTTATGAGGGCGGGTTTAGGGGTGGGGCAGGGTAGGGGTTGGGAGGGGCAACTGGTGGCGAGTAACCCTTGAGGCCTGGCTAGTAGCTCAGGACTTGAAATTTTGAGCCCTATATATATATATATATATATATATATATATATATATATATATATATATATATATATATATATATATATATATATATATATATATACACACACACACATACACACACACACACATATATATATATACACACTTTTTTTTTTTCATTGTCCCCCTTCTGGGTCGTACTGGCCACCGGGATGTTCTGCTTCCCGGCACACTGTTTTATATATTTGCACTGTTTTAAGCTCTTGAGTCTCTGTTCGAGGTCTCTCTTACCACTAACCTATATTCCTTACATGCTCTGTAAGATGATGACCAATTTCAAGTCTGCAATGTTATATATGACCATTTATACCTTGTTTTACTAGGTCTTTTAGCATTTTGATCTAACTGTGAGAATTTCCTTGTTACTTGATTATGCTTTGTTTTTTTTTCTACGTTTGTAAATCGCAACTTCCTAGAAAATAAAGGAATTACAAAAAACAAAAAAAAAATTGCTGAATCCTCCAACAGTCCCAATAAAAAGTGTAGAAACCGTGAATACCTACAAAATGCCCAGAAAGCAGAATTCAGAGTAATGTTTCCACACCAACCACCATTAGTGAGCACACAAAGCCTCTTACCAGAGAATACTGACCTTCTGTGAATTGAGTAAAATTGAGTAATTGAGTCAAATAGCACTTGTTAAAGTGGATGTAAACCCTCACATATAACCAGTGAAGTGAACGGATAATACACAGAGATCATACACAGAGATGAAACAAATCTCCCTACATAAGTTTTACATGTATATTTGCTGTCTTCATCTTTATATACAGTTTAGAAAGTGCACATCGTGTTAGGAGATTTTATCTTCCTGGTTAGCACTGCAGTGAAGCCTGAGCATACAGCCAAGACAGTTGATTGGAGGAAAGGCACACAACCCCTATCCTCATAGGTAGAGACTTTCAGCTCTGATTGTTGAATAGTTCAGGGCTCTGCTAAAAAACTCAGGCTGCTTTCATCATATGTAACGGAGAACTTGTCAGCATTATCAGGTTGATAACAGAAGAATGGAGCAGGAAAACGCTACGGGACATAGTGCTTTGAAGAAAGATAACCAACCACTGCACATATATGTGCCCAGCTCAAGTTTCCTGAGCTGGGTTTACATCCACTTTAAGTAAAGCTTCCCAGGTCTCATCTGCATTGCCTATCCCACCAATCACATGCTTTACCTGGGACTAAAAGAAACAGTTCTACAGTAAAAAAAAAAAATATGAGGTACATAAAGAGTGATGAATAGATTTTGGTGGAGATCCATATCACAAATGTATGTGGTCTACAGTAATTCTTTGCAACATTCTTCATGCTATTCTTTGTGCTATTGCTATGTTCTTGCCAAGCACCAAAAAGTTTGCAGACTAAGCATTTCAGTTATAATTTCAGTGTATAAACACTGAATACTTCAAGCATCCAAAACTGAAAACTAGGACTTGAAATGCATACAGGACCCAGATCATAAAATCAAAGTATAGCTGCATCATACAAGGGCACCTAACTACTTAAAGCCCAACCCCATGCTGGCTTTCCTGATTAAAGGGACACTGGGGCTATCCTTTAGGGACAATTGCTTTAAAATTGTTATTCTGTTTACCGGCCCTTTCTCCTAATCAACCTTTTAAACAAAAAGACATGTGTGTTGGATAAACAGCAATGCATTTTTCTCTAATGTTCCAATGTTTTCTATTAGTGATCTTTGGCTTTTTTGCATTTTTGAAACAAGCTTGCAATGCATTAGTTAGCATTTAGTTGCAAAACACTGCATTACTGTATATTTCAAAGAACATATTCCAAATAGTTTTTCTAGTTCCCCAAACAGATGCACATACTATTCATATTTGTCTCTGTTGAACGTGCATTTTTTTTCCTGTATTTTTCCAAGCCCAGAGTGACTTCCCAAACTCTGCACTTCAATTATCACTGTAAAACCTATTGCTGGTTGTAACTGATCCAATGAAGTTATAAAACCGTTCATTTCACATCTGAAGTATTCATGTTTTTGGGCAGAGACAAACTTGGCAGGGAACATTATTTTATCTGTCTAGGGATCACTGTACAAATAATCCACTGTAAAACTGCAGAAAATGATATTTACACGTGCCCTACTGCCTTATTTTTTAATGTCAATAACAACACTGCTATATAGCACATTGCTGAAAAATATTTATATCCTTTGCTATATATTTATATATCAGAGGATAAAACATAAAAAAAGAATGGGATCTTTTACTTTAGTGGACTCATAATCCACAATGTCTGGAAAACAAAATGAAATAACTGATGCAATACAATCATAATGTCCAATACACAGAGATCATTGAGCACCACATCCACATTCACATATGTAGCAATGCTGGAGGATTTGCTGAAATAGAGAAATGAGAGCAAAAGGTTATGACCTTGGTGTTTAGCAAAACACAGGCAGAATGGCTTTTGCTGATGGAG
Source organism: Aquarana catesbeiana (assembly GCF_042186555.1). Lineage (NCBI taxonomy): Eukaryota > Metazoa > Chordata > Amphibia > Anura > Ranidae > Aquarana > Aquarana catesbeiana. The sequence goes on from NC_133325.1 coordinate 398,564,060, forward strand.
CTTGGAAAATCTCACATCTGATCAACACTGTAATTTCAATAATGAATGGAATTAATTATTAAAAGGATTCTTTACCCATCATTCTTTAGAGGAAAATAGGGCCACAATTTAACACTATTTGATTCTGTTGTTAGCCAGTGGCTTTATTTTTTTTAGCTTGAGCTAGTTTCTTTGCTTCATTCAACTGGAGGCAAAGTTTGCTGGTATATCTGTGATAAAAGGGCCAATCAGGCCCGTAAATTGGTTTCTAAACGGCTGACTTTAAATATATATTACTGGCGCATTAAGAGCCAGTAAGTTGGCAAGCCTTATCCAGCATTGCAGAGAACTAGAGTGAAAAATCCAGATGTTCAATGGTAACCTGCTCCCATGTTCAAACAGACCTCCTAACAATAAATGCATCACCCTCAGACTGAAAGAAATGCTCCCTGACTGACTGAGGGGCTCTGTATCACATACACACACACACAAACACAGGGGTCCAAAAAATGTATACACACTTCAACATGAAAAATATATGCATAAAAATGTTATTACTAGATTTATATAAACATCAAAGGGTAGCTGTAAGTCATGTTTGAATTATGCAATCACATTAAGTGCTCAAACTCGAACTACCGCATGAACAACATTGACTAGAGTGTCCACAGGAATTGCTCTGCATAATGTTGCAATTCCCATACTGCAGTCAGTGTAGGTGGTTTTCTACGGTACACCACATCCTTTAGTGCTCCCCACAGATAGAAATTGAAGGGTGTTAAGTACGGGAAACATGGAGGTAATTCAACAGCACCTCTACTTCCTATCCAACGTTCTGGCAGAATGTCATCAAGATAAGCTCTCACGTCTCGGTGGTAGTAAGGTGCTGCGCCATCTTGCTGGAAGTAAAACTGCTCATCCGCATAAACCACACAAATAGCCGGTAACCTGATGATATCAACAATGGTGCGACTACTGACATCTTTAGGGGAAACATAATATTACACATTGCTGCCATAACGCAATTCGGGTTTTAAAAAAGGCAATAGATAACTGTTGAAGTATGTATACATTTTATTGGCCCCCTCTGTATATATTTGTGTATGTGTATATATATATATATATATACACATATACACACACACACACACACAGTATCTCACAAGAGTGAGTACACCCCTCACATTTTTGTAAATATTTTATTACATGTTTTTATGTGACAACACTGAAGAAAGGACACTTTGCTACTATGTAAAGTAGTGAGTGTACAGCTTGTATAACAGTGTAAATTTGCTGTCCCCTCAAAATAACTCAACACACAGCCATTAATGTCTAAACCGCTGGCAACAAAGGTAAGTACACCCTAAGTGAAAATGTCCAAATTGGGCCCAATTAGCAATCATCCCTCCCCGGTGTCATGTGACTCATTAGTGTTACAAGGTCTCAGGTGTGAATGGGGAGCAGGTGTGTTAAATTTGGTGTTATCACTCTTACTTTCTCATACTGGTCACTGGAAGTTCAACATGGCACCTCTTGGCAAAGAACTCTCTGAGGATCTGAAAAAAAGAATTGGTTTTCTACATGAAGATGGCCTAGGTTATAAAAAAAGATTACCAAGACCCTGAAACTGAGCTGCAGCACGGTGGCCAAGACCATACAGTGGTTTTAACAGGACAGGTTCCACTCAGAACAGGCCTTGCCATGGTCGACCAAAGAAGTTGCGTGCACGTGCTCAGCATCATATCCAGAGGTTATCTTTGGGAAACAGATGTATAAGTGCTGCCAGCATTGCTGCAGAGGTTGAAGGGGTGGGGGGTCAGCCTGTCAGTGCTCAGACCATACACCGCACACTGCATCAAATTCGTCTGCATGTCTGTCATCCCAGAAGGAAGCCTCTTCTAAAGATGATGCATAAGAAAGCCTGCAAACAGTTTACTGTAGACAAGCAGAGTAAGGACATGGATTAATAGAACCATGTTGTGTGGTCTGATGAGACCAAGATAAACTTATTTGGTTCAGATGGTGTCAAGTGTGTGTGGCGACAACCAGGTGAGGAGTACAAAGACAAGTGTGTCTTGCCTACAGTCAAACATGGTGGTGGGAGTGTCATGGTCTGGGGCTGCATGAGTACTGCTGGCACTGGGGAGCTACAGTTCATTGAGGGAACCATGAATGCCAACACGTACTGTGACATACTGAAGCAGAGCATGATCCCCTCCCTTCAGAGACTGGGCCACAGGGCATTATTCCAACATGGGACACAGGCAGCACATGGGAGACAGGCAGCACATGGGGGAAAGGCTGCACATGGGACACAGGCTGCACGGTGGGACACAGGCTGCACGGTGGGTACAGCCTGCACATGGGACACAGGCTGCATGGTGGGCACAGGCTGCACATGGTGGACACGGGCTGCAACTGGTGGACACGGGCTGCAACTGGTGGACACGGGCAGCACATGGGACACGGGCTGCACATGGGACACGGGCTGCACATGGGACACGGGCTGCATGGTGGGCACAGGCTGCATTGGCGGGCACAGGCAAGCTGCATGTACAACCAGGTGGGGAGTACAAAGACAAGTGTGTCTTGCCTACAGTCAAACATGGTGGTGGGAGTGTCATGGTCTGGGGCTGCATGAGTACTGCTGGCACTGGAGAGCTACAGTTCATTGAGGGAACCATGAATGCCAACATGTACTGTGACATACTGAAGCAGAGCATGATCCCCTCCTTTCGGAGACTGGGCCACAGGGCATTATTCCAACATGATAACGACTCCAAACACACCTCCAAGATGACTATTGCCTTGCTAAAGAAGCTGAGGGTAAAGGTGATGGACTGGCCAAGCATGTCTCCAGACCTAAACCCTATTGAGCATCTGTGGGGCATCTTCAAATGTAAGGTGGAGGAGTGCAAGGTCTCTTAACATCCACCAGCTCCGTGATGTCATCATGGAGGAGTGGGAGAGGACTCCAGTGGCAACCTGTGAAGCTCTGGTGAACTTCATGCCCAAGAGGGGCAGTGCTAGAAAATAATGGTGGCCACAAAAAATATTGACACTTTGGGCCCAATTTGGACATTTTTACTTAGGGGTGTACTCACTTTTGTTGCCAGCGGTTTAGACATTAATGGCTGTGTGTTGAATTATTTTGATGGGGACAGCAAAGTTACACTGTTATACAAGCTGTATACTCACTACTTTACATTGTAGCAAAGTGTAATTTCTTCAGTTTTGTCACATGAAAAGATACAATAAATTATATACAAAAATGTAAGGGGTGTACTCACTTTTGTGAGATACTATCTACACACACAAACATACACTAGCTATACCCAGAAATATTTATGTTTTTGATATCAATCAATACTTTTTAGCACTTTATAAATGAGAAACTAAATTCAATACATTGACAATGATATATCAGTTATAGTCAATACTAGACATGAGTCGAACTGCCCTGGGTTCGGTTCAAGCAGGGTTTGGCAAACTTCAAAGAAGCTCAGATGCTGAACCCAAACCTCACTGAAATCAATGGGAGACAACTCTGTCAAATTAAAAATGACAATTTTCTGTGTGAATAAGTGTGTAGATGTAAAAAAATATATAATAGGGAGGTGAGCACTGGGGAACATGTATCAAAAAGGAAAAAAAGTTTTTTAAATATCCATTTGCCCAGAAGCAGTAATTTGTTTTTAACAGTTTAAAGTGAAACATTTAAAATGTCTAATTACTTTAACCACTTTAAGACTGGGCCTCTTTTTTAGATGTGGTGTTAACAAGTTAAAAACATTTTTTTTTTGCTAGAAAATTACTTAGAACCCCCAAAGATTATACATTTTTTTCCTAACATCCTAGAGAATAAAATGGCAGTCGTTGAAATACTTTCTGTCACACTGTATTTGCGCAGTGCTCTTACAAGCGCACTTTTTTTTTGATAAAATCTTTTGAATTAAAAAATAAGGCAACAGTAAAGTTAGCCCAATTTTTTTTATATTGTGAAAGATAATGTTACGCCGAGTAAATTGATACCCAACATGTCACGCTTCAAAACTGCGCCCGCTCGTGGAATGGTGACAAACTTTTACCCTTAAAAATCTCCATAGGCGACATTAAAAAAATTCTACCGGTTGCATGCTTTGCGTTACAGAGGAGGTCTAGGGCTAGAATTATTGCTCTCACTATACCGATCGCGGTGATACCTCACATGTGTGGTTTGAACACTGTTTTCATATGCGGGCGCTACTCATGTATGCGTTCGCTTCTGCATGCGAGCTCGGCGGGACGGGGCGCGTTTACATTTTTTAAAATTTATTTTACCTTTTACTTTTTATTTTTACACTGTTTTTTTTTTTTTTTAAATGTGTCACTTTTATTCCTATTACAAGGAATGTAAACATCCCTTGTAATAGAAAAAAAAGCATGGCAGGACCTCTTAAATATGAGATCTGGGGTCAAAAAGACCTCAGATCTCATATTTACACTAAAATGCAATAAAAAAAAAAAAAAAAAATTGTCATTTAAAAAAATAAAAAAAATAAATTGGCCCTTCAAGAAGCAATGGGCAGAAGTGACGTTTTGACGTCACTTCCGCCCTGCAGTGTCATGGAGATGGGTGGGGGCCATCTTCCCCTTACTCGTCTCCATGTCAGCCCAAAGGACAGACGTGATCGCCACCACCGCTGCCGACGGTTCAGGTAAGCGGATCGCGGCCCCTCTCCCGCCACCGATAAAAGTGAACTCGTGGCGAATCCGCCGCAGAGACCACTTTTATCTTGTAGCCGACTGCCGGCCGAACATGGCGATACTGGGGTTATGGCAGCTAGCTGCTGCCATAACAACGATATCCGCCCCCAAAGTAGGGACGTACATCGGTGTGCGGCGGTCGGTAAGTGGTTAAATAACATGCTAGGGGGCATCCTAACCCTGCCTGTGAAGGGGCTAATGTCTGATGTTCAGAAAGGTCTGCTATGCATTTTGTGGGACCTTTGGAGGGGTCTGTGTGCTGTTTTTTTTAAACTCAGCCCCCCAGCCATAAATGAGTATGGGGTACTTATTCACAAAAAAAAAGAAAAAAGAAAAATGTAAACTAGAAACAAAGACACCAAAATGTCTAACAAGTCTTTTATTAAAAATAAAAGACCCCAAAAAATGTTCCTCATAAATCCATTGTCAATCATGATGCCTGCTGACTCGCCAAAAAAAAAAAATCAGACAACCTTGAGCACACAAACTATCCTTACGATGCTCAGAGCTGAATGACAGCACCAGGAGCTGTTGGCAGGTATACAAAGGAAGGAGTAGGGATGATTGTGACATCATTGACCATGTATGGCAAGTGTTGTTACCGCTAATTTCGCCCCTTTGGCAAGGCAAGGAATCCCGGGGACATCAGTGGCTCCTAGTAAGCCCCCCTGCCTTCCTTAGGAACCAGCAGCAGCAATAAGCTGTCATATATACAGTAGAAGCAGTAAAAATGTAGAAATACCACTTCTATATATGATTTTTGGCTCCTGTTAAACAGGAGGCTGAACAGGCAAAAGTTTGGGTGTTCATCCAAACACCTGAGTAGCCAAAGTTCAGTCAGAACCTAGGTATCAACTGAACCATCGATCCCTAGTCATTACACTGACAATGGCATAGCATTCTTTTCATTTCATATACCTGCCTTATTTATCAAATTTTAAAAAAATTTAAACAATTACAGCTTGGCAGACCTAGCTTTTAGGGCCCTTTCACACTGGGGCGGCGTCAGTGGTAAAGCGCCGCAATTGTAAGCGGCCCTTTACCGTCAGTATGTGGCCGCTAGCGGGGCGGTTTTACCCCCCGCTAGCGGCCGAGAAAGGGTTAAAAACCACCGCAAAGTGCCTCTGCAGAGGCGATTTACCGGCGGTATAGCCGCGCTGTCCCACTGATTTCAATGGGCAGGAGCGGTGAAGGAGCGGTATACACTCTGCTCCTTCACCGCTCCGAAGATGCTGCTAGCAGGCCTTTTTTTCCTGTCCTGCTAGCGCAACGCTCCAGTGTGGAAGACCTGACTTTCGGGTTGGTTTGCAGGCGCTATTATTAGCGCAATAGCACCTGCAAACCGCCCCAGTGTGAAAGGGCCCTTAGTTTTGAAGCATTCTTGTATTTTCTCTCCATTTCATATATGTTTTTCTCCTTGATTTACCCACCTCATTTGCCTTTGCATATACTTTAGCAATTGATAAGCCTTAGCACTGTCAGACAAGGAGGGGGCGATGTCACCACTCCTTCCTAGCTCCAAAAACAGCAGACACTTGATATTTTTGAGCCAGTTGCAACAGAGCAAAGAGTGACAGGCGATTGCTGGAGAGGTATCAGGGACCCTGGAGATGGGTCAGGGTTTTTCACAGACACTGTCACTTTGCCCTGAATTTAATGATATTCAGAAGCTTAGCTAAAATGGATCAGAGGGGACGAAGGTATTACAGAAGTAAGGTATCAACTCCAGAATTCCAATTTACCCTAAAACTTTCATAACATAAAAACAAACACAGGCATTTGTTTATATTTCCTATCTACCTTCTTTGGAAGCCTTCATTTTTCCAACATTACAGGTGTTCTTTAACCATTTGCCTTCTGGGGCAATTTTGAAATTTTTCACATACATGATAAAATCAGCATTTTTTTGCTAGGAAAAAACTTACAAACCCAAACATTAGTTTGATCAGCTGCTTCCTTGGCTGTACCAGTCAGAGAAAAAAATCACCAAAATCAGAAGTGACGAAATTCATGTCCAAACCAACTTTTATAAAGTCTAAGGTATTGTTTATTACTGGTAATTTACTGTTTTGGAATAAAACTTGTAAATGTAAAGATAAAAAATTATTCAGTGCAGCGCTATAAGTGAGACTACCCAACGCATGAAATCATGCAACAAACTTCAGCAAACTGTGCCATATCAAGTCCATAAACAGTGACTAAAAAATAAAATGTCCAGAAATAGTGATTCTTCACATTATCTTGCACCAATACATATAAAAGTGCCTGTGACACCCGACGACACTGCCTCTGTTAGATGCACCACGTGTCCCTACTAGAGCTGCACGATTCTGGATAAAATGAAAATCTTTTTTGTTTAGAATAAAAATAATGATTCTCTCACGATTCTCTGCATAATATCATCTTTCACATTATACAAAGAATTGTGGCCTAACTATACTGTGTCGTTTTTAATTTAATAATTCATTGAAGTGTAATTTTTCCCAAAAATTGCATTTGAAAGACCGCTATGCAAATACAGCGCAACATAAAATATTGCAACAACCTCCATTTTATTCTCTAGGCTCTCTGCTAAATATATATATATATGTTTGGTGGTTCTAAGTAATTTTCTAGTAAAAAATACTGATTTTAACTTGTATGCAACAAGTGTCAGAAAAAGGCTTAGCCTTTAAGTGGTTAAACCCTCATTTGCAGACCAAAGTTCATCCCTTTGATCTGTAAATGAACAGAAAGATACAATGTTACTTTTTCACTCTCTAATGTTGTTGATAAACATTGCCGGCTGTTTTTTTTCTGACAGCTGTGAGCAGGGAACTGCTCTGCACTTGCGTCATGAATCGTGAAAATGCTGGATTAAGATCGTGCGGGGGGTCAAATTGAGATCTTTTTTTTTAACGATTAATCATGCAGCTCTAGTCCCCACTCAAACAAATGTGCATACCCCTCCAAAGACCTCTACGTTAAAAGAGGTCTTAGGCACGCCAGTTTTCCAAGCTTAAGTCAATAATGTACTCTTCTTCCTCCATCAGAGACAAAAATAAACACTCCTAGTGCTCTCTGTATGACGTTTTATTAAAATATACAGCAATATTGTACTCACATAAAAAAGTGATGATGACATGCACCTGTCCCCACCTTACATATTACGGTCACAAGACAAGGCTTCATCGGAGGTTGGAGTACACAAGCACCATCACGCTCTAATTATACATTATAGAATGCATTAGGGGGGAAAACCTTCAGGCTTTACAACCACTTTAAACCTTTTGAATGTGCTACTGTATTCATGAGTGGCCATGAATATATTACTCCATCATCCATGCCTGTGCTTGTGAAGCAGCTGTTGCAGTCCAGTGAGGGTACATCATTTGCACTGAAACACTTCCAAGATACTGCAACAGACCAGCTTCAAAGCAGCTATGTGGGTGGGATCCCCACTGCTCCAGCAGGAAGCCCACCCATATAGGGGCATCTCCGTGACAGACTTGGCACTTTTGTTTACAATACACATATCTTGTGCAACCCCAACAGATTGCTCTTCCACATTGGTGTGTTGCTTATATGCTTTGCACCTCCCAGATCACAGGTGCCACTGGCCCACACGCCCCTTGCCAATCACAGGGCATTCCACAGGTGTAATCCACCGCAAGTTGCGCAGTCTTTGCTTGGCCTCCTCCCTTGGGGTGCTGGCAGGCCGGGGGGATCCGGGCCGGGACCGGATGGTGGAGGTTCTTTAAAAGCCTTAGGCTCAGGAGATATGGCCATACACATATATTTGCGCATACATATCCTCTGAAGAAGACCCGATGGGGTCGAAACGCGTCAGCACTATCCATGCGCTTGATTATTGCATATTTTGTGTATAGTTTTATATGTGCTCCTGCGTTTTTTATATTATATATTTTTTTTGTACACAGCTCATGTTTTTTACCCTATTGTCATATGTTCCAATAAAATCATCCTTTTAAACCTAGTGTCATCCGTACATGTTGTTTGCTGCCTAGAAAACACTGCAATTCTTTCCTTTGCCCTGGACATAAGATTTATAAGATTCAAATTATTAACACCTGAACAAACTATAATTGTACTGGAAAAGGTGCAGACAGAGGTGCTTGCTTTAAGTGAGATGGTGCAGCAGCAAACAACCACTTAACCTGTAACTAGAATTGCTGAGCCCTCAATGTCTGCAGCATCTGTACTTGACTCACTCCTCAAGTCTGTTGCAGCAGTGAAGAGGAGACTAAAGAGGGGCAACATGGGAAGGATATTAGCACTCAAGTAAGAAATTAAATTCAGGCTTATTTTGCAGAGAAGCCCCTTGCCAAGAAGGGAAACTCTTTGAATTGATGGAAGAAACACCAAGAGAAATATCCTACCTTGGCAAAACTAGTGAAATCCCACGCACCTCTATATAACATCGTTTGTAAATAAAGAGCCAGTCTCAGCTCGGACATGTTAACATTCTTACATTCCAATGCAAAGTTTCTGGAACAGTGATAGTCAACCTCTTTTCAGAATGTTTTTTTTTTTTCTTTTTAAAAATCGATACAGTTGCGTAATGTTATTGTAAAATGTAAAGGCTGGTTCACACTACAGCAGTCCACTATCTTTTTTTCTACATCAAACGCATAGACAGTTGGTCACGTGGATTCCAATGCAAAGTTCACACCATTGCAGTGCGTTCCAGTACAGTCAACAAAAGTAAAACATGTTGCATTTTTTCTGAAAGGAACTGTATTGGAACGTGGCAAAACGCATAAAAAATGGACCAGAATGCATCAAAGCACAATAAAAATGCCCTGGAAAGCATTACACCAAAAAATAAACCAATGAAAATGAAGAAAAAAAAGATAAGAGGAAAAAACGCATTTGGAAAACATCCAAATTGCATTAAAAATGCGCATGCAGAAATGCATCCGGAGTGCATATCTGTGGTGTGAACCGACCATAAGTTTTTATTCTGCAGTTTGTGTGTAACACTCCGTTTGTTCATTAAATTATTCTAAATAAAAGAAAAAACGGCATAATGAGGTTTTTATCTGATTAATCAATAACTCGAAAAAATTATCAGCCAACGAATTGATAATGAAAATAATCATTAGTTGTAGCCCTAACTCGTTTGTTACCAAATTCAAAATGAACAGACTAGAAAATAGTCAATGGCAACCTTAAAGCGGGGTTCCACACATATTTTGAACAATATCTGTATGTATTCTCTTCCTTGCCTAGATGCTGACATGCCGTTTAAAAAAATTTAAATTGCCGTAATTACCTTTTATTTTTCTATTCTTCTTTCACTTCCTGGTTCTCCTCCCGTGGGAGTAGGCGTATTTCTAGCCTCTCCCAGACTCCTGGGAGCTAGTCTCAGGCTTCCCAGGATGCCACTGAGCATGTGCGGGAATGAGCGGTGAATGCTGGGAGCACAGCATTCACCACAACCAGGAAATAAATGCTTGTGGGCTTCAAATGCCCACAATGAAGATGGAAACCGCCTGCAGTGAATAATATAAGGTATTCTTTCTGACGAAATCTGACACAGGCGGACATATTACACACAATATGGGAGTATGTAATGCTGAGAAGAAAAGTTTGTGAATGAACTCAAAAAAAAAAAAAACGATAGATAGGTGGACCCCCGCTTTAAAAAAAGTTAATTGTAACTTATTAACTTATTAATTGTAAAAACAGCATATGCAAAAATGAGGCTACACTCAACAACACTTATGTGCTCTTATTACAAAGGCCAATAGATCTATTGAATCAGTAATGTTACCTTACTTGCAGATAAAAGGAATAGTTACAAGAAAAAAAGTAATGCATACAGTACAAAGAACAAGTATGATTAACCTTCTTTCACAATCAAAATCTCAGCCATGTTGAGGCAGATCCTCATATTGTGCACTTTAAACAGTGTAGTGTAATAAGCTGCATCTCCTTTATGGTTTGCATGACAGCCCAAACGGAAACTGTCAAACTATTTTTTTATACATACTGTACCATTGCCCTGAAAACAACTTTTCATCCTTAGAAAATGCACAACAGTGGCCCAGAATCCCAAAAACCCCTAACAAAGCTTCCCAGTTGTGGTTAATCTCCCACCTGTGACTTCCTATTGGCCATTAAATGCCATGGGCAGCCCTGAGTGGCCAATAGGAAGGCACTGAGGATAGGAGGAGGCAAGCCAGAAGATGTTCTCACTGTTTGCACAATGGGTCTTAGGGTTTCCAGGATACACAGATGATCATCCTTAGATGTAGACAGTCATAGAGGTGCCTGCTCCCATCATTGTAAACTGTTTTGGAAGGAAAATCATCCATGGGTTACCTTTGAACAGACCTGAAGAAATCACAATTTTCTATTACAGGCAAACATATTTGCAAAAATGATTTGAAACAGGAAATAAAACCAAATAGGAACTGTCTGCACATGCCAGTTGATAACAGACATTTAGGCATGCATGAACCAGCAAAGCATGGGCAGAGAATAAACTATGCAGTTGGGAGGCAGCTTATAAACATTGCGATGTAGCTTAGACAAAGTGCAGTGTTACAATCTAATATCTTATGATAATGCAGGGAAATGTCATATGTTTGTCAATGTACTATCATGACTGCTCATTCTATAGTGCAACGTGTGGCAAACAAATATGCAGTCAATGGAAGAGACCAGGATAATCTCACAGAATTGTGACACCGCTGCTCACCAAGGAATGACAAAGTTAGACTCCAAATCACAACCATTGTATTTAGCCACCTGTTGAAACTGAGAGTTACAATGTGCAATGTCTCATATAGCTACAGGGAACACCTGACCTGACTCAAGAGACAGAAGTTATGCTTCTGTACCATAACACTCGTAACACAGGTTTTATAGGACAAAAATCCTGGAGCTGTCAGCAAGCTTGGGGATTTCTCTGCAAAGATATATATGAGGGTACATAAAAAAATAAAGATGGAAAATCAGGAATGTAGAAATGAGACATAATGGTCTCTAGGGCCCTTGTTTCTAACATTTCTTATGCTCTTATTCCTATGCAGCTGGCTGGCTAAAGGAATTAAGCTTGTGCTTCCTATGGAAGAGAACAAGCCCTCCCACTGGGGTAATGAACGAAAAGTAATGCAGAAACTCAACACCATAATATCATTTTACCACTTTGTTTATTAGTATATTTGGAGACTTCTCTGGAAATGTGTCCCTTAAGACATCATGCTGTTTGTATCGACTGAATTGTTTGTATAACCACCGCTTATTGAATGCATGCACCTATTCTAAGTACAGTACACATTTTTATATCTGCTACTGTCTTATGCAGTGTTTCACTTATATACAACAACATAGTCAAAAACTTGCTATACCAACAAATTAACTTTTTTTTTTTTTTTTTAATTAAATTGGTATGAAATGCAGCAATATATCCTGCAAAAGCAATTGTTATTTTCAGATCTACTCAGGACTTCTGCTAAGTACTAGCTGCATAAAATAAATAGCCACAGCACAATTTCAGGTCTACCACCCTACTTGTGAAAAACACCTACAATTTAGGATATCTCCATGCCTTTAGTTATGAAGATATTGACAATCCAGTGATTAAAAGCAATACGAAAAAAGCGTCCACAATAAGGTGAAGGTTTTCTCTTCTTACCAGTTGATTCACCAATGGGAAGCACAAACAATTTTAAATGGACTCTCACCATAAGTATATGACACTATGATGTGAATAGGTCAAATAAGGCAGGTTATATTAAAAGAAAAAGGTCACAAATGTCCCTAAACTCTCCAGGGATCCGCTGTATATACTCCTCCAATCCTCTCATTAGCTCCAACTACACCACATAAAAGAGAGCAAAATGCCACTCCATGGTGTAGTAAGTGAATTAAAACATGTATTAAATTGCAAATTGCACTCACATTAATTTAAATTTTAACCATTTAGCAGCACTAATAGGCCAGTCTCTGGCACACAGAAATCTCCCTACTTTCAAGGCCTGCTGCTTCTTGAAAAAATCAGAATGAGGAAACGTGTTGAGGCAGAAGTGAGGTCAGATGCCAAGACAGTAAACCGGTAGTAGGGTGATTTTTGAGTGACAGAATTGATACATGTCCCCAGAGGTTAAAATCGTATGCAACCAACTAATGTCTTTTTTTTTATTGTTTACTTAAATTTTGTTTATAAAAGCCCACCTTGTAAGGCTCGGTTCACACTGGGGCGACTTGGGATCCGACTTGTATGCCCTCAAGTCGCCCCAGAAAGAGATTCACATTTAAGTGAATGGGAGCGTCTTAATAGACACTACTGAGGTCGCTCCGACTTCAGAGCGTACTCCCTGTACTACTTTGATCCGACTTTGATCCGACTTCAGCCTATTGACTATCATTGAAGTCGGATCGCCGTCTCGCATGATCCGACTTCGGCATGCGACTTGTGCTCAGATGATCTTGAGGGGGAACTCCGCGCCAAATTTTAAATAAAAATCCGGCATGGGTTCCCCCTCCAGGGGCATACCAGGCCCTTGGGTCTGGTATGGACCTTGAGGGAAACCCCCTACGCCGAAAAAACTGCGTGGGGGGTCCCCCCCAATCCATACCAGACCCTTATCCGAGCACGCAGCCCGGCCGGATAGGAATGGGGGTGGGGACGAGCGAGCGCCCCCCCCCTCCTGAACCGTACCAGGCCGCATGCCCTCAACATGGGGGGGTTGGTGCCTTGGGGGAGGGGGGCGCGCTGCGGCCCCCCCACCCCAAAGCACCTTGTCCCCATGTTGATGAGGACAAGGGCCTCTTCCCGACAACCCTGGCCGTTGGTTGTCGGGGTCTGCGGGCGGAGGGCTTATCGGAATCCGGGAGCCCCCTTTAATAAGGGGGCCCCCAGATCCCGGCCCCCCACCCTATGTGAATGAGTATGGGGTACATCGTACCCCTACCCATTCACCTAGGGAAAAAGTGTCAATTTAAAAAAAAAACACTACATAGATTTTTAAAGTATTTTATTAGACAGCTCCGGGGGTCTTCTTCCGTCTTCGGGGGTCTTCTCCGCGCTCTCCGGGTCTTCTGCCGGGCTGCTCCGCTATTTTCTGCTCTTTTGCCGCTCTTTTGCTATAGCGGAGGAGCCCGGTCTGCTGCCTTCTTCTCTTCGGGGGTCTCTCCGGTTCTTCTCCGCGCTCTCCGGGTCTTCTGCCGGGCTCCTCCGCTCTCTTCTGCCGCTCTTTTGCTAAAGCGGAGGAGCCCGGTCTTCCGTCTTCTGCCCTCTTTTCTCCTGATGTTGACACGACGCTCTCTGGGGCTGGAATGCACTCTGAGCGCTCCGCTCTGACTTATATAGGTGGTGACCACGCCCCCTTATGCCGTCACAGTCCCTGGGCATGCTGGGACTGTGACGTTTTAGGGGCGTGGTCATCGCCCAATGACCACGCCCCCTTATGCAGTCATAGTCCCAGCATGCCCAGGGACTGTGACGGCATAAGGGGGCGGGGTCACCGCCTATATAAGTCAGAGCAGAGCGCACAGAGAGCATTCTAGCCGGAGAGAGCGTCGTGTCAACATCAGAAGAAAAGAGGGCAGAAGACGGAAGACCGGGCTCCTCCGCTTTAGCAAAAGAGCGGCAGAAGAGAGCGGAGGAGCCCGGCAGAAGACCCGGAGAGCGCGGAGAAGAACCGGAGAGACCCCCGAAGTCGGAAGAAGACCCCGGAGCTGTCTAATAAAATACTTTAAAAATCTATGTAGTGTTTTTTTTTTAAATTGACACTTTTCCCTAGGTGAATGGGTAGGGGTACGATGTACCCCATACTCATTCTCATAGGGTGGGGGGCCGGGATCTGGGGGCCCCCTTATTAAAGGGGGCTCCCGGATTCCGATAAGCCCCCACCCGCAGACCCCGACAACCAACGGCCAGGGTTGTCGGGAAGAGGCCCTTGTCCTCATCAACATGGGGACAAGGTGCTTTGGGGTGGGGGGGCCGCAGCGCGCCCCCCTCCCCCAAGGCACCAACCCCCCCATGTTGAGGGCATGCGGCCTGGTACGGTTCAGGAGGGGGGGGGGGGGCGCTCGCTCGTCTCCACCCCCATTCCTGTCCGGCCGGGCTAAGTGCTCGGATAAGGGTCTGGTATGGATTGGGGGGACCCCCCACGCCGTCCTTTCGGCGTAGGGGGGTTCCCCTCAAGATCCATACCGGACCCAAGGGCCTGGTATGCCCCTGGGGGGGGAACCCATGCCGGATTTTTATTTAAAATTTGGCGCGGAGTTCCCCCTAAAGATTCATACCAAACACAGTGGCGGGGATCCAAGTTGGATCCCCGTTCATTGAAAGTCGGATCCACAAGTCGTGTTGAAGTCGGGTTGAAGTCGCGTTGCAAAGTCGCGTTGAAGTCGTGTTGCCCCTGTGTGAATCGAGCCTTAGGCACCTCCCCACCACAATGCCCATATCATTGTTTGTGTTGCAGTTTTAATTTTCTCTATAATTGTACAGAATGCAGCAGTTTTGAGTGAGACTCAAGTGGCACTCACTGTCAAGTCACAGTTCTCCTTTAACTACCAAAATGGCCCAGCTATCTGCCAGCTTGATCCCTCAGCACCCAAATGAAGATCTTACAACACCACAGCATCTATATGGGAGGCACCAAGCAGTATGAAACCCCGCTGCAGATTTCATGTGAGATTATCAATTGTGGGCTCCAAACCCACCTCCCTCAGCTCCTAGATGCATGTACCTGTGTAGGCTCAAATCTGTCATAAGGCCCACAGGACTCCCAGCCCCCCGCCCACCTTGACCCGGGAGTCTCTTTCTCTGTGCCATTCTGATCTTCTCATCCTTTGTACCTTGCTGCCTGGTGGACATGAAGCTGTTGCCTGGAACCCCACACCTTCCATGATCCAGCATTTTGAAGTGGGCTACTGGCACCTCACTATGCTGACTGTCCTGCGTGGAAACATCTACTATACCAACACAGAGGGCTGAGACTTTGGACCCCTACAGCGTGAGTCTTTCAACCTTTGTATCATATTGCTGCCCTGTGCCTTACGGTTTGTCCCTTGCTGTTCTTCTCTGGATTGCTGCCCTGGCATTTGGTGTTAATTTTGACGGCAAATTTCAATTTAGTTTTAGTCCTGGTCTGTTGACTAAAATGGCATTTTAGTGTTAGTCGTATTTTAGTCATCTAAATTGTTATTTTGGTCGACCAGAATCTTCAGTACATTTTAGTCGACTAAAATCTATTGGGTTCAGTTAAATTATAATGCATGATTTAAGCATTTCTCTAGAATTGCCTAACTGTTATTATTTATGGTATTAAATAAATCTAGAGGGATTGGTGTGTGTATAAAGAAAACTCAGATTTGTTCAATACACTATTCAAAATGCAAAAGAAAACACCTAGTGCCAGAGGCACAGTGAACCCCTCAGGGATTGTTAAAACGTTTTGCTTATTTATGGTATTAAGGTTTGAACATACACTACAGACACAGATTTAGCCATTGTAATATAAAACATCTTTATAAATGAAACCAATTTGCATAAAAAACAAAAATATTGCTTTTTGACAAACAGAAGTGCAACATTAAATTATAAAAAAATAAAAAGAAAACTTGTAAACCCTATTGGCTTGGCTGTATTGCCATTGCACACATTACCTGAATATATTACCAACAGTAAATATTAACCACTTAAGGACCGAGCCTCTTTCTGAGATTTGTTGTTTTAAGTTTAAGACAGTTTTTTTGCTAGAAAATTACTTAGAACCCCCAAACATTATAATTTTTTTTCTAACATCCTAGAGAATAAAGTAAACATCCCCTGTAATAGAAAAAAGCATGACAGGACCTTTTAAATATGAGATCTGGGATCAAAAAGACCCCAGATCTCATATTTACACTAAAATGCAATTAAAAACTAAAAATTTTGTAATATGAAAAAAAAATAAAAAATGGCCCTTTAAGAGCTATGGGCGGAAGTGACGTTTTGACATCGCTTCCACTCTGCAATGGTATGGAGACGGGTGGGGACCATCTTCCCCTCACTCGTCTCCATACTCAGGAAGAAGGATCCGATCGCTTCCGCCGCTACCGACGGCTCTAGTAAGTGGCGGAGGGCACCGGAGAACTGCGGGAATGGGGCCCCTCCCGCCATCGATAAAAGCGACCTCGCTGCGAATCCGCCGCAGAGACTACTATTATTGGAAACCGGACCAGGTGCTGAAGAAGACAGTACCGGGGTTATGGCAGCTAGCTAGCTGCTGCCATAACAAAGATATCCCTCTTCAAAGAGAGGACGTATATCGGCGTGCGGCGGTCCGGAAGTGGTTAAGAACAAAAAATAAGAAAGAAAAGCCTTTTTCGTCTTTCTTTCAGCAGCTTAGTAGATGCCCGCTACTTATTCCTTTGTGGTAGTGCAATAGATGTTTAAACTTGAATGTGTTATTATATGCTGGGGATGGAATTGTGTTGCTTATTTAGAAAAGGCCAGCAGAGGGCACCAAAGATTAGTGTGAATGAGTGTAATATGTGGAACTGCATAGGAAAGGGAAAGGATTGATGGAAGCCTGCATCTCTCAGCCAATACAGCTTGCTGATAGAGTCAGGGGGCTTTAACAGATAGGCAGAACTCAGAGGAAAACGGAAGTTCAGGTGTGTAAACATCCCTCCCTCACATTTCCATTCTGTTCTCATTCTTTGACGAAACTGGAATTGATTTTCATCATAGTTTTTGTCAATTGACTTAATTAGAATTTTATTTTCCTTTCATTTTCGTCACTGAAAGCATGCAAATGACAAAAATTATGACAAAAATATTTTTTCGTCAACGAAATTAACACAGCTGGGACTCTGGATTTGCCTCTTTGATGTTCTGTTTTGCCACCTTGTGTTCCTGCTGATTGCTATTTGCTGTATCTTGGATTGCTGTCCAGTGATCTGCGTGCCTTGTTGTGCCCAGACTGCCACCATGTGACCCTGGACTTAATCTACATCATATTGCTGCCTGTCCCTTGCTGTGCCCTGTGACTCTGGACTTATCTTTTTCTAAACCAGAACACTGCCCCCCCCTACTGTAGGCCTCTCTCTATGTACTGGATTGTTATCACAGGACATAGCCCTTGTGGTGCTGCATGCTATATCCATCCTGTGATAATGTTGAAAACAATTTAGTTTTAATAGAAGAATCAAATAATAAATGTTCACATGCACAAATTGAGACATAAAAACATAGAAATAAAACATTACGCTTGTATTATTTACGTACAAAGCATCTTCTACTGTTCTGCTCATAAACATGTCAGGGGTGTGGAATGTTTACATACTATCTGGATATTGTCATTGCCCTGTCTAAGTCTTCTGAAAACAAGTATTTCGCTAGGGAGGGGAAAAAGTCAGAATCAGGCCTAGTGGGGAAACCCTGCACTTGCTCAATGTCTATAGCTTTTACACACTTCCAGATGTGCAGCCCATTAATAATATACTAACTGAAAACCTCTTTTTGAAACTTAAGAATGTGCAAATTGCATTAAAACCTCTTTGCCCTCATTAATGGCATTGTTACAATCCCAGTCCTCTGGAAAATGTTTTTTGGCATTTGTTTAACTTTTTAATATTGCCACTTAGTCACTTTAACTGCCATGCTTTCAAAACCTAATGTTCTTAATAGGCAAGGAAAGCAGCATGCCATCTCTGTGATCACGAATAAACAATTCCTAACACAAAGAATGCTGAAACATTCTTGTTTCCAATATATCCCCATGTCTGACAGCGTTTGGTACAATGGAGAGCACAAACTAAAACGCTGATGATAGGTGGATCTGTAGTTGTTACTTGAAAATGAAATGCAACAAATCTTTCTTCAATTTCTGTATGTCAGTCACAAAGAATAAAGCTACCAGTAAGCAGATATAACTCATAAAATTAGATGCAGGCCTCAGCAACACAATATACAACCATTTAACAAAGTAGTATAGTCAAATGCAGCCATTGTATTTTGGACATGTATGGGGGAAAACTGGTATGCCCCGTACACACGGTCGGACTTTGTTCGGACATTCCGACAACAAAATCCTAGGTTTTTTTCCGACGGATGTTGGCTCAAACTTGTCTTGCATACACACGGTCACACAAAGTTGTCGGAAAATCCGATCGTTCTAAACGCGGTGACGTAAAACACGTACGTCGGGACTATAAACGGGGCAGTGGCCAATAGCTTTCATCTCTTTATTTATTCTGAGCATGCGTGGCACTTTGTCCGTCGGATTTGTGTACACACGATCGAAATTTCCGACAACGGATTTTGTTGTCGGAAAATTTTATCTCCTGCTCTCCAACTTTGTGTGTCGGAAAATCCGATGGAAAATGTCCGATGGAGCCCACACACGGTCGGAATTTCCGACAACACGCTCCGATCGGACATTTTCCATCGGAAATACCGACCGTGTGTACGGGGCAGTAGAGTACTAGATATGGGATCACCTTGACACAAAGATAATGTTGACTGATGTTTTGGGCTCATCTTTTATGTGACTTTTGACAGCTCAGCCAAAAAATGATGCAGACACTAAAGCAAAGTGTTTCTGCTTCTATTACATAACTTCTAAAACAATGATAAAATATGTTCATTCTAAACATTTTAACAATGCAATGCAAAAATGTGAAATATAAGAGTAGTTGGAAATTAGACAACAATCACTATATATGTTTATTCTAAAGGGTTGCACTTGGCCAGTGTACTGAAAAGACTGCTGCACTAAAAAATCACTGGAATACAGTAACAATAGAAAAAAGTGAAACGTGCATTGTCACAAAAACAAATGTATAAGCTAATATAACTTATAATTCTTGTACCATATATACTATGTACCATAGTTTGTATCACTTGATTTTTTGTGTCATATATTACCATTTGTTCGTGTATATATGGTAACAGGATTATAAGTTATATTAGCTTATACATTTGTTTTTGTGACAGCGCACTTTTCCCTTTTTTCTATAATCACTATATATAGTAAAAGAGGCTCAACTGAGCCAGTTTAAGCTGCAACTAAACCTAATATACAATTCATGCAGAATAAACAATATACCGTATTTATCGGTGTATAACATGCACTTTTTTCCCCTTAAATTTAGGGGGAAATCGTGGGTGCGTGTTATACGCCGATCCCCCGCCGATTTTGAGCCTTTTGGCGGCTCTCGGCCATTCTCGCCGGCTCTCGCAGTCCAGTGTGAGCCGCCGAAAGCCACCAAGAGCGGCCGAGTGCGTACGAAAGCCGCCGAAAGCTGCCGAGAGAGGCCAAGAGCAGCCGAAAGCCGCTGAGAATGGCGGCGCCATTTTTAAACGGCAGATGTCTGCAAATTACACAGGGCAAGGTTAGAGATGGACAACTGACAAGGCTGCAATGGGGGACAATGCTACAGATGGACACTGACAAGGATGCAATGGGGGACAATGCTACAGATGGACACTGACAAGGCTGAAATGGGGGACAATGCTACAGATGGACACTGACAAGGCTGCAATGGGGGACAATGCTACAGATGGACACTGACAAGGCTGCAGATAGACACTGATGAGGCTGCATTGATGGGCATTTAAATGTAAGTTTTTTTCCTTAAATTTCCCTCCTAAAAGTTTTTTTCCTTAAAATTCCCTCCTAAACTTGTTGTGCGTGTTATACGCAGGTGCGTGTTATACGCCGATAAATATGGTATGCCACATTTATGGGACCTATTGCTTATAAAGTATGGGGTTTTTAGTAATGATTAATGTTCCAAATAGAACTTGTAACTTTACTGTTAGAGCAGTAAGGATGTGGAACGCCCTTCCACAGATGGTGGTGCCAACAAGGAGTGTCAATATTTTCAAAAGATGTGATTAATGCCACAGTATTAAATATAATAATATTAAAAAAAAAAAAAAAAAAAGAGTAGCATATTGTGTAAAAGCGTTATTGCTTTGCCCTAACAAAGCATATATAAACCCAATCACTAAAAATCTCAGATTCTTATAAGCTACAGTTGTATAATAGTTTTAAATATTTTAAAACCTGCAGCTTTTGGTAATTTAACCCCTTCCCGCCGACCGAACGCACATATGCGTACTCGGCTTTCCGGGGTTATACCGGGATGATGCCCGCAGCTGCAGGCATCATCCCGGTACCGTTGTTTTCAGCGGGCGATCGGCTACCCGAGTATAACAACCGATGCGGCTAAAAGCCGCTCGGCTGTTATACCGGAGGAGCGGGAGGGGACATCCCCCCCCTCCCGCCGCTGTTACCGGGCCTCCCGTGCGATCGGGAGGCCCGGTGTCCGTTCGGCTGCCTTCGGCGGCTGGGGGCGGGCTGGAACGAAGCTGCGAGCGGCTTCGTTCCAGCCTTCTTGCTGTAAATGCGGAAGCGACGTCATGACGTCACTTCCCGTTTACTCGGCTGCCAATGGCGCCGAATTTAAAAAAGTACACAGTATTCAGAATCGCCGTTTTCGGCGATCTGAATACTTTGAAGTGTAAAGGAGGGATGGGGGGTCTTTTAGACCCCCCATCCCTCCATAAAGAGTACCTGTCACCACATATTACTGTCACAAGGGATGTTTACATTGCTTGTGACAGCAATAAAAGTAAAAAAAAATTTTAAACACAATTTATAAAAGTACAAAAATAAATAAAAAAAAAAAATAAAAAAAAAAAAAAAATTTTTTTAAAGTGCCCCTGTCCCCGCGAGCTCACGCAGCGAAGAAAACGCATACGGAAGTCGCGCCCGCATATGTAAACGGTGTTCAAACCACACATGTGAGGTATTGCCACGATCATCAGAGCGAGAGCAATAATTCTAGCCCTAGACCTCCTCTGTAGCTCAAACCTGGTAACCGTAAAATTTTTTTAAAGCGTCGCCTATGGAAATTCATAGGTACCGTAGTTCGTCGCCATTCCACGAGTGCGTGCAATTATAAAGGGTGACATGTTTGGTATCTATTTACTCGGCGTAACATCATCTTTCACATTATACAAAAAAATTGGGGGTAACTTTACTGTTTGGATTTTTTAAAATTCATGAAAGTGTCACTTTTCCAAAAATTTGCATTTAAAACACTGCTGCACAAATACCGTGTGATAAAAAATATTGCAACAATCGCCATTTTATTCTCTAGATTCTCTGCTAAAAATATATATATATATAATGTTTGGGGGTTCTAAGTCATTTTCTAGCAAAAAATACGGATTTTAACTTGTAAACACCAAATTTCAAAAATAGGCTTAGTCATGAAAGGGATAATGTCTAGTAATCCTACAATATACAGTGCCTTCAAAAAGTATTCATACCCCTTGACATTTTTCACATTTTGTCATGTTACAACCAAAAATATAAATGTATTTTATTGGGACTTTATGTGATAGACCAACACAAAGTAAAACATAATTGTGAAGTGTAAGGAAAATGATAAATGGTTTTCAAATTTTTTTTTACAAATAAATATCTGAAAAGTGTGGCGTGCATTTGTATTCAGCCCCCTTTACTCTGATACCCCTAACTAAAATCTAGTGGAACCAACTGAGTCCACCTGTGAGTAATTTAATCTCAGTATAAATACAGCTGTTCTGTGAAGCCCTCAGAGGTTTGTTAGAGAACCTTAGTGAACAAACAGCATCTTGAAGGCCAAAAAATACATCAGACAGGTCAGGGATAAAGTTGTGGAGAAGTTTAAAGCAGGGTTAGGTTATAAAAAAATATCCAAAGCTTTCAACATCTCACAGAGCACTGTTTAATCCATCATCCGAAAATGGAAAGAGTATGGCACAACTGCAAACCTACCAAGACATTGCTATCCAACTCAACTGACAGGCCAGGCAGAGAGCATTAATCAGAGAAGCAGTCAAGAGGCCCATGGTAACGCTGGAGGAGCTTCAGAGATTCACAGCGCAGGTGGGAGAATCTGTCCATAGGACAACTTTTAGTTGTGCACTCCACAAATCTGGCCTTTATGGAAGAGTGGCAAGAAAAAAGCCATTGTTGAAAGGAAAGCATAAGAAGTCCTGTTTGCAGTTTGCGAGAAGCTACATGGGGCCACAGCAATCACGTGGAAGAAGGTGCTCTGGTCCGATGAGATCAAAACTGAACTTTTTGGCCTAAAAGCAAAATGCTATGTGTGACGGAAAACACACCATCCCCACTGTGAAACATAGTTGTGGCAGCATCATGTTGTGGGGATGCTTTTCTTCAGCAGGTACAGGAAAGCTGGTCAGAGTTGAAAGGAAGATGGATGGGGCCAAATACAGGGCAATCTTAGAAGAAAACCTGTTAGAGCCTGCAAAAAACTTGAGACTGGAGTGGAGGTTCACCTTCCAGCAGGACACTGACCCTAAACATACAGCCAGAGAAGAGCAACAATGGGATGGTTTAGATCAAAGCATATTCATGTGTTAGAATGGCCCAGTCAAAGTCCAGACATTGAGAATCTGTGGAAAGACTTTAAAATTGCTGTTCACAGACGCTCTCCATCCAATCTGACAGAGCTTGAGCTATTTTGCAAAGAAGACTGGGAAAAAATGTCACTCTCTTGATGTACAAAGCTGGTAGAGACATACCCAAAAAGACTTGCAACTGTAATTGCAGCGAAAAGTGGTTCTACAAAGTACTGACACAGGGGGGCTCAATACAAATGCACGCCACACTTTTCACATATTTTTTTAAAAATTTGAAAACCATTTATCATTTTCCTTCCACTTCACAATTATGTGCCACATTGTGCTGGTTTATCTCATAAAATCCCAATAAAATGCATTTACGTTTTTGGTTGTAACATAATAAAATGTGGAAAATGTCAAGGGGTGTGAATACTTTTTCAGGGCACTGTAAGGTCCTTATTCAGGCACTTCCTGTTTTAGGGTGGCTACTCTCTCCCAACTATAATCCTGTGGTGTCACATAGGCTTTCAGAGGCAACCGGAAGCGTCTGATTGACACACATTATTGTAGGCATGATGTCACCCTCAGCCCTGAGAAAGTCTATGCAATTATTGCTGGAGAGCATGCATGTACCATGCATGTAAAAATTAAGTGGCTGCACAGAGGCTGGAGGTGATGAGCAGAACTGGCACGCAACAAAGGAAGAAAAAAAGGTAAAAACAAGTATTTTATTCTAAAAACAAAATGGCAGTTGTTCATAATAAAAAGTGCTTTACCAAATTAAACATCTTTCAGTTGGGGATTGCATCTACAGTGACCTTTTTAAAAAAACCTGCACTGAGAGTAACCGAGAACAAAGTACTGACCTTTCCTTCTGAAAATGCTACATATCCAAAAGTCATGCTAATCTTCTGACTTTAAAGGATAAGTTCACCTTTGGAACGTATTTCATGTTTCACCCATATTTACAGAGAAAGATGTAACATGTTCCAGCTCCTGCCTTCTCTCCTCCCACTCCCTGTAACAGCAGGCTAGTGGAACTTCTCCCTCCACCTGCTGACAGAATTTAAAAACAGTGCGGCCGCGTCCATAATTCACAGAGTTCTGCGAATGAATGAACTACATCTAACGTTGGCCTCCGCAGTAAACGGCTTTTAGTTCTTAATGAACTGCGAGGGAGCTGGTGAGCGATCTCACAGTTCATTAATTCTTCCTGCCATTTATTTATTTATTTATTTATTTCAGGTACTTATATAGCGCCGTCAATTTACGCAGCGCTTTACATATATATATTATACATTCACATCAGTCCCTATACCCTCAAGGAGCTTACAATCTAAGGTCCCTAACTCACATTCATACATACTAGGGGCGATTTAGACAGAATCCAATTAACCTACCAGCATGTCTTTGGAGACATTTAGTAACTGGCAGACAGTGTACTGAGAGCTGCAGAGTAAAAAAGTGAAAAAAAATTTTAACCTGCATTCTGTGACAATGGCCTGAAATTGGCCTGTAGATCAGGAGCTAAATTGATGCATGCCCGTTCCAGCTTATTGACTCCAAATGTACTGAAGTCATAGGATCAGCATGGAAGTCTGTCAACCAGCATTTTCAAAAAGAGGTTAGCAGTGGCAGTCTTCTGTCAGCTCAGATTTCCTTTTGCACAACAACTATGAGTGTTTGCGTACTGTAAATTTGGCAGCCTAAAAGCAGAATTGTGGCTTTCTCCAGTTTCTCTAACTTGGAGAAAGGTAAATTAAAACTAATGCTAAATAAAAGGAATAATAAAAAAATGCTTCAGTAACAGTACTTTCAAGAAATAACCTATAACAACCAATGGCTATTATCAAATTAAACAACAGTTCAAGCCAAAGCACTGCTTTGCTCAATATTATATTAAACAGAGCCCAAACTTCAATGGAAAACTCTCTTCGACTTGTAATTGTAATTATAAACTTAATTCCTCTAAAAAATATACTGACAATCTAAATTAAAATAGCACATTAAAATGACATATGATAAAGATACATTAATATGTTAAACTGGCATTCACAGCAATTGTTTTTGAGAATAAAAAAAATGTCATGATATTCTGGTCTGTTGGAAACACGCAGGCCCAAATGTATAGCGCTATTATCAGGCTTTTCTCCTTACAATCTCAATGACCGCTCTTATAATAAGGAACATCAATTAGAGGTCGACCAATATGGGTTTTTTGCTGGCCGGTGGCGATATTCAGAAATCGCGGTGGCTGATGGCCGATATGTGATGTCGATTTTTTTGGGCCGATATATTTGGCCGATTTTGTTTTTTCTTTTTTTTTTTTCCCTTCATCTCACAAAATCTAACAGTTAGACCCCTTTCACACTGAAATATAGCGCCTGTAAAACGGCTCCCCTGCAGTCTCAGTGTGAAAGCCCAAGTGCGCTGGCAGGATGTTAAAAAAAAGTCCTGCAAGCAGCATCTTTGGAGCGGTGTATACCACTCCTCCACCACTCCTGCCCATTGAAATGAATACGCACCGCTGCCGAAGCGCCTGCAAAGCGTTTCGGCAGCGGCGCTTCAGGGGCGCATTTTTTTACATTTATTAGTGTATTTTTTTTTTTTTTTAAATTGCGTTTGAAAGAGCGCTGCGCAAATACCGTGTGACATAAAATATTGCAACAACCGCTATTTTATTCCCTAGGGTCTCTGCTAAAAAAAATATATATATAATGTTTGGGGGTTCTATATGATTTTCTAGCAGAAAATACAGGATTTTTACTTGTAAGCAACAAGTGTCAGAAAAGATTTAGTCTTTAAATGGTTAAACTGAGAACTTCTACACACAGAGTTCAGTCCATTGATAAGTGTAAACATTGTATCTCTTCGGGTTCTTTTATCAGACTTGGCAGGCTGCCCAGAGAGGAGAGAAGTTCACAGAAGACTTCAGGCAACTTGCATTGACTTCTATTACAGAAGTCATTTGCAAGTCGCGCTGAAGTTATATCGCCCTTTCTTATCAGCACAATCAGCCAACGCCGATTAAGTAAAAAACGCCAAATATCGGCCGGCTGATATATTGGTCGACCTCTAACATCAATTATGGGTCACAATCAAGAGACCTATCTCCCCTATCCTATTTTCACCCTCCTGTGGATAACTCCTGCCGACAGGCCGTGTGATCTAATCTATTTCCATTTTCTCTACCTCCTCTAATAAAAACTTGCTTATCTTTTCCCAACACATCTTTTTGTATACTGAATCCATGATCCTAATCATAGGAAACCCAGCATTTCTCCAAGGAGACCAAAAACCTGATGCTGCTCCAATGGCATCAAAACAGACCCTCTCTTATCATGCCCTTACATCTGAGACATTTAAACTCCTCAAGGATATTCATACAAATTAGACACATTTGGCTACAAAGTGCTTATTTTCAATTGCAGGATTTCCACAAAAAAAATAACACTATTTCACAGATCCCCATCACTCTTTGAATCCTTATTCCAGCATTCTGAAGGACCAACACATACAATTTCTCCACGTTACCACTTTTTTACGGTTTGAAAGATATACTTCCCACTCCTGCTATATGGTTGCCAGGGAAAAAAGAGTTGGGATTTGAACTCCCTCAGGCAGAAACTGCAAAGGTGTGTGGTGTGACCCATTAATTGACCAAGGCTACTGCAGCCCAAGAATAGAGCTATAAAATACTTCCTCAATGGTAAAATAGTTCCTACATGCTAAATAAGATCTTCTTTGGGTCCCCTCCTGAGTGCTTGCATGCTGGAACAATATGGTATACAGTCTTTAAGATATGTAACCAAGTTACAAGGTTATCTGTACTCCACACTCTCCAAATTACTTTGCAATCTATTGTCCCTAGATCATCCTCCGATAATTTGAAACAAAAACTGCTATGCAGGCTTTTATATCCAGACATTGCGTTGTGCCCATGTGCTCACATATCAAAGACTGAGTGGCACAAACTCTGGCTATTGATCAGAGTAGAAAATTTGACAGCCCACATTCATGATACCCAAACATCAATATAAGAAATTATAAGGATTCTGGATTCTCTTTATGGATACCCCCACATGAAACCATTTTATACCCTTTCCTACAGACATACCTACATATCAAAATGATCAAGCTCCATTACTATGCCCTTTTTATTACTGAAAACCAACAAAGGGTGACTTTTTCCTACTGCATTCTGCTTCCAAACACTGTCCATGTTGATGCTCTCTAAACGCTGGTAAAAGTGCCTATAATGCTATGGATTTTTCTGTGACTGGCCATTTTTTTTTGTATTATGCAGTTCTTTCCTTTTTTGTTCCCCTCTACCCCTTTTAATTATACAAATAAACTTCTTTAAAAATTATACATTTGTGTGAGTTTCATACAAAATACTACATTCAAAACACAACGTACATATAAATTCTGCTAAAAACATTTTCTACATATAACATTTGTTTTGTGAACCAATTATTTTAAAAGTATATTACTACTTATTTCTGCACTCAAAAATCTATTCCAATGCATAATGATTTTTTTTTCAGAATATCTAAGAAGTTTTACTCCCTAAAGTACGGTATGATTTTAATAAGGTTGCTATAAACTTCACTGTTATTCTGTCAGTACAGAGCAGGCCACTCATAACCAGATCATTTTAACACTAAGTTTGCTCCCGCAATAATATGCACACCCACTGAAGTCTAATTAGGGAAAACTGTAATTACCCATAACAGCAAATCACAGTTCTCAATTTCTGGCAGAAAAATCTAGCTCCTGTAAACATTCTCTGTTGGCTAAGCATGAAAGAGAAAAAACATATTGTCACATCGTTATGCTGTGTGAAATTCGTTTTAAATGTTTGTAATCCCTTCTCTGCATATTATGTTACCCATATTTCTAGAAATATAAAAAAAAAAAAAAAGTATTGTAAGGGAGGCAGGCGCAGCTGGTAGGAGTAAACCATGTACGAGACAGGGACACCCAGGAACAGTCCAGGCAGGCTTGTCCTTTTTTTTTTTTTTCAGCAAGGCAGTCAAAAACACAGCATAAATGCAGGAGGGCTTTGTATAGCAAGTTCTTACCATAAAACAAAACAGAACTTCTGCTAGTCTAAACAACTAAGCTCATGTCCATTCCTGCCTAACAGAGTGCACCCTGATGAGTGAGTGAAGAGGATCAGTCAACTGGCAAAAAAAGGGGTTGTGGACAAATTACATTAATTAATAAGGTCTACAATGCCTCTCCAGGACAGAAACCAGAACATATGTTCTGAGAAAACAAAAAATTAGCTTTTTCAACATTAGACGGAAATTCTGGAGCTCCTTACCCCGCATAAGTGAGATACCTCTTGAAACGAGAAGCTTTAAGTTATAGACTGGACTCTATAATAAGTGGTAGTAAAGTCTTTTTGAAGTTGTTTTATAGGCTTACCTGTAGGTACAGTGAATATCTCCTAAACTTTAGGAGATATTCACACTGCATGCAGGTGATAACGTCACCAGCGCATTCGCTCTGAAGGCCTGGCATACTGTGTCTGACCTTCAGATCTCTGTGCATATGCGCAGCAGTGATGTCATCGTGGCTCCGGCCACTCATACAGCCAGAGCCCACAAACCCGGATGGAAGACCTGGGGAAGATGGAAGCCCTGACATCAGTAACAGCACCCTGCTGGAGGGCTTAGTTGGGCTTCATTCTAAGGTATTTCATAATGTGCTAGTATGTTATACATACTAGCACATTATGCCATTGCTTTGCAGGGGATTTATTTTTTTAATGCTGCGGTTTACTGTCGATTTAACCACTCCCGAATTAATCAGACTCTTAGATTGCAATTTAGGTTTAAGAATGAAAGAGAGAATCTAACTACATAATCTTTGTAAACATGTACCTGAAGCTATAATAGTCATGATTTCTGCACTTTAAAAGAGTCAATCTATCCAGTCCTGTCTTCTCTGTCATGGATACTCCAACAGCAAGATTGCCCTGCCATTATTCTCAAGTCTGCTCCTATTAAACTGGGTGTTTCTGCTTGCCTTTAAACTTCCTGTTGCACTCGGCATAATATACTGCAAATGCATAATTCAACAGGGAACATGGGAATCCCTCATGATTAGTGACAGTGTGTAGTATTATCACTGTACAAGTTTAACTGATGATGTCAGTGGCAATAAGCCAGTTCAACCCCAGCATCAGTAAGTGTCAGATTACCCATTGTGCTATTGCAGTCCCTTTATAAGTCACTGATCATTGTATAAGAAAAAAAAAATCCTATACATACCATAGACGCTATAACCTTCAATATACACTTATTGGAATTTTTGTTTTGTCGCAAAAAGTAAAAAATATTGTTTTTTTTTTATATCGGTTTATATAATAAAAAAAAATAACAAAAAATAAATAAACCCAGTGGTGATCAAATACCACCAAAAGAACATGCTATTTGTGTGAAAAAAATCGTATAAATTTTGTTTGGGTACAGCATTGCATGACCACCCAATTACCAGTTAAAGTAGCACAGTGTTAAATAGCAAAAAGTGACCTGGTCATGAAGGGGGGTAAAACTTTCCCGAGCTGAAGTGGTTAAATCCACTGTCAATTTCAGCAAATACAAAATGTAAATTTCCAGCCTTGACTGTATGTCTTGGCTCAGCTAGAGAGGAAGGCTGTGGAAGCTTTACAGTGCTGAAGTTCACAGGCTGCTCATGAGGGAGAAAGGAGAGAGAATCAGGGAGAGAGGACACTATCCTTGTAAGTTTAACTCTGTTGTGTCTCCCTTGCAAAGTTTGTCCTGTCCCCTCTCCTGCTTTTTTCCCCCTCCGTAATCTCTGTTTCCTTCACTCAGTCTGTGTCATTCCTGTTGCTTTCTTCCCCCTTCAGCAACAGTAAATCTTAAAGCTGTCAGCTGATTGGCCTCTAGTGTGGGGCAGTGCATTACTGGATTTTAAACAGTTTAGGCACTTATCTAAGTGATCTATAAGGACTTCATTTTCTGACTAACGTTCCACTTTAAGCTCAGTGAAGAATTACTAACCTCAACCAGTCAGCTACCTCTAACACCAATCAGGAAAGAGGCTGAAACAACTTGATATCATGGGCAGTGCTGAACATAAATAAAAATAATAAAGCTATGCGCTAAACATTGTACTTTATGAAAAATAAATACAAATTATCAAACTATTACAGAAAAAAACGGGCTGTTGATAAAGCAGCAATGAAACATTTGCATTTTTAAATCTGGGCAGTTCAGCTGCAATAATTTCTATTTTATTTGTGTATAATAAAATAAAGATGCAAAGAAAAAATGTAAGATCCCTTTTGAGATTTTTATCATAACAATTTCCAAACATCCTTGGGAACAGCACATGGTTTTCTGTTTTCCTCAGGCACTCACAGGTGAAAGC
This sequence comes from Aquarana catesbeiana, assembly GCF_042186555.1. Classification (NCBI taxonomy): domain Eukaryota; kingdom Metazoa; phylum Chordata; class Amphibia; order Anura; family Ranidae; genus Aquarana; species Aquarana catesbeiana. The sequence continues at coordinate 398,594,559 of NC_133325.1, forward strand.
TTGGAAAATAGAAGCTGAAATAAATACTAGAAAGTCATAAAAAAAATAGTAAGCTCTAAAGAGATCAATATGGCAGAACCTTATTTTTGTTAAAAATGTGAGTTTCTTAATATTATTATGCACTTTTGTTCATCTAGGTACTTCCATTATTTAAGATTGTCACTTTCCGTTCATTGTAGTCATAGGAGGTGAAAATTTATGAGAATGGGTGGAGGGGGAGGATAGTGTTTTTTCAAGGAGCATATATTTTCATTTATTATTGCTGTTAAAAAAAAATGTAAAATGTGACATTCACTTTCTTACATGCTAGGTTTTCTATACATCAGAAATGTATCAAATTTTAGCTGGTTCAGCAGAGACCAGACAAATTTAGATCCATTTATGGGCAGGCTGGGTGTATAGAAGTCGATCTACCGATGAACGGCCATACAACCAGCTTGTTAGATTTTCCTCACTGAATCAGCACCACAGGCTACAGCTGGCAGTGCTGATCAGTGTATTCTGATGGTGGGGAAATTCCACCTGCTGTCAGCATACAATAGCAGGGCAGGGAGGATTTCCCCATCCACCTCAAATATGTGGATGGGGGAGGAGTCAGTTTTTTTCATTCACCCTGCTGATTACACGGAAAAAAATAATTATGAATCCATGGGCTGCCTAAGAAAATAGCAGATACTGTATTGATTTCAATTCAGAAGCAATGTGAGAAAGAATGGTAAATCACTAGCAATCTGTAGCACTGCAATGCAGGAGTCAAAGCCTTAATCTAAAATAAATTAATGGCTTACTTATGTACAAATATATTCATAAACAAAATCAGTTTTTTTTTTTTTTAAACGTTAACATACAGGGTAAAGGGATAATGTTATATAAACTGATCTTATTATATATATTTATGTGTACAAATTAAAGTGGTTCCAAAATCTGTTCATTTGCCCCACCTCCCTAAATACTTACCTGTCACCTCTCTTAATCCAGCGCTGTGTCCGACTGTATCTCTTTTCCCCCTATTTCCATCTCTCACTAGTTACCCTGGGACCAGAGGGAGTCACTGGCTCCTGCTGCTGTCCGTCAAATCCAGTAATGAGCGAGTGGAGGGGGGAGGAAAGCAGGGCCAAGCCACGGTGTGTGAACCATGCAGCTTGCTATTGGGGGGCATGCTGAGGAGGAGCCATGATCGCCGGAGGGGGACCCCAAAAGAGGAGGTACGGGCCCGCTCTGTGCAATGCGCTTGCACAGAGCAGGTAAGTATAACATCTTTTTTTTTTTATTAAAGGGGTTGTTAAGTCAGAAGGTTTTTTCTCTTAATGCATTGAACACGTCACCATTTTTCTAGGTAAACATATTTCCAAAGGTGCTATTGACACAAATTAAGGTATGTGTAATAAAATGAAATAACACAACAAAAAGTATTGAACACATGAAGAAAGGGAGGTGCAAAAAGGCATGGAAAGCCAAGACACCAGCTGAAATCATCAGTAATTAGAAAGCAATCTTGCCCCTTGTCAGTACAAATTAAAAATCAGTTGGTTCAGTCTCAACTGATGGCCTATTAAAAGGTGTCCCATTACCAAGGTGTCACACAAGAAACATCTCATGATGGTTAAAAGCAAAGAGCTCTCTCAAGATTTTCACAACCTTATTGTTGCAAAACATGCTGATGGCATTGGTTACAGAAGGATTTCTAAACTTCCGAATGTTCCAGTAAACACTGCTGGGACCATAATCCGGAAGTGGAAAGAGCATAATTTTGCCATAAACTGGCCACGACCAGGTGCTTCTCGCAAGAGTTCTCACAAAGGAGTGAAGAGAATTATCAGAAGAGTTGTCCAAGAGCCAAGGACCACTTGTGGAGAGCTTCAGGAAGACTTGGAACTAGCAGATACAATTTTTTCAAAGAAAACAATAAGTAATGCACTCAACCGCCATAGCCTGTATGCATGCTCACCACGCAAGACTCCATTGCTGAAGAAAAAGCATATTGAAGCTCGTTTAAAGTTTGCTGCACAACATTTAGACAAGCCTATGAAATACTGGAAGAATACAGTCTGGTCAGATGAGACCAAAATTTAACTCTTTGGATGCCATAATACACACCATGTTTGGAGGTCAAATGGCACTGCACATCATCCCACAAACACCATACCAACAGTGAAGTTTGAAGGTAGGAACATCATGGTGTGGGGGTGTTTTTCAGCTTTCGGTACTGGCAAACTTTGTATCATTGAATGAAGGATGAATGGAAAAATGTACCAAGACATTCTTGATAAAAGCTGCTGCTATCTAACAGGATGATGAAGATAAAACAAGGGTGGACATTTCAGCAAGACCATGACCCCTAACACAAAGCCAAGGAAACTCAATTGGTTTTAAAGAAAAAAAAATAAAGCTGCTACAATGGCCCAGCCAATCACCTAACTTGAATCTAATAGAATATCTATAGAAAGAACTAAAGATCAGTGTTTGTAGAAAAGGCCCACTGAACCGTTAAGATTTGAAGACTGTGTGGAGGAATGGGCCAAAATCACACCCGAGCAATGCATGCGACTAGTTTCTCTATACAGTAGGCATCTTGAAGCTGTCATTACCAAAAAAGGATTTTGTATGAAGTATTTAATACATTTCAGTTAGCGCATGCAAAACTTTTTACCTGTGTCATTCCATTTTATTACACAACTTAATTTCTGAACTGTGCCTTGAAAAAGTATTCATACCCCCTTAAAATTTTTCACATTTTGTCATGTTACAACCAAAAACATAAATGCATTTTATTGGGATTTTATGTGATAGGCCAACACAAAGTGGCACATAATTGTGAAGTGGAAGGAAAATGATAAATGGTTTTCCAAATTTTTTACAAATAAATATCTGAAAAGTGTGGCGTACATTTGTATTCAGCCTCCCTGAGTCAATACTTTGTAGAATCACCTTTCACTGAAATTACAGCTGCAAGTCTTTTTGGGTATGTCTCTGCCAGCTTTGCACATCTAAAGAGTGAAATTTTTGCCCATTCTTCTTTGCAAAATAGCTCTAGCTCTGTCAGATTGAATGGAGAGCCTCCGTGAACAGTAATTTTCAAGTCTTACCACAGATTCTCAGTTGGATTTAGGTCTGGATGGACTTTGACTGGGCCATTCTAACATCAATATGCTTTGATCTAAACCATTCAATTGCAGCTCTAGCTGTATGTTTAGGGTCATTGTCCTGCTGGAAGGTGAACCTCTGCCCCAGTCTCAAGTCTTTTGCAGACTCTAACAGGTTATCTTCTACGATTGCGCTGTATTTGGCTCCATCCATCTTCCCTTCAACTCTGACCAGCTTCCCTGTCCCTGCTGAAGAAAAGCATCCCCACAACATGATGCTGCCACCACGTTTCACAATGAGGATAATGGTGCATTCAGGGTGATGTGCAGTGCTAGTTTTTCGCCACACATATCGTTTTGCTTTTCGGCTAAAAAGTAAAATTTTGGTCCCATCTGATTAGAGCACCTTCTTCCACATGTTTGCTGTGTCCACCCATATGGCTTCCCGAAAACTGCAAACAGGACTTCTAATAGTTGTCCTGTGGGCAGATTCTCCCACCTCTGAGCTGTGGACCTCTGCAGCTCTCCAGTTACTATGGGCCTCTTGGCTGCTTCTTTGAATAATGCTTTCCTTGCCCGGCCTGTCAGTTTAGGTGGATGGCCATGTCTTGGTACAGTTGTGCCATACTCTTTCCATGTTTGGATAAGGGGTTGAACAGTGCTCTGTGAGATGTTCAAAGCTTGGGATTTTTTTTATAACCTAACACTGCTTTAAACTTTTCCACATCTTTATCCCTGACCTGTCTGGTGTGTTCCTTGACTTCATGATGCTGTTTGTTCACTAAGGTTCTCTAACAAACCTCTGAGGGCTTCACAGAACAGCTGTATTTATACGGAGATAAAATTACACACAGGTGAACTCTATTTACAAATTAGGCGACTTCTGAAGGCAACTGGTTCCACTCGATTTTAGTTTGGGGTATCAGAGTAAAAGGGGCTAAATACAAATGCACATCACACTTTTCAGATATTTATTTGAAAAAAAAAATTGAAAATCATTTATCATTTCCATTTTGGTTGTAACGTGACCAAATGTGGAAAATGTCAAGGGGTGTGAATACTTTTTCAAGGCACTGTATTTGTTTTGTTTTTTTTGTATGTATGGATGGTGGTTAAAAATTTCATGTCAATAGCACCTTTAGAAATATATTTATTTAGAAAAATGGTGACGTGTTCAATACTTATTTTGAACTGTAACTGTACTGTAAATCAGGAGAACGTTCACTGTTGAGTTCTCTAGTCCAGTTGGCCATTGTCTAACCCCAGTTGGCCATAGTCTGGCCAACTGACAGAGTGGCTATAGTCAGCTTCAGGGCTGGGCCTGCCAGAGTAAAGGATGATTTCAAAAGTGTCTTCAAACGCCTACTGAATCTTTAAAGCAAGAAATGTCCTCAATAAGAACAGTAGATTGATTATTTAGTGCAATAGCCGGGTCCACAGTGGGAACAGTCCATCCTTTTTGAATTCCCCTCCATAGTGTAAAAGGCAACAAATATACCAGGAGTAAATAAGCAGTAGTGGGGTCCGTCTACAGTTCCCAAAGGTAAATAAGCAGTTACATCTTAACAGAAGTAACAGTCAAATGCGAAAGGAAATCTGGTGAAAAATCTTCTTCAACAGGAGAAGGAATAGATTACCTAAGGTCATTAGCAAACAAATGGGAGCACCATGGAGTGGGCTCAGTTATATGGATACATTGGGGGGCGGATCACAGCAAAGATTTTGCTGGTGTCCAATCATTTGAGGGTATCTGCATATAACCCATGGTCTAAAAAATCAATTCCTGTGTCCAGCCGTGTACAATTAAGATATTATATGTTTCAAAGGATAGTGATTTGGAACATAAATTACCCAGCATGCTAGAATATTTCTTCTACCAATGATAATGATTTTCACAACTGTTCCATCATTAGCAAATGTTATCTGAAGTGCTGGCAATACTGCATTTGATAACTGATACCACCCATAATTTTAGGCTAACAAGTGCTCCATGCCACTTTTCTAATCAACCTTGCCAATATAAATGTATTGTATAGCTTTCCATTCTTTCTGCAAACTGAAGCAGCATTTAAAACCTGTCTGAAGATGTTCGGGAGCAGCCTCTAATCAAAGCAAACTCTGGCTTACGGATGAGCAGAGCAGAACTCTAGGATGTACAGTAATGTGGAAGTGTAAATGTTGGTACTTTTGTAGGTTCTGCCAAGCACTTCTTCCATTTCCTGTAACAGCTACTGATTCACTGTATGAGTAATTGAGTGTTTCCCACAGACATCTGCAGGGAATCTTTTGAACTATGGATCACAGCACTCTGTGACTGCTGCAAGAGAGAGAAGTGCCTGACACAGGACATTCAGAAGAAATAATCCCTGGAGCAAGAATGGAGTGACATTTTGTATCCAAGTTCCTTTAATTTCTCAGCCTGGAACTCTATTCGACTGATTTAATAGATGTTTTGTGTTACTAAGCCCTTTTTTTTGAAAATTAATACTAATATAGCTGTGAAACGGTTTCATCTTGTAAACCACATCCCGTAACACAGGATTGTAAACTATACTAGTTTTGACAAATCAGTTTCCCCCATCTTAGTTCTAATCTATGCCAATACAATGTTGAATGAAATAATGCAAGTAGCATCATTGTTTTGAAAAAATACACTTCTGTTCAAACGGGAACTTTTTTTTGGGATTCAAACGATTTTTCAGGCTTCTAACAGCATGTCTTAGGAGTGTGAGAGGAAACCGGAGAAAAAGATACATTGGGGGAAATTTACTAAAACTGGAGTAGATAGAATCTGGTGCAGCTATGCACAATAACTGTACTAGAATGTATAAACAACTGACTCCATCTTAGATTCTCTTGTATTCACGAAAAGTAGAAGTGAACTTTTCCTGTGTGTGTTTTACCATAATCAGCTTAAAAGTTTGCATAGAACCACACCCTATGAGATATTGTGGTTAAGTCGAATTTGTGTCAGCAAAGTCATTAGCTATTTCTTGTTATCTAGTCAAGCAGCCTAACTAACTCTTGATAAGAAAGTACTGAGTGTAAGTTTGTAAAAACCCTTAGACATGTATTTTTACTGGTATATATACTACCACTGTATTCAATAAAAGTCAGATCTTATGAACACACTCCAGCTTGTTTCCCGTGTCTGATGTCTCTCTCACATCCAAGGGTCCCAGTGGTCTGCCTGCATAAACCAGGGTGGTCTTCAAGGTGTACAATTCCTTTCAGAAATTGGGGGCTCGTCCTGAAAAGCAATCATCCTTGGTAAGTAAAAAGTTTGTCTTGTTTTGACGAATTATTTTTCTTGCCTCGGCTCTGATAAAGCTTTAGTCCTTTAAAAATTATATAGAAAGGAGATGGACCACGTCTTAAAGGTCATTGGGAGACCTGGGTCCTAGAGAGAGGATTCATTACATTGTGAAATGTCTTTGGGAGACCTGAGTCCTAGAGAGAGGATTCATTAATATTAGACAAAACAGTACTGTAACTCCTTTTGGGAAGGAGAGAATGAGCTAATGAGGTAATTACTAAAGGTCGACCGATATATCGGCCGGCCTTTATTTGGCCGTTTTTATGAAATTGGCATCGGCCGATTATTGTGCAAACCAGGCCGATTTGTGGCCGCCTGCAGTACTGACCAGTTCCCCCCCCGCAGCATGTAAAATGAATCCTCCATCCTTCACCCGCGTGGGCGGATACTATAGAAGGGAAGGAGAAAGTTTCACTGGCACCGCCCCACCCCCAGCGGGCTGTAGCAGAGGAACATCATTAGCATATGACAAGCCTCTGCCACCTGACTAGTAACTCCTCCCAGCAGGAAATCGTGGCCAGCACTAGCTAAGCTCCTCTTCCTTCCCTGCTGAGGCGGAGCTTGCTGGCTGCTTCTATGTCACTTGTTATGTGATTGGCTGGTCAGCTCATCAGCGTCTATCTGCATGCACCTAGCCCTATCAGGTGCATGCAGATAGATACCAGCATGTATAGAGGGTAAGTCACAAAAATTGAGTGTGCTACTGTGCCCCCCAGCAGACTTTATTTATCCCATCTATCCCTTTCCACAACGCATCCCCACCCACTCCTCTCCACAACCCATCCCCACCCACCCCTCTCCACAACCCATCCCCACCCACCCCTCTCCACAACCCATCCCCATCCACTCCTCTCCACAACCCATCCCCCCTCTCCACAACGCATCCCCACCCCAGCACCATCCATCCCTTTCCACCATCCATCCCTTTCCACAACACATTCCCACCCACCCCTCTCCACAATGCATCCCCACCCCCAGCACCATCCATCCATTTCCACAACGCATCCCCACCCACCCTCAGCACCATCCATCCCTTTCCACAATGCATCCCCACCCACCCCCAGCACCATCCATCCCTTTCCACAACGCATCTCCACCCCCAGCACCATCCATCCCTTTCCACAACACATACCCACCCACCCCTCTCCACAACGCATCCCCACCACCAGCACCATCCATCCCTTTCCACAATGCATCCTCACCCACCCTCAACACCATCCATCCCTTTCCACAACGCATCCCCACCCACCCCCAGCACCATCCATCCCTTTCCACAATGCATCTCCACCCACAGCACCACCCATCCCTTTCCACAACGCATTCCCACCCATCCCTTTCCACAACGCATTCCCACCCATCCTTTTCCACAACGCATCCCCACCCAACCCTCTCCACAACGCATCCCCACCCCCAGCACCATCCAGCCCTTTCCACAACGCATTCCCATCCATCCCTTTCCACACGCATTCCCACCCACCCCTCTCCACAATGCATCCCCACCCCAGCACCATCCATCCTTCTTCACAATGCATCCCCACCCACCTCCAGCACCATCCCTTTCCACAACGCATCCCCACCATCCATCCCTTTCCACAATGCATCCCCACCCACCCCCAGCACCATCTATCCCTTTCCACAATGCATCCCCACCCACCCCTCTCCACAACCCATCCCCATCCACTCCTCTCCACAACCCATCCCCCCTCTCCACAACGCATCCCCACCCACCCCCAGCACCATCCATCCCTTTTCACAACGCATCTCCACCCACCCCTCTCCACAACGCATCCCCACCCACCCCTCTCCACAACCCATCCCCACCCACCCCTCTCCACAACCCATCCCCATCCACCCCTCTCCACAACCCATCCACCCCTCTCCACAACGCATCCCCACCCCCAGCACCATCCATCCTTCTCCACAATGCATACCCATTCCCCAGCCACGCCCGGTACAGAGAGGTGGCTGTGGAGGGGGTACAGAGAGGTGGATCCACAACCACCTCTCTGTACTCCCCTCTCCTCCACAGCCACCTCTCTGTACCCCAGTGGCGGTGCGTCCATAAGGGGCGCACGGGCGCCACCACCTCCCTCCTGTCACTTCTCTATCACCATAGATAGGTTCATGGATGATTGCATGGTATTTTTTGGAAGCACTTGATTAGAGCCATAGGCTCTAATAGGCATCCAAAAAGGTGAACAGCAGGTGCCATGCTGGGCGCTCGCTGTTCACTCAACGCTGTGTTAGGAAAGCGATTCATTCACTTTCCTAACACTGAACCGCCTCTCAGCCAATCAGGTGCTCGGGTCTGTTACCTGTCATCTGATTGGCTGAAACGACAGGAATTGTGATTGGACGCCTATATTGAGGACGGGAGAAAACATCGAGGATTGTGGAGGACACCGCCGCCGTGACCCGCTGCCCCACCGAGACAAGATAAGTGGCGGGCAGGGGATGCACACTGGCAGCATTTGATGAGGCACACTGGCTGCGCTTGATGGGCACAGTGACTGCGTTTGATGGGGCACAGTGGCTGCGTTTGATAGGGCACAGTGGCTGCGTTTGATGGGGTTTTTTTTCAGTTTGTTGCGCCCCCCCAAAAAGTTTGAGCACCAGCCGCCACTGCTGTACCCCCCTCCCTCCACAGCCACCTCTCTGTAACCCCTCCTTTAAAATTACTAAGATTGTATATATATATTTAATATTTAATTACAGTCTGATGATGGCTGAAAAGTAATCAAACCCAGTATGGCAGTATTTCAGTGAGCCAACATCAGGGAAGGCCAAGTGCAATATCTGCCAGAAATTGCTGAGCATGGGAGCAGAAAAAGGAAAGGCTAAAAATACCACAAATATCTGGAATCATCTGAAAGTCCACCACCTCCAATCATATAAAGACGCACAATGGGAGAAAGAAGATGCAGCTGCTTCTTCAGCCAACTTTCAGCTCACTGTAGTACAGATGTTTGATTCTAAAAGAAAATGGCAAAATACTGATCCCCGGTCCAAGAAAATTGATACCCTAATCACAGAAATGATTGCCACAGACAACCTGCCCTTTACAGTTGTTGCAGATATTGGCTTCCAATGCTTGCTGGCAACAATAGAACCAAGATATTCAATCAAAAGTGAAAAATACTACCACACAGACATGCTGGACAGTGTGTACAAAAAGGTTACACAGCGAATTAAGACACTAATTGCAACAGAGAATGCTGGCCCCTATTTGTCCTTCACAACAGACTGTTGGTCTGGTGAAAGAGAATCACTTATGAGCCTAACTTGTTATTTTATAGACAGTAACTGGGAAAGGAAACAGGTAATTCTAAATGTCAAGGCCATGTCTGGCTCCCATACTGGGGACTATATCAGGGAGATGTTCTTTAGCATGCTCAATGATTGGGACATCAACTAAGACAGAGTGGTGCTTGTGCTGCGAGACAGTGGTGCTAACATGATTAAAGGCCTCAGACTGGCAGATACCAGACTTAAGCTGCAGTGCACACACATTACAGCTTGTGGTGAAAGAGGGCATCAGCAGTCAGTGAGTAGTGGGGAACATCATTGCCAAATTAAAGACGTGCTACACACTTTAGCCACTCTGTGCTTGCAAAGCAGCGTCTTGGAGCCATCCAAAAAGATCTTGGCCTCCCCCAGCACAGCATCATTCAGGATGTTCCCACCCGCTGGAACTCCACATTACATATGTTGCAGAGGATGCTGGAGCAGAAGCGTGCCCTGAATCTCTAGGTAGCAGAACATGGCAAGTTTACCACACCTCCAGCAGAACAATGGGATATCATCTCAAATTTGATAGATACACTGGGCCCTATTGAGGAAGTGACTTTAGATATCAGCAAGGCAGAGGCCTCCATTTCCTGCATCATTCCATGCATTGCTGTGCTGAAGATGGTGCTTCAGGCAGAGGGTCACACCACAAGGGGGATCAAAACACTTAGGGAAACCATGTGGCAAAGCTTGGAGAGACGATTCACAAAGATGGAAGATAACAAATGTTTGGTGCTGGCAACACTGCTTGATCCTTGGTACAAGGGTCATGTATTTGCAGGGGACACACTGAGCAAAGCAAAAACTTGGCTGGGAGAAGAGCATGCTATTGTGTCCGAGCAACAAAAAAGAGCCACCAGTGGAGACGAAGGACCAGAACCAAAACGGACCAGGACAAGGGTAGAAGAGGAGGAGGAACTCAGTCCCTCTGGTCTTCTGGAGAAAATGTATGCAAAAATTTTGGGGGCTCATGGAACTCCTGCTGAAGAGAGTGATGAGCACTTAATTTCTGAGCAGTTGGAAAAGTACCTCCGAGAGCCACTAATAGACAGACGCACTGGTCTGCCACTGGAATGGTGGAAACAGAATGCATCCCGCCTGTGCCACCTTGCACCACTGGCAAGAAAATTTCTCTGTCCACCTGCCTCTTCTGTTCCCAGTGAAAGAGTATTCAGTGAGATTGGGATCATCTATGACAAGAAGAGGAGCAGGCTCACAGGAGAAACTGCAGAGAGGCTGTGTTTCCTGAACTACAACCTGAAGCTCTTAAACTGGGAGTACCAAGAGAACTTTTAAGTGATGGATGCGGGTGAAGAAGAAGAGAATCCGGGACTGGAACTGAAGCAAAAAGTCTAAAACTAAAGAAAATTTGCACTTTTGTACTGTTTACAAACTTACCTCAGTAATGGCCATTATCTATTGCTGTTGATTACGCTGATTTCTTTCAAAAGTTTTGATTACCTCACCTGTTTTTGTGTATTTTTAAGATACATTGATGTGTACTTCTGTTGTTTAATAAATGGTTCATTTAAGCAATTTACTGTATCCATTCTTTATTATTTGACCAAATTGTTAGATTTTATGAAAAGAAGGAAAAAAAAAAAAAAAAAAAAAAAATCGGCCTAAAAATTGGCATCATATATGATTTCTAAATATCGGCATCGGCCATAGAAAAACCCATATCGGTCAACCTCTAGGAATTACCACCGTGACCCAAACCTGTTTGCTTTGTCTTTCTGTCGCACAGAAGTATAAAAGATAATTTGTTGTGTAGAAGAAGCTGTAAGGTAAGAGACAGCCTCTCGTTCACTGTAATATGGGTCAAAATCATGGTAAAGAGGCTCTGCCTCCCCCTAACCCCAGGGAAATTTGTAAGGATTATGTTGCTAGGGTTTGTGGTACTGATTATGAATTTATAAATCCTTGGGAGTCAAATTTAGTAGGGTGGACTGAAACTATGCACAGTAGTGATCCCTTCCCCCGAGATGGAGATAATGATGAATTTCATATGGATATGGTGAAAGGTTTATATCTTGGTGACATGAAGGCTTTCCCATAGTTTTTAGGAGACCCTCAGTGGGATATGAAAGAGGGAGGGGAAAATTGGCTTACGTTTGCCCCATAAGGGTTTCAGAGGGATAATAAGAAACAGAAGAAAGCAAATAAATGTTTAACTAAGGAAGAGTATGACCTTAAACATAAGAAGGAATCTGAGGTCAAGAGACCCGATCCCACGGCTCCACCATAGCCTTACTCTCATGTATCCCCATCACCTTACGCCAGTCAGATCTATCCTAGCCTCAGCAAGGACGAGATAGATCTTCTTGCTGGATATCATGCCACCCACCAAAGACCCCCTCCACCAGGTGCCCCACAGGCTCTGCCACAACAACAAGTACAGCTAGCGGTACAAACCACACAGGCACCCACCACCCCACAAAGACAAGCACCACAAGATTCTGGGGATAGTGATAACACCTCAGAAGGGGCAACAGTGGGCCACACATCAATCCCCCTACTGTTATACTAGTAAAGGAAGATGAGGAAGATGATTTTAATATGATAGAAACTACAAAGGAAATTGGGGCTGCCATTTTAAATGCATTAAGTCCTGATAGAACAAGGAGTGGAAAGAAATATGGGATGGATGCAGATGTATAGGGTGTCAGCATGCAGGCTCCTTTTATGACTATAGTTAATGATATGCTTAAAAAGGTGATAGACATTGAGGACATCAATCGAATAAACCCACTCAATCGTCATCACTACGCTACACTGAGTTATTTGAAAAAAGCTTGTAATGGCAGGAACTATACAGAAGAAGATATGCGGTTGTTGATGGGGTGATCAGACATACATCTGCTTTTGATTGGACAAAGGTTCCCAGTATTAATGATATACGGGACAATGATGTCTGTGCAGATCAATATAACGTAAATACAGAAGTTGGAAGGACCATAATGAGGACCCAATTAGAAACAGAATTTAAAATCCCTCCCCACTGCCATAGCATGTAAACAGAAATCTGGAGAAAGTGTATTAGAATTTTGGAAAAGATTCATGGATGTATGGACTCAGGAGGCTGGATTATCCACACTGTTAAACATGCATAGTTTGATGATCCAGACTTTCATTAGCAACCTTAAACAACAACTTGGTTTAATGGTAAAGCAGATGATTTTTGATTGGCCCACAAAATCAATAGGGTACTTTCAGAAAGCACTGACTGAAAAGGATGTAGCAGGTTGCTTTGATATACCAAAGGATAAAGCTACAGGTGCCCTTCTTCAAGGAGGTCCACCTCAACAGGATACGAAACCTCAGGATAATTCTGGGAATGGGAGGCAGTGGGGTAAAGGAAAAGGTAGAGGAAGAGAAAGAGGGAGAGAACGAGGGAGAAGTTTTTCCCGAGGCCCCCTCCCTCCAGACCCGGATGCTTCAATCGTGGAGCTGAAGATCACTGGAGGAATCAATGTCCTTATGAGATTTATGACCCAAATAATTAACAGCCCTTGAATAATACCAATCCTGGTCCTCGAAGATCCCAGAGTCAACCAGCTCCTCGCCCAAGGTTTCTAATCCAGTGGACCCAATCAAATAACAATGAAGCTGCCCAGAAGGTGGTATCTTAGCATTTCCTCTTGTGTCTAGCTCATTTGATGACCAAACTTTAGTGACCCTAAAAGTAAGTGGGTTACTGATCCCGTTTCTCCTTGACACCGGGGCGACCCGGAGTACTTTAAGCTAAGATTATTATAGAGGTGAGACCACAAATGCTGAGCCTTCAATGGGAATTAATGGGATGCTCACCAAGACCTACAAAACACCCCCCCTCCCGATTGTAGACGATGAACACGGGTCTGTAATAATCCATCACAGTTTTAGGATCATACCAAATTGTCCAGTGAATCTCGTGTAGGGACCTGCTGGGAAAATTGGGTATGAAGATAATATCCCCAAGTGGTATCTTACTGTCTATTCAAACAAGGTCCCCATCGTGCCCATTTTGGCCCTAAATAATGAAGTACCAACAGAAGAATTCCCAAAAGATTTACAAAATGCCTGGTCAGATGGGTCTTTGGATGTGGGTCTCATCTCCTGTACCCCATACAAAGCCACACTCAAACCTTGGGCAGAACCCATATACCACAAACAATACCCTTTGTCAAAAGAAAAGGAGGATGGAATTGCTCCCATGGTGGAACATTTCCTTAAACAAGGAAATTAAAAGGAAACAATTTTACCTTATAACACTCCTATTAATCCAGTCAAAAAGCCGGATGGCAGTTATAGGTTTGTTCAAAACCTTAGGGCCATAAATAATCTTAAAATCATACAATACAGCGCTCGCAAATAAATATAATATGTGATCTCAAAAACTAGAGAAGAAAAGAGCTTTGTTGCAGCTGCAGAATGAAAGTACTGTACTTTAGTGATATATAACCAGGTGAACTGCGCTAGCAACTATGTATAAATAAGATATACCACATCAAAATAGACTAAAAAACACAAATAGTGAATATAAAGGTGTCGCAAATAGTGAATATAAAGGTGTCAAAGAACTGGATATGCACCCTGTGCAACACACCCGATTTTGTGTGAGAGTGCACAGGAGTGCACTACCAGAACCACAAGACCTTCAATATAATAAATGTGATAGATCAATTCTTGTGCATAATGCTGCACAATGACAGAAAATGACAACGGGAGCGTACAAAAGTGCACTCTCTGGGTGAAAACCTTCACTGCAATAAAAATCAATTGGTGTGCATATTGGACAAGGTGTGAACTATAAAAAGACAAAAATAGCGGTTGACGTAACACTAGTGTAAGGAAGAGAAATAAAACAAATATACTCTCAAAAAATTCACAAAAAATGACTTATGGAGCGATCCCCTCAGGAAATGCCAGGTGGGATAGTGGAATCATGAAATGTCAGCAATAACCAAATTGCAAACAGAGAAACGTAACTAATGGTTAAAACCCCTTCATGGGAGAAGCAATAGGCGGACTTCCAGCTTTTTCATCCTTATGATCAAACAGGGCTGATGGTATAACAATGTTGAAATTGCTTGGAAGAAACCCCAAAGCTCGCGTTCCACCAAAAAAGAAAGGAGAAGCATATAGCATAAAACCTTAGGATACCAAGGGGTCACCTGCGCATATATGCGCTACTCACGGGACCGGTATGCAGAGCAGGCATTCAGATATTTGGTCGGTTCGCCGCTCTCCGGCGTGCATTCCACCAACACCAGGAAGTGATGTCACTGGTAGCAAATCAGGTAGACGTGGACAGGATGTTGCGTCGACGCGTTTCGCCCCTCCCCCAGGGCGTTATCAAAGACTTAACATCCTGCTCACGTAGAAACTCATTTATATTATGCTCAGTGAGTGACAGCCATTTGCGGCCAATGGGTGAAGATCACCCATTCCTTCCTCTATCATCATATCCTGTTTGCAATCGAAACTTTAATCAGTGGTCGGAGACAAACATCTCCAGTAAACAGATAAATGCTTGTAACATCTCCATAGAGAAACGATTTTATACACTCACTGTATTCCACAAAAACAAAGTATGTGCTACATCAGGATATCTAGACAGATGAAAAATCCTATACAATATATATTGAATGTCTGATTCTCTAGTAATATTCAGCAATAAAAACAATTATTTAATACATTATACAATAAGTAAAAAAATAAAAAAATATATTATAAAAAATATAATGAAGTTGGGATAAAAATATATATGTATAGAAAAACACATACATATAAATAATAAATATGGATAATATATAGTCACAAATTCCTTAGATATAACTCTATGCTTTACTGATTGCTGGACCTCACACTCATAAATATGACATGGAAAAATCACAACAGATAATCAAAATTCATAATTAATAGCAATTAATGGCAATATGCACGGGCAAAAAAACACAAATTAAATGAAAAGAAATGAAACAAATGTAAAAAAATATATGTAAAAAATATATATGTAAAAAATGAAAAAATGGAAAAAAAAATATTTAAATAAAAAAATAAAATTTTTTTTTTATATAAGATGAAATAAAAATAGAAATAAAAATAAAAATAAACTGCTATATAAAATGGAAGATACTTTTCTGAACACTACCAATTAGATAAAAAACAATTAAGGTCTAGCTCAATATTCAGGCCCAGGGGGTTCAATGTGCGTAATCTATGTATCCACTGGGTTTCATTTTGTGAAATGTTTTGCCTAAGGTTGGAACCTCGCCAGTGTTCTTCAACCCTATCAATCCCACAGAAGGTGAGTAGGCTGGGATCTTGATTGTGGAAAAGCCTAAAATGATTGGAAAGACCATGAAACTTATACCCCTTCTTAATCCTATTTACATGTTCATTAAGTCTTACGCCTAATTGTCTGGTGGTTCTTCCTACGTATTGAAGATTACAAGGACAAGACAAAAGGTAGGTAACATGTGTTGTGCTGCAGGTTATGAATTTTTTGATTGCATAAGATCTACCATCTACCAGGGAACTAAAATGGGTGGTTTTCCGTTTGCGACATTTAGATGTCCTGCACATTCCACACCTACCACAACTGTAGAACCCAACACTGTCTAGAAAGGTGCATACCTTCCTGGGGGGGTCTATAACATTATGTGCTAGCTGAAGCCTCAATGTGGGTGGTTTGGTGTAAATAAAATTGGGCTGTTTTGGCAACACCTTCCTGAGGTCAATGACCCAAGGGTATGTAGACTCCCCTGTAGTCTATTCAGTTGTACTCCAGGCAACCCTGCGGTCCTAGACTCCCCGATTTGTTGTTATGCAGTCCAAGCCAGGTTGCCAGCAGAGAGGATGTTAAAGACTTATTGTACTGGTTAGCAGAAAATGGTCACAAAGTCTCTAAAAAGAAATTGCAATGGTGTCAAGAGACTGTTGAATACCTTGGTTTTACCCTCACAAAAGGAGAAAGAAGAGTCAGTCACAAGAGATCTGTGGCTCTCGTGGGTCTGCCCCGCCCAATGACAAAGAAAGATATGCTATCTTTTCTTGGTATGATTGGTTAATGCCGCCAATGGATACCTGATTGCTCTTTCTATGACAACCTCCTGAGGCAAGCCACAGGCTCAGACATGCCAGATTGTGTAAAATGAACAAATGAAATGTGTGATGCATTTGTGTACCTTAAGACAGCAATGGTAACGGCTCCTGGTCTCAGACAAGATGTTTCACTTGTTTGCCAGGGACAACTGTAAAACAATGGCGGGAGTCCTAGCACAGGAACACTTAGGAAAACTCTGCCTTATTGCATTTTTTTCAAGAGTAGTGCCAATGCCGGTACAGGGAATGCCGGCGTGTCTCAGAGCTTTGGCAGCCTGTGCTATGGTAGTAGAAATGGCTACTTCTTTTACTCTAGGACATCCAACCACCTTCCATACTACTCATAATGTATCCATTTTGTTGAAAAATATTCATACCCAACATATGTCAGCCCAAAGATTGAGTGGGTACGAGGTTATTCTCCCCTCAAATCCAAATCTCTAAATAAAATATGCTTCACCTACTTCAGGCCCAGCCCCGATCCTAAATGCGTTACTAGGTTTAAAAGGAGAAGAGGATGAGGTAGTTCATAAAGAGAGCAAACAATGGGAATCCCGCCTATCAGGGGTAGTAGCAATCACCGAATGGGTATCGGAGGGTGTGATCAAAAATTATACTAAACCAACACAAAAAATAAAAAACAAAATAGATCTCCACACACCTACATGAGTTGAACTACAATAATTTTATTACCTTAAAAAAGCGACAATACATAGAAAAAAGCATCAATCTCTATATCCCCCTATATATTAGGCCAGAGGGGAAGGCCCCCAAGAAAAAAGAAAGGGGGTTCTCCCCAGTGATCTAACCAGGCCCAAAGGCTAAAAAACACAAACTGTGTAAATGTGATGTATTTAAAAGAGACCCCCTCACAGAATAGGAGGGGACAAATAAATCACACAGTCTGTAGACCTAATTCTTCCCCTAGTATAAGAGTACCCCCTGCGTGTACCTGATAGAAACACATAGATCACCCGTAAGGCCAAAGTTATGCAAACAATTCCTAGTGTGGGGTGGTGTACAGATTATATCTCACTGTCCCACAATGGAATGAGACATAGCTTATGCACTGGTTGAAAACCACCCGAAGGACTCCTAGTCATAAGTCAGTCAGTCCGCAATTGAATGTGTATGTTATACATCCTACTAGTAATCTTATTCTGATGAGTTGTAAATGGTTTGAGAAAAGGAAGGATATTCAAGTGCTCCAAGGACTGTATACAGTAGCAAGTTGTTCGATTATCACCAAGTGTGAAGCTATAGTGCTAATTCCTCATTTCGAAATTATTCCCACAGCCTGCAGGTAATTCTCATAATTAGTCATTGGTCACATATATGGCTGTATACTGGCTTAACAGTTGCTGATTTGTATGAAGTTTTCCACAAAAATAGATCGAGATCAATCTATCAGTGTATGTCCAATCATCTCAAATTACCAGCCGAGTGATGATTATGGTTGTCCTTGATATTTCAATGTATGATATTAGTTCCAGCGCTATTCAAAACGAACTTAGCAAGACACTGTGCAACCAAAAATTATTCTGAGGTAACACAAGGTGTGGAACAGTATTCACAGGTATTACAGTATGCTATGTGGAACAATCATCACAGATACATTTAGTGTGTAGCCACAGAATGGGATTCCTGCAACCTGCAGGTAATTTCCAGCTGGTAGTATTAAATAATACAACTTATAGTGTGGGTTACTCACGGATCTGTTGGTTATACAGAGATCGCTCGAAAGATGATCGATCAGGATCAATCTGTATATATGTATCCAGTTGATTTAGATGTCCAACACACCGTTGATTATACAGAGATCGCTCAGAAATTGGATCGGGATCAATCTGTATATGTGTATCCACTTCGTTTAAGAGTCCACCACACCGTTCCTTATCAGTTAGTTGTTTGCTTATTTTACTTTTCTGTTAGCACAGTGTTTTGTGATCAGAGGAGAGCATTTTTAATTCTTCTGTGGGAGATCTTTATTATATATATATATATATATATCTATAGATATATAGATATATAGATATATAGATATATATGTCAACAATCGCAATGTCCTGTTCAGGAGGTGGTAGGAAGTCCTTCAGGGGATAATGAAAAGTTGATCCAGGTAGAGATTTCTCTTCAGGCTTATGTATCATAGTTGCAGTCATTAGATCCTCAATATTAATAGGGTTGAGCTACGGTAGGTACGAAGCGGGGGTGCTCGTTCCAGCGTTGAGTTTATATGTTTCGTTCCGAGAGGCCGGAACTTCGTCAGAACTAACGGAGTAGTCAGCTGTCACCCATTAAATAAAAAACCACAACCCACTCTTAATTATATACGATGAATGTCAGGTGTTACTAACCCATTTGTTACCTCACCCCGAATGTGAAATTGCTATAAGGTTTCAAGCTTAAAAACATAGCGGTGTGCTGCCCAACGCAAAAGCAAAAATAATTATATAAGATAAATGTCACCAAGTGACAGTCTATATCTGCATCTAAATGATATGTGGGATCCCTACTCCAATGTAAGATATTTGGCTAGATTGTCCTATATTGCACTCATGTTGTATTGTATCCTCATATGTGCATGATAATAGAGGACTCCTTGGCTATAAGCCATTACCAGTCTCTAATCGCCATTATCCAAACAATCCTATATAGGCCCATACAATAATCGGCATGTATGGGATGTTTAGGCTCTAATCAGCGCCCCCAATCCCCATTTAGATCGTCTGAGGCAATCCCATGGACACATCACACCCTATTACATTGACATCCTACCCGACGCACCTAACATCCAATTTTTGTATGTCCAGTGCATTGGACACAGATCATAAACACTCAGATTACCTCTGAGTCTACCGTTGTATATGTAGATCTGTTTAAAGTGGGCGGAGATATTTTTGAATTATCGGATCCATCGGTTCCATCTGATACAGGCCACACACATACCCAGATCAAATCTGAGTCCACCATAGTGTGTCCTGGCCTGTTCAAGACAGACAACGAATATCATAGAACTCAGCCATCAAAAAGAGACCAAACAGTGTTTATGCAAAGACCAATGACTAATGAAGATGGGTAGCCAGTGTTGTACACAAATTATCAATTATCCCCCCGTTCAATCATAGAGAGAGGAATTTATATGTATTTCATTAGATGCTTATATGCGGGTAGCCAGATTCCACCGAGTACAATGCACTCCAACATGAGGACAAAAAGACGATATCTAAATTGGACATACATAAAGCATCTATAAAAAACATTGTAGGGACATGTCGTTGTTTAACCCCCTGGGGGCCATAGAGTTCAGAAGGAAAATCCATTTTGCCTCTTTCTGCAAAAGCATCTTATCTCTGTCCCCTCTTCTGTTTGACAACTCCAATTTATGGACAACCATGCACTGCAGACCAGCCAGTTTTGCATCATGGTTGTCCCTGAAGTGGACTGCCATTGGAGATGTGTCATCTTTAGTGACAATGCTTGAAACATGCTCTCCTATTCTTTTGCGGAACTCACTGATGGTTTTACCCACATATATTTTCCTGCAAGGGCAAATGATTTGATATAATATAAGTGGTAGAGGAATTTACAAATGGTTTAATCCTGAAGAGATGTTTCCCAGTAGAGTCACTAAGGGTACTGCTTCTTTTGACATACTTACATACAGAGCAATGCCCACAGGGGTACATACCCTCAATGTGTGCTGCAACTCATGTCAAAGCGGGTTCTTTTGCCACTGAGCGGCTGTATTCACTATGCACTAGGGTATCTCCTATAGTCGGTGCACGTTTGGCAATTACACTAGGCTGAAAGCCCAAGATTTGTTTTAATTTGTTATCCAACATGAATAAGTGCCAATGTTTGCCCAGTAACCTTTTGAGACAATCCCAGTGCGTACCATAAGTAGTCACCAAACCTATTTTATCCGTACTTGTTTTGTTCAATTTTTCTACATCTGGTTCAAGGCCCATGATTTTTTCCGTTCGTTTCTTCTAGGCCTTGTCTAATTATGGAGTTAGGATATCCTCTTTGTTTAAATCTCTGCTCTCTTTATGGAAATCCTTAATATTTGAACAATTTCTACGAATCCTTAGAAACTGACCTGTGGGGATTGCTTTGATTAGTGGCCATGGATGGTGGCTGGTGGCGTGGAGGAGGGTATTTCCCGCTGTGGGTTTTCTAAAGGTGTTAGTCACAATCATATTTTCTTTACGAATTATCAGATCCAAAAATTCTATTTTATCTTTATCCACCTTGTATGTAAGAAAAATATTTCTAGTGTTATTATTAAGTTCTTCTATGAACAGGTAGTTGAGGTAGTTCCTCAACATGAGTACATTGAAATAATCCACCAGGACACATCTCCACGGGCAGATATGTCTTCCACTGCAATCCCTGGGGCACAAAATGTTTTTGTTGATGGTTCTTGTTCTAGACCAAATGACAACACATATTATGCAGGATATGCTGTAGTCCAGTTACCTGATGTAGTGCTCGAAGCAAACCCAGTCCCATTTCAATAAGCACAGGCTGCAGAACTGATTGCCCTTACAAGAGCATGCCAGCTCTTTGAAGGACAAGATGTGAACATTTATACTGATTCTAAATACGCATTCGGTGTATGCCACGATTTTGGTAATATCTGGTTAAAAAAAAGGGTACATAGCAGCAGATGGCAAATCAATTTCACATTCAACATTAGTGTCCAGCCTTTTGGAAGCAATTAAATTGCCTCGCTCTACAGCTATCCTCCACTGCAAGGCACATACCACAAACCAAGATAATGTTTTAAAAGGAAACGCCTTAGCTGATAAAGCAGCAAAGGAAGCAGCTTCTAAACAAGAAGCTACCATAAAAATGCCATCACTTGCACCTGAAATGCCTGTTAGACCAAACCTTGTCAGATCTTCAGACATATGCTACAGACACAGATATTAAACAATGGAATATTGCAGGAGTGCAGAAAAGCCCAGATACTGGACTTGTCTGTCAAGAGGGGAGACCACATATACCTGTAACTAGTGCACCTTTATTTATTTCTCAGTATCATGGGGTAGGGCACAGAGGCTGGCAGGTCACATGTGAATTATTGGACAATGATTTCTTTATCCCCGGTCTTCCCTCTTTGGTCAAATCATATGTTGCCAGATGCATCACATGCATTCGAAACAATGCAAGAAATCCACAAAAGGCAAAAGATGAACACCTTACATATCCATCCACACCTTTTACAGATTGACTTCACCTATATGCCTAAATTAGGTGAAAGACAGGAATATTTACTTGTGATAGTAGACATGTTCTCAAGATGGACAGAAACATTTGTAACCACAAAAGAAGATGCACGGTTGTAAAAATCCTCATGCAGGAAATTATCCCTAGATGGGGATGCCTGCTCCAAATAAATTCTGATAATAGTCCTGCCTTTATTTCAAAAGTGTGCCAAGATTTAGTGAAAGCACTTAAAATTGATTGGAAATTTCATATACCTTACCACCCGCAAAGTTCAGGTATTGTTAAGAGAATGAACAGAAAAATTAAAATAAAATAAGAAAAGCAACAGGAGGCACATATAATAAGTGGCAGAAAGTCCTACTAGCAGTTTTGGCCGAAATAAGAATGACCCCCTCTAAGAAAACAGGATACTCTCCATTTGAGGTCCTTATGGGTAGGACATTTGCCAGCCCATGGGCCAGACAACCACTTCTGTTAGAAAGAGGGGACCTAGAAGTAATACAGGGAGAGTATATTAGGAAACTCATTGAAACTCTGGACAGAGTTGAAGGAAATGTTGCTCGCACCTCTCCTTTCTTTTCACAGGAACCTACACACCCTTTCCAGGTAGGAGACATAGTGGTGGTCCAACAGCTGAATCGTACTAAGAAGCAAGAGTACCCATTCGGACCCCGACCACTTTGATCGCAGTCACACGTACCGAAATTCTGACCAAGGGACAACAGTTTTGGATTCATGCCAGTCGTGTGAAGAAGGTTAACCAAACACCTAAGAAGCTAGATAAAGCACAGAGAGGTGAAGCAGGTGATACAAATCCTCAAACAGTGAAGCAGGTGGTCAAGAAAAAGATGACCTCGCTTATTTCATCACAGACTTCTGGGAAGACATTTCGCCTTGGACTTGGGAGCCCTTAAAGGCATATGTGGGTCACCCAATAACACTATTGATAATACACATACCAGACACAATCAGATAATGAAGGAGTTAAAACTGATAGTTACACAGACAAAATGTTGCTACTGAAATTCAAATATAATTATGCCCAGAAAACGGGGTATAAGAAATGTTGGATATTTAGTAAACTGCATCCTAGTACAGCCTGTATTCCCCTTATGGCTGTACCTTTAAATATCACCATTTTTCTAAATGGAACCCCTGACCCCTGCTGCTAATAAAGCCTACCTTAGCATGTACTATGATAAGAAAGCTAATTATGTTACCGTGTAGAGAAAGTAAGTCATTTTTCATGACTTAAAGAGGGGATTGTAATAGTATGTATAAACAACTGACTCCATCTTAGATTCTCTTGTATTAACATAAAGTAGAAGTGAACTTTTCCTGTGTGTGTGTTTTACCATAAACAGCTTTAAAGTTTGCATAAAACCACACCCTATGTGATATTGTGGTTAAGCCAAATTTGTGTCAGCAAAGTCATTAGTTATTTCTGGTTATCTAGTCAAGCAGCCTAACTCTTGATAAGAAAGTACTGAGTGTAAGTTTGTAAAAACCCTTAGACTTGTATATTTACTGGTATATATACTACTGTTGTATTCAATAAAAGTCAGAGATCTTATGAACACACTCCAGCTTGTTTCCTGTGTCTCATGTGGTCTCTCCCGGATCCGAGAGTCCCGGTGGTCTGCCTGCATAAACCAGGGTGGTCTTTAAGGTGTACAATTCCTTTCAGTAACCGATCAGCTTAAACTTCAGCTTGTTCACTTAAGGCTTGAAAATGAAAGCTAGAAGCTGATTGATTGCCATGCACAGCTACTTCAGATTCTGTCTCATGCTGGTCATATGCCAGGTAAATTTTTTTAACTAGATTTTTTATTCTTTAAACATTCATTACTAATCATTAGTGGGGTCAAATCAAAGGTTGTTTTCGATCACAGTGACAAGAAAATTCGAAGGAGCAGGATGAAAATTTTTTCTTGAACAAATTAATTTCTAACAGTGAATGTGGTTTTCATTCGGCAAATTACATTAATTCCAAAGTCAAATGTTAAAAGCTAAGACATTTTAAAGTGATTGTAAAGTCGTTTTTTTCTACAAAAATAAACATATTATACTTACCTGTTCTG
Organism: Aquarana catesbeiana; assembly: GCF_042186555.1. Taxonomy (NCBI): domain Eukaryota; kingdom Metazoa; phylum Chordata; class Amphibia; order Anura; family Ranidae; genus Aquarana; species Aquarana catesbeiana. The sequence continues at coordinate 398,618,651 of NC_133325.1, forward strand.
TGCAGAGGTTTTGCACATGGTAGCCCTGATCCTCCTCTTCTTGGGTCCCTGCCTGGGGCTCCTAGCCCTTCCCTCCTGTCAAATGCCCCCACAGCAAGCAACTTGCTATGGGGGCACCCGAGCCGAGCTGTGTTTCGGCCCGCCCCCTCTCTCACCTGATTGGCTAACCGAGTTTGATTGACAGCAATGGGATCCAATGGCGCTGCTGCTGTGTCACAGCCAATCAGGAGGGAGGGTCCTGGATGGCCGAGTCACTTGTGGACATCGCTGGATAGAGATTGGGCTCAGGTAAGTATTGAGGGGGCTGCTGCACACAGAATACTTTTTATCTTAATGCATAGAATGCATTAAGATAAAAAAACATTCTGCCTTTACAACCACTTTAAGCACTTTCAAATGACAAGTCAAGTCATTGAATGTACGGAGAATTTTGGAGAGACTGTTCAAACATATATTCATAAGAACGTTTGTTCGAAAATCTAATAGTGTTTGGCCATCTTTAGTAAATTGTACTCTGACTCCTAGCCAGGGGAGAAGAATAGAAAACAAAATATTGAAAAAATAACTAGGTCAGGGCTAGGGTGTTTAGGTTGGATAAAAAAATACACATTATTGTTTCTTGGCCCTACTATAATGGTTTGAAGCCAAAGAGCAATCACACCAAATATTGATTCGATTTAGATTTTTTTTCTGTTCGCTCACTTTGCATTTTGTGAATTGATATAAATAAACGAAATATATATTTATCAAAGCACTCTTACTTTACAGAATTTCTTCACACCTGCCTAAAACTTTTGCACAGTACTGTATATATAGAAAATAATTTATTCTACCTTTGCATGAAGCATTTATTGTGTGTTTTTATATATGTATAGCTGATTTAGACTGATGACAACCAATAACTTGTGTGCACATATTTCTATAGTACTATTAGTTCTATGTTTATCATTAGAACCCATGTGATTAGAGGGGCAATACTACAGTGGGGCAAAAAAAGTATCTAGTCAGCCACCAATTGTGCAAGTTCTCCCACTTAAAAAGATGAGAGAGGCCTGTAATTGTCATAATAGGTATACCTCAACTATGAGAGTCAAAATGTGGAAACAAATCCAGACAATCACAGTCTGATTTTTGAAAGAATTTATTTGCAAATTATGGTGGCAAATAAGTATTTTGTCAACATCAAAAGTTCATCTCAATACTTTGTTATATATCCTTTGTTGGCAATGACAGAGGTCAAACATTTTCTGTAAGTCTTCACAAGGTTGTCACACACTGTTGCTGGTATGTTGGCCCATTCCTCCATGCAGATCTCCTCTAGAGCAGTGATGTTTTGGGGCTGTCGCTGGGCAACACGGACTTTCAACTCCCTCCCAAGGTTTTCTATGGGGTTGAGATCTGGAGACTAGCTAGGCCACTCCAGGACCTTAAAATGCTTCTTCGTTGCCTGGGCGGTGTGTTTGGGATCATTGTCATGCTGAAAGACCCAGTCACGTTTCATCTTCAATGCCCTTGCTGATGGGAGGAGGTTTGCACTCAAAATCTCACGATACATGGCCCCATTCATTCTTTCACGTACACGGATCAGTCATCCTGTTCCCTTTGCAGAGAAACAGCCCCAAAGCATGATGTTGCCACCCCCATGCACAGTAGTTATGGTGTTCTTTGGTTGCAACTCAGCGTTCTCTCTCCTCCCAACACAGTTGATTTCTTCAAACAGTTCTACTTTGGTTTCATCTGACCATATGACATTCTCCAAATCCTCTGCTGGATCATCCAAATGCTCTCTAGCAAACCTCAGACGGGCCCGGACATGTACGGTCTTAAGCAGGGGGACACGTCTGGCACTGCAGGATCTGAGTCCCTGGCGGCGTAGTGTGTTACTGATGGTAGCCTTTGTTACGTTGGTCCCAGCTCTCTGCAGGTCATTCACTAGGTCCCCCCCGCGTGGTTCTGGGATTTTTGCTCACCGTTCTTGTGATCACTTTGACCCCACGGGGTGAGATCTTGTGTGGAGCCCCAGATCGAGGGAGATTATCAGTGGTCTTGTATGTCTTCCATTTTCTAATTATTGCTCCCACATTGGGAGATTGATTTCTTCACACCAAGCTTCTTGCCTATTGCAGATTCAGTCTTCTCAGCCTGGTGCGGGTCTACAATTTTGTTTCTGGTGTCCTTCGACAGCTCTTTGGTCTTCACCATAGTGGAGTTTGGAGTGTGACTGTTTGAGGTTTGTTGTTTACAGGTGTCTTTTATACTGATAACAAGTTCAAACAGGTGCCATTAATACAGGTAATGAGTGGAGGACAGAGCAGCCTCTTAAAGAAGAAGATACAGGTCTGTGAGAGCCAGAAATCTTGCTTGTTTGTAGGTGATCAAATACTTATTTTCCACCATAATTTGCAAATAAATTCTTTCAAAAATCAGACAATGTGATTGTCTGGATTTGTTTTCACATTTTGTCTCTCATAGTTGAGGTATACCTATGATGACAATTAGGCCCCTCTCATCTTTTTAAGTGGGAGAACTTGCACAATTGGTGGCTGACTAAATACTTTTTTTGCCCCACTGTATACACACATATAATTTTGTGGCATTACATACTGTAGCCCAAAAGAAGATCTATGCTATTTGCACATTTTTTTTAATAATTGTACTTATTGGTACATTTGAAAAATGATAATCCTACTAAAGAATGCATTTTAGATTTTCTCTTACCCTCTATAACTAGTCTGCATAGACAATGTAGCTAAAAGAAGCCTTAATTAACGTATGTAAAAAAATATTTATATGTAGAATTTTTTTTAATATGCCACATAATGTATTTTTGGAACGTAATATATAGGAGCAGTACAAAAATGATGTGGCTTTGCAAATTAACATAATTATTAACTGGAGAAGGATGGGAAATGTAAAATCTAAATACTGTGTAGAATACTCAGTACAACAGAATATAGGTGGCTTTTATTACCAAAAAATACATAACGCCTAACATATGAACATTAGCAAAGACAATAGCTTTAATATGGGTCTTTACAAACATACAGTAACCAAGAAACGAAATCATAAATGTTCCAGAGACATAAGTAATGCATTTGACCTGATATATGCTGTTGTAAAATTGCTTATCTGTGCAGTGCAGAGTTAGCAAAATAACAAATCTTTGGGGTGTCATAAAGTGGAGCACTGAAAACATTCAGTACAAATGGTTTTCCATCTGGGTTGCTAAAGATCTTGCCTCAGATGGATTACTATGTAGAATATATGGCAAAGTATGGTTGTTTTTTATATACCATTTCTAAAAATGATTATAGTACACTATCAAAATATTTCTTTGTAAATTCAAAAATACTTCATTGGAAATGTAGAACTGGAAAACAGACTTGTTTTAAAACAGAGTTCATTAAAACATTTTTGAGACATGTTTTAGCAAGATCACAAGATAAGAGATGAGTAGCAATTCCAAAAGGCATACATTTATTTTTCCAATTTAAACCAAATCTTTACAGAGTTTGATTAGTTAGTAATGCAATATAAGTTGCAAGCAATCACCCAACTTGCTGTGATATTCAGGAGAGGCTCTCACAAGCCAAACACATATATAGATAATTAGCAGACTAAATATGATTCAGTAACAAAGTTCAACCCTTCTTCTCAAAACATAAAATTCAATGGAGAAAAGGAAAAAAAAACAGAAAAAAGGAGTTTGAAAGGAAAACTGTTTATAAACAGAAACAAAGCAGAAATAAAAGAAAATTATATTTTAACCCTTACCAGCCTTTACAGACAGGTGTCTAAGTTAAAGCCGAGTTCCCCCCCACTTTTGAGAGGTGGTCTTAAACGAAAGACCACCTCTCCACCCCTAGTTTTTGGATACTAAAAAAAATATTTTTTCTTCTATCGTACCTTTTTATGAACTACATAGTGTAGTTCCGATCCATCCAACCCGCGGTGCAGGACGTCATATCCTTTTGTGCGGCGAGCCCCCCCACTGTCGTTCCAGAAGACAGCTGGCCATTCACAAAGCGCCACGCGACTCGCGCAGTAGGAAAGGGGCAGTGAAGCCGCAAGGCTCCACTGCCAGTTTCCCTTAGTTAGAATGGCGCTGCCTGCACGCGATCCAATGGACAAATCGATCTTGGGGTGGCCGATATCGCAGACTCCTTGGACAGGTAAGTGTCCTTATTAAAAGTCAGTAGCTACAGTGTTTGTAGCTGCTGACTTTAAAAAAAATAAAATTTGCGGGTGGAACACTGCTTTAAAGTGGAGTTCCACCCAAAAGTGGAACTTCCGCTCATTTGCCTACTCCCCTCCCTCCGGGGCCACATTTGACACCGTTCGGGGGAAGCCGATATCCTGTCCCCGCTTCCGGGAGTCCAGGCCGTGGTGGATTACATCACAGCTCGGGTCCCTCTGCCTCCCTCCTCCTTCCCCTGCTGCCGAGCCAGTAGGAGAGCTCAGCGGTGCCTCGTGCATGCATAGTAGGGACCCGGCGTGAAACCGTAATGCTACACTGACGGTTTCCCTTACTCACAATAGCAGCAGAAGCACCGGACAGCTGATGGAAACATCAGTTGCCGTGCTGACATCGCTGGACTCCAGGACAGGTAAGTGTCCTATTATTAAAGGTCAGCAGCTGCAGTATGTGTAGCTGCTGGCTTTTCATTTTTGCACGGGTGGGTGGACCTCCTCTTTAAGATCAAATGAGAAGGATTATCTATATACAGTATATTATATAGTATTCATATACACACACATATATATACTATCTATATACTGTATATAGTTACATAGGTTGAAAAAAGACAAAGTCCATCTAGTTCACCATAAAAATAAATAAAAAATACCGTATTTATTGGCATATAACACGCACTTTTTTCCCCTTAAAGTCAGGGGAAAATCGTGGGTGCATGTTATACGCTGATCCCCCGCCGATTGTGAGCCTTTTGGCGGCTCTCATAGTCCCGCGTGAGACGGCGAAAGCCGCCGAGAACGGCCGAAAGCCACCAAGAGCGGCCGAGTGCGTCCAAAAGCCACCGAGAACAGCCGAGAGCCGCCGAGAACGGCGGCGCCATTTTTAAACGGCAGTGTATTGACAAGTCTGCAAATGACACAGGAGCAAGGCTGCAGATGGACACTGACAAGGCTGCAATGATGGACAAGGCTGCAGATGGGCACTGACAAGGCTGCACTGACACTGACAAGGCTGCACTGACACTGACAAGGCTGCAGATGGACACTGACAAGGCTGCTTTGATAGGCATTTAAATTGTTTTTTCCCTTAAACTTCCCTCCTAAAAGTTTTTTTCCTTAAAATTTAAAATTCTCTCCTAAACTTGGGGTGCGTGTTATACGCCGGCGCGCGTGTCATACCGATAAATACGGCAATATCATCATACAATCCCATATTTACAATTCTATACCCACAGTTGATCCAGAGGAAGGCGAAAAACCCCAGCAAAGCATGATCCAATTTGCTACAGCAGGGGAAAAAATTCCTTCCTGATCCCCCGAGAGGCAATCAGATTTTCCCTGGATCAACTTTACCTATAAGAGCCCTTGCACAAAGGGGCGGGGGGCGGCGTCGGCGGTAAAACGCCGCTATTATTAGCGGCATTTTACCGTCGGTATGCAGCCGCTAGCGGGGCGGTTTTACCCCCCGCTAGCGGCCGAGAAAGGGTTAAATACCACCGCAAAGCGCCTCTGCAGAGGCGCTTTGCCGGCGGTATAGCCGCGCCGTCCCATTGATTTCAATGGGCAGGAGCGGTAAAGGAGCGGTATACACACCGCTCCTTCACCGCTCCGAAGATGCTGCTGGCAGGACTTTTTTTACCGTCCTGCCAGCGCATCGTTCCAGTGTGCAAGCAGCGGCACTTTCGGGGCGGTTTGCAGGCGCTATTATTAGCGCAATAGCGCCTGCAAACCGCCCCAGTGTGCAAGGGCTCTAAATGTCAGTACCCAATTATATTATGTACATTTAGGAAAGAATCCAGGCCTTTCTTAAAGCAATCTACTGAGCTGTCCAGAACCACCTCTTGAGGGAGGTTATTCCACATTTTCACAGCTCTTACTGTGAAGAAACCCTTCTGTATTTGGAGATAAAATCTCTTTTCCTCTAGGCGTAAAGAGTGCTCCCTTGTCCTCTGTGATGACAGTAAAGTGAATAACTCAACACCAAGTTCACTATATTGACCCCTTATATATTTGTACATATTGATCATATCCCCCTAAACCTCCGCTTCTCAAGAGAGAACAAATTCAGTTCCTCTAATCTATCCTCATAGTGGAATTCCTCTACTCCTCTTATTAGGTTGCCCTTCTCTGCACTTTCTCCAGTTCCCTGATATCCTTTTTGAGAACTGGTGCCCAAAACTGAATTGCATATTCCAGATGAGGTCTTACTAATGATTTGTACAGGGGGAAAATTATCTCTCTCTCTCTCTGGAGTCCATATCTCTCTTAAAACAAGAAATGATTTTGCTCCCTTTGGAAACCGCAGCTTGGCATTGCATGCTATTATTGAGCTTATGATCTACCAAAACCCCCAAATCCTTCTCCACTATGAATCCCTCCAGTTGTACTCCCCCCAGAATGTATGATGCATGCATATTCTTAGCCCCCAAGTGCATAACTTGACATTTATCTACATTAAACATCATCTGCCACATAGTCACCCAATTAAACAGTGCATTGAGGTCGGCTTGTAAGTTGGAGACATCCTGGATGTTATTCCACTGCATAGTTTGGTGTCATCTGCAAAGACTGAAATGGTACTTTTAATCCCAGACCCTATATCATTTATAAAGATATTCAAAAGTAAGGCTCCCAACACTGAACCACAAACCACGAATGGGAGGGACATCAAGCACAAAAAAACATACAACTTAATGTCCCTGTTTTAACTGCACCCATCAAAGAAAATCTTTGGAAAAACATTTGGTTTAAAATGAAATTAACATTTTTGAACTGGCCCACATTAATTGACTAAAGAACACTGAAACAGTTTGTTGGGCAATGTGTTTACCAGCAATAATTAATGAAGGGAGGAAGATTTTGTTATCTAGCCCTCACATACACCAGATCTTAAGACAGATCTTGAAAATAATGGAAAAAAACCCTTTCCTCTATCTTATTAACCAAAGGAAGGTCACTATGCGATATGGTCTTTCAAAGATACACATTTAGAAAACCCTGCTGCAATATCAATACCTCCTGATGCTGCTAGCATTTATTAGCATATTGCACTTTTTTTTTGGCTTTCCTCCTTTAACGTGTTTACCTCTCATGCAGAGGTGCAACAACCTTGAGGCAGGGTGAATTACTTGCCTCAATTGTTGAACACCTATTTAGACCTGGTGACTATGATCAGGACATACTCTTACTTGCAGAAATGCTTCATTTGCGAATGGGTTATCCATGAAATTAGGTCAAAGTTGAGGGATCATGCATAGTAGTTTCAAAAAGCACCCAACCACAAATGTCAACATAAATGCACACATTTGCAGCTGTCAGGGAATAGTGGCCCCCTTTAGATGTAGATAACTCCAGATGGGAGATGAATAAAAACTTGATACAAAAAATACGCTTTTGGAAAGAAAAGCAGAGGCATGGTTATTATATATTTCTCTACAGGGGCTATGTATTGCTGTATAATTTGAAGCTACAAACTTACTACTATTTAGTTAAATGAAGTTGATAATATTCTACTCTTCAATTTAAAGTAGGTATAAAAGATAATCGTAGCTTAAATCCTACCGGAAGGCATGTTCTGCTTTCCTGTGGAAGGATTCTTCACCTCGCATTAAATACTCCAGACTCACACTAGCTAAATCTAAAGGAGGAATAGGTCTACCTGACCTCCAAAAATATTACTCCGCTTGTCATCTCACAAGGATCGCTGACTGGAACATCCATGCCTCTAAAAAGGCATGGGTCTTCCTAGAGAGGTCCTTCTCGTCAGGACCCTTACACCTTCTCCCATGGTTACCTCCTCGGAACTGGCCCCATACCCTCTTAACCCACCCCCTTATACATTCTACACTTCTGACTTTTAGAAAGACCATGATAAGGGGTTCATCCACCCCTCCCCCGGGCCCCCTAACTACTCTCCGGGGGAATCCTGACTTTCCACCGGGGACCTCTGCAGATTTTTTAAGTCAGGAGTGGCCATTCGAGGACGTCCTAGCTCTTCAATTCTATTCCAATGAGAAGCCCTTATCCTTTGAAACTTTAAAGTCTAACACCAAGATGCTCTCACTTTCCTTTTGGACCTATAGACAAATCCGTCATTTCCTCACAACCCATGCCAGTCAGTCGGACTGGACACGACAACTTACGCCCTTTGAATCCTTATGCCATCCTAAACAGCCGCAAAGACACTTAATCTCCCTTCTGTATACCTTTCTTTCAGAAACCCCAACGCAGACCCCCACCCCCTCACAGGTTTCCTGGAGTGGAGATCTTCAAAGGTCTCTTTCCATGGAGGACTGGAACATTATCTATGAGTACGCACACAAGGGCTCTTTGAACGTTGGCATCCAAGAAAATGGCTACAAGGTGATCACAAAATGGTATAGGACTCCGTCACGTATCCACAAATTTTCCCCTAATATTCCTGATACCTGCTGGAGATGCGGGTTGGGGGTGGGAACTATGCTTCATGTGTGGTGGGATTGCGTGAACATTCAACCCTTTTGGAGGGAGGTTCACGGTCTCATCTCACATATCACTACCTATACCTTGGACTACACCCCGTCCCAATTTCTCCTACACCTCACATCGCTACCCAAAAAAGATTACTACAAATCACTGCCGATGCATATGGTTAACGCCACTATACTTTGTATACCCAGACATTGGCGCTCCACCAACATTCCAACAGTCAGGGAATGGTTTGCACGGATTTCCTCCATAAAAGAAATGGAGGAACTAATCTTTACCTCACAAGACAGGATGCATAAATTTTCAACCACATGGGCCTGCTGGTCTCATTTTGTTACTACTGAACGATACCTTCAGTACGTATCGTAAGGATACCTGTAGAGTGTAACAACGTCTTAATCAACGTTTTGTGTGGGGGGGGGGGGGACAGGTGCGGATCCACTCACCCTTCCCCTCTCACTTCCTTTATCCTTACTCCCCACCTAATATTTATTCCCTCTTCACCCCCCTTTTCTTCCCCTTCCCCCCCCCCCTTTTTTTTTTTTCTCTCCTCCTCCTTTTCTCTCTTCTCTTTCTCTTTGCTTTTTCTCCTTCCTTTCTTCCCTTTCTTTATTCTCTTTTCCCCCAGATCGACACTTAGTCCTCATCCTGTCAGGATACATTGTAATCTAGATGGTGAACTTACTCGAGTGACTGAGACAATAGAAATGAAGATCCTCCGCCCACATACGCTTAATGACAATTTTATGTCTCAGTAATGTTCACTTATTCTCAGTTAGGATCTTTATGTTGTATCGTGACATACATACTCTTTATATGATTCTGTTAAATGATGTGTTGTGACAATACTTTTGTCCTGTATGTCTTGTCTTACTCTTTTGAAATAAAACATTTTTGTGGAAAAAAAAAAAAAAAAAAAAGATAATTGTAGCAAAAAGCCCAAGGTCCATTTCAGGAGTGTTATGCAGGTCTCAATGGTTTAAATAAGAATTTCTATATTTGTACCTAATTTGTGATTGTTTTTACACTGTTACGTGACTGCAATTCCTCTGTAATGCAGCAAAGTTGTGGGGTGGTGGGCATGTAACTCATAAGCTTGAATGTTACAGCAGGAAGTAATGTTTACTGGCTGTGACAAGTGATTCCACGTCAACTAACAGGAGAAGGGGAAGAGCTGTTCGAGAGATGTTTATATATTCACTGTCAGAGGTTTCTCATGAATGAGGATACTGGTGCTTAGGTGAATGCCTACAACGTACATGCATCATCCTGCATGGTAATCAGTTGTTTATTTCTGACAATGCTAGAAGGGAATCTCATTGCGACAATACAGCATTGTTGGCCAGTACCGGAACTGGAGAATATTGTAAATGGGTAAACAGGCTGGATTTACAGATGAAATCTAAATATACATAAAATAATAGAAATAATGCATAATACAAAAGGTGCTGTGTTTCTGCATAAAAAGCAATGAAAGTTTTTACTCTTTAGTGGAAGTCCATGTTAAATGCTCAATGTGGTGGCAAAATTACTTTATAAAAGTGTTTTTTATAGTTGCTGCAATTAGTAGCCATACCTGAATTGGCAGACTATTGTGCAATGGGGAGCTTAATGCACCCTTACCCAGTAGCCTGCAGGAAATGGCAGAGTTTGCTGCAGCCAAAACCTCCATGATTTTTTTTATACATTTATAATTAGGTTGTACATAAATGATAAAAATTATGATTCTGTGCTTGCATTATGCATCAACAGCAATAGAGTATTTACATTTATTACATTGTAATAAAAATGAATATAGAAAGTATCTACCCAGTGGGGATTTTTGAGACACAACAGAGGAATATACAGTTAGGTCCATATATATTTGGACAAAGACACAATTTTATTTTTTTTCAGGTATTTACCAAAACATATTCAAGCTATAGTTATATAATGGATATGTGCTGAAAGTGCACACTCTCAGGTTTAATTTGAGGTTATGTACATCCAAATTGGAGGAAATGTTTAGGAATTACAGCTCTTAAGAACAGCCACCACCCCTTTTTTAAGGAACGAGAAGTAATTGGACAATTGAAGAAAAAGCTGTTTCATGGCCAGGTGTGGGCTACTCCTTCGTTATTTCTTTATCAATTAAGCAGGTAAAAGGTCTGGAGATGATTCTAAGGCTGGCCATACATGGTCGAGTGTGGTATTTGCATTTGGAATCTATTGCTGTGAACCTACATCATGCGTTCAAAGTAGCTGTCCATGCAAGTGAAACAGGCCAATGTAAGGCTTCAAAAATAAAACCAATCTATCAAAGAGATAGCAGCAACATTAAGAGTGGCCTAATCAACAGTTTGGTACATTCTGAGGAAAGAACGCACTGGTGAGCTCAGCAACATAAAATGGCGTGGACGTCCACGGAAGACAACAGTGGGGGGTAAATAGTAGGATCCTCTCTATGGTGAAGAAAAACCCATTCACAACATCCAGACAAGTGAAGGACACTCTCCAGGAGGTGGCTGCATCATTGTCAAAGTCTACAATCAAGAGAAGACTTCACGAGAGCAAATACAGAGGGTTCACCACAAGGTGCAAACCATTCATAAACCTGAAGAATAGAAAAGCCAGATTAGACTTTGCCAAAAAAAATCTAAAAAGACCAGTTCTGGAAAAGCATTCTTTGGACGGATGAAATGAAGATTAATTTGTACCAGAATGACAGGAAGAAAAAAGTGTGGAGAAGGCTGGGAACAGCTCATGATCCAAAGCACACAACATCATCTGTAAAACATGGTGGAGACAGTGTGATGGCATGGGCATGCATGGCTTCCAGTGGCCCTGGGTTTATTGATGATGTGACAGAAGACAGAAGCAGCCAGATGAATTCTGCAGTGTTTAGAGATATATTGTCAGCCCAGATTCAGCCAAGTGCAGCAAATTTGATTGTACAGCGCTTCATAGTACAGATGGACAATGATCCAAAACACACTGCAAAAGCAACTTAGGAGCTTTTGAAGGAAAAGAAGTGGAATATTCTGCAATTTCACTTGCTGAAGGCAAAACTAAAGGCAGAAAGATCCACAAAGAACAACTAAAGACAGCTGCAGTTAGAGCCTAGCAAAGCATCAGAGATGACTAAACCCAGTCTTTGGTAATGTCCATGGGTTCTAGACTTCAGGCAGTCATTGCCAGTAACTGATTCTCAACAAAATATTAAAATTGAACATTTTATTTATGATTATATTAATTTGTCCAATTACATTTGAGCCACTGAAAATGTCGGGACTGTGTATAAAAATGGCTGTAGTTCCTAAAATTTTTACTTGATATTTATGTTCAATCCCTTGAATTAAAGCAGAAAGTCTGCACTTCAAATTCATTTGGATTGTTTTGTTTTAATTTTATTCTGGTGGCATACAGAGCCAAAAGTATGACATTGTGCCTGTGTCCAAATATATATGGACCGATCTGTATATGTATTGTATGTGTGGACAACTACAACATATATAAAATATAATACCAATAGTAATAAGTACTTTCTGCTCATGTTCTTTTTTTGATAGACTTACAGGAAAAGGAGGAGAGTGGGTCAATATTTTTCAAGAGGCAACATCAAATGTGCCTAGGGTAGCATAAGCCCCAAAAAAATCAAACTGCAAATATGATGAGAAAATGCATAAACAAGGTTACCCTTAGTGAAAATCCCATGTCAAATGTATTTTTTCATGATATGCCCAGTTTGAATTTTCCAGGTTTGTGATCAGTTTACTTTAATTTTAATCGTGAGTAATTCCGCTCCCTAGAACTGTTTATTCTGTGAATTCTTGTATTTATTTGTGTGTGTCTGTTAAAAATAATTTTTGTGTTTTATATGGGGCTTGGTTAGATGTTGGTGGAATAACATAACATGCATTTTGGGAGCACAGAAGTTTTAAGCTTCCAAACATTAAAAACAATTCTCCTGTATTCAAATGACTGAATAAAAACCATAAAGTCAAATGTGAAAGTCTAGCACAAATTATTATGAAACAGTTTATATACCTTTATCCTCATTTTTTAAAGTTTTTGAAAGCAGCACATTTTGTTGGAAAGCAGGAATGGTGGAGCACTAGTGTGCATACTGTGAAATGCAGAAAACCTTTGGAAAGCATCTATTTTGTTGCTCCTATCTCAAAATGTGTATATCTAATTCTAGTAGGCTCTTGGACAGCTCTTGTATTTCTGAGCACTCTTCACTACTGGATCTGATTTTTTTGGTGAGAAAGGTCTGTCTTGTCAATGAAAACCCAGCCTCTTTCTCATTTATCCTCTAGTGAAGAAAAAAAAAATGATTGCTAATGACAACATACAGAATTCTCTTTCGGAAATGTTGAGATTCAACACCCAAATGGCACTTACAGAAGCTTACACAAAATGTAATAAATAGCATTGATTTTGTTCTGCTTTTAGCTAAATACTATTTGAAGTCTTTTTGGAGAAAGGAAAACAGAATCTTCTCTCCTTGCATGGCTGAAGATGACCCAACTCAAGTCATATCAACATTAATAGCCTTTCTTTGAAATAAAAAGAAATCCACTGCAAAATAGACATTAAAAAAAATTATATAAAAAAGTTTTAAAGCCACTTAACTTGTTTCTGTACTTTATATAACCACAACTACTCATAACTGGCAGTGCTTCAATATGGAATACAAATTACATTATAAGAGAAACTAGCTGAACTGGAATATGCACAGAATAAACATTATTGGTACTATTCATATGCTCAATGTATGAAACACTCCATTTGTTTTCTGCTCAAGAATGCTTTGTAGTGCAAGATGAAAAAAAAAATGTACATTACGGCATGCAGAGTAATATTATATTGAAGCTATTGTCATAGGAAAGAACAGTTTCTGGCAGATACAAACAGCCAACACCTCTGAAAGACTAACAAATACATATATGTAGTTTATAGTTCAGTATAAAATGTTAAGTTAATAACTACAGTTTATAATTAAGGGCCAACAGGTAATGTATTATAAAAGAAAATCTTTGAACATTAAAAAAATAAAAGTAAACTGCGTTCGGTGTGTATAGAAAAAAATGTCAATAACCTGCAGCTTTGAACAATTGTTAAAAAAAGTATTATGTATAAACTGCCGAAACAGAGCTTTATAAAATGGATGCCATGCCTCATTCCTAATGCTCTGAAACTAAGTTTCACAGTGTGCTTTGTGGACAGTTAAATAACCAGATAGAAAAAAAAAGGTTTTAAGAGTGTTGGTCAGACATAATCTAAAAAAATAAAATAAAACAAAAAAAAAGCAAGCGCTGCAGTCACAGCCTACATGTATGATATTTAAAAATATAGCATTTGTTCATGCACATGTATAAGCTATACATGAGAAGCTCCACCATAAACAGTCGACCAAACATACTATCAAATGCATAATGGATTACAATATGACCATATCATAGAAAACACTTATGCTCCTGCAAGGAAGTAGAACATTGTTATTACATTTTTGTAATAACAGGCCATGGCACGGAAACTGCACTTCTAAAAATATGGGACGATGCTCTTGAAGCAACAGATGACGGAGAATCATGTCTCCTGGTACTGTTAGACCTCAGTGCAGCATTTGACACAGTGGACCACATTACTCTACTTGTCTGGCTCACGGAAGTAGCAGGAGCCACAGATTCTAGTCTAAAATGGTTCGCATCCTTCTTAGAGAATCGCTCGCAGACAGTGAAACTAGGAGCATTCACCTCGGAAACCCGGGCAATCTCCTGTGGAGTCCCTCAGGGTTCACCCTTGTCGCCAGTGCTATTCAACATCTACATCCGCCCTCTCCTCAAAATCATCAAAAAATCAGACCTCTGTTTCCACTCATACGCTGACGATACCCAAATCTACTTTCGCATCAACGGACAAAAAGACCACCATCAGCAACTAGAGAAATGCCTCACTTTAATAGATGACTGGATGACCATTAGTTCCCTCAAACTCAACGGGTCAAAAACAGAACTTCTCTACCTACACGCTAACCAAAATCCCAAAACCAAGACTCCATGGACACCTCCCGCCATCTTTGGACAAACCGTCTCTCCGAGCACCAAAGCCAAAAGTCTTGGAGTTATCTTTGACTCAGAAATGACAATGGATGCACAGATAGCATCAGTAGGTAGCGGATCTCACCATCTCCTCCGCCTGCTACGCACTCATCCCCTTCATCCCAGAAGATGACAAAGCAGCAGTAGTTGGAACAATCATCAATTCCCATCTCAACTACGCAAACTCACTCTACATAGGATTACCCCAATATCAGCTTGTGCGCCTACAGGCCATTCAAAACGCGGTGGCAAGACTGCTAACAGGAAAAAAACCCTGGGAGTCCATCTCCCCATCCCTGAGGAGCCTACATTGGCTAACAGTAAAGAATCGGATCACATTCAAGACCCTCTGCCTCACCCACAAATGCATACAAGGTAACGCCCCTCAATACCTCCGAGAGAAAATAAAACACTACACACCGAATCACAATCTGCGATCATCTAGCCAAAACCTCCTCCTCGTTCCCAAATACCACTACAAAGCAAGGGGAGAACGAAGATTCGCAGTCCAGGGACCTCGGCTATGGAACTCTCTTCTGACTCGCATCCGCATGGAAGAAAACCATCAGGCCTTCAGGAAAAAACTCAAGACTTACCTCTTCTAAGAAGCTGACAACACAAACGCATCAGCGCCTTGAGGCGATTCAGTTCACATTTGCAGCGCTTTACAAATCATTCATTCATTTTTGAGAATTTTAAAGTGTGCACATCACAGCGTCACCAGACAGCTCCAGCTATTGAATCCGTCGAGCATTGTTAACAGTTATGTGCCCACTGCATCTATCCAATGACTTAACAAA
This sequence comes from Aquarana catesbeiana, assembly GCF_042186555.1. Classification (NCBI taxonomy): domain Eukaryota; kingdom Metazoa; phylum Chordata; class Amphibia; order Anura; family Ranidae; genus Aquarana; species Aquarana catesbeiana. Next base: position 398,634,195 of record NC_133325.1, read on the forward strand.
TGGGACAGCAAATATAGCATTATTAATCACATTTTGTTCATCTTTAGCTTATAGTTAAGTCTAGTACCTTGAAAACCAAACAGCAATAGCCGATCTGTCTAACCTTAACAAGATTTTATATTAAAGTAAGAGAAAATTTGTTGTCCCATAGGTAACGCTGAAAAAAGCTAATTGTAACTAAACCGTTCCCTGTTTTTCATTGAGTTCTTCCTTGGATGTAGCAGTACCAAATAAGATAATTGGAAGGGCTGAAAAAATCAATATGTTAATAACATCTTCAGTATCTATGTTGAATTTAAATTGTATCCATACCAGAAACTAGTTCTAATGTCTTGGAGAGAATTTAGAAAGGTTAGAACCCCTGTCAGGTTTTACTGCTATCTGGGGCTCCCCCTCATTTTCTGTTCTGGGGACAATTAAAACTTAGCAGAGGTGTTAGCATTCCCCTACTTAAATAATAAAAAAATAAAAAACAAACATTTTTTCTTCTGTCTGTATTGCTGTTTGACAGATTTCCCCCAACTTCCTGTGCTAGGAACAACTTTTTTACCAGACAGGAATTAAGGAATCTCTCCAACTGCAGTAAAACCTGACAGCTGTTACAATCCATTCCTCTATTCAAAACGAAAAAAAGTTTTGGATATAGACACACTTAAAACAGCACTGTCTCTAAGTTAAGGGTAAAAAAAGGGTCTCCCTCAAAAGACCTTCCACCCAGCCAGCCTTTGCCCTTTTGAAGAGCTAAGGTAGCTGAAGAACCTTCATCCTCCAACAAACTTTGGGTCGAGAGATGGAGCGTCAGAGCACAGAGGAACTCTCAAAGAAAATACAGATCTATAACATGGGTAGTGTGACAAGCAAGAATTAACTTTTTCTTTGCAGAGACCTAGCACCAGGGTCACTTTACTTTGCTGTCCAACAGAGATAGCAGAGGACTGCTTACCTATTCTTTGCTACAAAGAACTTGAGAGCATTTTAGGGGAATGGCACAGTGAGCTTCCCAAAGTAAACATGCCAGCGCCTGGGTTATATATATGCATAAACCATGTGAGCTGCCAAAACTAAAAACTCAAAAAACAAGAAAATCCAAAAACCCCCAAAAAATAAATAAAAAATACTATGAAATAGCTGCCAGCACTCACCACTTTCTCAAAATGTGACAATGTAAACATATATACCCAATGTGCGGCACTAAGAATTATGCAATATACTAAAACTCTAAAAATGGTAATATAAAATAAACAGATAATAAGATAATTGAGTAAAATATTTCCAATTATAGTGCAGGTGCTCATTAGCAGATGAAAAAAGTGCAAGTGTTCAGTGTGTATATGCAACAGTCCTCAACATTGATAAGCAAGAAAAAGTCCATAAACGTATCAAAGAAAAAAAGTGAAACAAATGGTGTCTTCATGCAATGTGCACTCTCCCCCTTCAGGTATGCCCTCACCTTAAGGGCTTTAAAAACAAGCCTGTAGTAAATGGTAAGGGCTTAGATGGTCATCATCCATATAGTGGCTGGTTAGTGGTAAACGCAGATCCCATATTTACTCCACCTCCTGGTAGGAATGCTAATCAATAAAGCCACAACTTCTGTCTGGTATTTTCAAAGTTCAACTCATATGCATACAGGGAATAATAGAGGCATGCAATAGTGTAATTCCGTTTAAAAAGATATAATGGCAACTAAAAACTCATCACATTACACTCACATTAAATATATTTAAAAACCGCATTGAGCTGTGCTGGTGTGAAAGGGTGAAATGGTCACCTGTATTCCGGTCTGCAGTCCCAGCGTACGGTGTTTCCCTGTCCTATTTTCTCCACAGCACTTCCTAGTTCCTTGTGCATCAGTCAGCCAGACTCCTCCTACCGGTTTCATCACACCTCGTGACTTCCTCTGGGGATATATGTTTACAATGCCAGCGCCTGGACCCAGCGAAATGCCATATTGGGTGAGGACCGTGCTGCATCCCTTGACAGGTAAGTGTCCAAATATTAAAAGTCAGCAGCTACAGTATTTGTAGCTGCTGACTTTAAATGTTTTGCTTCTAAGGTGAAGAACCTCTTTAACTAAGCAATTTAATTATCATTACAGACCACAGATGCGGGGGGAATCAGGTGCCCTGCTGCAGACTACCAACGGCCCTGCAGTGTTTACCATGAGAAGTGTTCTCCTCAGCTCTGCTGGAAGTTGTGCATGCACTAGCTTGGCTGCACTGTAGGCATCTATTTTACTATAAGGCTGAATGGCACAGCTACCAGAAACATTGCACAAAGTAAACAATGGTAGGATTTTGGAGGGGCAGCAAAGATACCAATAGTCTCAAATGATATTTAAAGCGGAGTTCCAACCAAAAATGGAACTTCAGCTTTAAGGGAAGGTGACCCCCCTGACATGCCACATTTGGCATGTCATTTTTTTTTGGGGGGGGGGGGGGAGTGGATACCCTCTTTTTAGAGGGTTCCAGCTCCCACTTCCTCCCGGGGCACCACGGCGGCAGAAGTAAGTTCACCTCTCCCCCCTCCCTCTCGGAAATAATTTGGGACACATCACAGGTCCCAGATGATTGCCCGGCCAGTTACAACACGCAGCGCGGCTCGCTGTGGGCGCCTGGCTGTGAAGCCACAGCCAGGCGCCCACAGTGACAATGCTGGCGCCACAGAGAGGAGGGGGAGATGAGTGGGGCTTCGTTCCCCCGCATCACTGGACCCTGGGACAGGTAAGTGTCCGATTATTAAAAGTCAGCAGCAGTATTTGTAGGTGCTGACATTAACATTTTTTTTTTTGTCGGAATTCCGCTTTAATAACTTCAAGAGAAGAGCAAGTGTATACGCTAGGGCTTGTGCTTTAAATCTTTAGAACTCCTTATCAAAACTGTGGTGATCATTGAAAATTACACACACCGAAAAAGTGACCTTTTCAGAGGGTATAAATAAAAACTCAAATATTTGATATTTTTAAATAGAATATAGGAATATATTACATATAAAAAGCTGTTAAATTGGAGAATTACTGGTCAGGCAATAGACACACTAAAAATATGCTGTGTGCTACATACAATGTTACTGCAAGATTTCTACTAAATAATTGCTTATTTCAGGACATCAATGTAACTGATGCTGAAAAATGGTAACACTACAGCGAGTCAGCAAACAAAGGTCAGTGAGACAGCAGGAGGGAGCATCTCTTAAACAAATAAGCATTAGCATTTGCCTCCATAGCAGCCAGCTCGACTTTAATATGACACATATTGAATGAATCATCTGTTCTGCAGGCGCCAAGCAAGATATATCTTAATGCAGACAGGTCGGCGACATGAACCCTAATGGTCCTTATCTTAATCTTGTTTAAAAGCATCTTAGATTTCTCTGTAATCTTTTCCACTTTTTTTGACATTCATTCTCTTAAAAATTGGTTTGTATGTGAACATATTACTAATTTTAATTCAGATCACATATTCTACATGATCCACTAAAATCAAAGCATATAATTACTTTTATGTTATACCTTGGCATTGTAAATGATGGCACTGTTGTAATGAGATGACACAGAGAGCTGTAATAAATGTACCATGTGCTCAATATAGTGGATTGGCTTGATAATAGCCATTTTTCTAGTAAGAGGCCAGTTTTGACCCTTTGTCGGACAAAGCTATTTAGTGTGAAAGGGCTAGACCTTGTACCATAAATGGCACACAAATTACAGACGAGGTTAAATTATGTGCTGTTAGGTTCACAAGTTCAACTTTAGAGCACACAAAATATATGCATATTAGAAATCAGCAAGGTGAAACTACATATAGGCAGTCATATTCTTTGTATAGACCTTTTCTAAGAAATCCATTTTTTTTTCATTGAGTACACTATACTTTTCCATAATGATCAGCACCACTATGGATACAGTTGCTGTTAGTACCATGAACACACTCTCTACCAGGAGTTCTCTGCTGCATTGCTCTATGTCTGAAGAGCGGAGGCATTGAAGGAAGGTTTAAATAAGGGATTCTAACAAATTCCTAAATGATAGTAGTCACCTGTTCCAACCTAGAAGTGCTAAAGAAATAAAACTCATGCTAAACAAGTACGGGCAATGATCTTGTAATGGGTTTGCCTGACCAATAAACAATGAATGTAACTTGTCTTTTCAAACTTCCAAACTAGCATTTTACAGATATTGAACCTCCTAGGGCAAGGTATTTTGTAATTCCTAGTCCATACAAACTAATTTGCAGTGCAAGCTGCAGATACATTTTGATTTATGGATGCTGGTATTATTTTCCTCTTTTGTGGCACTGGTCTGTATTATGTACAGAACATCTAGCACACTTTTTAGAACAACAACTCAAACAGCACATCACATATCATCACAGTAATTTGATGAAATTCTATAAAAATGTGCATCTATGCTCAAAATGTAAAATCATATATTAATTTACACACTGTATTTCAAATTATTTCTAGCCTACTTCTATTAATCTGAAATGTCTTAAACTGTGTATATTTTTGTTAAGTTCCTCACTCATTTACATTCTTCAATTCTGTGGCACGTATTTACTATGCCTGGAGATTAGGCACTGCTGTATCACACATTTCACAGAGCCTGCCTTCTGAACTACAGAGGTGCTAAGGAGGAGGAGTTTCAGGAGGCGAAGTCAGTACAGGAATTACTGCGTGCAGGCAGCAAGATACAATGGAATTTGCAGTACTTCGATATCGTAAGTAAACAGCCGAGCAAAGCATGCAGGGAATCAAGGAAATTGTGGAAATAAATAACCAGCAGACAGGCAGCACTCACAACATAAAGGGTTCACATATATGCGAATTGGATGCAGATGTCCCCGCATCCAATTCGCATGACAGGAGAGTATGACTGACTCTCAATGGAGCCGGTTCACACAGCTCCGGGGCTGTCACAGCCCGCATTTGGAAAGGGTCCTGTGTGTCTTCTTGTCCGATTCAGGTGCAAATTCAGGCAAAAATTTGGACCTGATTCGCACCTGAATCTTTGAACAAGGACCCACTGGACCCCATGCTGTGAGCCGCGGCCGCAGCATTTGTGAACGGAGCCAAAAAGAAATTTTTTAACCACTTCCATACTGGGCACTTTCACCGCCTTCCTGCTGAGGCCAATTTTCAGATTTCAGTGCAGTCGCACTTTAAATGACATTTGCGTGGTCGTGCAATGCTGTACCCAAATTACATATTTATAATTTTGTTCACATAAATAGAGCATTTTTTTGTTGGTCTTTAAATCACAACTTGGTTTTTTATTTCTTGCTACTGTAAAGAAATGAAAAAAATACAGAAAATTTTGAAGAAAAAAAAAAGTTTTTCTTCGTTCCTGGCATAAAATTTTGTAAATAAGTACGTTCTCTCCTTCACTGATGTGCACTGATGAGGAGGCACTACTATGCAGCACTGAAGTGCACTTATAGGTGGCACTGATGGGCAGCCTTTATGGGCACTGATAGGCAGAACTGATGGGCATTGACAGGCCGCACTGATTGGCATCACTGGTGGGCATCGCTTATCGGTGCAGATCCCCTGTCAGGAGAGCCGCTTATCGGCTCTCCTCCACTCACACTCTGTCAGCGTGAAGAGAGGAATTCCGATAACCAGCACTTCCTAGTTACGCTGTGATCAGCTGCAATTGACCTACGTCATAAGCTCTTTACTGTGATCGGAGATTTGGTGTGTCGAAGTGACACACCGCACTACCGATTGCCTCGCTGCGCACCCCTGGGGGCGCGCACAAGTGACTCTTCCTGAAAAAAGTCATATGACATCCAGTCAGAACGGAAGAGCCTATAGCAAAATGACGGCTGGACGGGATGTGGTGAAGCAAGCCTGTATGGGATTGTCAAAAATAACCATTGTTTGCATCGCTATTACAATCCTAACGTAATAAAATGAAAGTATGTTCTAATCATAGATTTCCATAAAAGCAGTATTAAACCCAAAAATAAAAATGTAATAAATTGCAGCCTAACAATTTATAGATGTGACGGCCATGTTTGTTTTCTTTTTAGGCCTTTTCCTTTATGTTCAACTGGTGATCCTGACAGTAAATCTGTTATTTTTCAAATTACTTTAACCACCTCAATGCAGGGCACTTTCACCCCCTTTCACATACTTTCATTCTATTACATCAGGAGTGTAATAGCAATACAAACAATGTCGCACTTTGAATGACAATTGCTTGGTCATGCAACACTGTACCCAAATACTTTTTTTTATCTTTTTTTCACACAAATAGAGCTTTCTTTTGGTGGTATTCAATCACTGCTGGAATTTTCATTTCTACTAAAAAAAGAAAGAAAAAAAAAGACTGAAAATTTTCTGTTTTCTGTTAGAAAATTTTCTAAATAAGTAATTTTTCTCCTTCACTGATGTGCGCTGATGAGGCTGCACTGATGAGGAGGCACTAATATGCTGCACTGATTAGCACTGGGGGGGCAGTGATAGGTGGCACTGGTGGGAACTGATAGGCGGTGCTGATGGGCACTACTGATGGGAGGCACTGATGGGCAGCACTGATGAGCAGGCACTGACCGGCAACACTTATGGGCACTGTTTGGTGGCAGTGATGGGCACTGAAAGGGCTTTCCTGTAATCAGGGCGCTGATGATCTGTGCCCTGATCAACTGCCCAGGTCTCCCCTGCGAAGAAATGCCGCTGATTGGCACTCTTTGTCACACACACTGTCAGTATGAGGTAAGGAGAGCCGATTCACGGCATTTCCGTATTTACATGTGACCGGCTGTAATTGGACACAGCCGATCAAATGGTTAAAGAGCTGCGGCTCTTTACAGAGATCGAGGTCACGCCGTGTCCTAGCAACACGGTGCGGCCACGATCGCCACGTGGGCGCGCAATAGTGGCTGTTCTGGGACACTGTCATATGGATAACACCTTTGTTGACATTAATATTAATGGTGAAGAAGAGATAAGGGGATTATCACGGTGCCAAGAGAAAATTAAGATGCATAAGTTATAAAAATTATAATGTTTTATTGACAATTAATACTTAAAAAATTGTACAAAATTACATATCAAGGGTGTGCACTAAAAAACGGAAAGGTTAAAAGCCAGCTGTGTAGCAGTTTTACAAGACCCAGCCTGGGAACGTGGTGGGCAGTCTTGTAAACAGGTAGTAATAGTCCTACATGTTTCGCCTGAAATGGCTTCCTCAGGGACAGTTGGTTGTACCTGTATCGCTATTGAGAACTCTATAATAAAAAATTACAATCAGAAAAGAGGTGACCACCTACAGACACCGTAAGACAGGAAGTGTGTTACTGGCTGAATCACCAGGTGAAATAAAAGCAAAAAAGCCTAAAGAAAGAGAAAACTAATGCAGCCATTACATCTATAGATTGGTAAGCTGCAATATATTACATTTTTGTTTATGGGTTTAATACCACTTTAAGAAATATTTCACTGTTACATAGAAGGCGAGGATTAAAAAAGACACAAGTCCAACCTATGTGTGTGATTTTATGTCAGTATTACATTGTATACATTTGCCATGTAGTTGCCCACCCCATTAATTTGTTCAGATCTTCTTGCAAGGTTTTCACATCCTGCGGAAAAGTTATTGCCCTGCTTAGCTTAGTATTGTCCGCAAATACAGAGATTCAACTGTTTACCCCGTTTGTCCTCCAGGTCGTTTATTAATAAATTAAAAAGGGTTGGTCCCAGGACAGACCCTGGGGAACCCCACTTTCCACCCCTGCCCATTCAGAATTCTCCCCATTTATCACTACCATCTGAATTTGTTTTCAATCCATGTACTCACCCTATGGTCAATGCCAACTGACCTTACTTTGTACAGTAAACATTTATGGGGAAATGTATCAAATGATTTTGCAAAATCCAGGTACACCACGTCTACGGGCCTTCATTTATCTAGATGGCAGCTCACCTCTTCATAGAAGGTTAACAGATTGGTTTGTCAAGAATGATTCTTCATGAATAACTGCTGATTACTGCTAATAATACAGTTGTCATTGCTAAAATCTTGTATATTGTCACTTATCATCCCCTCCAAGAGCTTGCATATAATTGATGCTAGGCTAACTGGTCTACAATTCCCAGGGATGTATCTTGGCCCTTTTTTAAATATTGGTGCTTTTCTCCAATCAGCTGGTACCATTCTAATCAATAGACTGTTCATAAAAATTAGGAACAATGGTCTGGTAATTACTTGACTGAGTTCTTTAAGGACCCTCAAGTGCAAGCCATCTGGTCCCGGTGACTTATTAATGTTAAGTTTTTCAATTCTATTTCTAATTCTGTCCTCTGTTAGCCATGAGGGTGCTTCCTGTGACATGTCATGAGGATAAACATTGCAGTTTTGGTTACTGAAACCCCCGATTCCCGTCGTCATTCTTTATGGGACCAATATGATCTGATCTCCCTTTCTTACTATTTATGTACTTAAAGAATTTCTTGGGATTTTTCTTACTCTCCTCCGCTATGTGCCTTTCATGTTCTATCTTAGTCGCCCTGATTGCACCCTTACATTTCTTGTTGCATTCATTGTAAAGTTGGAATGCTGATCATGATCCCTCAGCCTTTTATTTTTTTGAAGGCCTTCTCCTTTGCTTTTATATGCATTTTTTTAAGTTGGAGTTAAGCCACCGAGGTCTTTTATTAGCTCTTTTAAATTTATTTCCCATTGGGATGAACTGGCAAATAACCTTATTTAATATGCTCTTAAAGCATACCAATTTCTCCTCTGTGTTCTTTGTTCCTAAGATTTTATCCCAATTTGTATCTTCTAGCAAGGCTCGTAGTTTAGGGAAGTTGGCTCTTTTGAAATTCAGTGTCTTTGTATTCCCCTTATGTTTCCTACTAATGTGATTTATACTGAAACTAGTTGACCTGTGATAGCTGTTTCCTAAATTGCCCCGTATTACTACATCTGTGATCAAGTCTGTATTGTTGGTAATCAGTAGGTCTAGTAATGCTTTGTTTCTAGTTGGTGTGTTTACCATCTGACCCATGAAATTGTCCTGCAAGACATTTTGGAACTGGCGAGCCTTAGATGAATGCGCGGTTCCTTCCACCCAGTCTATGTCTTGATAATTAAAATCCCCTTTATGATGACACTTCCCATCCTTGCCGCTAATCCAAATTGTGATAGGCGGTCCGCCTCCTCCCTCTGGTTAGGGGGCTATAGCATATTTCCAGTATTACTTTCCCCTTAGTTTCATCCCTTTGCATCTTTATCTATAAGGATTTCACCTCCTCCCTTGCTCCGTTAGTGATGTCATCTCTTAAGGCCCATAAACACGATCTGACTTTTTGACAACAAACATGCAATTACCTGTTTTAAGGCAACATCCAACCGTGTGTACGCTCCATTGGACAAACTTTTTCGGTTTTAATCGGACAAATGTTGGCTGTGCAAACAGACAAACTTTGCGGCAACAAAAGTCCTACGTCGGCTAGTCCGATTGTGTGTACACAAATCCAGACTTTAGTCCAAAGTACAAACACGCATGCTCAGAACCAATGCAAAAGTTTAGACAACAATACAGAAGTTGAGCAAAGGGTGGCGGTAAAGAGCTGAAAAACCACTTGATTTGGTGAAAGTTGGCTGAAAAAGTCCTGCCGTGTGTATGCATACCAAGTTCACGGCCAACGCCCTTTGGACAGAAATCCACGGAAAAGTTTGTTTGAAGTCCGATCGTGTGAATGAGGCTTTACATTCACTTGTACATCATTTTTGATATACGGGCAAACCCCTCCCTCTTTTTTACCCTCTCTATCTCTGCGATATAGGGAATACTCTTGAATGTTTGCCAGCCAATCATGAGAGCTGTTGAACCAAGTCTCTGAAATTCCTACAAAATCGAAATCCTCTTCGAACAACAGTAGCTCTAGTTCTCCCATCTTGTCCGCCAGACTCCTGGCATTGGTGAACATGCCACGTAGTTTAGACTGGTCGCATACTGTCTACTTATTGGGTGTTCTGAGGTTGCAAATAGGACTACTTACTATACTTACCTTGGGTTTAGGTGCTTTAGTCAACCTACCACTAATGCCCCAATACTACCCTCTGGAATATGTTCCGTGCTGACTATCTACCTCTGGACCCCCCCCGTGGCCTAGTTTAAAAGCCCCTCTAACTTTTTGGCCATCTTCACTCCCAGCAGATCTGCACCCTCCTTATTTAGGTGCAGTCTGGCCCTTCTATAGAGCTGGTGACCGACTGAGAAGTCGGCCCAGTTCTCCAGGAACCCAAACCCCTCCTTACTACACCAGCTCCTTAGACACTCGTTTACTTCCCTAATCTCCCTCTGCCTTTCTGGTGTGGCTCGAGGTACCGGTAGTATTTCTGATAATACTATCTTAGAGGTCCTTTTCCTCAATTTAGCTCCTAAGTCCCTAAAATCGTTTTTTAGGACACTCCATCTTCCTCTGACTTTGTCATTGGTGCCAACGTGCACCATGACAGCCGGGTGTTCCCCAGTCCTTCCCAGTAATCTGTCCACCTGATCCGTGATGTGCCGAACCCGTGCGCCCGATAGACAACATACAGTTTGGCGCTTCAGGTCTTTGTGACAGATTCCTATCTGTCCTTCTAAGAATGGAGTCCTACTACCACCAGAATCTGTCTTTCCTTTGCCTTGGCTTTACTCCTACCCTCACTGGAGGAGTTATTCCCCTGGCAGCTAGGGGAGTCACTCAGCTCCAGCACAGCAGTGCTGGTCCCTGACTGGTTTCACCAATGTCACTCAACGGGGCGTACTTATTGAGATGTTCCAGCCCAGGACCGGCCTCCCTGACACTTTCCCCTCTACCCTTCCTGACTGTCACCCATCTACTCTGCTTTGGTGCCTGCCCTTCTTTATCTTCACCTGCCGGATACAATACCAACTCTCTTTTAGTGTGGAGGGTGTTCTCAGTGTTGACAGTTGCTTCCCTAGATTCAGAACCAGGGCAGATTCTTTTTGGGCGTTTTATTACTATCTATGGCCCATTTTCCAAGAAAAAAATGAACTGAACCTGTAAGTATATTAAATAATACGAAACCCAATCTTCATAAGTGGATTACTTAAGATTATCTAAACTCCTGAAAACTTTACATATTTTCTGAAAGCAATTACACTAGAGATAAAAATGGTTATTTATTAGTTCCAATTTTTTATGCCATGTCTTGTTTATGTTATTAGTGCTTTTATTAATTGTTTATCAAGTGCCAAATTTCTTTTAAAAAATACAATTAAGTTACATTTAGCACTCACACAAAATGCAGTCATTTTGTATAATATAAAAGATAGGGCTGTGCTGAGTAAATAGATACCCAACATATCAAGCCTTAAAACTGCTTGTGCCTGTGAAATGGCAACCAACTTCAGTCCATAGGAAACACTACTTTTACTCTAGTGTGCGTGGTGTAACATGCATAGCATAATTAACGTTTTTTTGTGCATAGGTGCCTCTGACACGTGTTTACGTTCATATGCGCGTGAATGTAGGGGGCTCAAAACAATTCGGTGGGTTTAAGTGCTAGGGTGTAACTTTAATTAAAACTTTATTTTTATCACATAGGGAACAAAAAGGCCCTGCAACTCCCTCTGTTTAGTGTACCAATGGAAAACTGCTCTAGTAGCATGCGGAACAGGGCAAGCTGGCTATACAGTGAATATACTACAGTGAATTTCAGCATCCCCAGCAGCCCCCTGAATGTGGAGCATGGATAATTACATGAAGCCAAGCTGGCCAAATTTAAATAAATAAAACTCCTGGAGTTCAGATGTAAGGCCTTTAAATCGATTTTGGTAAAGACTACTTCAACTACAGATTTGCTAACTGCTAGTAACCTGACTTGCTGGTAGCTTTATGCATTGTAAAAAGCTAAATTACAATTCTGTGTTATGTAACGATTAAAAATAAGATCCTTCACTAGCTTTTTTTTCCACAACTCTTGAATATCATTATTCCAAATGCAATAATTAAAAGATCACTATGAGAGCAAGGGTAAAAGTTTAAAGTATGAAAAACGCTTTGGGATTAAATTCCTGTTATAACTCAGGAAGGAAAAGAAAAACAGGAAAGAAAGTAACAGATTCAAATGCTTAGCACAATAAATCATATATAACACAAGTTTTTTTTTTTTTTTTTTTTGCAGTTGTAAAACATAACTATTTCTGAGGATATTTTCTATCAGTGTAGAGTGGATCAAGTTTTATGTCAGTAACGTGAGAAACCTGTCCGAATCCTCAGGCGTCTATTGCTGATACACTTCTTGCTAGGATATCAATAATTCATACAAAATGCATAACAACACACCGGGACAAAGTATTTATCAGTGAGATTGTACTTACAAAGTAACCTAATACACACATAGCCAGAATATCCCAAAGGGGTCAACAGAAAGCTAAGCTAAAGAAAAGTGTTTTACTCAGTTCCACTTAGGGGACACTGAAAGCACTTGGGACTATGTATTATTCCTAATATTCAAGATATAAGAATAACGGTATGCCAAGGTACCCATGGATACACTGTAGAAAAAACCCAGGCTAGTTGTCCAGGGGCTAACTGAATGTTCTATAGCAGTACCAGTGCAATGCTTTTGTATAGGGAAGGCAAACAAACCAATAAAGAAAAGACAATTGCAATTATTGAGAAAACAATCATTCCCAAACTGAAAATTCTACAGCAAACTGTCAGATAACTTCTGATAAACAAAAACTCATATTAGGTTGGGTCAGTCAACTTGACAATTTTCAAAAAACACAGAGCAGCAGAAACAGAAGTTACGTGAGTTAGAATTGGCAAGTCAAAGTCCTGATTTCATTGCTGTTTCAATGGCATTGTATAATGGTATGACAAAGGCCATTAAAACAGGACACCCTAAAAACACACCGGAACAGTTTTGTATAAAGGAATGAACCCAATAATTCCTAACCACTATTCCTTGTCAATAAAGGATAGCTTACCAATTTCTAAATAAGGTTCACATACTTTTCCCATCAATGACCTTGGCTGAATAAAAAACTAACTGTACAATTATGTAAAAATGCAGCCCTGATATAGGCAGGAGAAAGGTTACTGTTTAACTGTTCACTTCAAGTGGGTTTTACATTCCCAAACATGCAAAACCCCGGTGAAACATGCCAAAATCAAGTCAATAAAGCAGTTAGCTGCAGATCTAATGCATCTGTCTATGAACTCTGAATTATCTCAGAAGTGTCTCAAAATGACAGCAGTAGCCGACATTCATGTTCCAGCTGCTAACCTGTACATTATTAGTACAGTATTTACATCTGACTAAACTTTTAGTAGCCCTTAATACAGGTTTTGTGAACTTTATATGTGGGAACCTAGTGGTTTGGTGAAAGTTAGAGGCTGCTTCAACTTAGAGAGCCAGAGACAAACAAAATTCACTTACAATATTTACGTTGTACATTGTTTAAGCATTCTTTACAGCTTTAATAAAAAAAACATACCCCTAAAGAAAATAGAAGGCAAGATCTGTGTTATGCTGGCCATACACTATACGAAAAATGAGCCGAAATTCAGTCATTTGGCCAGTTTGTTTGTCTTTCGCCAGTTAATGGGCACAAAATGGATAATCGTTGGGATATTTTTGAGCCGAAAAAACAAAGGATAAGTTTGGAAATTTTCTGCCGAATGAAGGATAAATTAAAAGGTTAATGTGTTTGCGCTAGGCATGTAAAAAAACAAACAAAAGATTGATTAATTTATGTCACTGAACGATTTATCGGTCATTACATGATGCCACTATCGTTTGCTCTCATGGCCGAACGTCCGTCGAAAATGGGTTTGGCCGATTTTTCCCATAGTGTATGGCCAGCATTAGCCTGGATAGCAGTGTATTAGTCAGTCCTAAGATATAACTGCCTAGGCCTTGAATATGTATAAATGGTACAGTGCCTGTCAAAAATCATAGGTTAACTGACTTTGGCAGGGCTGCAACTTTAGACACAATTTGCCTTTAACTAAAATAAATAACAATATTCGTTATTAAGACATATATGAAAGATAAAATCATAATTTAGATATCATTCATGCAGAAAGTAAAATAAATAAATGAATAAATATTAATATATGTATATATATGTATATATATATATATATATATATATATATATATATATATATATATATATATATATATATATATATTACATACACAGGCACACACATACAGTATGTCACAAAAGTGAGTACACCCCTCACATTTTTGTAAATGTTTTATTATACTGTATCTTTTCATGTGACAACACTGAAGAAATTACACTTTGCTACAATGTAAATTAGTGAGTGTACAGGTTGTTTAACAGTGTAAATTTGCTTTCCCCTCAAAATAACTCAACACACAGCCATTAATGTCTAAACCGCTGGCAACAAAAGTGAGTACACTCCTAAGTGAAAATGTCCAAATTGGGCCCAAAGTGTCAATATTTTGTATTGCCACCATTATTTTCCAGCACTGCCTTAACCCTCTTGGGCATGGAGTTCACCAGAGCTTCACAGGCCACTGGAGCCCTCTTCCACTCCTCCATGACGACATCACGGAGCTGGGTGGATGTTAGAGATATTGCGCTCCTTCACCTCCTGTTTGAGGAGGCCCCACAGATCAATAGGGTTTAGGTCTGGAGACATGCTTGGCCAGTCCATCACCTTTACCCTCAGCTTCTTTAGCAAGGCAGTGGTCATCTTGGAGGTGTGTTTGGGGTTGTTATGTTGGAACACCGCCCTGTGGCCCAGTCTACAAGGGGAGTGGATCATGCTCGGTTTCAGTATGTCACAGTATATGTTGGCATTCATGGTTCCCTCAATGAATTGTAGCTCCCCAGTGCTGGCAGCACTCATGCAGCCCCAGACCATGATACTCCTACCACCATGCTTGACTGTAGGCAAGACACATTTGTCTTTGTACTCCTCACCTGACTGCCACCACATACGCTTGACAACATCTGAACCAAATAAATTTATCTTGGTCTCACCAGACCACAGGATATGGTTCCAGTAAGCCATGCCCTTAGTCTGCTTGTCTTCAGCAAACTGTTTGCAGGCTTTCTTGTGCAACATCTTTATAAGAGGCTTCCTTCTGGGATGACAGCCATACAAACCAGTTTGATGCAATGTGTGGCGTGGTCTGAGCACTGACAGGCTGACCCCCCACCCCTTCAACCTCTGCAGCAATGCTGGCAGCACTCATACGTCTATTTCCCAAAGACAACCTCTTGATATGACACTGAGCATGTGCACTCAACTCCTTTGGTCGACCATGGTGAGGCCTGTTCTGAGTGGAATTGGGCCCAATTAGCCATTATATAGCCATTTTTTTCTCCCGGGGTCATGATCCCCTCCCTTCAGAGACTGGGTCGCAGGGCAGTATTCCAACATAAGAACCCACCTCCAAGATGACCACTGACTTGCTAAAGAAGCTGAGGGTAAAGGTTATGGACTGGCCAAGCATGTCTCCAGACCTAAACCGTATTGAGCATCGGTGGGGCATCCTCAAATGGAAGGTGGAGGAACGCAAGGTCTCTAACATCCACCAGCTCTGTAATGTTGTCATGGAGGAGTGGAAGAGGACTCCAGTGGCAACCTGTGAAGCTCTGGTGAACTCCATGCCCAAGAGGGTTAAGGCAGTGCTGAAAAATAATGGTGGCCACACAAAATATTGACAGATATAATATTATATAATAAAATATTGACACAAAGTGTAATTTCTTCAGTGTTGTCACATGAAAAGATATAATAAAATATTTACAAAAATGTGAGGGATGTACTCACTTTTGTGAGATACTGTATATATATATATATATATATATATATATATATATATTTATATATATTTATTAGGGATGCACCGAATGGGTTTTTTGGTGCCGAAACCGATACCGAAAATAAATCTTCCTTGATCCCGAAAACCGAAACCGATACCAAAACAACATCGATACCGAAAGTGACTGTTTTTAAAAATAATTTTATACAGGAGACGGTCAGAGACTGGGGACATGGTACAGGAGATGGTCAGATACTGCAGAGATGGTACAGGAGATGATTAGAGACTGCAGAGATGGTACAGGAGATGGTCAGAGACTGCAGACATGGTACAGGAGATGGTCAGAGACTGGGAACATGGTACAGGTGATGGTCAGAGACTGCAGACATGGTACAGGAGATGGTCAGAGAGTGGGGACATGGTACAGGAGATGGTCAGAGACTGGGGACATGGTACAGGAGATGGTCAGAGACTGCAGACATTGTACAGGAGATGGTCAGAGACTGCAGACATGGTACAGGAGATGGTCAGAGACTGGGGACATGGTACAGGAGATGGTCAGACTGCAGACATGGTACAGGAGATGGTCAGAGACTGCAGACATGGTACAGGAGATGGTCAGAGACTGGGGACATGGTACAGGAGATGGTCAGACTGCAGACATGGTACAGGAGATGGTCAGAGACTGGGAACATGGTACAGGAGATGGTTAGAGACTGGGGACATGGTACAGGAGATGGTCAGAGACTGGGGACATGGTACAGGAGATGGTCAGACTGGGGACATGGTACAGGAGATGGTCAGAGACTGGAGACATGGTCAGAGAGTCAGAGACTGCGGACATGATACAAGAGATCAATGCAGTCTCACCAGTGCCCGTCAGATACAGCCAGCCAGTGTCCCCAGTAGTGCAGCCTGTGTCCCCAGTAGTGCAGCCTGTGTCCCCATTGCAGCCAATGTCCCCAGTAGTGCAGCCTGTGTCTCCATTGTAGCCAATGTCCCCAGTAGTGCAGCCTGTGTCCCCATTGCAGCCAATGTCCCCAGTAGTGCAGCCTGTGTCCCCATTGCAGCCAATGTCCCCAGTAGTGCAGCCTGTGTCCCCAGTAGTGCAGCTTGTGTCCCCATTGCAGCCAATGTCCCGGGTTGTACCGTGCCTTGAGCACCAGGTCTTTTTTTCTGTCACCATGTTTTCAGTTGTGCCATACTCTTTCTATTTTCAGATGATGGATTGAACAGTACTCCATGAGATGTTTGCTGTGTCCCCCACATCGCTTCTCGCAAACTGCAAAAAGGACTTCTTATGGCTTTCATTTAACAATGGCTTTCTTCTTGCCACCCTTCCATAAAGGCCAGATTTGTGGAGTGCACGACTAATAGTTGTCCTGTGGGCAGAGCTGTGGACCTCTTCAGCTCTTCCAGTTACTATGGGCCTCTTGGCTGCTTCTTTGAATAATGCTTTCCTTGCCTGGCCTGTCAGTTAAGGTGGACGGCCATGTCTTGGTACAGTTGTGCCATACTCTTTCCATTTTCAAATAATGGATTGAACAGGGCTCTGTGAGATGTTCAAAGCTTGGGATATTTTTTTTTATAACCTAAGCCTGCTTTGAACTTCTCCACAATTTTATCCATGACCTGTCTGGTGTGTTCCTTGGCTTTCATGATGCTGTTTGTTCACTAAGGTTCTCTAACAAACCTCTGAGGGCTTCAAAGAACAGCTGTATTTATACTGAGATTAAATTACACACAGGTGGGTTCTATTTACGAATTAGGTGACTTCTGAAGGCAATTGGTTCCACTAGATTTTAGTCAGGGGAATCTGACTAAAGGGGGCTGAATACAAATGCACTCCACACTTTTCAGATATTTATTTGTAAAAAAAATTGAAAACCATTTATCATATTCCTTCCACTTCACAATTATGTGCCACTTTGTGTTGGTCTATCACATAAAATACATTTATGTTTTTGGTTTTAACATGACAAAATGTGGAAAATGGGAAAATGTCAAGGGGTATGAATACTTTTTCAAGGCACTATATAGATCTATATTATATATATATATATATATATATATATATATATATACACACACACATACACACACACACATAGTATATATTTAAAAATGGATCACTTCTGATGTGCTGAATGATCCCATTTCTTGAGGCCCTAAAATACAAGGACAGTATAAATACCCCTCAAATGACCCCTTTTTAGAAATAGACAGTCCAATGTATTTAGAAAGAGGCATGGTGACTTCTTTGAAGTTGTAATTTTTTGTCACAATTTTTTGAAAAATGAAAAAAATGCATAGAGGAGCCTGAAATTTAAGGGGCACCTTTGGGCTATCAAGGACCATAAATTAGACATCTAATTTCCTGACTATCTATCGTGCTTCTTGAGCCCTGAAGTGTCTGGACAGGAGAAACACCCTCAAAACAAACACATTTTAGAGGGCAAACGCCCAAAGGTATTTTCAGAAAAGCACAGTGGGATTGATTTACTAAAACTAGAGAGTGCAAATTTCCGGTGCGGCTCTGAATTGAAACCAATCAGCTTCCAGGTTTTAGGCCTGGTTCACACCTATGCTGGTTGCAGTTTGCATACTCCAGGTGCATTTTGTGTTTTTCAATACACGTTTTTGATTCATTGAAGTCTAAGGAACCAAAAACCAGAAAAAAGTCCCTGGCCCTTTCCATAAAATGCACAGATGTGAAAGTTTTTAACATAGGAGACTATGTTAAATGGACTGCAGCGTGTTTCTACAAAATTGAAAACGCACAAAAATCCATAGGTGTGAACCAGGCCTTATTGTCAAAGCTTAATTGAACAAGCTGAAGTTAGAAGCTGATTGGCTACCATGCACAGCTGCACCAGATATTGCACTCCCAAGTTTTAGTAAATCAACCCCAATGAGCCTTTTTAAAAATTTCACTTTTAATGCTTGCTGGTACAACTGTGCTTTCTATTGTTTATTGCCTGAATGTATCTCATTGACATTCCTTTTGGCTACAAAGTAATGTTTTCCATGGTTTTGTACTTCAAAATGTTCTGTTTTTTGTACTACTCTGAAATGTCTTGAATAAACATTTCACTAAAAATATCATTTTTTGCCACAAGTCTTTGGAACATGTGGAAAGAAAATTAGAATTTTTTTTTTTTTTTACACGTCAATCAATAAGGTATTTCCAACACACATCATAGGCATAATTAGAATTAAACCCCAAAACATGTTCTTCTGCTCCTCCCAAGTATGATGATATCACATGTGAGACTTTTTCACAGCCTATCCACATAGAGGTGCTCAAAATCATTGGAGCACCTTCAGGCATTCTGGGAGCATAAATTACACACCTAATTTTCTAACTACCTATGACGGTTTTGGAAGCCCTAGAGCACCAGGACAGTGGAAACACCCACTAAATGTTCACATTTTGGAAAGTAAACACCCCAATGATTTTTTTAGGAGACATAGTGAGTCTTTTGAAGACTTCATTTCTTTTTTTTGCCACAAGTTTTTGGAAAATGCAAGTTTTTAAAAAAGGCCTTGATTATTTTCTAAATGTACATAATATAACTAGCTACTAAAATATTTATAGGTAAAGATGATCCAGGGCATATCAGATTGCCTCTTGGGGGATTAGGAAGGCATTGTTTCCCCTGCTGGAGCAAATTGGATCATGCTTTGCTGTTTTTTGGGGTATAGGTTTGCGTATATAGGATTGTAAAAGTTTTTTTTTTTTTCCTTTAATTGGTTGAACTGGATACCACGTGAGACTTTTTCACTCGTTGAATTGATTATGTATCAGATATTGTATCTTGTGTATCACACAATTCAACCAATTGTATCAAAACGTATGTACTGTAATGGTCTTCTTTATACGAGTGGTCAGGGAATATAGCTCAGTGTAGCATCACCTATAACAGTCCCAGTTCCTATAAGCCAAGCAAGCCATGTTCACTGATCAGCAAGTACAGGAGGCTGAAAAAAAGAAAGAACAAAACAGTTTTCATTGTTCCAGGAGTGTGGTTTTCCGCAGGGGGTGGCTGGGACTGGTGTCTCGCAAGAACATAGCTGGACATGTAGATGGGGCAGTTCAGACAGCAGGCAGAGACATGGTCAGCAAACAGGCAAAGGATCGGTCCAGGCAGCGGGCAGAGGCAACACTGCACTGGTATAGAAGTGATCAGGAATACTGTTGCTGGCTGCGCTGGTCTGCTGACACTGGGACTTGTGTACTGGCAATCAGGAACACAGTTACTGCATTTTATTCATCTGGTAACACTGGGGACAAGTGTGGCAGCAATTAGGAACACTGCTGCTGACTTACACTAGTCTGGTGACACTGGGACTGGTGTGGCAACGATCAGGGACACCACTGCTGGCTTACACTGGTGTTGCGACACTGTGACTGCTGTGGCATTGATGAGGAATGCTGTTGTTGGCATACACTGGTTTGGTGAAATTAGGACTGGTACAGCAGTGAGCAGGAAAACTGTCCCTGCCTGCTTAGGTCTGGTGTGGTGGCAATCAGGAATTCTCACTACACTGGTCTGGTAATACTGTGACTGGCTGCACTATTAGGACCCGTTCACAAAAGGTCTGGGGGGGGGGGGGGTTTAGGCACGGTTTTGTGACCGCTTAACCGATACCCGCAGCGATTGGGGGTGCATACATGCAGCACTTGCACCTCTGCCGATTGCGACCAATTCAAATGAGTGGGGATGGTTGTGCGGGGTCCAAGGGATTAAAGTAAGTGGTGAGGAGGTGATACAACGCCACGGGTTTGCAGCCCCTTAACAGCTACCCCCAGCAGCTAGGGGTGTATACATGCAGCACTTGCACTTCTGCCGATTGTGACCAATTCAAGTGAATGGGGATGGTTGTGCGAGGTCCAAGGGATTAAAGCAAGTGGTGAGATGATACAACGTCTCCTCGCCACCTGTTGACTGAACATGGATCGCTATTCAGAGAGCACTGCACATGTGAACACGTCCTTATGGTGACACTGTGACTGGTGTGGCAGTGATTAGGGACACTGGGACTGGTGTAGCGGTGATTAGGGACACTGACTGGTGTGGCAGTGATTAGGGACACTGACTGGTGCAGTGGTGATCAGGGACACTGGGGTGACTGGCAGCACTGATCTGGTGACAATAGCTGGTGGCACTGACAAAGAGTGACATCAGCGCAGCCAGCCCCTGTACATGATCACGGCCACAGAAATATGTTACCATAGTGACATTGTACTTGCTTTGGTGACAGTGTGTGACATTTTTTTAACATGTCACCAGAGGGTAATCAGCATTTTTTTTTAGCTGTATTAATGGCAGTTGCTTACATGTTCCTGTTATGTCTTTACTTTACATGCTGCTTATTACACGATATCTCAAACTAGAGCTAGTACTGGTAAATGTAAGCATATTGGTAATGTAAATGTTGGAAGTGTTTTAATGCTATGTTTTAGGGTAAAATAGGAGTTTTAATTTTAAGTGAGTATGTTACTGTAATAATTAAAGTTTGTGTCCAGACTATAGACATTAAATTATCTGCACATTAACAAGCACAAAAAATTGGACTACAGCAATAAAGTGAACTCAAATAAATGCATTTTATAGTAAGTACAAAAATCCTATTTCTTTTACCATTCATTGAGTGACACAAACATTCAATGACTGTTTAGATGTCCAAAAGCAGTCAAACTGAAGGATGAGCAACTGCAACAAAACACCAACAGGCCACAAAAAAAAAAAAAAACTGAACCATGGACTGCCTGCAGCTAAAAGACTGCCTGAAGCTGGCATCTGAAAGGCATAAGGTCCTTCAGGGATCTATGCTTCTGCCAAGAGATCGCTTTACCTTAGACAAATCTGTCCAGCCTGTTGAACCTGGAAGCCAGGAGGTCCACATCCAGTGTACCCCATCTGTGATTCAGGTTCTTCAGAATCTCCAGGTGTAGGGACTACTCACCCAGGTCCAGGTACTGCCGGCTGAGGAAGTCTGCCAATTATCCAAAGGCTGGAAAGTGAAGTCCTGTCTACCAGTGCAGTGGTTTTGTCTGACCAAATCCTGATCAGATGACCCTCCAGTCAAGGTGCCCAGCATTGCAGACACAATCAAATCACCCAAAGCTCCAAAATGTTGAATGGGAGATGAAGCATCTTTCATAAAGATCTTAAAAGAAATTAGAAGGAAGGACTTTCCCAACTCGGGAGCTGAAATTCTGAGCCATCAGGCCAAGCACAAGCAAGTCTTCATTGCAAGACAAATCAGTCTGTCCAGAGATTGGAGCAAGCTTTCACAGGACGACATAATGTTGATTTGTAGGGTTTTGGAGTGGTATTTGGCACTGCCATCAGACTGACCTTGTGTAGAAGTGGAGAACTGGTTGACTCTTGGACTGAAGAGCTTAAAGTTTCTCCAGAAGAAAAAACTCTGGCTTGACCTGTGACTAGAACGAGACCCAAATGCTCCAAGTGGAGAATCAGCTCCAGCGCTAATTTCTGAAAGTTTTTAAATGCAAAGATTATATGAACCATTGCAAGGTCTGGACTGTCGATACGACATTGTTGCCCAGAACTTGGGCTAACATACTCTCAACAAGAGGCCTAATGGAAGGGCTGGGGACCCTGATGAAGGGAGGTTATGTGAAACCTGGTGGATTATATGAGGAATACGTAGGCCCGAATGAAGACATTTCCAAGATGAGATGGATGTCCTTTTTTGATTTGGAGACTGTAAACAGGTTAATGTAAAACTACTTGAATCGTTCCACTGAAGGGACTGGGGCAATAACTCCTTAATCCACAAGAACTTTTATAGCAGCATAGGGGCATGTAGGTTGGAAGACATAAACCAAGCATGGTGCTAAGAGCTCAACTCTGAAAAAAACCTTGTTTACAAAAGCATCCAATATGTTGACTGGATTAGCATTCATGCTAAGGAATGCCTGTCTGAAGGTTTGGGGGACTTGGTCCAAGGTCCAAGTCCACAGTTTACAGACAGGCTGATTGCCAAGCTTGGACCTGGTTTTGGAGTTTAAGGCTTGAAAGTAACAAAATAAATTTTTCTTGGCCTCTATGCAGGGGTGAGGATTCCAGGCTGAGCCCTAGGCTTTTTCTGTTGAGATAAATGGTACTGAAACCCCTGTTGGCAATTTTCATGGCAAATATGTATAAAAAACCAACAAGGGTTAACGCTGCGCTAGAAACCTAATAGATAAAAATGGGTTCTGTATTTTTTTAAAAAATTGACCTGATATCAGCAAAGCAGCCAGCATCAGAGTCAGATACAAGAACTCTAGATACAAATAATAAAAAAACGATGCAGCGCTAAATAAATTGAGCAATAATGTGAAATATCACAAAGGAAAACTACAAGGAAAAAAAAAAATAAAGCAATTATAAAAAATACATAAGAATATACATAGAGCGCAATGTATCATGAAACAGTGCCACAAAGTAGTGATATATTAATTCACAAAAACAATCCAAGTGTAAAATTAGTGAAAATAATCATATTAAATGCCAAATACTATCCAAGTGATATTGATCACAATAAATGAAAAAAACAGATATATAAAAAGTCCCATCACACACAGTGCAAAAAAAAGTCCATAAGCATAATAAAGAAGCTGATCCAAGAATTGTGATGAAAAGAATCCAATCTCCCAATAGTTAAATGCACCCAGGTGAGTAATAAGGCTCCTTACCAACTCAAATGACCACACAAGTGGTCTCACCAAGCATAGGGGATGTTAAGGTCTCCCAACAACCTATACCGGCATCTGTAATGTTGGCTAGATCTGCATTGCTAGGGAAATACAAACAAAAGGAGCTCCCATAGTGTAATCGTTCCAAGCGGGCGATTTATTGAATAAAAGAGTACACTTACAAAAGAATCCAGTCAATAGGCATGAACAAACGGCAATTGGAATGTCTCAGCGTCTCCACAGGCTTCCCGCTGTGTACAAACTTCCCATCAATCTCGGCAGAGGAGAACAACGTAGTGACGTCAGCGTCACAAGCCACGCCCTACGCGTTTTGTCACGATAGGACGTCGTCTTGGGGTTGGGCCAAGATTTGTAAGTGTACTCTTTTATTCAATAAATCCCCCGCTTGGAACGATTACACTATGGGAGCTCTTTTTGTTTGTATTTCCCGAGCAATGCAGATCTAGCCAACATTACAGATGCCGGTATAGGTTGTTGGGAGACCTTAACATCCCCTATGCTTGGTGAGACCACCTGTGTGGTCATTTGAGTCGGTAAGGAGCCTTATTACTCACCTGGGTGCATTTAACTATTGGGAGATTGGATTCTTTTCATCACAATTCTTGGATCAGCTTCTTTATTATGCTTATGGACTTTTTTTTGCACTGTGTGTGATGGGATTTTTTATATATCTGTTTTTTTCATTTATTGTGATCAATATCACTTGGATAGTATTTGGCATTTAATATAATTATTTTCACTAATTTTACACTTGGATCACTACTTTGTGGCACTGTTTCATGATA
Organism: Aquarana catesbeiana; assembly: GCF_042186555.1. Lineage (NCBI taxonomy): Eukaryota > Metazoa > Chordata > Amphibia > Anura > Ranidae > Aquarana > Aquarana catesbeiana. The sequence continues at coordinate 398,658,490 of NC_133325.1, forward strand.
CATTGCGCTCTATGTATATTCTTATGTATTTTTTATAATTGCTTTATTTTTTTTCCTTGTAGTTTTCCTTTGTGATATTTCACAAATTCAGAAATTATTGCTCAATTTATTTAGCGCTGCATCGTTTTTTTATTATTTTTTTTAATTCATTTTCATGGCAGCTCCGAATTGAAGCCATGCCTCAAAGGGGCATGCGAAAGAGGCACTTTTTTACTGGCTGGTTCTACAGCCCACCAGCAGTTGAGTCAGAGTTTTCTGCATGTTCACAGGCAAGAGACACTTATTAGAAATTAGAAGGAAAAGCTCAATTCTAATGGCTATAGCCCAGTCAGCTAAAGTCATTGCCAGGGCAGGTTGCATAGCAGGGCCTGTCAGAGAATGCAGTCTATAAAAATCTTGCCAATGTGGTCTTTGAATACAGGTGCATCATCTGCAGAGTTGGTTAAAACCTTGTTAAGACTGGAAGCTGCTAGATCCACAGCAAGGGTAGTTCACTTCTCGATCAAATCCCCCTAAAAAAGAATGGATAGCCACTTGGGAGAAATGAACACCTTGTCAAGGTCATTCCAGTCTCAGTCGAAAATTATGAGAAAATCACAGGTGCACTGAACAGCTATCAGCGGTCTTGGGGACCCTGAAAGAGCCTGTGCTGGGAACCACACTGGTGGAAGCAAAAAAAAGTTCCGCGCTAGAAGCACAAAAGGATAAGCAGCAGTAAACAGTGCGACAACACCAAAAGCAGAAAAAAATATATATATAAACTGCGCTAAACAAAGGTTATGTGTATTGAGGTGGATAAATATTGTGATCTATCACACAAAACAAAAAAGTAAAAATTTGTCAAAATACACAAATCAAAAATGAATAAAGTCCAAATTTCCCACGTGGTAGGTATTCAGTATAAATGTGAAATGCTGATCCAAATGAGCTATGATTGCTCTTACCAGATCTCCAAAGAAATGTGCGGATGGCAAAAAAAACCCTTGCCGGGGCCTCTGGGGTGTTAGACCAATCAGCACCGTCCGTGGTTAGATCAAAATCCCCTCAATGGATACAGGATAAAAGCAAACACAAGAAAAAAAGAAGACTGGCCATAGTGTAGTATATTAAATACTGGACATGGACATACGAACATACCAATCACCCAGGTGTGCACATATAAACAACCAAAAAAAACAGGGGGGGAGGGAAGTGAAAAACCCCACCACCGTGGCTGTAGATTGTGCTTACCGACTCACGGTGATACACAGGCTTTTAATAGGATGGGAGCTGACATATAGCTGGCAAGAAGCACCTTGATAAGTCCTCATTACACGAAGTCCACAACGTCAGTATACCACCCAGAATAGAATAATAAACTCTCCATGGTGAAGTACGTTTTAAAAGAAAATTTAATAAACAAAGTATTGCACTTACATATTAAAAGCACTTAATATCGCATCAGTAAATATCGCCGGCCGGCATACAAGCATGGAAGCGAAGCTCGTCCTACTTCCTGGTCTCGTGGTAGCGTCGCTGCGTGCGTACCCAGACGCGTTTCGTCATCAAAAGGACGTTCTCAATGGGGTCCCCATTGAGAACGTCCTTTTGATGACGAAACGCGTCTGGGTACGCACGCAGCGACGCTACCACGAGACCAGGAAGTAGGACGAGCTTCGCTTCCATGCTTGTATGCCGGCCGGCGATATTTACTGATGCGATATTAAGTGCTTTTAATATGTAAGTGCAATACTTTGTTTATTAAATTTTCTTTTAAAACGTACTTCACCATGGAGAGTTTATTATTCTATTCTGGGTGGTATACTGACGTTGTGGACTTCGTGTAATGAGGACTTATCAAGGTGCTTCTTGCCAGCTATATGTCAGCTCCCATCCTATTAAAAGCCTGTGTATCACCGTGAGTCGGTAAGCACAATCTACAGCCACGGTGGTGGGGTTTTTCACTTCCCTCCCCCCCTGTTTTTTTTGGTTGTTTATATGTGCACACCTGGGTGATTGGTATGTTCGTATGTCCATGTCCAGTATTTAATATACTACACTATGGCCAGTCTTCTTTTTTTCTTGTGTTTGCTTTTATCCTGTATCCATTGAGGGGATTTTGATCTAACCACGGACGGTGCTGATTGGTCTAACACCCCAGAGGCCCCGGCAAGGGTTTTTTTTGCCATCCGCACATTTCTTTGGAGATCTGGTAAGAGCAATCATAGCTCATTTGGATCAGCATTTCACATTTATACTGAATACCTAACACTGGTGGAAGCCTCAGGCTCATTTTCTCTAACTGAAAAGTGGTGTGAACTGCATCAATGAGAGCTGCCACTTTCTCGGTAGTGATTCCCCAGTCATGGCATCGACCAGTGGGGACCTAAGAGAATCAGCATGTCATCTTGGCAAGGCTCAGAAGCAGATCAGTGAACATTTCTGCACGGAAAGCATACTTTTGACCTCTGTGGTCAAAATCAGCAAATCAAGCTGCAGTTTGTCCAATAGAATCTTGCATAACTGCAGCAAGATCCTCCCAGGATAGTGCCAAGGAAGGGGCAAAGCGAAGCTAAGGAAGACTCAGAATATTGTAGAGACTAAAGCAAAGGAGAACTAGCCAGGTTGTCAGTGTCAAGCACTTTGGGAGTCCACTGCAGGCACCATTGATAGTGGATCAAGAGCTGGAGGCACCCAGGGAAACAGGACTGTGACATGTTTCAATGGGCTAATATGTTTATGGCAAGGCAAATGGTAACAAAGCTGAGGGTACAAGGCCAAGCTTAGAATGCTTATGAACAAGCTGCTGGTAACAGTAGAGAGTTCAGGCAGTTGAAGGTGACCTGGTCACCCTGAGCAGGAAGCAGAGACAAAGCAAGGATATATCCACACATCACTGACCATAGACATACTTTTTTTGAGGCAACCACTGCTCCTCTTGTTCTTCAGATTATCACCACCTCCAGTGCACCTGATCAGGCGTGTAGTGTTCAAGTTCCATGTTCCTGGACTACAAAATGTGTTTTAATTTTGCCAGTTGCAAAAAGGGATTAACTTATGAAAGAAAACAACAGCAATTTCTGTAATACCCAGTGTTTGGTACTGTTTATGCGTGGGATATTCATATGTATACTCCTAAACTGCCCACACATACAGTATGTTATAAGTGTATATCTAATATAAGCCTGTGTGTAGGTCATAGATGATCAAACTGAAATAATTTGTACCTGGAATTAGGGCTGGGAGATTTTCTTAAAAAAAAAAAAAAAAAAAATCTTCGATTCTCTTTTTTTTTGGAAACCGCGCCGGTCCTGAGGTGCTGCGGGCATGAATTTTTAGGCGAGACTAGGCCGAAGCCGCAGAAGCCGCAACCTCACCTAAAAACTCCTGCCCCTAACTCCTCAGGACCGGCGCGGTGTCAGCGCTGGTCCTGAGGAGCTGCGGGCATGAGTTTGTAGGCGAGGCCACAGCTTCGGCCTAGTCCCCAGTGTCCGGCCAAAGCCGCGGACTAGGCCGAAGCCTTGCCTAAAAACTCATGCCCGCAGCTCCTCAGGACCGGCGCGGTGAAAAAAAAAATCTAAAAAAATCGATTTGCTTAAATTTTGAATCGATTTGACCTCTCAACTCGATTCAAGATTTAAATCGATTTTTTCCCCAGCCCTACCTGGAATATAAGAATATTTAATGCATAATAGTATCTTAGCTTAGCTTCAATAATAAAAGGCAGGAAAACGTTCCAGTAAGAATTCAAAGTGATGCTGAATGAAGAGAGTCAGCAACTTAAAAATGTACTTTGGCAAAAGACCAAATGTTGTTAACCAGCTGTTAAAAGAATCTATAAATGTATTCTCCACTTGACAGGAAAGACCTAGAATGTCTTGTGAATGACAAGGAAACATGATATGCAAAGCCAGACGAGAAGGGATCTGAGTGGTTGTTTGAGGACCAGTTGCATGTTAAGAACCAAGCTACAGAAAGCATAATGATTGTACTTGTTCCACAGCTAACACTTAGCAATAAGCAAAGAAGAAACATTGTATATAGATATGTACATTATATTTAAAGAAATAACTTCCAAGTAGTTCTTTCTCAAAGTAAGGAATTTATCTTTAATACATACAAAATTACACAACAATTTCAAGCATCCCTGATTCTTCGTCAGGTTGCATGTACAGTATATCACAAAAGTGAGTACACCCCTTACATTTTTGTAAATATTTTAGTATATCTTTTCATGTGACGACACTGAAGAAATGACACTTTCCTACAATGTAAAGTAGTGAGTGTACAGCTTGTATAAGTGTAAATTTGCTGTCTCAACACACAACCATTAATGTCCAAACCGCTGGCAACAAAAGTGAGTATACCCCTGAGTGAAAATGTCCAAATTGGGCCCAAAGTGTCAATATTTTGTGTGGCCGCCATTATTTGCCAGCACTGCCTTAACCCTCTTGGGCATGGAGTTCACCAGAGCTTCACAGGTTGTCACTGGAGTCCTCTTCCACTCCTCCATGACGACATCACGGAGCTGGTGGATGTTAGAGACTTTGTGCTCCTCCATCTTCCGTTTGAGGATGCCCCACAGATGCTCAATAGGGTTGAGGTCTGGAGACATGCTTGGCCAATCTATCACCTTTACCCTCAGCTTCTTTAGCAAGGCAGTGGTCATCTTGGAGGTGTGTCTGGTGTCGTTATCATGTTGGAATACTGCCCTGCGGCCCAGTCTCCGAAGGGAGTGGATCATGCTCTGCTTCAGTATGTCACAGTACACGTTGGCATTCATGGTTCCCTCAATGAACTGTAGCTCCCCAGTGCCTGCAGAACTCATGCAGCCCCAGACCATGACACTCCCACCACCATGCTTGACTGTAGGCAAGACACATTTGAACCAAATAAGTTCATCTTGGTCTCATCAGACCACAGGACATGGTTCCAGTAATCCATCTCCTTAGTCTGCTTGTTATCAGCAAACTGTGTGTGAGCTTTCTTGTGCAAGCTCTTGGACAACCATGCAGACCAATTTGATGCAGTGTGTGGCATATGGTCTGAGCACTGACAGGCTAACTCCCCACCCCTTCAACCTCTGCAGCAATGCTGACAGCATTCATATGTCTATTTCCCAAAGACAACCTCTGGATATGACGCTGAGCATGTGCACTCAACTTCTTTGGTTGACCATGGCGAGGCCTGTTTTGAGTGGAACCTGTCCTGTTAAATCGCCGTATGGCCTTGGCCACCTTGGCCAGCTCTTTTTCAGGGTCTTGGCAATCTTCTTATAGCCTAGGCCAATGATGGCGAACCTTGGCACCCCAGATGTTTTGAAACTATATTTCCCATGATGCTCATGCACTCTGCAGTGTAGTTGAGCATCATGGGAAATGTAGTTCTAAAACATCTGGGGTGCCAAGGTTCACCATCACTGGCCTAGGCCATCTTTATGAAGAGTAACAATTCTTTTTTTCAAATCCTCAGAGAGTTCTTTGCCACGATATTCCATTTTGAACTTTCAGTGACCAGTATGAGAGTGTGAGAGCAATAACACCAAATGCAACACACCTGCTCCCTATTCACACCTGAGACCTTGTAACACTAATGAGTCACATAATACCGGGGAGGAAAAATGGCTAATTGGGCCCAATTTGGACATTTTCACTTAGGGGTGTACTCACTTTTGTTGCCAGCGGTTTAGATAACGGCTGTGTGTTGAGTTATTTTGAGGGGACAGCGAATTTACACTGTTATACATGCTGTACACGCACTTTATATTGTAGCAAAGTGTAATTTCTTCAGTGTTGTCACATGAAAAGATATAACAAAATATTTACAAAAATGTGAGGGGTGTACTCACTTTTGTGAGATACTGTATGTACAGTATGTAGGATACATGTGCCTGACATACAGTGAGGGAGCTCAGAACTGTTGTGCAATTGTATATGTATTGAAAATATTCCTTACTTGGAACAATAACTATTTGGAGTGTGTATCACTCTTGGGATTAGTTATCATTCTGACAGTTTGGAACATGTGGATTACCTGGCTGCTTTTACACAGGATGTATGCACCTTACATCTTTGGCTGGAGAATATAATATATACAGTATCTCACAAAAGTGAGTACACCCCTCACATTTTTGTAAATATTTTATTATATCTTTTCATGTGACAACACTGAAGAAATGACACTTTGCTACAATGTAAAGTAGTGAGTGTATAACAGTGTAAATTTGCTGTCCCCTCAAACTAACTCAACACACAGCCATTAATGTCTAAACCGCTGGCAACAATAGACCCCTAAGTGAAAATGTCCAAATTGGGCCCAAAGTGTCAATATTTTGTGTGGCCACCATTAATTTTCAGCACTGCCTTAACCCTCTTGGGCATGGAGTTCACCAGAGATTCACAGATTGCCACTGGAGTCCTCTTCCACTCCTCCATGACGACATCATGGTGCTGATGGATGTTAGAGACCTTGCGCTCCTCCACCTTCTGTTTGAGGATGCCCCACAGATGCTCAATAGGGTTTAGATCTGGAGAAATGCTTGTCCAGTCCATCACCTTTACCCTCAGCTTCTTTAGCAAGGCAGTGGTCATCTTGGAGGTGTGTTTGGGGTCGTTATTATGTTGGAATACTGCACAGTCTCCGAAGGGAGGGGATCATGCTCTGCTTCAGTATGTCACAGTACATGTTGGCATTCATGGTTCCCTCAATGAACTGTAGCTCCCCAGTGGCGGCAGCACTCATGTAGCCTCAGATTATGACACTCCCACCACCATGCTTGACTGTAGGCAAGACACACTTGTCTTTGTACTCCTCACCAGGTTGTCGCCACACATACTTGACACCATCTGAACCAAATAAGTTTATCTTGGTCTCATCAGACCACAGGACATGGTTCCAGTAATCCATGTCCTTTGTCTGTTTGTCTTCAGCAAACTGTTTGCTTTTTTTCTTGTGCATCATCTTTAGAAGAAGCTTCCTTCTGGGAAGGCAGCCATGCAGACCAATTTGATGCAGTGTGCGGTGTATGGTCTGAGCACTGACAGGCTGACTCCCCACCTCTTCCACCTCTGCAGCAATGCTGGCAGCACTCATATGTCTATTTTCCAAAGACAACCTCTGGATATGACGCTGAGCATGTGCACTCAACTTCTTTGGTTGACCATGGCGAGGCCTGTTCTGAGTGGAACTTGTCCTGTTAAACCGCTTTATAGTCTTGGCCACCATGCTGCAGCTTAGTTTCAGGGTCTTTGTAATCTTCTTTTAGCCTAGGGCATCTTTATGTAGAGCAGCAATTTTTTTTTTCAGATCCTCAGAGAGTTCTTTGCCATGAAGTGCCATATTGAACTTCCAGTGACAAGTATGAGAGAGTGAGAGCGATAACACCAAATTTAACACACCTGCTCCCCATTCACACCTGAGACCTCTGGCATCAACAAGGCATTTTCATCCACACAACTGCCACTCACTGGATATTCTCTCTTTTTCAGACCAGTCTCTGTAAACCCTAGAGATGGTTGTGCTTGAAAATCCCAGTAGATCAGCAGTTTTTGAAATACTCAGACCAGCCCATTAGGCACCAATAACCACGCCATGTTCAAAGTCAATTAAATTCACTATATCCCTGATTTACCCCCTCCCCAGAGTAGTACAGTGTTACCATGGTGACACTGAACTATTCTGATGAAAGCATGTAAAAAAATAAAAAGTTAACAAATTGAAAGTTCTTCATTTAAAAAGGTTAACAAAAAATACAACTTCAAAAAACTCTCCATGCCTCTTACTAAATGCCTCACACTATCTACTTTCCAAAAAGGGGTTATTTGGGGGCAATTTGTATTGTCCTAACATTTCAGGACCTCGAAATGTATGGAGTATGGAGGCAATAAGTAAATCAGAACTGATCAATTTTTTGATATACAGTGCCCAGCATAAATTAGTACACCCCAACAGATTTTTCAGAAAACCTTTACTTTCCTTTCAGAATCAACAATAGGAGGAGCCGGTGATCGGCTTTTCCTCACTCGTGTCTGACAGACGCAAGTAGAGGAGAGCCGATCGGATGCTCTCCTGACAGGTGGGGTCTTTATTATTTATCAGCTTAGCCCCCCCCTCAGATCCCACCCAGGACCACCAGGGAAGCTGCCCAGGACCACCAGGGAAGCCGCCCAGGACCACCAGGATGGCCATCCACACTGGACCACCAGGTATCCCCCCTAGACCCCCAGGGAAATACTAATCTGTGCCCAGGCAGCTGCCAATCAATGCCCAGGCAGCTGCCAATCAGTGCCCACTCACAATGCCTACCACTAGCAGTGCCACCAGGGATGCCTATCAGTGCCTCATATCAGTGCCGCGTATCAGTACCCATCAGTGCCACGTATCAGTGCTGCCTATCAGTGGCACCCATAAGAACCCATTTTTGCAGCCTTTCAGTGCCCATCAGTGTCGCCTATCAGTGCCCACCGGTGCCACCCAGGAGTTACCATCAATGCCGCCTACCAGTGCCCATCAGTGCCGCATATCAGTGCCGCATATCAGTGCCCGCTCATTGGTGCCACCTCATCAGTGCCGCCTTATCAGTGCCCATCAGTGAAAGAGAAAACTTACTTATTTACAAAATTTTTTAACAGAAACAAAAGCCAAACTTTTATTTTTTTTCAAAATGTTCGGTCTTTATTTGTTTAGCAAAAAATAAAAACCGCAGAGGTGATCAAATACCACCAAAAGAAAGCTCTATTTGTGGGAACAAAATGAAAAAAATTTAGTTTGGGTACAGTGTTGTATGACCGCGCAATTGTCATTCAAACTGCAACAGCGCTGAAAGGTGAAAATTGGTCTGGGCAGGAAGGTGTATAAGTGCCCTGAAGTGATTACCAAAAAAACCCCTTCCCATTTCAAGGAAGAGAAATGTCACAACGCCTGAGAAAGAAAATTATTTCTTTACACAAGATAGGTGAAGCCTACAAGAAGAACAGCAAAGTTTTAGTTATCAGTCAGAATATTGTAGCAAAAGTGATACAAAAATTTAACAAAGATGGAACTGCAACCATCTCACAGAGACGTCCAGGCCGTGCACGGAAGTTAACACCTCGACAGGATGAGAAGGGTTGAATAAAATCGCCATGCAAGTTCACTGCAGTAAGCTAAAGAACTAGAAAGCCAAACTGAGGTGATTGTTTCCAGTGACACAATACGGCGTACACTGCAGAGGAATAGCATGCATGGGTGTCATCCACGAAGGAAGCCTCTCCTAAAGCCCATGCACAAAAAAGCCTGCCTAGAATTTGCCAGTGCCCATGCTGAAATAGAATAAACTACTGGGACTCTGTACTCTGAAGTGATGAGACCAAGATAAATGTTTTTGGAACTGATGGCTTCAAACCGTATAATATCGCAAAGGGGAGGAGTACAAAGAAAAATGCAAGGTGCCTACAGTGAAACATTGAAAGAGAAGATGCTACCATCACTCCGTGCCCCTGGTCTTCGCGCACTTTTTCAACATGATACTGATTTAAAACACACATCTAAGGCCACTGTTGCATTTCTGAAAAAGTACAGGGTGAAAGTGATTCAGTGGCCAAGTATGTCTCCTGATCTGAAACCAATCGAACGCCTGTGGGGAATTATAATGAAAAAAGTTGAGCATCACTCTCCATCCAGCACCCAGGCTCTAAAATAGGTTATTCTTGAAAAATGGAAAAAGGTAGTTGCAATATATCACCAACTTGTTAATTCTATGCCTAGAAGATTTGGTGCTGTCCTTATAAATCATGGCGGTCATACAAAATACTAGAGGTAGTAGTTTTTGTTGTGGGGTGTATTCATTTTTGCATCAAATAATTTGAGTAAAACTGAAGATTTTGTAATCACTGTTCATTTGGGTACAGTGTGGCATGACCGCGCAATTGCCAATAAGAGTAGCACGGTGCTGAATAGCAAAAAATGCCCTGTTCATAAAGGGGGTAAAACCGTCCGGAGCTGAAGTCGTTAAAACCCACTTAAATGGTGTCGGGGATGTAAATCAGGCAGTTCATGCAAGTAAACCAACAAATATTTTATATCTGAAGGAATCTTGTACGGAGGATTGGTCAAAAATGGCTCCCAGTTGATGTCAGAGGCAGTTATGTAAAACGTCTACAAGAAGTAATTTTTGCTAAAAGGAGAAATACTAGCTCCTGAGGCCAAAAATGAAGTCACATTTCTTGACACTAAATCAGTACTTCTGTTGATATTTTTGTTGGATATATTATTAAAAATCAATTCTTATTTTTTTTTTAGGTATATCACCGTTGTCTGTAGGCATTGTTTGAACAAAGATCTAATGTTTGCCTATTTAAATACCGTATTTATTGGTGTATAACATGCACTTTTTTCTCCTTAAAATCAGGGGAAAATCGTGGGTGCGTGTTATACGCCGATCCCTGCTGACTGTGGGAGAGAGGAGCGAGCGCCGCCGAAATACACATAGCCTAGTGTATTGTGTACTTGGCTAGGCTTGGCTCCTCTCGGCTCCGCTCGCAGTCACGCCCAGTTCCGCCATTGGACCTGTGTTATGTCCATCATAGGAGTCGGGCCAAGGGGCGGGACTGCGAGAGGAGCCAAGTACACAGGACATCTGGCTCTTTTTGGCATTTTGGCGGTGCTAATTTTAAAAATGATCAGGCTGCAATGAGACAGGGTAAGGCTGCAATGAGACTGGGCAAGGCTGCAACCAGACTGGGCAAGGCTGCAAGCAGACTGGGCAAGGCTGCAACCAGACTGGGCAAGGCTGCAACCAGACTGGGCAAGGCTGCAGATGGACACTGATCATTCTGCAATGATGGGCAAGGCTGCAGATGGACACTGATCATTCTGCAATGATGGACAAGGCAGCATTGATGGGCATTTAAATGTAAGTTTTTTTTTCCTAAAACTTCCCTCCTAAAAGTTTTTTCCTTAAAATTCCCTCCTAAACTTGGGGTGCGTGTTATACACCGATAAAGATAAGTTAATAATTTCCATGGGTTGTACTTTTGTCACATGACTGTATAATAGAGCATGTTCCAAAACCTTTTATTTTTTACAATTAAGTAAATCCAAGCAGATTTTCTATGCTAAAACATCCAGTAACAAGATGCTATTTCAGAACAAAATGAAAGCACTTGATTAGCTGTTATGCAATTCTTAATCCAGCCTTAAAAAAAACGAGATCATATTGTCTACGGAATTTACAAGGACGTGTTTTTTTAGGCTAATATGTAGATGGCAGCATAAGACAATGTAATAGATAAGCAGGTATAAGTAAACCTGTTTTCTCTGTGAACAGAAAATAATAAATTACAGGTATTAAACCCACCACTTAGAGAACTGAGCAGACTCTTGACACCAGGGTTATTTGTTTCTATGTACAGAGTTTTGACATTTAGAACACTACCAAATGTAATATTCTGTCACCAAACTGAACTGGTCAAAAAAAAGTTTTCCATAAAAGTTAATATTTACCTCTTTTGCTGCTAAACTATAGAGACATAAACTGAAGTTTCCTTTAAAAACGGAATCTACTCAAACTCCTGGTTCCCCACTGAACTCAGTGGTATATATGGTTGACCCCCAAGTTACTATAGGACACAATAGTGTTGAATAGCCCATGTTCACTTCGGAAAGTGAATTTTCATCTAGCTTAGTAAATGAGGTGAAGCTGAGTTCACTTAGAATATCCAGTTATGTGAAAGGTAATAAAAAAAACAAAAACCAAAAAACAGGATTTCTGCTTGCACATGATTGGATGATAAAAATAAGCACAGCTTTACTTTATTCACTAAGCAAAGTGAAAATGTATTTTGCTAAGTGAATAGCATATACTCCTTTTGTAAATCAACCCCAGTGTGTCAGTTTGTGAAGGAATTTCATCTAGGGATTTTTCTTCAATGTAGCGGCATTTGATGGCAGGAAAGAAAACTTTTACTTTTTTTCCAGATTTGTATTTTTTTTTTTTGGCAAGTTCAGTTTGGCAACAGAGTTACTATATGGCTTATGGTCATATTTATATAGCAGTGAATGTGACATTCAGCAAACACTCTCTACAGAAGTTCTGTATGTTCCAACTGCATGTGTTTTAAATGACAGTGATTGATTCCCTATCAAAAAAAGTTCATTCAGTTCTTTATATATAGTGTATATCCTTTTGCAACACGCAGAATTCTAGGGGTAAAAAGATCAATCATAATTGGAATTTTTTTTAAACTTATTTGTTTCTTGGAGTACAGTACTTAATTAATTGCCATTAGGTTTTATAGAGCTACTTCACCCCCTATATTACCCCCCCCCCCCTTTCAACTGGTCTCAGTTTTGTAGCAACCTCTGACCTGAACTTTACTCAAAGAAATTGATTTGGATAGTCACAAATTCTATGTTCTTAGTCATATAGTATGGGACGAAGAATCTTTAGGTCACTTTCACCCTGAGATGCTGGCCGCGTTCACATTAAAGCGCCGCTAGTTTTAGAAACGCTTTACAGTCGTTTTAGCAGCGCTTTTAACCCCCGCTAGCGGCCGGAAAAGGGTTAAAAGCGCCGCTGCTGAAGCACTTTGCAGGCGCTTTGGCGGCGCTGGCTTTTGATTTCAATGGCAGGGGTGGTGCGAGAGTGGTGTGTACACCGCTCCCGCACCGCCCCAAAGATGCTGCTTGCAGGACTTTTTTTCCTGTCCTGCAAGT